>NC_056691.1:17388333-18035416 GCF_018350215.1 Panthera leo | reverse complement strand
GAACAACCACCTCTCAAGGGAAATCAGCTGCAAGATAGCCACCCACGCAAGTTAGTGGTTATAAGCCGCCCTTTGGAGACAGCCTCCTGCATCAGAGAGAAGCTGGGCAGCGCTTCCCTGCGCCCCGCGGCCACGGCGCTGCCCTTTTCGGGCTGCTGAGGCGAGAGTTTGTCAGAAGTAGGTGAACCCCGGGGAGCCGGGGCCCACAAAACAGCCTCTTCCCGGCAGAGTTTCACCCCGTCAGGTTCTGGACGTGGGGTTCTTGGCTCTGCGACGGAGCTGGCACCACGCAAGCCCTGACTACCTGTGTCTTCAGGTGAGTGGCCGGGGATAGACTTGCTTCCAGGCTCGGTGGGTGTCAGGACAAGTCAGTTTCCTCTCTGTCTCAGGGAGGGTGGAGCCCGTCCACAGATGGAAATAAACACGGGGGCGGGCCCCTGGGTGGCTCAGTCAGTTAAGCGTCTGAGTCTTGATTTCAGCTCAAGTCACCATCTCACGGTTTGTGAGTTCGAGCCCCACGGTGGGCTCTGTGCTGACCCACCCTACCTGTGTTTTCTCTCTCTCTCTCTCTCTCTCTCTCTCTCTCTCTCTCAAAACAAATAAATAACTTAAAAATATTTTTTAAAAACGAAAATGGGCCAGTATTGTTAGGCTGTGAGTGTATGCGTTCTGTGTGTGGGGACGGGGTGGGTGGGGGAAGCCATGGGGCAGAAGGTCTCACCCCCCAGGTGTCAGAGACAGAGAGTCTCAGGTGTTTCCCTACCTACCAACCCCCTTCTGTATCGCGGACAGTGTCTCCTAGAATGTGAGATTCTCATAAAGACGTCTATATGGTTTGCATCTTATCAGAGTTTCAGACTCGGTCCAGAGCATGGAATCTGGGACTGAAACCTCACTGGGTCCCACCATAGGCAGAATGATACCCCCACCTCTTCAAGATTCCTGTACCCCCCCCCCACCCCCCCCCCCCTGCTCCCCGTGTGCTTAGATGACTGGGAGGGGAGAAGCAGGATACAGGTGAAGTGCATGCATTTGGAACAGGTGTCCTAGATGGGAAACTTGGGGCTGCCTTGTGCCAGTTGTGTGAACTTGGACAAGTAATAGAACCTCCATCATCTCCTCTGTAATATGGAAATAATCACAGCATCATAAAATTGTCAGAAGGGTTAAATCGGTGAATACGTGAGGTGTACTTTAAAAGATAACAGCACACAGTCGGTGCTCCATAAAAGTTAGCTGTTACGGGTCCAGGGGGCACAACCAGGTCCCTTAGATAAGAAGCACAAGAGACTGCACAAACCTTTAGAGACACTCCCACCTCAAGTCCCTTCTTACTGTATGGGTGGCTTCGAAAAAATTATTTCACCTCTCTTCGGCTTTTAAATTTTTAAGATTTTTAAAATTTATTTTTGAGAGAGAGAGAGAGAGAGAGCCCGCATCCAAAGCAGGCTCCAGGCTCTGAGCTGTCAGCACAGAGCTCGATGTGGGGCTTGGACCCATGAACCGGGAGATCATGACCTGAGCCAAAGTCGGATGCTTAAATGACTGAGCCACCCAGGTGCCCCTAACCTCCCTTCAGCTTTATAAAATAAGTTCAGTTGCCCCAAACTTGATAGTTCCCTAAGATTAGGTAATAATGTCCTTTCTTCTACTGTGGTTGGTTTAGAACTGCGTGGTAAATAGAAACAAAATATCTAGGGAAGATTTCATTCCTCCACCACTGTTCAGGGACCGCTTAGACGAAGGGACTCTAATTTTAGTAACCATTTTATTCACTTTCAACAACTCAACAGGCGTGGTCCTGTGTAATGAGCACCGAGCTGTAGTCTGATCTATTCAGGAAAATGGCAACCCTCTGCCTTTTCACTTTCCACCCTAAACCTACAATTCTAGAACTATTAATTGACTAGAAAATTGTGGGCGCCCCAAACCAATATTTGCCAATAGAGGAACAACTGACGTGCCTTTTGGGTCAGCATTATCCCTCCCTGTCATCACTCTAGTTGCCTTTCGGTGATATCGCTTAGCAATAACATACAATTGTGACTCTAACTGGTCTTTATTCCGCTCTTATCACAGTGGTGGGGAATTGCTTATGAATTGATTTGTACAACCTTAACATAAACTCAAGAGATGTCTCTTAGGCATTATTAATATCATGAGAGGGCTCTGGCCCTATCAAAACATTCCAGAATGGTAGGACTCGATGTGCTCTGGTCTTTCCTTGTACCTTGATGCCTTGATAATCTCCTTTAAACGTCCAGCATGGATCTCTGCGTGCCAACCACCCTGTTGAGAGCCTTGGTCTGCAGTGAAATGGCAGCCTCTATATCCCTCTACCATATAGACCCGAGAACTTGTCTTCTCTGCCTCGTCCTACAGAGACGGAGACCTCCTGTAGAGAACAGAGGAGGACCTTGCGAAAACCCTTCGCGTTCCTCCAGCGACAAACAGCTCTGGGAAGTCTATAGGAGCCTCGAGAACAATTCGGTTCCTCTGGGAGAAGAGCCAGATTGGCTGCAAGGTAGGCACCTCAGTATTTGAGGTAAGATCAAAGTCTCCTCCCTTTGGTCTAACCTCTACTCTCTCCTGCCAACCCCAGCCCCGGCAGACCCTTGGCATCTCCCCAAGGGACCGTAGCACCTTCCTGCACTGGTTACATTGCTGTCTGGGGGCGGGGGCTCTTTGACGTTTCTAGGCAACAGGGGGGCACTCAAGGTAACAGTCTGGGCCCCATAATTGGGGGTCCTGGGCCTTTAGAACTCAATTCTTGGCTTAGGTCTGCAGCTGCCGGGCAGCAAGGCGGGGCTCAGTGTCCTGGGCTCAGGAAGCCTGAAACTCCATGGAAACTCAGTTCCCATGATCCCTGCAGGCCTAACTGGTGAGTCAGGCTCTCCTCCCCTTCCCAAACTCCCTGCAGGGGCTGTCTGACCTGCTTTGACTCCTTTTTGCTTTCAAGGTTGCTCTTGATTCTCCTCTCAACCTGATTTTACACGGTGTGAGGTGCCCGGGGCCCCAAACCTTCCCGGAGAGGGCCGATGCCTCTCTCCTGCTGTTCGCAGTTGGCCAAAACGGGCCGGGACAGGCTGCGGAAAAGCTAGCTGCCTGTGGGCTCGGGGGAACTTGAACGGTCTTTGCTTCTGCAATCATTCAGTGTAATTAGGTTGTAATTTTCTAACGATGAATGTGTGGGAGGCCCCCATTTTCTATGGGATAAAAACAAGCGCTTAACTACGGTAGCATGAGTGACCGGTGTGCACAAGAGCTGAAAGGAGCAGAGGCAGGGGGAAGATCTCCTTGCGGTGTGGGGGGATTAGAAGCCCAGGCCTGGAGTCAGAGATAGGGAGCCTCTTCTGGGAAAGCTAGGTGCTTTCTCGGTGCTTCCACATTAAGTTCTCAGAGCATCTTACAGAGATCAGCACTGCTCTCATCTTTAATTTTTTTTTTTTAATTTTTGTTTGTTTTTGAGACAGAGCGCAAGTGGAGGAGGGGCAGAGAGAGACGGGGTCACAGAATCCAAAGCAGGGTCCAGGCTCTGAGCTGTCAGCACAGAGCCTGACGTGGGGCTCGAACTCCTGGACTGCGAGATCATGATCTGAGCCGAAGTCGGACGCTTAACCGACTGAGCCACCCAGGCGCCCCTAGCCTTGCTCTCATTTTAAGGATGAGAAAACTGAGGCTCAGGAAATTTACGCAGTCTGCCCCAGGTCGCTGAATTAGTGCTATTTATTTATTTGTTTATTTTATATTTTTCAAGTTATTTATTTTGAGAGCGAGAGAGTGGGCAGGGGAGGGGCAGAGAGCGAGGGAGAGAAGGAATCCCAAGCAGGCTCCATGCTGTCAGCGCAGAGCCCGTACAGGGCTCGAACCCACGAACCGTGAGATCATGACCTGCGCTGACACCGAGAGTCGGACGCTTAACCGACTGAGCCACCCCAGCACCCCTGAATGAGTAGTGCTATTTAGAATAGCTAACGCTTACTCGTGATGCCATCTGCTAGGAATTGTCCTGAATGCTCTACACATATCGACTCACTCCTTTAAAATAATAATAATAACCTTAAAGTAAGAAAGGGTACATTGTGAACCACGGTGGCCTCCTTTTTCTGTTGACAATGTTGAGGCAGCGAATGATTGAATGAAGGACTATTCTGGTGGCAGAGCGGCAATGTAAACTCAGGGGGTCAGCCTTCACACTGCTCCTCTCACTGGGGTTTTGCCGCACTCCTTTTCTCCAGAAAGTGCCGGGAGATGGGGTTCTATTGCAGGTCTGTCTGATTTCAGGTGCCTTGTGCGCTTTCCACTACACTGAAAATCCAAATAACTGGCAGGCTGCGTGGGTGTGTACGTGTGTGTGCCTGTGTGAATATGGGGGTAAGTTCGAGCTCCGCAATCCTAGACACCCCAATCGTGCAACCTGGAGCTATTGCTTGCCTACTGCTTCCTGGAAGCAGTGTTCGAAGAGCTCACCGTGTACCCTTCATGAGACAGACAGAATCGGCTCCTACAAGCAGGAACATGAGCCGATGTGGAATCAAGTGTTCAGAATCGAATGGCTACACAGGGCAGCTGGTTCTGATTGCGATCTTCCCGGAGGGCAGGGTGATTTCTTGTTCATTTTGGGGTCCCCGTGGCTTTGCGGCACGAATAGAAAATGAGGAGAAAACACCAGCTTGATTTGTGCCTTGGGGGGAGAAATTCATTAGAGTTCTTTGTACTGAAACAAAATTGACTTGGGCCCGAAAAAAAAAAAAAATAGATACGGTAAGGTGGTCGGGGGGTGGGGGGGAAGGAGAAAATATTTTAGGAGAGGAGAAGAAAGGATTGGAGGCGGAAATAAGCACAGTGTCTCTGTGACCCAGGCACGTGGTTAGACGGACAAGTAGAAATGGAGTTTGAGCAAGTGAAAAATGAGTTTGGATCGAGGATGTAGCCAGGTCACGAAACATCAAAGATGGATGAAATGGGTGTGGTTGGCCAAAGGGAGCCGCTGAAGATTTAAGGAGAAAAGTCGGAGATGGAAACGAATTTGGTGGACAGTCGCTGTGGCCAGATGAAGCCGGATGAATTGGAAGGGACAGCTGGGAAGCCAGCTAGGAGGTGGCCTCAGGAGGCCAGGGTGGGGGCTGGAGCTACAGCAAACAAAATGGTGATGACAAGGTGGTTCCCAGAAAACCCGGTCCCAGGATCTCAGGGAAGGGTGGGCTTTTGAGCTCATTCGCGCTAGCTGCCGCCTCCTCCCTCCTCCCAGGGATCAATGGTCTCAGTGACGTTCTAGTCTAGGGACTGCCCAGTGTTGGCATGAAAACGGAGAGGCATGGAGAACTCACTTCTTCCACTTTTGGAAAACTGTATCAGAAATGTCTTTGCACGAGGCCCAGATTGGCTTCCGCGTGAGTGAATTTCCTACCTTGGTCATTTCAAAAGAGAGAAGCAGCCGCTCTGCGTGAACAGCATGATATTTCTGGGAATAGTGAAACAAGTCAGCACCTGAGTCCAAAGCTCAAACAGGGTGGCTTTGAGCACATCAGGGAAACTCTGTGCGAGTCCTCTGTGACCGTGGGGGGGGCCACCTGACATGTAATAAATGATGAATAAATGCTATTACTATTATTGATACGTGTTGGGTACATATAGGAGATGAGGGGGGAAAAAGAGGAGTCCAATCCATGGCCTTGAACTTGAGGGAGTAAAGGGATCATAGTGGTATTGTTGGTCTGAGAATGGGAGGGAAGCTGTTTGTGATGATTTGGCAGATGTTTTGAAACTACAACTCCTGGCATAACTCTGATGTTTATATACATTCCACAGGCGATATTTTGCCAGTGGCTGTCTTTTGGGCCCGCTCAACATTGAGCGGCTGTGTTCCCTCTCTGACACCCTCGTAGCAAGAGTTGATGGGGTAAAATATAATGCAGGCATCCACAGCCCATCCCGCCCAGAGCCATGCCATAAACGATTGGGAGCTCATTGCATCGCTGCCAGATAGAGTGTCCTGTTTAGATGCCAAGATGGTGAAAGAAATTGTCATCATCTATGCACTCCTGGGGAGGGGCCATCCCGTTCGTGGCCAGGATGACCGTTTGGCAGAAAAGCCACGCATGTGTAGACGCTCGGGCATAAAACCCGTGCAGAAGAAAGGTAAATTGTCACGGAGGGCTCTTATCGTTGTGGTTTCAGCTGCTTACTTGGACTTTGTGACCATTCTAAAAGGTGTTTTTTAGTCAGGAACCGAGTCTTCGGTATAGGATGAATCGGTAGCAGCAGGTTAAAGGTACATGCCAGTGGAGGCAATGCTTTGAGTTTCATCGAGGAGTGTCCTTGTGCCAACAAGGCTAAGTGCCTAGTGAGTGAGGTGAGGGCGTGAGTTTGCTATGTTTTTGTGTTCAGGAGAGAAAGCGAGATTTGGAAAGTCTACCTCTCTGGAAAGTCTCTTCAGGTGACCATCAGAAGCCGATCTCCACCTAGGAGATGCCCTTTTCACAGATGAAGGAGCCAACCGTAAGCATTGACACAACTTGCCCCAAATCACACAGCGTGTCTTGTTCCTCCTTATCTATGCTGAGGGGAAAAAACAATCCTTGCGGGAATTTGTCAAGAGAAATAAAGGCAAAGCAATACCCAGAGACTATCGATGGTGCCGCCATTTTTAGGTTGGCAAAGGACCCGATACTAGAAGGCCGTCCTAGTAACATTCAACAGACTACTCCTCTGTCGTAAGTGTCTAATTCTTTATTCTGGAATTTCTTCTCCCCAATCTTGAAATATCTTCTGCAAAGTGGAGATTCCTAAATAGCACTTCAGTCTAATCAGTCTCCTGAGTTCAATAATCCTGTATCTATGGCCCACCAGACTCTACGGGTGGGTACTTTGGAGGTATCTCTAAGTCGACATGTTCAATAAGACTAAGCATGTTAATTCAGTACTCGTATCCCTCATACTCCCCATCTCGGGGAGCACTTACACCATCCAAGCTGGGGAGTCAGTGGAGGGAGCTCCTCCCTGGCCCCACCCTTCCCCCAGTCACTCACAGTTTCTGTCAACCCTAACTCATGAACATCTGACTTCTGTCATCTCTTCCCCATCTCCAGCACCACCACATGACTTCTAGTGCAATCTCTCCTCTTTCAAGTGGGAGATTTATCTTCAACATTGGTCTCCTGGACTCGTTATCCACTCTCCCCATCCCACCCCCGTTCTGGAACCAAAATGATGTTTCACTAATTCACACTTCTAGCCTCCTGCCTAAGATCATCCAGTGCTGCCTGCCCCCCCCCCCCCCAATACAGAGTAAAGCCCAAAGAATGACACATCCTTGCCTCTACCTGATTGGTGTGCAGAAACCAGCTTCCAGGGGAGAGCACCAGCTTGTAGGAGTGTGAGACCTTCTCTAGTGTCTCAGAAGGCTGCTCTGACGGGTCCATACGGCAGGCCAGAAGAGCCAGGTTGTTGACCCCCAGGAGTTTTCTTCGGCCAATGATGGGGATTTAGTGTTTGAAGATCTTCCCTCCGTCACCCCTCCAGCGAGCTGACTGAGGCCTGTCATCTATATCATTTTCCGGTGTTTCCCCTCAGCACTGAGTTTGAGTCCCCTCTGTGGCAGCTGGCTTGATAAGATAACTCTCATCGGCTATTTTTTCTTCCTGATCTCATGTTCTCACTCTACCGCCGGCATTTTCTTTCATCACCCAAATAAACCTCTTGTACTTGAATCTTTGTCTCCAGTCTGTCTTGTGAAAGGGGGACACCTGAGACCCATCGCTAGGTTCTGGCATTCCCAAGAGACTTTCGGTTCTCCAAGCCCACTGTGTACTCTCTCACTTAAAGTATCCATTTGGTTTGCATCTACTCCCTTGTCTCTTTCCCAGACAACATTCTGGGAAACTCATTCTTTACCACCGAAAGCTGCCTGCACTCTTTTCCCTACCACACCGTTATGCAGCCAAATTGATTTTTTTTTTTTTTTCTGTGCTCTGTGGTGCTTGGTACATATTTTTAACTTATCCTACATACCCACTGGTATTTCTGCCCACATGTGTCTCCTCCACGGGGTTAGGTGGTCTTGGAGATCAGGAATAATTGCCCACGATCTGGACCACCATTTGCCACGTGAAACAGCGGTCAAAACATTTTGGTGAATTCATAGGTGGACGTGATTGAGGTAAAGGGATGCCAAAGAGTTACCTGGCAGCTGATCGCTCCACGGAAACGTCTGTATTACCGTTCAGCGTAATTATTCAGCACCCCCTACGCGCAGGCACCGTCTCGGGTATTGAGGTACACTAGTGGGCAAAACACCGGTCTCGTCTCTGGGCGAGCTTACATCACGGCACAGGAGTTGGTAAATGATAACTACAATAAACTCGCAAATTTTGTATAGTTCGCATGGTTAGAAGCTAATATCAGCCATGGGGGAACAAAAGGACAAGCAAATCAAAGTGCTGGCAAGGAGTGGTGATTGGAGTACAGGTTGTAAGCAGTAGAGTATAATAGGTTCCAGAAGCCACCGCGGTAGAACCCCAGAAGAGAATGTGTGAGTAGGCCGGACTTGCCCCGAAAGTTAGTTGACAGGGTTAATCACCAACCTGCAGTAGAGTAATTTTGCTTGCAGGAGGATAGACATTTGTGCTTCAGAGGACACAAGCCCTATCCCATCCAGGCTTGTAATATTCTTAGTTAAAAAATGACTCCTTTCCTAGACATGTGGTCCCCAGGCAGACTGCCTGCTGCGAACCCAATTTTTAATGCAAAATGTCTTTCCAGCACAGAAGCGCACTGCCAATTTATTAAAGTTTCTGGAGAGAATGAGATCAGCAGACAAAAGCGTATTAGAGAGGGGTGCTATGTTTCAGGAGGTAAAGTGAGGGATGCAGCCGACCAGGGATGCTGCATATAGGAAGCAGATGTCCTCAACTAAATTTACATCTCCCTTACCATCAGTCAGGAAAACCACCCAGGTTGCAAAATATATATATCCAATATATATGTGTGTGTGTGTGTGTGTGTGTGTGTGTGTGTGTGTGTGTATTGCATGAGCAATAAGAATGATTGTGCTATACGTGTTATACTAATAATACAGTGAATTTATCTTTTGAACTTTCTCAAAAGGAACTGCAGAATAGGGAGTTAAATGGGATCCGAGGGTAGAAGAATAATTTTAGGGAATTAATGATTTAAAAATGAGATTGGCAGAGATCCTAAGGGAGATAATGGCTCGCCATAACAAGAGGCTCTAAAAATAAAATTCTGACACTGTAACCCGTAAAGTGTCTCAGTAAGGGAGAAAAGGCAGGAGGCACTTAAGTCAGTACCGCTTCACAGAGAACTCTGCCAAAGTTTGGTATCTGTCAGGAGGCTGGAACTTTCAGGATTTCCTGCCAGGAGCTATCACTTCTGCAGGAAGTGGGATGGATATCAAGGGGGCTGCATACACTTTTTAGGGGCTCCCGGAGCACATAGTACCAGGCAGATCTTTTACACGGCGCACGGGCAGTTCCCGGTCAACCCTGGTCCGCACTCTTCCTCTCTTTCACGCTGTGCCTTAGCTCCTTGCACTCAGGGCTCCAGCAGGGAGAGACTCCTGGCACTTTCCAGATGTTCGAGGCTATTTTGCACTTTCCTGTCCCTTTCTAGTCTCTTCCTTCAGCTTTCCTCCTGCCTCCCGCCCAGAGGACAGACTGCTGGCTCTGTTATATCCCTAGAGAACATTTCCTTCTCTTTCTTTTCATAGTGCATCAGGGCATTTTCTCTGGAGCATTTATCTGTCTTAATTACAGTATAAAACCCATACAGGCAGAGTTCCTCTTTACGTTAATATCCCATGTAGCTAACACGCTACCCGGCACAGAGTACGTGTTCCATAAAAGGTGAGTAGATGAATAGAGTGAATGAATTAGTATAACACAAAACAATGCAGGAGGCACTTAAAAATCCAACGTACGTTTCTTTAGCAATTTAAAGTGTACCTCCTAGCAACTTTCTCGTGAGTGTATATTATCATTTCTATTTTTCTAATGAAAGGGGGTGCCTCGGAGGATTAGATGGTCTATGTGAGTATAGTATGCTGAATAAGGGTTCCCAAAGCTAACCGGGTCCTCGTCTCCGGAACCTGTGAATGTTATATATGGCAAAAAGGGATTTTTTTTTTTTTTTTTTTTTTTTTTTGCAGATGTGATTAAGCTAGAGACTTTGAGATGAGGAAGTTAGCTCGGATTATCGGGGTGGGGGGGACCCAAGTATCCTAGAGGGAGATGGAATGACGTCAGTAGAGAGAGATTAACAGACGCTGACGTTGGCCTCGAAGATGCAAGAAGGGGCCACAAGCCAAGGAACGCAAGGCAAACAGTGCTGGACACTGGGAGACAAGGGAATGCTCTCTCTTCTACCTTCTGGAGGGCGGTCCTGCGGACACCCCGACTTCTACCCTGGGAGAGCCCCCGGCCTACTTCTGGGCCCCAGGACTGCGGGAGAATAAATACGTATTGCTTTAAACCACCAGGCTGTGATTGTTTGTTACAGTAGCTATAGAAACTAATGTGCCGAGATTGCAAACGTCAGTCAGAAACCGAAGAGTCAGCTGATGCGTTTGTCCTGACTTTGGAGCTCTGCCATTAAGAGCTGTGTGGTTTTGGATGCGTCATTTAACTTCTTGGTCTCAGGGCCGAAAGCCATGAGCGACCCTCCTCGCAGGAAAAGGGTCCTGCAATAGCCTTGTTACCTGTTTGTGAGGTAGGCTGAGTAGCCCCTGACGCTTATCTCGGTCCTGCCCTTGTGGGCAGGACATTTCCGGAGAGGCCTTTTGTATCTGTAGAAAGCCAAATTCACGGCACCCTGCCCGCCATCACCTGTCAGGGAGGGTCACACGGAGCATCGTGCGACCCTGGGAATGTGGGGGCTGCGCATGGAACAGGGAAAGGGGTTCCCTCTTGCCGAGGGGAGGAGAGGTGCTTGGTACCCACGTGTAGCCACCTTGCGTCAGCTTGTTGAATGCCCAGCAGGGGTGTCGTCGTGATGTTTTTAGATGAAGAGAGTGAGGATTAGAGAAATCAAGGAATTTATCCAAGGTTACCTGGCAAGTGGCCGAGCTGGGACTTGAACCCACATCCCTCCAGTGTAAGTACTAGGTCTACACCTAACATCAGTGCTGTGGTTCTGAGGGTGGGACCGGCAGCATCAGTGTGACCTGGGAATTTATTAGAAATGTAAATTCTCAGCTTTCACCTTGAACCGACCGCATCAGAAATTCTGGGGTGGGTGTGGGGGGCGGGAACCTGCATTCGAACAGCCTCTCCAGGTGATGGTGAGGCCCACGCCAGTCTGAGAACCACTGCTCTTTGCTGTTCCTCTTGGAGTCCTTTGGAAGGGTGACGGCCATGTTGGCCCAGGCTCAGGCTGCTTGCTTCTCTGAGTTACCGCTTAGCATGAGCCGTAGTGAGTGGCCAAGGGACATTCCGGGTTTGCCACCTTTATGCTATGGCGTAAGGCCTCTTGATGGAGGGCATCAGAGAGAGGAGGAAGGTTCCAGCACAGAGTCAGAAATTCTGCTGGCCGCCTAGAGAGTGAGTTTGGCCTGAAACACTTACTGATACAGATAGACATCATCTCATTTCTATTTTAGAGTTGTCTATTAGCCTGAGACAGCACAAGGAGACTGACGTTGTTTCTGTTGACATCATAGCTATATTTTTTAAATGTTTATTTTGAGAGAGAGAGAGAGAGGGTGAATGAGTGGAGGAGGGGCAGAGAGAGGGAGAGAGACAATCCTAAGCAGATTCCATGCTCCCAGCGCAGAGACTGATACGGGGCTCTGTCTCGTGAACCACGAGATCATGACCTGAGCCAAAACCAAGAGTAGAATGTTTAACTGACCGAGCCACCCAGGTGCCCCATAGTTACATTAAAAAAAAATTTCTTTTAATGTTTATTTACTTTTGAGAGAGACAGAGGCACGAGTAGGGGACGGGCAGAAAGAGAGGGAGGCACAGAATCCAAAGCAGGCTCCAGGCTCTGAGCTGTCAGCACAGAGCCCGACGTGGGGCTCAAGCTCATGGTCCGAGGGATCACGACCTGAGCCGAAGTCGGATGCTTAACTGACTGAACGACCCAGGTGCGCGCCCCCCCCCGCCCCCCCGCCCCAGGAAACCCTCCATGGTCTGTGGATGTCTGGTCACCTCCTCCCACTGTGTTCTGTGGGAATGGCCTAAGTGGGTCCCCATTCTAAATCATTGTGTTTTGCTCCCACAGAGCCAGAGGTGGGGGGTAGCAGGTGGAGTAAAAGCAAAGGACAGCAAGGTCTAACCTAGTAGTAAGATAATAGTAAACTGAGAGGTATGACGAGCTTCCTCCCCTCATGGAGCCTACAGTCTGGAGTGGGAGGCAGACATTCATAAGCGCAGAAGCAAATGTAAAAATCGACTCCAGCAGGGTGGAGAGAGGAGTGACCTGGGCACGGAGGGGGGGAGCGGGGACAGAATCGCTGCAGAGGTGGTACCTGAGAAGAGGCTTGGCGATGTGAGGGACGGAAAGTCCGGAGTGAATGGCGGGGAGACCGGGAGGGAGAGAGGACGTGGGGAGAGGGCCAGAGGGGGAGAGAGAGAAGGAGAAGGCTCATCCTTGTCCATCTTTCGAAAACATGGCTAATCATAGAGCTCGTTTAAGAGCACAGGCGTGGAAAATGGTCATAACGACAGAAGGAGTCCACCTCGGTCAGTACAGATGGTACTAAGGCAGAGCTTACTGGGGAGCTGGCTCTTTGTTTGTTTGTTTGTTTGTTTTTAGTTGAAGAGTAGTCGGCATACAATATCACGTTAGTTTCAGCCGTAGAACAGAGTGATTCAACATTTATATACATTACCAAGTGATCACCACCATAAATCTAGCTGCCATCTGTCACTGTACACAGTTGTTACAATATTCTCACTACATTCCCTACGCTGTACGTCACACCCCTGTGACTTTTTAATTTTATAACTGGAAGCGTCTACCTTTTGTCCCCTTCCCCGTTTCTCCCACCCCCACCCCCCTTTCCCGCTGGCCACCACCAGATTGTTTTCCGTATTTGAGTCTGTTTTGTTTGTTTTTAGATTGCCCAGATCCGTGAAATCACACAGTATTTGCTTTTCTCCAACTTGTTTCACTTAGCATGGTACCGTCTAGGTCCATCCATTTTGTCTCAAATGGCAATATTTCATTTCATTCTTTTTTTATGTATAAGTACTGTCCCATTGTACATTTGTACCACATTTTCTTTCTCCATTTAGCCATTAATGGAAACTTCAGTTGATTTCATATCTTGACTATTTTCAATAATGCTGCAAAAATCATAGCAGTGCGTATATACTTTTTGGAATTAGTGCTTTCCTATTCTTTGGATAGATACCCAGAAGTGGAATTGCTGGATCACGTGGTAGTTCTATTTTTATTTTTATTTTTGAGGGACGTCTATGCTGTTTTCCACAGTGACTACACCATTTTGCCTTCCCATTAACACTGCGTGAGGATTCCTTTTTCTCCACATCCTCACCAATACTTGTTATTTCTTATCTTTTTGATACTAGTCCTTCTGGCAGGTGTGAGGTACATCTCATAGTTTTGATTTGCTTATCCCTGATGATTAGAAATGTGGAGCACGCTTTCATGTGTCTGCCGTCTGTGATTTCTTTTGTGAGAAATTGGACTTTGTTGGGGGGGGGGGCTATTGATTTGTATGGATTCTTTACATTTTTTTGGATATTAACCCCTTTTGGTTAGATCATTTGCAAATATCCTCTCCCATTAAGCAGGTTGTTTGTTTTGTTGATGGTTTCCTTGGCTCTGCAAAGGCTTTTTAGCTTGATGAAGTTTCATTTGTTTAATTTTGCTTTTGTTGCCTGAGGAGACAGATCCAAAAAAATATATTGCTAAGACTGATGTCAAAGAGCTTACTGCCTATATTTTCTTCCAGGAGTTTTATGATTTCTGGTCTTACACTTAAATGTTTAATGCATTTTGGATTTATTTTTGTATATGACATAAGAAAGTGGTCCAATTTTATTCTCTTTCACGTAGTGGTCCAGTTTTCCCAACACCATTTATTAAAGAGACTGTCTTTTCTTCATTGTATATTCTCACCTCCTTTGCCATAAGCTAATTGACTGTATACGTGTGGATTTATTTCTGGACTCTCAATTCTTCCATGGATTCGTTTGTCTGTTTTTGTGCCAATACCATATTGTTTATAGTAGAGCTTGAAATCAGGAAGTGCAATGCCTCCAGCTTCATTCTTCTTTCTCAAAATTGCTTTGGCTATTCAGAGTCTTTCATGGTTCCATAAAAAAAAAAAATGGAGATTATTTGTTCCAATTCTGTGAAAAATGCCATTGGTATTTTGTTTGGGTTTACATTTAAATCATAAATTGTTTTAGGTAGTATGGACATTTTAACAATATTCTTTCAATCCATGAATATAGTATATCTTTCTATTTATTTGTATCTTTAATTTCTTTCATCAATATTTCATAGTTTTCAGAGTATAGATCTTTTACCTCCATAGTTCAATTTATTCCTAGGTATTTTATTCTGTTTGATGCAATTGTATATTGGGGTTTTTCCCCTTGAGTTTTTATTTTCATTCCAGTTAATTAACATATAGTGTAATATTAGATTCTGATACACAATGTGATGATCCAACACTTCTATACAACATGTGCTCATCACAGCAAGTGCACTCCTTAATAAGGGGATTGTTTTCTTAATTTCTCTTTCGGCTACTTCATTATTACAATATAGAAAGGTGACAAATTTCTGAATATTTTGTATCCTCCAGGTTTAGTGAATTCATTTATTCTAATGGTTGTTGGTGGAGTCTTTAGGTCCCCTATCTATCCTATCATGTCATCTGCAAATAATGACAGTTTCACTATGGCTTTGCCAATTCGGATGCCTTTTATCTCTTGTCTGATTTCTATGATGAGGACTTCCGATAGTCTGTTGAATAAAAGCGGTAAGAGTAAGTATTCTTACTATTATCTTATTCCTGATCTTAGAGGAAAAGCTTTTAGCTTTTCACTGTTGAGTATAATGTTAGCTGTGGGTTTGTTATATATGGCCTTTATTGTGTTGAGATCTGGTTCCTCTATATCTACATTGTTTGTATTGGGAAAAGGTGTTGGATTCTATCAGTTGCTTTTTCTGCACCTATGGAGATGATCACATGATTTTTATCTTTTGCTAAGGTGGTATATCATGGTGATTGATTTGTGGTATTGAACCATCCTTGCATCCCTGGAACAAATCCTACTTGATCATAGTATATGATCCTTTTAATGTACTGTTGAATTCAGTTTGCTAATATTTTGTTAAGAAATGGCTGGGTTATTTAAGTATGCATGGGCACACTTTGTTTCCTGGTTGACTGCTGAAAGCCAGTTTAGGGAGCCTATAAACAAATTGCCAATACACCCCTTCAGCCTAATAGCTCTGGTTGATCGGGCTTACAGGCTGGGGATCAGAACATTCTAGCTGTTCAGTAGGTGCTTTTTAAAATTTAAAGTGCTGCTAACTTGCCACAGCCCTCCTAGTTAATGGCCAGCCAAGGACTGGTACTCAGTTGCCTAATTCCTGGGCGTCCACTATTTAAGAACATAAAGTTTGCAGTAGTGGCTTTCAGTAAATGTAAATCAAGAGAAGGCATCTCAAATTCAGGAAAGAAGTGCCCATCTGTGACAGGGCTTCTTAAACTTTGATATGCTCACAAATTATCTTAGAATCTTGCAAAAGCACATATTCTGATTGAGTGGGTCTGGTCTAATTGTATTAGTTTTCTTTTTTTATAATTAAAAATTTTTATTAAAAATGTTGAGGCTTAATTGACATAATATTAGTTTCAGGTATACAATATAATGTTTTACGTTTGTATATATTGCAAAACGATCACCACAGTAAGTGCAATTAATACCCATCACCATATATAAGACTTTTTTTTTTCCTTGCGATGAGAACTTTTGAGATGTACTCTTAGCAACTTTCAAATATGCACCGCGGTGTTATTAACTATGGCCACCATGATATATATTATATCCCCATGACTTACTTATTTTATAACTGGAAGTTTGTACCTTTTGATCTCCTTCACCTATTTTCCCACTCCCTACCTCTGGGAACCACCAATTTGTTCTCTACATCCATGATTCTTTTTTTCATCTTTTTCTTTTTGGTTTTCCACATATAAGTGAGAATATACCGCATTTGTCTTTTCCTATCTGACTTCTTTCACTTAGTAGAATGCCCTAAAAGTCCATCCATGTCGTTATAAGTGGCAAGATTTCCTTCTTTTTTATGCTGGATAATATGCTCTTGTCCGTTATACCACATTTCTTTTATCCATTCATCCATCAACGGACACTTCGGTGGCTTTTATATCTTGGCTATTGCAAATAATGCTGAAATGAACATGAGGGAGTTAGTCATTTCATTTCTTTCAGTTATATACCCATACATGGCATTGCTGGATCATATGGTAGTTCTATTTTAATTTTTTTGAGGCTCCTCCATACTGTTTTCCGTAGTAGCTGTACCAGTGTACATTCCCACTAACAGGGCATGTGTTCTCTTTTCTCTGCCTCTTCACCAACACTTGTTACTTCCTGTCTTTTTGATAAGCCATTTGAACAGCTGTGAGGTGATACCTCATTGTGGTCTTCATTTGCATTTCCTTGATGATTAGTGATGATGGGTACCTTTTTATGTACCTGTTGGCCATCTATAGGTCTTTGGGAGAAATGTCTAATCAGGTCCTCTGCCTATGTTTTAATTGGATTGTGTGGGGTTTGCTATTAAGTTGTAGGGGTTCTTTATGTATTTTGGATATTAACCTCTTATCACATATATGATCTGCAAATATTTTCTCTCCTTTAGTCACTCAGTAGGTTGTCTTTTCGTTTTGTTGATGGTTTCCTTTGCTGTGCAGAAGAGTTTTAGTTTTCTGTAGTCCCACTTATTTATTTTAGCTTTTGCTGTCCTTGCTTTTGGTATTAGATTAAAAAATCATTGCCCAGACTGATGGCAAGGAAGTTACCACCTATGTTTTCTTCTTGGAGTTTTATTGTTTCAGGTCTTACATTCATTCAAATCTTTAATCCATTTTGAGTTTTTGTGTATGGTTTATGCAAGTGGTCCAGTCTTTTTATTTTGTAGGTGGCCATCTAGTTTTCCCAACATCATTTGTTAAGGAGACTGTCCTCTTCTCAAAACATTGCATATTCTTTGGCCCCTTGTCAGAATATAATTGACCATACAAGCGTGGGTTTATTTCTGGGCTCCCTGTTCTGTTCCATTGACTTTTATGTCTGCTCTTTATGGGAACACAATACTCTTTTAATTACTACGGCTTTGTAATGCAGTTTGAAATCAGGTAGCATGATGCCTTCAGCTGCGTTCTTTCTCAAGATTGCTTTGGCTACTGGGGATCTTTTGTGCTCCTGTACAAATTTTAGGATTGCTTGTTCTAGTTCTGTGAAAAATGCTGTTGGAATTTGATAGGGATTGCACTGAATCTGTAAATTGCTTGGGTAGTATGGTCAGTGTAACGATATTAATTTTTGATATTATGAGCACAGGATATATTTCCATTTATTCGTGTCTTCTTCAATTCCTTTCATCAATGTCTTATAGTTTTCAGCATAAAAGTTTTGGTTGAATTTATTCCTAGGAGTTTTATTCTTTTTGAGGCAGTTGTAAATGAGATTATTTTCTTAATTTTTCTATCATTTCATTATTTGTGTATAGTAATGCAATATATTTATGTATATTGACTTTATATACCGCAACTTTACCTAATTTGGCTTTTAGTTCCAAAGTTTTGGGGGTGGAGTCTTCAGGGTTCTTCTCAATATATTATATAATAAATGAAAATAGTGGCAGTTTTACTTCTTCCTTTCCATTCAAATGCCTTTTATTTCTTTTTTCTTGCCTAATTGTTCCAATACCACCTTCGCTGAAAGTGATGAGAGTGGGCACCCTGTCTTCTTTCTTATCTTAGAGGAAAACCTTTCAGCTTTGCAACATTGTGTCTGATGTTAGTTGTGGGCTTGTCATATATAAACATTATTATGTTGAGGTAATGTTCCTTCTACACTCTGTCGAGAGTTTTAATCAGAAGTGCATGTTGAATTTTGTCAAATGCTTTTTATGCATATATTGAAGTATGATTTTTTTATCCTTTGTTTTTTTTTTTAAAGTGGTGAATCATATTAATTGATTCGTAGATGTTAAGTCCTACTTGCACGCCTAAAGTAAATCCCACTTGGTCATGGTGTATGATCCTTTTAACGTGTTGTTGAATTCAGTCTGCTAGTATTTTGTTGAGGATTTCTGCATCTATGCCCTTTAGGAAGATGAACCCGTAATTTTCTTTTCAGTGGAGTCCTTGTCTGGTTTGTTATCAGGGCAATGCTGGCTTCATAAAATGGGTTTGGAAGCATTCCCCCCTTTTCTATTTTTGGGGAGAGTTCGAGAAGGATTAGTATTAAATCTTAAAAAATTGCATACCGCGCGTCAGCGAAGCAGTCTGGTCGTGGGGTTTTCTTTGTAGGGAGATTTTTGGTTACTGATTCAACCTCTTTGCTAGTAATTGGTCTGTTGAGCTCTTCTGTTTCTGCGTGATTCATTCTTGGTAAGTTGTTAGTTTCCAGGGATTTCTCCATTTTTTCAGAGTCGGTCCAGTTGGTTGGTATGTAATTGTTCCTAGTAGTCTCTTGTGGTCTTCTGCTATTCTCCACCATTATTGTATTGCATTTCTCATTTTAGGTCTCTTAATACTTGCTTTACATATTTAAGGGCCTCTATGTCGGGTGCACAAATATTAACAGACGTTACATCCTCTCATTGGGTTGATTCCTTTATCATTATGTAATGGGCTTGTCTCTCCTCGCAGCCTTTGTTTTGGAATCTATTTTCTCTGATATAAATGTAGCTAGCTCAGCTTTTTTTTTTTTTTTTTTCTTGGTTTCCATTTGCATGGGATATTTTTCTTCTATAACTTCACTTCCTGTACGCACCCTTACACCTGAAGTGGGTTTCTTGTAGGCAGCACGTAGCTTCGTCTTATTTTCTTATCCATTCAGTCACTCTCTGACTTATGATTGAAGGAATTAGTCTGTATATATTTAAAGTAATTGTTGATAGGTATATACTTATCGCCATTTTGTTATTGTTTTCTGGCCCTTTTGTAGTTTTTCTAGTCCTTTCTCTCTTGCTCTTGTGTGGTTTGGTAATTTTCTGTGGTTAGTGTGTTTTGATTCTTTTCTCCCTCTATACTATATATACTCCCTCAATACTATAGATTTTTGCTTTGTGGTTATTGTGACGCTTACATACAGCCTTAGGTAACAATTTATATTTAAATAATCTATTTTAAGTTGATGACAACTTAAGTTTAAACAGATCCTAAGCTCTACATTCTACCTCCCCCCCCCCCCGCCATGATTTGTTTTTGATGTCACAATTTACTTCTATTTTTAGCAATATTTTTCTTTGTTTTTGAGAGAGCGAGAGAGGGCAAGCAGGGGAGGGGCAGAAAGAGGGGGACAGGGGATCTGAGGCAGACTCTGCACCAACACCCTGATGTGGGGCTCAAGCTCACAAACCGCGAGATCATGACCTGAGCCAAAGTCAGATGCTCAACAGACTGAGCCACCCTGGTGCCCCACAATTTACATACTTTTATCTTGCGTATCCCTTAACTAATTATTTCTGTTATAGTTATTTTTACTACTTTTGTCTTTTACCCTTCACGCCAGCTTCATAAGTGATTAATTCACCATCTTAACAACATTAGATATTCTAAATTTTACCGTATATTTATGTCAGTACAAAACCTGACACGGGGCTCAATCCCACGGGCTGTGAGATCATGGCCTGAGCCAAAATGTAGGGTTGGACACTTAACAGACTGAGCCCCCCAGGCACCCCCATTTCTTTTAAGGCCAATTTAGGTTTTGCTTGTCTGGAAAACTCTTTGTCGCTTCTTCAGTTGTGAATGACAACATTGCTGGGTAGTGTATTCTTGGTTGGAAATTTTTTTTTTTTCTTTCAGCACTCGGAATATGTTATGGCACTCCCTTCTGGCCTATAGAGTTTCTGCTGAAAAGTCTGCTGATGGTCTTATGGAGTTCTCTTGTATGTCCCTTGTTTTCCTCTTGCTGCTTTTAAGATCGTCTCCTTGCCTTTAAGTTTTGACTCTTTAATTGTAACGCATCTTGGTGTGGGTCTCTTTGGGTTCATCTTATCTGAAACTCTCGACACTTCCTAGATCTGGGTGCCTGTTTCCTTCTTCAGTTTAGAAAAGTTTTCAGCCATTTCTTCTTCAAGTATGTTTTCTGGTCCTTGCTCTCCTGCTTGCTATTTTTCCTCTGAGAGTCCTGTGATGCAAATGTTGATCCATTTGATAGTGTCCTGTAAATTCCTTAAGCTATCTTCATTTGTGTGTGTGTTTTCATTTTTTGCTGCTATAATTGTCTGAGTTCCCCTGCCCTATGAGTTAACTGATTCTGCTGCTTCGTCTAGTCAGCTGTTGAGCCCTTCTATTGGATTTTTTCGTTCAGTTATTGTATTCATCAGCTGTGTGACTTCTACGGGTAATCTCATATATTTTTCTCAATCTCCTTATTGAAGTTCTCACTGTCTTCATCCATCCTTCTCCCCGGTTTGGCGAGCATCTTTATAAACATTATTTTGAACTCTGTATCAGCGAAATCACTTACCTCCATTTCATTAGGGGCTTTTCCTGATATTTTATCTTGTTCTTTCATTTGGAACATGTGACTCTCCTTCTTCATTTTCTTGACTTTCTGTGTTGGTTTCTCTGCATAAGATACAACAGCCGCCTTCCTAGTCTTGAAGGAGTGGTCTTGTGTAGGAGATGAACTTTATCATTCAATCCTGCCTGAGGTCTCGGTTGTTTCTCAGATCTCTGATTGGCTGAGCAGCCTATTTCACTTTTAGTAAATCTCAAAAGTTCAGGGTGTACCGAGAGCTGTCAGGGTCCCAAAGGGGAGGATCTCCTGTGCCTCTGGGATTGAGGATTGAAAGCCAGACCCTCAGACAACAGCGTTTAAATGATGGAAATATACCCAGGCCTTTGAGACTCCAAGCAGAAGTGCCGGTGGCTACCATAGCCACATGATCTAGAGCTGTCCCCTGGGTGGCAGTTGCCCAAATCAGGGCACCAGACAAGTGGACAAGTTCCTTTCCCAGAGATACCAGCCACCTGGAGTAAGGCAGAGGTAGAATGCAAAGGTGGCATTCACCAGCCTCTGTCTCGGGAGTACATCTGAGTAGGTCCCTGAATGTGTGACAAACCGGAAGCCTGCCCCTCAGACGTCAGCTATAAAGGTACACAAATATGGACTAGTTTTTGATGGCTGCTGTGACAGGTTACCTATTTTTTTTTTTTATGGCTTACGTCAACACCGACTTATTATCTCGCACTTCTGTAGGTCATACGTCTGGGCACAACTGTTCAGCTCCTCCTCTGCCCCAGGTTTTCAAGGTTGGAAACAAGGTATCACAGGTTGCATTCTTTCTGGAGGCTCTAGGGATGCGTCTGGTCCAAGTTCATTCATAGCGACGGCAGAATTCAGGACTGAGGTCCCTGTTTCCTGCCACCTGATGGCTGGGAATTGTCCTCAGTTCTAGAGGCTGCAGGTATTTCTTGTCTCGTGGCTCCCTTCCTCATCTTTAAACCAGTGACCATAAGTCAAGTCCTCACATCCTGAATCGAATTCTCCCCTCTGCCTTCTCTGCTTCTCCCTCTGGCTGACCCTACCTTGCGCCCACATGGATAATTCAGGAGAATCTCTTGATTGTAAAGTTATTTGATAATAACCCTTAATTCCACCTGCAACGTACCGTCACAGCAGTGAATGACACATGGATAGGACTCTGAGGGAGACACTCCAGAACTCTGCTACTCTACTAACCCAAACCAGCCACTCTTGTTGCTGGACACTTTCGGTGGCAAGGTGCTAAAGCGTTAGCCTTATCGGGTTTGTGCCTAAGGTTTTACGTGTGTTTTACGGACAGTGATAGACTCTCCATGACATCTCCTGGGATTTCTCTTTTACACTGAACGGAAGGGCTGGAAAGATTCAAGGGGATGATGTTGAAGATGAGGAAACAGGTATAGACATAGAGCTACACTGAAGTTATTCAGGATCAGCATGAGAAGTTGGTTGTCTTAGCGTCTGGGCCAGGGCTATTGCCTCCCTGTCATGCATGTACTCAGCTATTTACTGATTTCTTCATTCATTGACGTTTTCATCTATTGATCAAAGAGTTGTCAAATACCTAGTCTAGGATAGACACTTTGCTAGCTTTACGGGCTATAAGAAGTTTATAGACTTTGCCCCCATGGAACAAACTTTGTAGTGAGCATTACACCAAACAAACACTACAATTAACTAGATATTTATAATTGATATGAAAGTAAAGTAGAGGCTCCCGTACAAACTTATAATAAGGAGATGTAACCTTGTTTAGAAAAATCAGAGGATTTTTAAATGCCAGAGAAGTGACATTTAAAAAAAAAAATTATTAGTTTTCTTTATTTTTGAGAGGCAGAGAGAGACAGAACGTGTGTGGGGGAGGGGCAGAGAGAGGGGGAGACGCAGAATCCGTAGCAGGCTGCAGGCTCTGAGCCGTCAGCACAGAGCCCGATGCGGGGCTCGAACTCACAGACCGTGAGGTCATGACCTGAGCCGAAGTCGGACGCTCAACCGACTGAGCCACGCAGGCGCCCCCAGCGAAGTGACATTTAAACCGAGGCCCAGATAATAAATATTAGCCATCAGTAGATGATTAAGAATGGGATAACATTAAAGTAGGGGGAATGGCATGTGGGAAAGTTCTAAGGCACAAAGCATAAAGGAAAAATCAGGGAAAGTCACTGTGGCTGGAAAATATGGGCGATAAAGAATGTCATGAGATGAGCTTAGAGTGGTGGGGTAGGTCAGATTGACCATGGCCTTGGTGGCCATAGAAAGGTGTTTCGACTTTATCCAAGGGGAAATGGGAAGCCATGGGAGGGTTTTAAACAGCAGAGCCTCATGTGAGCTTTGAATTTTTAGAAAGAGCACTCTGGCTCCTGTGTGGAATAGATTGGAAGGAAAAAGGAACGTGTCGAGTTGCCCACTCCTGGCTTGGTCACAGAAAGTGCCATGTACGGTCGTGGTGCGTAGTCTTGGGTGGATGCTGCTCTATTCACAAGAGATAGTGGGGGCCCTGAAAGACGTCACCAGTTAAAATCCTTAATCCTCATGCGAGCTCCGTGGTCATAGCCCGAAGGCTGTTTTCACAGACATCTTCCTTGGCTCCTGTATTTCTCCTGGAGATTCTGATATCAGATTGTCTGGGTCTAAATTAATCCCAGATCTTCCATTTATCCCCGGGGTGCCTTAGGCATTTACATCACCCACTTTCCCATTTGTAAAAAGAGGATAAAATCGGGCTATTCAGGGTCCTGAGTGGAATAACCCATACGAAGCAAGCAGCACAGAACTTAGCCCACGGAAGCACTTCACGTGTGGGAGTTCTCGTTGTTTTCATCGTTAGGGAAGAAAGGGACGAGCATATCACTTTCTTTCCTTTCACTCTCCTCTGGTGATGATTTGGAGGGCAAAGTGTTTCGGTTTGTTTTTTTTTTTTTTTTTCCTTAGAAGGAAAAGAGGATTCTGAGCAAGCTCTTGTCCCTGAGTATCATCTTGCAAACAGGCCTTGCCGAATATGTTGCTCTGGCCATGGATATCACAGTGAAGAGAAGCTATGGGCTGCCTCCTCTCATGTGAGCTATTTTGACAGCTGAGCTGTGCTTAGCACCCTGTCCTTTCATTTAGCTGGCTCAGTGTAGGTGTCAGTCCTCCAGGGACCGAAGCAAACATGGTCTCCTTTTTTATTTAAAAAAAAAAAAAAAAATTTTTTTTTTAACGTTTATTTATTTTTGAGACAGGGAGAGACAGCATGAACGGGGGAGGGTCAGAGAGAGAGGGAGACACAGAATCCGAAACAGGCTCCGGGCTCTGAGCTGTCAGCATGGAGCCCGACGCGGGGCTCGAACTCACGGACCGCGAGATCATGACCTGAGCCGAAGTCGGATGCCCAACCGACTGAGCCACCCAGGCGCCCCGAACACGGTCTCCTTGAGCACGTCATTTAGCCTCTCTGAAAAGAGGGTTGAGGACTCTGTCAAGGGGAGGGGAGGAGGGCACCAGCCCCTCCACAGTATTTTACAAGTTGCCCTCCACTGTCTCCATTCTCTGCCTCCAGTGCCTACCCTGCCCCCTCCTTGCCATCCCTGTCCACAGACACTTTAATGGTTTTGTGCCCTTCGAACTGGTTCTCTCTCAAGAATCCTTCTTCAACATCCTCACCTTCACTGACTTACAAATTCCCGCTTATCCTTCAAGATTCAGGTCAAATGCCGTTTCTTACTTTAGCCTTTTTATTCATCCATTTTGCGAACGTTGATCAGGCAGGGAAGGCACCGTGCTACGCCTACAAGCTATGGCTGTGAATAAGATGGACAGAGCGCCAGCTTGCACGGTGCTGACATCCTACTGGGAGAGACTGACCGTAAACAAGCAAAGGAATCGTAGAATGTCAGGTTGTGATACGTGCCATGAAAAGACCAGAAAAGGTGGGCAGGCGTGGGGTGAGTGGTTGAGGGAACTGCTTTCCAAGGGAGCTATTTTTGAACTGAGACCCGCGGGATGGGAAGAAACCAGCCGGGCGAAGGGCAGGGGTCTTGGGGCACAAACATGCTAGCTTGGCTTGAAGAACAAAAAGTTGTTACGACTGGAACGCGATAAGTAGGGGGAGGCGGCAAGAAAGGAGATGAGAAAGAGCTCAGGTAAGGAGTTGAGATGTGACTTCAAGTGAAATAGGAAGAAAGAGGCGAAATCTGATTTTGTGTTTGTAATAGCAGCTCTGCTCTCCCTGTGGAGAGCGGATGGGGCTGGAGAGAAAAAGAAAGGAGGGAAGAGAAACAGGGAGCCTCCTTATGAGGCTCCTGCAGTCGTTCTGGACAGAGACAATGGTGGCTTGACCCATAATTACAACTATGGACTATTTAGAGATCTATTGGAAAGGCGTGATTAATGGGACCCTGCTAATGGGTTGGATTTGGGGACAAAAAAAAAAAAGAAAAAAGATTTTGGATTTGAGCAACTGGGTGGCTGGGTTGTAATACCATGAATGGGGTGGGAGACATTTGGTGATGATATTAAGGAGATTCAGGAATCTGAAGTCTGTCTGGGACATGTTAATTTTGAGATGCCTATTAGCTATCTGAAGGGAAATGTCAAGTAGCTATTTGGAGCTACAGGTAGAAATCTTGAGGGAAGAGATGAGGAATATATGTAAATCTAACTCCCCACCCCGAGCATGAATAGTGAATTTCTCCCTCCTTTGCAGAGTTATATTAAGATCCCAACAGATCGTAGGTTTTCCCGCCTCTGTAAGTCCCACATCATGTCAAACATATTTAAATTACCTTTATCCTACATTAAATTAATTATATGTGGTTTCTTTTTTGTTTTTTATTTCTTCTTTATTTTTGACAGAGAGAGAGAGAGAGAGCGCGAGAGAGTAGGGGAGTGGCAGAGAGAGAGGCACACAGAATCTCAGGCTCCAGGCTCTGAGCTCTCAGCACAGAGCCCGCTGCGGGCTTGAACTTACAGATGGCGAGATCATGACCTGAGCCGAAGTTGGACGCTTAACTGACTGAGGCACCCGGGCACCCCAATTCCTTAAGAGTTGTGGTTCCTTAAGAGTTGAGTTGTAATGGTCTAGTTTTGACATGTTGCATTTTGTAGGTATTTAATTAAAATATCACCTGAATTTGCGTATTTCGAGGCAACTGTATTAAAATCTTTTTTTAATGCTTATTTTTGAGAGAGAGAGAGAGTGTGTGAAAAAGAGAGCGGGGGAAGGGCAGAGAGAGAGGGAGGCACAGAATCCGAAGCGGGCTCCAGGCTCCAGGCTCCAAACTGTCAGCACAGACCCCAGTGTGGAGCCTGAACTCAGGAGCCATGAGATCACGACCTGAGAAGAAGCCGGATGCTTAACCAACTGAGCCACTTAGGCACCCCAAGGTAATAGTATTTTTAATGGAGCACGCTATTTTTGGATGCCCCTGAGAAAGCTTGTAATGCAAGGGTATGGAACGTTTAGCACTTAACTGGTAAAGTGAGTTTGCTCCTCTGGACTCCCCCACAATATTTTTACGCCCTTTTTAAGGCATGTAAATAGCTTCGTATTTTTGTGTCTGTGCTCCCCATTAGACTATAAGCTTGTAGAGGGCGAGAAGGACCACAGGGACTTATTATTTATGGAAGCAATTAACCTGAGCTCATGAAGAGAAAAAGCCAAGTCCAGGGATCTCTTGTGTCTCCTACCCGCTCTTGAGAAAGGCTCTTAACCCCTGCGGTGTATGTAATACGGGCTGGGCTTGTTTTTTTCCTGGCATTCTTCAAAAGGAGGCAGTATTGTGCAGAAGGTTGAGGTTGTGGGCTCCAGTCCCAGCCCCACCCTTTACTAGCTGTGAATCTTGCTAAGTATCTCCATAGGCCTCTGAGTTTGTGTGGGCCAAATGAAAGCCAAAATGAAACAAAACTTTTAGTTTTCCCTAAAGTAAAACTCGGTCAGCCTTCGAGCATATTCTTAAAATAACGTACTCTTTCCTAAAATTAAAAAAAAAAAAAAAAAATCGTACACTTTAGGCCCCAGGAAACGTTTCCGGGAATTTTTCAAAGTGGGGATTCAAAATATCTTTGGTTGATCGATACCCGGCTTGGAAAAAGCAGCAATCGCCCTCAAAATGGCGTCCTTTAGAGAAAAGACCGTGTAAGAAAATGCTTCAGTAATAAGGCAAGTATCCTTCTCAGTCCTCCGCAGTTAGGGCGGAAAGGAACTGCGAGCGTTCCCCGTTCCCAGACTGGCCCTCTGAGATGCCGGGATATTGCGTAACTGTATCCTTCTTGCCCAAGATTGACTCTGGGACAGATCTTCACCTCTCCTGATGAAGGGGGGACATGCTCATGTACCTCACAGTCCCGCGTCTAGTGCTACCTGGCTCCAACGAGCCACAGGGAAATGAGGTCCATCTTGGCTACGCCCTGGGGAGTTTGTCGCCAGCTCCAAAGTATTCTGCCGAGAACTTAAGATTTTACGGGTTGGCAACAGCGAAAACGTTTGGGCATGGCTGTCGACCAGAAGCAGGTTTCTACTTTCTGTCACTGACGTATCCTGACTGGGGGCCCAGGGCCCAGCCTGGGCCAGGTGAGGTCAAGCGGCAGCTGGCCTTTAAGTTCCCTCTACCATTTTGCATTAGAGGACGGAAGGAGGAGGGAGTGTGAAACTGGCCGGGTCATAGTTTACAGCTGCCTCTGATTTTCTCCATTATTCATCGCACTGCCATCTGTCATTGCTCTTTGCAGGAGACCGAATGATGGTATGAAAGCAGTTAATAAGACGTGCCCCCTTCTCTTTTAGCTGCCTGATATCCACTTGTACTCAGTTGGCTGGAGCCTCAAAGTGAAGAGTAGACGGTTGGGTGGGAAAACAAGGAGTCTGACAGAAGAGATCGGCAGCACGATGCTAGGCCCCCCCTAACACTGGGGGCAGGGATGGGGCGCGGAAAGAGAGGCAAGTCTGATCAATCCCCAGATGGATACTGGTGATTAGGAAGGTCTGCCACAGGTGTGGGGGCTGAGGATGGGCCACACTGCTCATCTTTTGGAAAGCCGTAGAAATGTAGATCCTTCCTGACTAACCCATCAGATGTCGGATCACTGTTCTTGGGAGCAATGTAGCCACTAGATGAAGCCATGCAAACAGTTGACTTGCTACCCCGAACCATCTCTTCAATACCAAGCGTGCTGCTAAACACTCCTCCTTGCTCAGCTAAGCCTCAGCCATAGCTCCCAAGGACCAATCCTAGTTGCGCTGACTCTAGGAACTTCACCCTGATCGGTTCAAGTCAAAGGAATTCTGCCTGTCTGAGCTTAGTACCTTAGTGTCGCATTCGTTTGAGAGTTAGAATTCACTAGTGAACGTTCACTGTCTCGCTGTTGAATTTTAGTTGCTGTGTCTGGTTACGTAATCCCAATTTATTTCAAGCCCATCGGTCTCAGCTCTCTTGTTTGTAAACAGAAGGTAATGATTACTGTGTAAACAGGGCATAGCTCTGCTTGAGAGTTTTTTGTGAGAGTTCAGGAAGTTTACATTAGCATGCATACACTCTATACTCCCACACTGGGCGGTACCTAGTAAGCGCTCAGTAAAACTCATTCCCTCCCGCAGCCCCGCCATTCTCATAATGGGATTTCATGACAGTGGAGCTCTCTTACCCCGTTTAGTATCCCTTTAAACCTAACTGGAGCTCAACTTGGATCTTGTTTTCACTGATGTCTCCTTTCTCTGCCGAAGAGGCAGGGCACTGACATCTCAAAGCTCGTGTCTGCATCTCAAGGAAGGTTCTCAAAGATCTATAAGCCATACAGTCTCACCCTGTGGCACGTACGGGAGATGTATTTTAGACTAAGTTACCTTCTAGGCTTCCCGGGCTACAGCCACGGTCAATTTTACATAGAATATCAGAAAATTGAGTGAGGCCTTCTCCCCTTTCAAAGCTTCACATTCCCCACCTACTTGTGTCCAGCCCCTGGGTCCTTACCCCTCCACACGCACACTGGTGGGTATGCAGTAGTCCACACCCCGGGGGGAAGCCCAGGGAAAGGGCGCGCTTAGATGGCCCAGATACTGGACCATCTGCACAGGCTGCTAAAAAGTACAGACCCCAGTGTGGGTCTGGACACCAAGTTCTTACAGTTCCCCTCCCCACCAGCTGGCTTTCTGAAAATGGGAATTAACATCCGCTCAGGACCGAGTCTAACCTCTTCCTTTCTTATACTGCCGTTACTCTGTCTCTCCTTTTCAGCTCTTTCCTTGGCTTGCCCTTTCTTTTCTGACCTTCGGATGATCCATTTACTTCCATCCTTTATATTCAGCTTCTATGTGGCCACAGGTGGAAACAGACGTTTCTCCTTCTCTCGCCCTCTCAGAGACAGTTACCCGTGGGTAGGAACAGATCAGATAAACAGGAACTTAGGTTAATTTAATAGAAAAAATAAAATATGGAATAACATTGATTTGGGCCAGTATCAATTACAATCATTCTGCTATATTTTACAAAAAAACAACTGGACATTTTACACATGTACAGTATTTTTCAGTAAAAGTGGATTTGGAGTTAACAGTGGATCACTAATTCAAAATGAAAAGACAAAAGAAAACAGAAGATAGGACTTTTGTCTCTAGAAGGTTAGAGCATTTGTTAGGTCTCCAAACTTTGTACTATCCATTCCATATATCTCATTATGAATATATATATTTATACATAATATATAACATTAACTTAAACTTTGAAAGCATTATGTTCTAGTTAATAATATTCTGTAGATAAACGAGGCAGTAACACACTAGCAGTTAGACCAGTATTTCCGTGACGTGTGCCTGCATGGTCAGTGGGGAATGGAACAGGTACATCGGTGGACCCCGACGAATTTGGCTGTCATTTTGACGGTTATTTGTCTAAGAACACAGGCATGGTTTTTATCTCTCCGATCATAGTAAGTTTGTGCCTCAAGCAGTATGGGCTGGTTCAGTAAAATGGATTCCTTTGCAGGCAAATCTGGTTTTGCCATCTGCCCGCTCTTGCTTTAGGCTTGCGCTAACATTTGTCCATGTAGAGACTGTGCCTTTAAATGTAAGGCTCTATACGCCATACCCTGGATGGACTTACTTTCTTCAGGTCAGAAGGGCCTGCTGCAGTGTTACGAAAACGAAAGGTGGTCGGCAAAATCCGTTGATTCCCTAGTTACTTATGAATCACTAGGTGACTCAGTATCACTACAATGCTGTGAAGAGGGTCATTAGACTATAATTAATCACCTATGGTCAGGTAATGACTTTGATGTCTAGGAATGACTGTTTTCAAGGTCGGCTTTTCACTAGCCTGTTGTGTGGGTGGGGACCTTCGCATCACTTCCCAGCTCCTTCCCCAAATAATCTGTATGGATATCATCCCTGTTCTCAGCTGTGAGGCCTAGTGATATCTTGGAAGGGAGGCTGTCAAAAGAATAAAGCCTGTAAGATGGCCGGTCACTCCCAAAGCAAATGAGGTCACCAATGGAGCTCTGATGTGAAAAACGAAGAAACTTGTTATGAGTCTATCCTCCCCTAAACAGAGAAACTCAGAATCCGTAAAAAGATCTATCCGGCATCATTTCTAACCACTGATCCAAAATAGTCTTCACAAAATTCAGTCTGCTAGATTCCAGGATGTTGTTTAGGAGTTTGTAGAAAACCGGTGAGAAGATTTCCAAGAAAACACATGATCTCATTGACATCCAGTGGACAGATGTAACATAGCACAGTTAGAAGAGGGACAGAGGAGTGGGAAATAACAGAACCAGGAGGGTACAATCATGCCACCCATATTCAATTTCCAGTTTTATTTTCTTAAAATGACAAAATGATAAAACTTCTAATAAGCACCATTGAGAAACATTGCCCGGCCAACTTGGGCACGAGCTTAAATAGTATTTAAATAATTCCATTTCTTAAAAAATACAGGACCTTTTAGAAACTTTGGACTCAAGGAAGAAATTTCCCGCATCCTATCCAAAATGCTTCCCATCGCAATAAATGGAATTTCTGATGGCCTTTAAAAACAAACAAACAAAAAAATGCTATGGGGATAATGGCCAGATAGCACCAAGAGATTGGGCAGGGGTCCACAGAGTGAACACTCCAGATTTCAGGGGAGCTGGATCGGTCTCAGCTATTTGGTGTAACTTTGCTTTCTGTCCATCACCAATCTGATCGTAGAGAGTGATCCCATTTGACCAGCTGTGTGTAAAATCACCCAATCGGCAATGGAAAAGCCAGTAGCAGCAAATCTATCTGATGAAACCAGTGGAGCAGACTTATCGCGTGAGTCAAACGCCAAAACCAGCACATAATGCACGCAGTCAATTATGTGCGGAAAAGTATCAACGTTCAACTGTGAAAAACTAAGACAAAACGACACTGAACACAACTCCGCGGGATGTTCTGAACGCCCTCAGGTCCAGTTTTGTGCCATTTCCCCCAACAGTGGACTCACGCGTGAAAAATGACACAGGCAAGAGCTTTCTCTTTGATTCTGATCTATGTCTGCTCTTGTGATGTTTTTGAAAGGTATTTTTAGGCATCTCAAAGGGGAAACAAGCAAGTAAATGCAAAGGGGGAAAAAAAAATGGACCTTCAAAACCAGGGCAGGAAATCAAATCATTACTTTAACGTCAAATTTTGGCATCAAATGCTTTGGTCATACAATACTGTCTCTGTGGTTCTGGCTGTTTAGCACTAAACACCCAGTTATAAAAGGTAGGCTTGTTGTAGGTTTATTTTTTTTTTTTTTCCATTTAAGTTCTGACAAAACAGTTCACCATCTCCCTGCACAAATTTGAGAGAGAGAGAAAAAGAGAGCAAAAAAGAGAGAGGTGGCTTGCTTTTTTTTTTTTTTGCTTGTTTTTTTTTTCTTTTTAATAATAATATGGAGTAATCTATAAGTCTACAGGAACAAAGAAATCTAGGATCGCAGCTCAGCCTTGGAATGTACATGTTTTGCAGCAAAGTTGTTGAAGAACCTTCCGTTGGCACAGATTGTTCTTTTTCACTAGCATACAGAAGCCTCCTTCGGCCCAGGATTCTTCCGTGGCTTTTCCAGGAAGTCAGCAAGACCGAGGGGGAGTTGAGGACGAGAGCAGCATGATGTACACACGGAAGAAGGTTGTGATTGGCCAGAGAGGCAGATTGGGGGAGTGGAAGAGATCATTGAGAAACAGTCACCAAGGAGGAAATTTGGTCCACTCAAAGTGATTTCAGTCAATACCATTGTTTTTCAAGGAGAGAGATGGCAGTCCAATGGTAAGTGTGATTGGTGTCATTTATGAAAGGAAAAAAAAAAGGTTAGAAAAAAGAATAAATTAGAAATCAATAATAACATAAGCAAGGAATTTTTCTTCTCAGAATTACCCAGAGCAGAGAGTATACCGTCATTTATATTATATTTCATTGAATCCAAGACCCTGGATGTAAGATGCACCCCCATTTTAAGCTCTGCCCAGAAAAAAACATGCTTCTTATTACATTCTCATCAATATTAGAATATTAATTTTGTCCTTCTTGAAATGTCCGTTAAATATTAGTTATATAACTATGGTGTTATTTTTTAGCGCAAGGTTAAATATTCGTTATGTAACCAGGCTGTTGTGTTTCTGTGCTTATGGCAAAAACTCTTCCTTTGATAGTAAACAATCGTTTCATTTTTCGAAGCGCTTCTGAACTCCCGTTGAATTCAACACAAGAAGTAGCAACCGCACACCTAACTCAGTCGGCTAGACATCACTGCGACTAAGTCAAGGGCATAAATTATAAGATGCATCTGATTTCAGAGATGTTAAAATGTAAAAAAAAAAAAAAAAAAAAAAAAAAAAAAAAAAGTGTGTCTTAGAATCATTGAAATATGACAGGTGAGAGAGACTAAATCACGAATCCCTGAATGCAACTGCCACGTGATTTGAAAAGCCCGGTGAGCCATCAGTGATCTCATTATTTAGCTGATCTGAAAGTGGACGCCTTGCAAACGATGGTTCTTCACTTTCTACTCTTGCCCACGATCCTGACACTCCACTCCTACCAAAGTGCCAGTTGGCACAACTCATCCCCACGTTTACCGTGGTTTAAAGAAGGCAGGTAAAAGCATCACAGACGTGGCCAGGCCTGGTACCAGATGCTACAGGTGAAAATTTCAAGCGACCGTGGATCTTCCTCTGTTTTCTGTTACTAACTTAAAAATTCTGGTCACATCCAGCTATAAGGGAACCATGGTTTTAAGCAAAAAGTGATACTTACATGGTCCCTGGGATGCCCTCACCCCAGCCCTCTGTCCCCGTGTCGTGTGGTGAGAACACAGAGCCTGACTGGGTCTGTCCCGGTTGGACCCATCCTATAGTCAAAAAGCTATGAAGACACAAAGTCACCTATCATGCTCCGAGGAAATGAGACCATCAATCATGTTCTATAGGTGCTATCAGCTGCCTGGTTCTTTTTGACATCTTTTTGAAATTCCTAATGGGAAGTTTTAGAATAAGCAGACCAGGTCAATAGTATTAGCCTCCTCATGTTTACAGAGGGGGGAAGTGAGGCCCAGAGAAGTTTATCACCTGCCCAAGATCTGGAGCCCAAGAAATGAGCGACAGTAATTCTGAATCCACATTCTCTCAACCAGAGCACTGTTGTACCTGTTGTGAAATTTCTAGAAGAGCGCCCATTCAGAGGAAGGCAAATAGTAAACCAAGGGAAGTGCTCTTGTCCGGGAAGACTGTTCCAAATGCATACTTTAAAATTTTATTTTTTCTATTTTCATAACAATCCATAGGTGTTTAAAAATAACGATGGTTCAAAATGCTTTCTGTGTCATTGAGCTGCGTGTCTGCATAAAGCGTCAGGCTCCAATGTTAGGGCCCCCTCCATGTGAATTATACAGAGTCAAAGTTCACAAAATGCTGAAGTCGGAATAACTTCCGACTGGGGAAACTGAGGCTAGAAATAGGAGAGGGCTTGGCATTTGTCACATTGTCAGGGGGAATGGAACAGCAAAATGTTCCCAAACCTGGCTGCACATTAGAAACACTTGAGAAGCTTCTAAAAATATCCATGCCCAGACAGCACCCCAAAACCAAAACCAATTTACTGTGACTCTTTGCAGAAGGTGTGCGGTCCCAGCATTTTGGTTGAGAAGCGTGTGTGCAGAGAGAAGAAAAATGAGCCAACATTTAGAAGTCTTAAGTTCTCTACTTGGCTCTATCATTAATTCCTTACCCCACAGGCTTAGTGAAGTATTCAGATACCGTTTGATTGTTACGTATCAACATTTTAAAGGATCCAAATAAAGGGAATGGCAATCAAGCGGCATCGTCCCGTGATAGAATTTTATGCTGTCGTTAAAACTGAAGTGTCAGAGAACTTTGTGAAAACAAAGGATAATGTTTGTCTAATGCCTAGTATAAAACGCAGGCTACAAATCTTCATATACATGGTATTAAAAAAATCTGATCAAAAGCACATATGGTGGAAGATGGGAAATAAATACATGAAAAGACGAGTTGAGAAAGGTTGCATATTCCAACTATATGATATTCTGGAAAAGGTAAATCTATGGAGACAGTAAGAAAAAACTAGTAGGTTCTGGGGGGAAGGGGGAGGGGTGAAGGGAGGGAAAGGCAGAGCCCAGTGGATTTTTGGGGCAGTGAAAGTGTCCTGTATGCCACTGTATCCTGTATCCATAATGGTGGATTCATGTCCTTATACAGTTGTCCCAACTCCTAGAATGTGTAACACCAAGAGTGAGCCCTAATGTCAACTAAGGACTTTGGGTGATATCCAAAGTATATCTTTCGGGTATCACTTTGGGTGATAATGGTGTGTGAATGAAGGTTCATTGATTACAACGAAGGTAACCACTGTGGTAGAGAAGGCTAATGGTGGGCGAGGTTGTGTGTGTGTGTGTGTGTGTGTGTGTGTCACGGGTTGGGGAGTCAGGGCATGTATGGGATCTCTCTGTACTTCCTGCTTAATTTTGCTGTGAACCTAAAACTCTAAAATGTAAAAAAAAAAAACCAAAACACAAAGTTTGCTAATTGAAAAGAGCTACCTGGTGCCCTCTTGGCCAGTAGAACTATATAGGTGATTCATTTCTTCTTTTAATTGAAAGAAATGAACCAAAACCCAAACCCACTGTAGGTGTGAGTTCAAGACAGATGAATGCCAACAAGATATTGGGCATGTTCGTCTAACGCTTGATAGTTTCTTTGAGTGGAAATGTATTAGATGTCAATATTAAAAGGTGACCCTTTGCTCAGAGGATCAAAATGAGCAGTCTGTACTCACCGTCCTTGCAGATGGCTCCCATCTGACACGTCCCTAGGTCTAAGAGATACCCACTGGGGCAGCTCGTGCAGTTCTTGAACCCCGGACCATTGCATGTCAAACAGCTGGCATCACATCTGTGGGGAAAATGTAGAATTCATCGTCCTTTCATACATTGGGTACAAGAAAAGACGCTAGCCATCAACCTCTCAATGAAGTTTAAAAATTTTTTAAAAATATTCTTGAGAGAGAGAGAGGAGGCACGAGTGACAGGTGGAGAGAGAGAATCCTAGGAGGGGCAGAGAGAGACAGAGAGAGAAGTGGGGCTCCCCCAAAGTGGGGCTCGAGCTCACCTGACATGGGGCTCAAACTCGTGAACCATGAGATCACGACCTGAGCCGAAGTCAGATGCTTAATGACTGAGCCACCCAGGTGCCCTAGGGTGTGTGATTTTAAACGGGAGGACGCACGTACTTGGCACAGAAATACTACCTTAAAGGTGTTAAGCGCTCCTGCGAGGAAAACAAAGAATGTTAAATGGAAGCTGGGTTAAAGCTGCAGGGCAGTGTCCACAGGTAGATGTTGGAACCTTCGCTCACGGTTAGTAATTCTGTTTCGTATGATTTACGGAGGGGGTCAAATAAGGACCCAGGGACCGAGGGCTCGGGCTGAAGGGGGCGGGCCCACTTACTTCTTGCAGGATTTGTATCCGTGCTCTGAAGAGGGGTCCAAGTAATAGCTGGTGCTACAGGCCTGCACGCATCTCCCGTCCTCCATGAAGTAGCCCTCGGTGCAGTTTGTACACCCGGTGGCGCCCGCCCCTGAAAAGCCAGACGAACGCAGCGAACAGAAACAAAACGTGTACTTTTCATTTGTAGTTGCTCGGTTACAAATGAACTGTTGCGCTTTGCCTTGCCTTCTTTGGCGGGGGGCGGGGGGGGGAACAAAACCCACTCCCGTTTTAAACCGAAATGAAACACTTCCATTTGCCCCAAACCTCCAACGGCTTTGAAAAGAGGAGGGGATCTCCCTGGGATATATTTAAGTGTCTCCAGGAGGGCGGAAGGAAGATGAGAACTTGCCGTGACAATATATGCAGGCGTGCTGGCTGGAAGGGAACATGCTTCTCCAGCGTTTGCTTTACAGCCAGCCAGTGGGCGTGTATGAGTGATGGCCGAGAACAAATCAGTAAGAGCTCAACCAGAGCCCGAGGAGTGAACGAAAAGATGGGGGGGGGAGGGGGGGACAAGTACCTGCACAGGTGGCACAGAAGCGGTGACAGGGCTGACAGTCCTGGCCATTGAAGTACTGCCCGTCTTCACAGGTGATGGAACACTGTGATCCCTGCAGGCTGGAGACACAGACACAGACGCTGTGATCAAGGCACCCAGGCGGACTCCCCAGCTCCACACACAACAAATACAGTCCCCTCCCCCTGACCCCCAAGGAAAGCAAAGCTTCAAAGCAGGGGAAATAGCCTGTACCCTGCTCTTCTCCCCTCCCGCTGCCGACACTGAGGTCTGTAGCCTCTACACGTGCTGCAAGTTCTGGGGACCATTTTCTTAATTGTCAGACTGGGCTGACACATTCCTTCTTTGCTCCACAACTTACAGCCCGGATGTTCTTGAAAAGATTTTACTGACAAAACTCACTGCCGAACAATGTGTCTGACAGCTTTGATGCCCAGACCTGCTGCATCATAAATCCAAAAGCTGGTTTGTAGAGACGCCCGGGTGGCTCAGGCAGGGAAGCGTCCGACTCTTGATTTCGGCTCGGGTATTAAATTGCCAGAATGTTGAATGGGGAATGCATATTGTTTTCTCCCTCCTAATTTCTATCAGTTATGATAGTTTCCGTGGTCTACAGGTTGGTTCTTAAAACGTAATTTATGACATTTAATATATAAATATCGCTCACTGAATAGTGTGATTAGAACTATACATTAGGGTTGGTAATGCTATGTCACCAAATAGAAGATACTAGAAGATGGGTATCTAAGCAACAGGGTCATAGAGTTTTTTTATCCCCTTGGACTCCTTACATTCTCCAGTTCACATCTTATTTGTGCTTTGTATTTGCATCATACTAACTTGGAAAAGTAAAATTGATTTTTCCCTATGCTTAATAAATTTGGAAAGAACAAACATAGATGAAAAAGGATCCCAAACAGTCCTGTTAACATTTTAATCCACTTCCTTCCGGTACTGCGTGCGTACCTATTTTTCTGTGTTTGTTGCTTAGCCACGATTTACAATTTTACAGGGCTCTTGAGGCAAAACGATCAAGCCTCAAAGCCTCCGAGGCAAAGGCAGGCAGGTTCAAGGAGACAGAGGGCAGCGTAACTGAATGTGGACGCTCATTCACAGATCTTACTGGCCGGGGAGAGATGTTTTAAAAAGCCAGTGAAAGAAAATCCCTTCCCTTTCTGGAGAACTGGAAGAAAAGAACGTTGCATCCGACGGATCCTTTTGTGGGAGGACCACCAAAACACTTATCAAAGCTTAGAAAAAAAGCGCTGTCCAGCTTTTCTAATAAAGGACATTCCTTCTGAGGTTGGCATTTATTCAGCATGAGACAGAGGCTTCCCTGTGTGAGGAAGAAATGAACTTAAGTGGGTCGTGCAACAGAGAGCAGTCACTGAGCATCCTGAAGCTTTCTGCAGCTTTCAGCCTACAGCGGTGGCTTGGCTGACCAGCTGGGGCTGTGAACGCCTGGGTTCTTCCTGTGATAAAGCGGCCAGCTCAGGACTGTGCTGTCCCGCATGCTTTTCTGGCACCTGTGGCTCCTGAGCACTTGATATGTGGCCAGTGTGGCCAACGACTGGGATTCTCAAGTGTTACTTGGTTTTAATTAATTTAATTTCAGTCGTGATTAATTTCAGTCTACACTTTACACGCTGGCACTTGGTTCAGCTATCGGCAAAATTCTAAGTTTGGAACGACGTGGCTCTAGAAAATCTACTTCGACTAAATTCTGTCAAATCTGAACGCAGATCACATACTGCTCATAAAAAAAAAAAAAAATTACTGTCCATGTTGAGACGTGGGACCTGCTTTAGGGGTAAAATGCCCACCAGGTAAGATTGGGTATAGCGACAAAAAAGAACGTAAAGTATCTCTGAGTCTTTTATACTGATTACATGTGGAAATGATAATATTTTGGATATATTCAGTTAATATTTTTTTAGCTTTCACCCGTATCTTTTTGCTTCTTTTAATGTGGCTCCTGCCATATATAAAATTAACATATACGGCTCTCATATTTCTGTTGGAGAGTGCCAGTTACGAACTCTCTAAAATGTTCCCAGAGAAACGCAGTTGACCCTCGAAAACACAGGTTTGAATTGCATGAGTCCACTTATAAGTGGAGTTTTTGGATAAATGACAGTACTATAAATGTATTTACCTTAGACTTTTCTTAACATTTTCTTTTCTGTAGGCTTACTTTTTGTAAGACTACAGTATATAATACATGTAACACAAAATATGTGTTGATTGACTGTTATTTGTGACACTTATGGCCAACAATAGGCTGCTGGTAGTTATGTAGTTAAGAGTAAGTTAAAGAGTTGGGACACCCGAGTGGCTCAGTCGGTTAAGTGACTCTTGATTTTGGCTCAGGTCACGATCTCACGGTTCATGAGATCGAGCCCCATGTCGGGCTCCACGCGGACAGAGCTGCCCTGCTTGGGATTCTCTCTCTCTCTCTCTCTCTGCCCCTCCCCTCTTGCTCTCTTTCTCTCAGAATAAATTTTACAGGAAAACAAAAGGAGTTAAAATTATGTGTGATTTTCAACTGCATGGGATGGGGGTTGGTGCCCCTACCCCTGAGTTGTGCAACGGTCAGTTGTATAGAAGTTATTTTATTTTACTTATTTATTTAGGGAGACAGAGAGAAACAGAGCACAAGCAGGGAAGGGGCAGAGAGCCACACACAGAAATAGAATCCCAAGCAGGGCGGGCTCCAGACTGAGCTGTCAGCACAGAGCCTGACACGGGGCCGGAACTCACCAGCCTTGAGTGCATGACCTGAGCCAAAGTTGGACACTTGATCGATGGGAGTCACTCAGGCACCTCTCTAGAAACTAATCTTAAACAACCTTTTATTTTTCATGGACGGAGTATGTGCCCCATATTGAAATAGGTACTTTGTAAATGTTATCGCAATGAATCCTGTCATAATCCAGCAACGTAGGGGTTGGTTTCTCATTTTCTAGAGGACAAAACTGAAGTGCAGAATGCCTTAGTGACTTCACCACGCTCCCATAGCTGATTAATAGGAAGGCTTTGGCCCACATCTGTCATCTTCTTTCCTTTTTATTATACCGATCTGCTCTTTCTCCAAAAATTTGGGGGCTGTCTAGACTGATATTTATTAAGACCGAAAGTCTTTTTAAAAAAAAATTTAAAAACTAATTTTTTAAAATGTTTATTTACTTTTGAGAGAGAGAGAGAGAGCATGAGCAGGGGAGGTAGGAGGGGGGAGGAGCAGGGAGAGAGGGAGACACAGAATCTGAAGCAGGCTCCAGGCTCTGAGCTACCAGCTGTCAGCACAAAGCCTGACGCGGGGCTCAAACCCACAAGCTGTGAGATCGTGACCTGAGCTGAAGTTGGCCACTTAGGCGACTGAGCCACCCAGGCGCCCCAAGACTGAAAGGCTGGAGGTGAAAGGAAATCACATCAGTACCGAATGCGTGTATGAAAAAAAAAAAAAAAAAAGCCACAGACAATCTAAACAAAAACGATGTCCTGATATTAATTATTGTAAAGAATCACCTGCCTGGGGCCTGCCCAGTTCACCTCGCCAATCAAAGGTGGAGACAGGAATTCTCAACACTTAAGAGAGATCCGGTGTGGCAGGTTGCTAACGCCCTATACGCTCAGAGTCCAACCCCTCACCCAGCAGAGGATGGTCTGACCTTCTCTGTGGATATCAAGAGGTCACCTAGTTCATTTTTGCCGTGTGCTTGTTCTCTTGCAGAACCTATCGCTATCTGGCTTTGGCAATGAGCGAAGTCATCCAGTCAAGAAAAACCTCTCCAGGTGTTAAATCTATGTGCATACCAGAGCATAATGGAACCAAGCCTGAGGTACTTAAGATAAGAGAATGATTGGCTATATGGAGAGAAATAATAAAGATAAGGGAATAGTTTCCGACCATCAAAGGAATGAATCAGGAGGATTAAATATAATTCATTGGTATCACCCACACAGTAATCCTTGACGGGCACGCTGCCGGTCAAGAAGCACGAAGAGAGCCTCTCAAATAGCCATTTTTATTTAGCTGTATCTGAGCCATCTTTCCTGAAGAGGATTTCATTTGGTGTATAAACCTTCCTCAGCCACGACGGCATCCAATTTTTCACATATAATGGTAAAGATAATGCAAATAGCAATCAAGTGTTTGAATGGGAGTCAAGAGGGTGATGGCAAGAGGATTATTTATTTGCATATTTTATTTAGACTGAGAAGCTCCTTGGGCTGTGGGACTTGCCGAGATCCTTCGCTCTCTCACCTTAACCCATCCCTGCATTCTGTGCAATTGTGAAATTCTGTACATGTCTTGCAATTCTCACTGCATTTCCGGCAAAGACTTTTCTCTGTGAACAAAAAGACACACACAGACACACAAAAGTAACAAGGTTATAAATCAGGTGGTCAAATGGATTCCATAAAGGGCGGAGGTGTTCTAAAGTTTGCTAATGTGCACAATAATATACATACGTGGCCTTGAGCAGAAAATTTCAGGAAAAGCCCTACCCTCAGCATTTGCTATCACTTCTCAGCCAAGTAAACAGAGGTAGAAACCGCAGCGCTGGAAAATACTACACATCTCTACCATTTTGCAGACAAGAGAGCTACAGCCCTTTTCATTCTTCGTTGAATAGTATATTGGCATTTTCCCCTTCTTCTTTCTCTCTTTCCCAAGCAGGGTTTCCTGACTTCGGGCAATGAAGAGCATACTGACAGAGACATTGGGCAACACCAGTATAGAAGGGTGGAGAAGCAGTGTTTGTGGCCGTGGAATGGAAAGGTAGACCACCCCCCCCCCCCCCCCCAACCCACCCCTGCCATGCTCCCAACTTTAAGGACTACTCTGATAAAAATGTAAGAAAAGGGAATCTACATTTAAAATTGTAGGGTTGATGATTTATTTCTTGTGCTGTCTAGAAGAGTGTCTTGTACTTTATGGTGGCTGTGAACATATCAAAATATATGATATGTTATTATAGTTCAGATGTATCTATATTCTGGAGAATAGAAATATATTTGGCTTTCCTATTTAATACCAAAGACAGATTCCCACTGGAAAAAATGGCGAATGCATGTTTATTCTCTAGTGAAATGGTGATTTGTTCCACTGAGTTAAGGCCGTTAACTTGAAGCAAAAGTCTTCTGGAGACTTGATACTTTCTCTGAGATGCAAGTAGATTAACCACAGATAGATGCAGGATTGAAGGAAGCTTTTTTCGTAAGATTCTTTTCCTCCGTCTCCTCTTTAGATGTTGGTGTTTGTTCAAGGTTCCACAGAGAAACACCGCTTCAGTGGATTCCTAGAAGGACCTCCTGGAGGTCCAACCCCTCTTTCTCAACTCTGAACCCCCCGCCATGAAATACAATCTTCTGGTAGTCTTCATATAGTCTCTTCATCACGATGTCAACCTAGATGTGAATTCTGGTTTTAGCATCTCCAGGGGGCAAGCTCAGGATCTCTCTTCTTCCATTTGTTGAAGAAACATTACAACAATGCTGACCTCTCAGCTTGTCTTGAGGGGTTAATGAAATTCCTCAAGGGAACTATATGAACTTGAAAGCGCTGTAAATGCGTTGGCAATAATTATTACTAGTCATGATCATACCTGATCACTGTTTTATGTAAACAGACTCATTACAGGAGGAAAATGTAACAAACGCCAATTACAAAAAGGAGAGAGATACAGAGACCGCTCATATCAGCAAATTGTTTGAACGGCCTTCCTTAATTATATACCTCCCAGGCTCTGGGAAAGCAATGGACACTCAATTATCTTGATCCTATAATAGATCACCTGGAACCAAATTTCTTTCCTAAGACTCCGTCATCTTGATAGAATTTTGCATTTTTTCTTCAAGAAATACTGTTTATTTCTGTGGATCCCTCGGCCCCCCTCCTCACTCTTATTCTCTTATTTTTCCCTTCTCTGTCAGGTTGCAAGCTCATGTTCCAAATCTGGGGGGGATCAAAACTACAAGGAAATCCCTACCCACTGTTCTGTAGGGTAAGTTAGAGACCCCATCTGCCTTATGGAAAAACGCCTGCCTTTGAATCAAGGGACTCTGACTTCTTACGAAGCAACAGTATCCACCTCCAAATTCTTGCCTGATTTTGTAAAAACAACTCTTGCTCATTTAAACTTGGGTATTCTTCGTTCTTAGGTTGTGCAGAAACAGAAAATGTCAGTGTCGTCATGTATCCTGGTGTGACACAATTGTTAGGACAAATTACTAAGAACTCCGGGCCATACCAGAACATTAAAAGGTAGGTGTGCCCAAGGATCACTTAATTCTCCAGGTAATAGATCTTTGTTTCCTAATGATGATGGCTTAGGGCCCAAATGCTGTGAAGTTACATGTTAATTTACAGATTTTTGTTTGGTAAAGTTGCAAATGATTTCTATTTGAAAAAATTACCTCTCCCTCCCCCCAATTCCAGTTGTATCGCTACGTTGGAAATTACTAAAAAATATATATATATTTGTATTAATTTGTTTTATTAATTTATTTTTTAATTTCTATCCAAATTAGTTAGCATATAGTGCAATAATGATTTCAGGAGTAGATTCCTTAATGCCCCTTACCCGTTTAGCCCATCCCCCCTCGCACAAGCCCTCTAGTAATCCTCTGTTCTCCATATTTAAGAGTCTCTTATGTTTTGTCCCCCTCTGTTTTGATATTATTTTTGCTTCCCTTATGTTCATCTGTGCTGTGTCTTAAAGTCCTCATATGAGTGAAGTCATATGATATTTGCCCTTCTCTAATTTCGCTTAGCATAATACCCTCTAGTTCCATCCATGTAGTTGCAAATGGCAAGATTTCATTCTTTTTGATTGCCGAGTAAGACTCCATTGTATATAGGTACCACGTCTTCTTTATCCATTCATCCATCAATGGACATTTGGGCTCTTTCCATACGTTGGCTACTGTTGATAGGGCTGCTATAAACACTGGGGTGCATATGCCCCTTCAAAACAGCACACCTGTATCCCTTGGATAAACACCTAGTAGAGCAATTGCTGAGTTGTAGGCTAGTCCTATTTTTAACTTTTTGAGGAACCTCCATACTGTTTTCCAGAGTGGCTCCCCCAGCTTGCATTCTCCACATCCTTGCCAACATCTGTTGTCGCCTGAGTTGTTCATGTTAGCCACTCTGACAGGTGTGAGGTGGTATCTCATGGTGGTTTTGGTTTGTATTTCCCTGATGATGAGTGATGTTGAGCATTTTTTCATGTGTCGGTTGGCCATCTGGATGTCTTCTTTGGAGAAGTGTCTATTCGTGTCTTTTGCCCATTTCTTCACTGAATTTTTTGTTCTTTTGGTGTTGAGTTGGAGAAGTTCTTTATAAATTTTGGATACTAACCCTTTATCTGATATGTCGTTTGCTGATATCTTCTCCTAGTCTGTCGGTTGCCTTTTAGTTTTGCTGATTGTTTCCTTCGCTGTGCAGAAGGTTTTTATTTTAGTGAGGTCCCAATAGTTCATTTTTGCTTTTGTTTCCCTTGCCTCCAGAGATGTGTTGAGTAAGAAGTTGCTGAGGCCAAGGTCAAAGAGGTTTTTGCCTGCTTTCTTCTCGAGGATGTTGATGGCTTCCTGTCTTACACTTAGGTCTTTCATCCATTTTGAGTTTATTTTTGTGTCTGGTGTAAGAAAGTGGTCCACGTTCGTTCTTCTGCATGTCGCTGTCCAGTTTTCCCAGCACCACTTGCTGAAGACAGCTTGGTTGTTTTCTATTACCCTGTCTTCCATGTCACTGATCTGTTCTTCTGCATCTTCTAATCTGTTGTTGATTCCATTTAGCGTGTTTTTATTTCAGTTATTCTTTAGCTCTGGCTGGTTCTTTCTTTTTAAGATCCTCTGCTCTCTTCTCAAGTATCTCAGTGATCATTACTTTGAATTCTTTATCAGGCATATTGCTTACTTCCATTTCATTTAGCTCTTTTACTGTGATTTATCTTTTTTTTTTTTTTTCCCCCCACGTGGGACATATTCCTCTGTCTCATTTTTTTCTAACTCTCTGTGTGTGTTTTTAATGTAGGAGGACAGTCAGCTATGTCTCCTGGTCCTGAAGGTAGTGGCCTGTGTAGAAGTGGTCCTGTGGTGCCCTACAGTGTAATTCCTCCTGGTCACCAGAACAAGGGTGTCCTCGGTGTGGGCTGTATGCACCCCTGTTGTGGCTGAGTCACAACTGCCTTCGGCCTAGCCAGCTGCAGTGATCCGCTTTGCCTGCTACGAGTGCCCGGGGTAGCATTTGCCCCACGTGCTCTCCAGAGGCCTATCTATAGCAGCCGCAGGCTTGGTGAGTTGGGCCAGCAGTGAGCCTACCTGTCTGAAATTATTCCCTCGGCCACAGGTACAGGTACACTGAAAGGTAGGGCTTGCTTCTTGCACAGCCAGCTCTGAGTTGCACAGCCAGCTCTGAGGCTCCACGACAGGAAATGAAAGTGTGCTGTTACGTGGGTTGATCTCCTCCCTCTCCAGGGCATGAGTCATTTTGGAGGGGCACCCTCCGAGCGGGTCTGGTGAGGCAGGAGCCACTTGGAAGGGAGGATGGCTGAGTTGGGTTGGATGGGGAAGGGCACACAGTGCTATAGCAAAGTAGATGGAGAGAGTTAATGCTACCTCTCACAAACATCCAGCTATCTAGGGCTGGGGGGGGGGGGGAGGAGGGGGAGAGGAATGGCACCCACCAGCGCTTTCGTTTCTAGAGCAATATTCTCTACGTCCTGCCCCTTCAGGATAGATTAGTCAATACATCTCCTCTATGTATACCCCAGGCACTTTCCAAACTGCTGCTTCTGTGCTGTCTTGGCTGAGTCATTTTAGTATGCTGGAGCTTTAAGGATGGGGACTCAGTTTCCTATTGCCCTCAGACTCCCCTGGAACCAAGTCCCATGGAAGTTAAGATGTGCTGGTTTTCAGAGCCAGACGCCACGGGGACTCATCTTCCCAATGCTGGGGGTGCCTAGTGTGGGGTCACGTCCTCTTGCTCCTTCATGCTTGTGATGTCCCTCCTGTTTGTAGGGTTAGTGGCACCAGGGGTTTGGTTTTTGCCCACGTCTCCATTCTTCCTCCCCTTTCGAGGTGGCCTTCTGTCTACAATTAACTGTGGAAGGTCTGTTCTGCCAGGCTTCCGGTCATTTTCAGAGGCGGTCGTACAAACGTAGCTTACGCTTCAGTGTAGCTGAGAGACTAGGTGAGTTCAGGACCCTCCTACTCTCTCTTCTCAGATCTCTTTGGGAATCAATCAGCTTTGCCTGTAACTCAGCAAACAGATTTCATTTTGCCTTTACTAGTGGACTAGAGACAATACCTGATTGTGTTGGACTGGAGACAATACCTGATAGTCTTCGACAACATTCATCACTTTGTAGGTTTCCTCGCTGGCAGTCTTTGACATGTGTCTATTCCACATTCACGTGGAAGTCCTGTTTTCTGAGCTTTCTGAAAAGCACACATTGGTATTGCAGGGCCCTGGTTCCTTCGGTTAGTGTGGAGAAAAGAGCAGGCGTGGCTGCTATCCTTGGAAAGCCTGCTGAAGTTGGCCCGTGGCCAACCGGGACCTTGGATCTCAGGAGGGTTTCTAGCACCCTCACTGAGAAGATTGGCGCGTGGTGCTTAACCCGTACAAACAATATGGTTTATGGTGAACATCTGCTTCCCTTCTAGGAGTCTGGCTTTTTGTTATGTGTCAGGGAGAGGGTGTCTTCATGACCACAAGCCTGGGCACTGAGACTCTAAGGAGGTTCCCAGGTAGCCTACATTGCACACAGGTTGTGATAAATTGTTGCCGGGGGATTTGAATGCCTCCTGGGTGACTTCCCTGGGAGAAAACTCTTGGACGCGTTTGCCATTTTCTGCTGACTCTGTCCTCCGCACCTCTTCCTGACGTGACTTCGTGCCTTTTGCTGTAATCATGAGCTCATGAGTACAAATACGCTAAGTCTTATGGGTCCTCCTGGCCAATCACTGAATCTGGGGAAGGGCTTGAGGACTCCCTGACACTTACAAGCATTTTTACATAAATCAGCTTGCACAAAAATGGTTACAAATTCATCTTTTACACTTCTGACACGTTCTCTTAAAAAATTGGCTAGATCCTGTTTGATATAACCTTGATTTCGCGCCTAACGTCATTCAAGTGAAAACCTTGTATTTCCTCTCTCTGAAACCCAAATATTTGCAATCTACTCACTGGTGTCCTGGTATGAGCCATCCGGGCAGTGGGTAACACAGCTGTTGATTTCTTCGTTGAGGAAGTATCCGTATTTACAGGACAGACACTGGTCACCATGGCTCCCAAAGCAGGACTCACAGTTGGGGGCACACTTCCTGCATCGCTTCTTGTCAGCATGGTAGTGGCCAGGGGGGCAGCTGGAGACACAGATCCTGCATCGTGCAATGATAAAAAGAAGGGGAGCATCATCAGAGACTCAGTCCTAGCACTCTTAGAAGTGCTCGGCCAACAGCCGTCCTCAGTCTTTAAGTCCTTTTGAAACCCTTAGGGTAACACCATGCCCAAAGAGCCAAATTCTGTGGGTTGAAGCTTTTTCCCGTGTAGGGTGCCGAGGTAGCAAGGCAATCACACAATACCAAGTCCGTCAAGTAGGGTATGTCTTCCAGTTCGGGTCTAGCTCTTGCAAAGGGATGATGGTCAGAAATGGAGTCTCCAGAGGAAGGTAGTAGCCTTGGGCTGAAGGGAAGCTGGGTGGCAACCCTGATTTTTTACAAAGAGGCTGCTAAGAAGGGGTTACTTGTGGTTTTGTGTGGTTTTGTGTGTCATATGGATCCCGTGTGCTAGAGGGAGCGGTTGTATGCTATCGTCTAAATTAACGTAAATAACGCGTAACCAACTGAGCCAACTCAGGAAGAATAAGTTGAGAAGATGTTAACAGGGGTTTTCTTCTTTTCTGCCCATCTGTACTTTTTATCTTAAATGAACACAAATGAAAATTATGAATTTCAACTTAAAAAAAAATAACGTAAATATATTTAAACTTGGCTATGATAAACTTTAAAAAATAACTTCTTCGTCTGCCCATCGTCGAAGGACAGCGCTTTACTCCTTCAACAAATATTTACGGAGTTCCAAATCCAATGTCAGGCATTTTGCTGGTCTAGGCGATAATGAGAGGTGCTGAGGTGGCCAAGGGCCTTTCCTTTAAGGAATTTAAATTCCAGCAAGGATGTAAACAGGAACTGGACCTTCTGGGTGTGTCAGCATAGCTGAAATGCAAGTCCCAGTTTTCCCTGAAGGAGGAGGGAGAAGGGGGCGGGGCTGAGAGGTGCCTGGAGGGCGTGGCTTCTGCTGGGCCGGCACCGTCATCTGCACAGCCTGAGGCAGAAGCCAAGGGCTTGCGCAGTGAGGACCCCGAGAAAGCACCTGTTTGGTTGTATGCCAGCATTTTCGCGAAGAGCACACATAGCTGTGGCGTCAGACATCCAGGGAATGGAAAGGTCTAAAGGGGAAGGCCAGTCCTGTGTAGAGCTAGTCCTTCCCCCCGCCACCCTTTCCAGATATGAGAAAAGGCACCTGCGGCTGGACAGCATGCAGGTGCACTTTGTGTTCTGTGAGTCAGTATCCGTTTTCGCATCTTGAATTCACACCAGGAGGTGGGGGCCGGCCGAACATCACAGGTCCTGTTCAGGCGCCTCCTCCATGGGAACCCCCAGGGCATGCTGTGGGGGGGGGGGGGGGAACCGCCGCAGCCTCTGTTCTTACCTGGTGTTGTTTTTCAGCTTGTAGTAGTAATGCAAGCAGTCGCTGCAGTGGTCCGGGCCGGGGCCGTCACAGCCAACCTCACTGCACTCAGGGTCGCAGGGACCTTTGCACAAAAATCGAAAACAACACTTGGAAACAGTGGTTTTAAAGCAGGTCCGTTTGCATGCGGTATAAAATGAGACTTGTGTGTCTTCCTCCTTCCGTGAGAGTTTAAGACGGAAGAATCACGTGGATGATGACGGCTGCCGGCCCAGAGATGAACTCTTGGCTTTTGGCAGGGGGAGGGGGGGACCTCAATGACCTAAGTGTCGAGAATGTAAATCCAGTCACGGCCTGGTCTTTAAAACACATATGGCTGCCTTGTGGGAGATAACAAAAATCTCAGAATTCCAATGAGCAATGCCACGGGAGCAAGTGGAAAAGAACTGTTTGCCATGAAATATGCATAATGATAAAAACGTTGGATTTATAGAAAAATGAGAAGCTCAGCTGTTGACAGCCAGGAAAGCAAGTTTATTATTCAATGCCTGGACGAGATTGTCCGGCTTGCCCAAGGTCATTAAGACCACTGACGACCTCTGAGATACCGTAGCCAGCAAGAAACGTCATCACGGCATCTGGTGCAAGCTTATCGGTATCTGGTCTTGGATTATAAAGCAGATCCTTGAGGCACAGATAATAGATTTAAAACTGCGTCCTACCCATAGGCCAGTGGGCAGCTCAACAAAAGAAAACTACACATCAATTTTAAACAACGCAAGCGAGCTTAAAGAATTCCAGACTCAGCATCACGGTTGCTGATCTCTCGTGACGTGTTCTTGGGTATAGAGTGAGAATGCCCAGGCAGGGGAAAAACCCCAGAAAGATGGAGGTTTTTATAATTAATGAAAAGCTTTCTAATGACACGGGCTACTTATAGGCCCGTTGCTTGCTTGAACTAACTCCCTTTTTCCTTGTTCTCCGTATTTTAGGACATTTGGTCTCCTAATCTTCAAGCTCTTTCCTGCTGACAAGTCACATGATTCTAACTAGCAACAAACATACTGCGTGGAATGTACAAAGAGTAAGTGGATATGGCAGAAATGTCTGAACCATATTTATTTTAATCAAAAGGATTTACTGGTGAACCTTGATCTCCCTTAGTCATGAGGGGACCGTGTTCTACAGTTACTGAGTTGAAACATAAAATGGTAGCAACCGGGAGGCATGACACAGAGAAAAAATTTCTCATTTTTCTGGCGAGAAAACACCCTTTCCAAGAGCTAGAGTGGCTGGTCCAGGTCTCCTATGGAAGGGTAGAAAATGAGGTCCTAGAGATGACTTTTGAAATATACTTCTGATTAATCACAAGAGTCATTTAACAGTGCTGTTTATCTCTGTTTCCCCCAAGCCTTAAAACTGACCTCTAAATTAAATTCCACAGCTAGTACAACTTGGGACATTTCAGCTATCTGCTATGATACATGAGGAGACGGTGTCTCTGTTGTGTCATATAAGGCTTGAGGTTCAGCCAGCTGTGGGTCCTACGGTCCCTGGAATTTGATGAAACGTTACAGGGATCTGGTTATGATAATGCCATCTGTGCCTCTAGACAGGCTGACTTCTCCATGAAGGTGAAAATCACAGCTCTGAAGGAAAGGAACCCTGGGTGGCCCTAAATTTTCACCAGATGATTTCTGCAATTAAAAAAAACACCCCCAAACTTACTCTTGATACGTGCCAAAGGGCTCTGTATGGCAAGTTCACATGCTGTGCTGTTTCTCTTACAATCTTAAACTGTCCCAGATGCAGTTTAGCATTTTAGTTTGCAGGGTAATAAAGAAATAATTGTCTTTGTTCTCTCACAAGTGCCAACGTGGACATTTTAGAGATGTAAGGAAGAAAACCATGAAGATACGTAACTGTTCAGAATTTTAACATTACCAACATTTGAATTGGAAACCGAGCATAAGGCATATAGCAGCAACGGGTTATTATTATGCTCAGTTTACGTTTCTGGGTATCCTTTCTCCTATCAGAGAAGATGAAATGGTTTGCTAGTTAGAATGTGAGTAATAACGTGACAAGCTCAAAACAAAATAGGACAAAACCTAACACAATCGAGCTCTGGTCAGCTCAACTGGTTTGAGTTATTCAAACTTATGATGGACTCTGGGGTACTACCTCTTTGGAATAAAAGGAACCACAGGCATACTGAAGATACTCTGTTAAGGTAATTAATGACGTACTTTTCTTGAGTATCTCGAAAAAGAATCGCAAAGAACTCAAGAGAAAGAAAACAATCCTCATGTAAAGGCACATTAAATTGCTATTTACAAACAGTTCTCTCTTCGGCGAAGCTTTGTTCATTAAGTATCATAGCCCGTCCCAGGAGAACTGAATGCTCCTATAAATGGTCGTCAATGCAACAAGACAGAAATCAGAGATCTACCTTGAAGGAGGAAAAAAAAAATTGCAGATATGGCCACAATACCTAAACTGCCCCAGAAAAATAAACTCTAAAATATGTAAATTAATAAGAGAGTTGAGCAGAATGGCCAGATATAAGATAAATATGCAATAGCCCCTAGGTTTCCTAGATGCTAGCATATCCTAGTTAGGAAAAAGGCATCTTTTCCATCATAATAGCAACAAGACCACAAAATACATAGGATAACACTAAGAAGAATAGTAATACATAAAATTAAAAGAGTTAACTGGGACATGGGGTGTGGTTTGGATGGAAAGACTGTATATTGTAAAAACATTTCTCCTCCCCCCCAGCCCCCCCCCAAACCAACCAATTATCATGAGATCGCATATAAATTCCAATTAAATTCCAATGGGATCTTTATAGGTGGATTTAAGAATTGCCATGAAAACAAGGAGATGTTCGACCGATAATAAATCCTACTGTGGATACAACTGGATTAAGAATTACTAGACTGAAAAATCAGAAAAAGGGATACCAGAAGAGACCCCAGTGTAAGAATTTCTTCTATAGTTATGAAGGAAGGGATCCTAAACGAGTAAAAGAAGGGATGATATCCCAGTCACTAATGTTTGTCTATATGGCAAATAAAGACACTTTTATTTCATACTATATATCATAAGCCAGAATGAATTTCAGATGAATGCATGGCCAAGTGTTAAAATAAGAGTTTAGAAAAAAAATGCGTGTGAATATTTTGTGGATCTCATTAAAAAATTTTTAATGAAATGTTTATTTTTTTTTTAATTTTTTTTTTTAAACATTTATTTATTTTTGAAACAGAGAGAGACAGAGCATGAGCGGGGGAGGGTCAGAGACAGGGAGACACAGAATCCGAAACAGGCTCCAGGCTGGCAGCACAGAGCCCGACGCGGGGCTCGAACTCATGGACCGTGAGATCATGACCTGAGCCGAAGTCGGCCGCTTAACCGACTGAGCCACCCAGGCGCCCCTGAAATGTTTATTTTTGAGAGAGAGACAGAGAGTGGAGGGGTGGGGGCAGAGAGAGAAGGAGGCACAGAATCTGAAGGGGGCTCCAGGCTCTGAGCTGTCAGCACAGAGCCCGACATGGGGCTTGAACTCACAGAATGCGTGATCATGACCTGAGCTGAAGTCAGACGCTCAACCGACTGAGCCACCCAGGCGCTCCAATATTTTGCTGATTTTAAAGACTAAAGCTTCTTTTTAGAAAAAGCACAAGTGAGGTCTGAAGCTATAAACCCTACCCTCCAATTTTCTTCTTCTGTTGAAACAACACAATACAACACAAGAGCAACATTTTGGAAGCAAGCAATAACTGGGAAGATGTTTTCAGCAAATAGAGTGGTTCCTCCCCCAGTTTATCTGTGGAGAATACCATTCCAAGACCCCAGGGGATTCTGGAAACCATGGAGAGTACCAAACCCTCCCTATACTGTTTTTCTCCTACACACACATATCTGTGATGACATTTCATTTATAAATACGGCACAGTAAGAAACTAACGATACAGAACAATTCTATCAATATACTGTGATACAAGTATGTGAATGTAGTGTCTCAAAATATCTTGTGTGGTACTTACCCTCCTTCTTGTGACAAAGGGGGATGGTAAAACACCTACAGGATGAGACGAAGTGAGGTGATGTGGGCATGGTAATGTAGCGTTAAGCTCCTATAGACCCGATGATAGATCGGATGAAGGGATCGTCTGCTTCCTGACCATTGATGAAACCACTGATAAGGGGTAACGACTGTATGAGACTATGTGAGGGACAATAACATACATAGAGTTCTTATAAATGGATAAGAAAATTGCTGCCCTTTGAATAGAAAAATGGGCAAAATACAGTTGTATTTAATTCCTAGAACTACAGAGGAAAAAATGTTTAGATTTACTAACAATCAAAGGTATAAAAATTTAAAAATGTCCTGTTCCTTTACTTTTTTCTTTCTGCTCACTGTTGGCAGGAATGAGTGTCATAAACGCACAGCTGGTCACGGCGTAGACTGGTACATCTTGTCTGGAAAGGAATGTGACAAAATGTGTCCAAGCCCTCAAACTGATTATTCCCTTTGATGCAGTAATGCTCGGAACTCTATTCTAAACAAAGACTGATAAAACCAAGCCTTATTTCAAACAGTGCAAAACTCGAAGCAAACGGCACCTCCCAGATTACGTATTAAATATAGCGCAATCAGAGGCTGGGCTATTATGCTGTCTTTTAAATATTTCTTGTGAGGATATGTGACAACAGGGAAATATGCTCTTAATAACCACAAGAGGAAGAAAACAGATATGAAAACTATAGACAGTGTGCTTTTAGCTTTGAAGGAAAAAAAAAAACCCCAGCTATCTGAATATACACACGTATTTGGGGGATAGGAAAGAAGATGGAAGAAAATACCAGAATATGGGTTGAAGCTTATTTCTGCCTGGTGGGATGATGCATGAGATTTCTTCCCTTAGCCCATGTCTCTGTTGGAAGCCAACTCACCTGCATAATCCTCTGTACCATAGTCCTCGGTGGGGTCTTCGACTCGGGTATAACGGACACGTTCTACCTTAGGAAACTCGTTCGTTGGGGAGTAGGGCTGCACGGAGGTGCCATAGAGGACCAAAGACCATTCTTTCAACTTCCCTTGAGAAACAATAATGAAACCAGAGCATGATCACACATTCACGCTTTAGCTTTGTAATTCCATTCCTTCTCCTCTAAGAGAAAGCAACAGTGGAAGAGCTGTGAAAAACATATTCATATGAACATCGCATCGAGCGTACAGCTAGAAATACACATTTGCCGTCAGTTGCAGATTTAGCCAATTCACACAGCACATTTTGCTGAGCAGCAACTCTGGAATACGTCTTAATTTAATCAGCATTTATAAGAAGGCTGAGAAATGAACACATTTTAGAGAGGCCTTTTTCTAAGTATGGATGTCTTATTTGAAATTAAAACAAAATTGTTTTATCTGGCTTGTTTATCAATAAGAAGGCAAAACCACGGCTTTGTTCCACCTGACTGAATTAGTCCTCTAATCTTAAGAATACATCACTATTCCTATTATGCTATAGACCCTGAGCTGTTCAGTGACAGCCCGTAGACCCATTGGCTATTTAAATTAGCTAGAATTGAAAAGTTCAGTTCCTCAGTCATACTGCATTTCCAGTGCCCAAGAGGCACATGTGGCTAGTGGTCACTACAACGGTGACCACAAATAGAGAACTTCCGCCACCACAGAATGTTCTAGTAGACAGTTGGGTAGTAAAGCATTTCACGGTCAAGGGTGCCTGGAGACCTAAGGCAAGTGTTTTACCTCCTTTGCATCAAAGGCTCTCAAAGAACATTTTGTTTTGGTTTAGTCCTTACTGTTGATTTCTTACTTTTTTACTAAAAAAATACTAAATCGTCAAGTTTTAGAATGCTAAGAAAAAAAGAACTGCTTACAGGTCATTAAGCTTAAGAGTCGCCTAAAAACAAAAAAAGCATCAACCACAAGCAGAAATGATTAAGACAAAACAATTAAAAACGTGCAAGTATGCAGGTAGGAAGCAGGACCTTCCTGAAGGTCCCTCCCCAACTTAGCCTAATACAGAGAATCTGGTTATGGTTTGCGCAAGGGTCCCACCACAGCCCTGAGAGTGGTAAACTTCAGGGATCTGCCAATCATCTATTAAGTTTTAATTCATTCGGGGTTTGCAACATTTGGGAGGTAGATACTTAAATTCCCAAAATATAGATGAGGCAACAGGCATAGAGAAGGATAATTTTCCCAGAGGCAGCAAGCGTATGGACTGCTATTAAAACCCATCTGGGGCGTTCCAGGATAAGAAGACAATGTAGGAAGGTCCTGGACCCACTCTTCCTATGGACTCACGGAATCTACAGCTACATAGGGAACAATTTCCTCTGAAAAAGAAAACAAAAACTAAAACTAGCTGAGTGGCTACTACACGGTGGGCAAACAAAAAAGTCACGTGAAAGCGGGTAAGAGTGGTTGAGACACAGTCTTGGAATAAGCCCCTCCCCTGGCACTGTGACCCACAATCGGGACTCAAACCCCCAGGTTTCTCCCCAAGAAGCAAAAGGTTTGAATCTCCTATCGGGTACCCCAATTTTTAAGACCTGCCCCTGAGAAGAGCCCCCAAAACATATAGTGTATACGGGGCTTGAGACCCACAAGGCGATAGTCAACTGACCAGTTCACAAAGAGGCTTATTCATTTACCTTACCGAGAAGAAGAGAATCAAAAGCAGACAGGAACCAGGAGAGGTTATAACTAAAAGAAAAATAAAAACTGCAAAAATATGAAGGATCATAAAAGACCGTTATCCACAATTACACACCAACAAAGTGAACAACCTAGAAGAAATGGATACATTTCTAGACGTATACAACCCGAGAGTGAATCATGAAGAAATAGAAAATCTAAACAGACCAATTACTAGTAACGAGCTTGAATCAGAAATAAAAAGCCTCCCAGCAAAGAAATGGCCACAACTACATCGTCGCTGGTCAATTCTACCAAATATTTAAAGAATCCGAGTCTTTCTTAAACTCCAAAAGAAAAGGAACATTTCCAAACTCATTACATGAAGCTAGCATTACCCTGATCCCAAAACCAAACAAGGATGCCACAAGTAAATCCCTGATGAACACAGATGAAAAAGTCCTCAACAAAATATTAGCAAACTGAATTCAATATTACAGTCAAAGGATCACAACAGCATGAACAAGTGAAATTTATTCCAGGGATGCAAGAATGTTTCAACACTCACAAACCAATCAGTGTGATTCACAACATTAACAAATTTAGCGGGGCGCCTGGGTGGCTCAGTCGGTTCGGCGGCCGACTTCGGCTCGGGTCACGATCTCGTGGTCCGTGAGTTTGAGCCCCGCGTTGGGCTCTGTGCTGACCGCGCAGAGCCTGGAGCCTGTTTCGGATTCTGTGTCTCCCTCGCTCTCTGACCCTCCCCCGTTCATGCTCTGTCTCTCTCTCTCTCAAAAATAAATAAATGTTAAAACAAAACAAAACAAAACAAAAAAAACAAATTTAGCGACAAAAATCATACGATCATCTCCATAAGTACAGAAAAAGCATTAGCATAATTCGACATCTATTTATGATACAAAAAACGCTCAACAAAGTGTGTGTAGGGGAAATAAAAAGCATAATAAAGATCAGGAGTGAGACACTTACCACTTTTAGTCAACATAGTATTGGAAGTCCTGGCCAGAACAATTAGACAAGAGAAAGAAAGGGAATTCAAATCGGAAAGGAAGAAGTATGCCACTGTTTGCACGTGACATCATACTGTATATGACAAACCATAGAGGCGCCACCAAAAAACTATTAGAAGTAATCAACAAATTCACTCAAGTTGTAGGATTCAAAATCAATAAACAAAAATCTTTTGCCTGTCTATACACTAATAATTGAACTATCAAAAAAAGAAACTAAGAAAACCCTATGTACGATTGCATCAAAAAGAATAAAATGCTCAGAAACTTAACCAAGGGGGTAAAAGACCTATACACTGAAAACTATAGCACAATGTTGAAAAAAGCGAAGACAAAAATAAACAGAAAGATAATCTGGGCTCGGATGAGAAGAATAATATTGTTAAAATGTCCATACTACCCAAAGCAACCTATAAATTCAATGTAATCCATATCAACATTCCGTTAGCATTTTTATAGAAATAAAACAATCTTACAATTTTTATGGAACCATGAAAGGTCAAATCACTCTTGAGAAAGAAAAACGCAGGTGGAGGCATCATGCTTTCAGATTTCAAAATATATTACAAAGCTATGGTAATCAACACACTATAGTATTGTCATGAAACAGCCACATACATCAATAGAGGAGAACAGAGAAACCAGAAATAAACTCATGCATATATGGCCAATTCATTTACAACAAGCAGCCAAGAATACACAATGGACAGAGGATTTCAATACACGGTGCTAGGAAAACTGGACAGCCATGTGCAAAATAATGACGCTGAACCACTGTCTTACATAATACGTAAAAACTAACTCAAAATGGATGAAAGATTTAGGGGCGCCTGGGTGGCTCAGTAGGTTAAGTGTCTGACTTCAGCTCAGGTCATGTGAATTCGAGCCCTGCTTCAGATCCTCTGTCTCCTTCTCTCTCTGCCCCTCCCTCCCTTGCACGCGTGCGCTTGCTCTCTCTCTCTCTCTCTCTCTCAAAAATAAATAAACATTTTAAAAAATGGATTAAAGATTTGAACAGGGGGCGCCTGGGTGGCTCAGTCAGTTGGGTGTCCAGCTTTGACTCAGGTCATGATCTCGTGGTTTGTGAGTTCGAGCCCTGCATCGGTCTCTGTGCTGACAGCTCAGAGCTTCGAGCCTTGTTTCAGATCCTGTGTCTCCCTCTTGCTCTCTGCCCCTCACCCGCTCGCTCGCTCTCTTTCTCTCTCTCAAAAATAATAAAATAAACATTAAAAAAATTTTAAAAATGGTAGATGATCTCACTTGTATGTTGAATCTCAAAAGCAAACAAACAACCAAACTAAAAAAAACCTGATCTCGTAAACAACAGAGAATAAATTGGTGGTTGCCAGAGGTTGGGGTGTTCAGAGGTGGGTGAGATGGATAAAAGGGGTCAGAGAGCGCAAACTTCGAGTTATAAAACAAATAAGTTCTGGGAGTGTAATGTCAAACATGGTGACTGGAGTTAATGATCGTATACTGTAGATTTGAAAGCTGCTGAAAAAGTAGATCTTAAAATTTCTCACGATATGACAAAAATGTTTAAACTACGTGAGCTGATGGAAGTTAGATTCCCAGTGGTGATCATTTTGCGATAGGTACGGACATCAAATCATTAGGTTGTATGCCTGAAACTAATAGAGTATTACATATCAATTACATCTCAAAAAAAAAAAAAAAAAGCATCCATTCAGAATCCAAATGCTGTGTCCCTAAGCCCTTATGTAATACTGCCCTTCTGTTTACTTCCAGGAGTTCAGAAACTTGAAGTTCAAAAAGGAACACATTCTGTGCCACATTCATTGCTTTCTGACAACTACACTGGGCCAGCATGTTGATTTCTTTGTGGCTTGCCCTCTGCCAGCTTTTCTTTGGACTCACTTGTTAATGAGTATGCTTTTCATAATTAGGGTGCTGTTCAGTCTCAGAATTCCAAATAGTACACATGAAGTAGTGGCAAGAAATGAATGACCGACCCCCTGAAATCCATGACCCGATTGCCTTTACACAGCGACGCAGAACAGAACTCATTTTTCTTATGGCATCTCTCAGGTGTACCAATGGAGCATATAATGCAAGGACACTATAAGAAATCCAACCCCTCAGTTACCCTATGGCCCGGCTCATTAACTTAAGATCAGTTTGGAGCTAAAATTTCTCCTTGTAAAGTACATGGAAGAATGCTGACTCATAACTGATTACTTCCATTTGTGTCATTTCTGAAGTATCTCCTAAGCCCGCGGGGGACATACTTGTTGGGCAATTTATCTCTTTCTGTTTCACTTATTACGTAATCGTATTTCCTTAGAATCTGCCACAATTCACATCAAATGCTGCCGTATTTGGGCCATCATTTCTTCCTCTCCTACGACGTTTTCCAAGTGTTAAATTATTTAGGAGATTTTGCAGTTGATGGTACAACATTCTGATAAGAAAGAGCTGCGTAAATGCAGAAGGAGAAAAATCAGTTCTACACGTTGGTACACAAATGCCATCTGCTCAAGAAAGAGAAGGCAAGATAGGTCTAATGTGTCACAAGATCAAAGACCACAGTCGAGAAAGCCTTCAAAAGATCCTTACTGTGGACTTCTGGTCCACGATGGTGACGTAGGAAGAACCTGAACTCACCTCGTCCACAGCCACACCAAGTCTCCACCTGCTTATAGAGCAATTCTTCCTGAAACAGAATCAAGTGCTCACCGAACAGCTGCCGCACAAGAAAAGACACACTGTAGAGAATGACAAGAAAGACGCTTTCCAGGACACCCCTGATGCAAGGGGCCCTGGGATCTCCTGGCTTGTAGTCACTTCAGTTTCAGGTGTCCTATAACAAGTGCTCCCTGCTCAGAGAGCGCCACGACCCCTGGCTTCCATCTCCTTCAGTTTCAGCTGCCTTGTCAGTGCACCTCCCCCGCAGAGAGAACCAGGCTGCCCCAGCCCAGACCCATTTCAACTTGAGCTATCCTTCCAGGGTACCCTCTGCACAGAGAGTGCTGTGATGCCCTGGCTTGCGCCCACGTCAGCGTCAGCTGTCAGACTGTGATGCCGTCAGCACGGATGGCCTCAGGACCACCCCGGCACGTGCCTACTTTAGCTCAGGCCATCTCAGCAGGGGGGCCCCAGCACGGAGTGACCCGCGACCCCCAGTCGGCCCACTAAAGCGACCAGGCACATACAGTCTACACAGGGGAGGACCAGACGCAAGAGGATTCCTTCTAGTTTAGGAGAAGTAGCTGTTCCGCCTAATTCACAGAAACGGACAAAGACAATCAAGCAAAATGAGGAGACAGCTGGAAAGAAAGAAAGAGTAAGACAAACCTCAGAAAAAGAACTGAATGAAATATAAATAAGCAATATGCCTGATGAACAGTTCCAAATAGTGGTCATGAAGAGATGCTCACTGGACTGGAGAGAAGAATGGAAGAACTCAGAACTTCAAAAAAAGAGACAGAAAATATATAGAAAACCCAATCAGGGTTGAAGAACACATTAACTGAAATTAAAAATACACTGTAGGGAATCAACAGTGGGTTAGAAGATACAGAAGAATGGATCAGTGATCTGGAAGACAGGGTAAAGCACCTGAGCTGAACAGAAAAAAAAAAAAAAATTAGGAATGAGGATAGGCTAAGGGATCTCTAGGACAACGTAAAGTGAACAGCCACTGACATTTTTCCCAGAGGGAAAAGAGAGACAGAAAGGGACAGAAAACTCATTCGAAGAAATCAAAGCTAGACACTTAACTAACCTTGGGAAGGAAACAGACATTCAGTTTCCGGCAGTAGAGAGAGTTCAAAACAAGATGAACTCAATGAGGTCCACACCAAGACGTAATAATTAACACGGTAAAGATTAAAGATAAAGATAAAAGCAGCAAGGGAGAAACAATTAGTTACATACAAGGTAAACCCCACGAGGCTGATTTTTCAGCAGAAACTTTGCAGGCCAGAAGGAGTGGTATGATATATCTGACGTGCTTTAAAAAAAAAAAAAAAAGAAAAAAAGAAAGAGAGAGAGAAAACTACAACCAAAAATACTCTACCTAGCAAGATTATCATTCAGAATGGAAGGCGAGATAAAGAGTTTCCCAGTCAAGCAAAAGTTACAGAAGTACAGCATCACTAAACTAGCTTTATAAGAAATGTTAAAAGGGACTTCATTAGGTGAAAAGAAAAGGCCATAATTAGAAGAAAATTATGAAAGGAAAAAAAATTCATGAGTAAAAGAAAACATACAGTAAACAGTCACTTATGGAGCTGGTAGTAAAATGAATTATATGTAAAAAATTAATTAAGGAGACTCACAAAATAAAGAGACATAACATATGACAACATATACCTAAATGTGGAGGGCGTAGTAAAAATTAAGTTCTTTTAGAATGTGTTCAAACTTAAGTTACCATTAACTTAATACAGACCACTATATCCTTCAAATGTTATACATGAACCCCATGGTAAACACCAACCAAAAACTTAAAGAGAAAAAAATAAAGAGAAAGAAAGCCAAGCATAACACTATGGAGTCATCAATCAAAAGAATAGAGAGCAAAAAGAAGAAATGAAAAAGAACTACAAAAACAACAAGAAAACAAAATGGCAATGAAAACATACCCATTAATAATTACTTTGAATGTAAGTGGTCTATATACTCCACTCAAAAGACAGGGTTGTGGAATGGATAAAAAACAAAACCCACCTATACGCTGCTCACAAGAGACTCACTTCAGACCTAAAGGCACATACAGACTGAAAGTGAAGGGATACAAAAAGATATTCTATGTGATTGGGAGCAGGAAAAAAAACAAAAACAAAAACAGCCAGGGTAGAAATGTTTGTATCCGACAAAATAGACTTTAAAACAAAGACTGTAACCAGAAACAAAGAAAGACATTACATAATTAGGAAGGGATCAATCCAACAAGAGGATGTAACAATTGTAAATATCTATGTACAGCTTTGGAGCACTTAAATTCATAAAGCCAAATGACATAAAGGGAGAAATTGTCAGTAATAAAATAGGGGACTTCAACACCAGACTTATACCGATGGATAGAACATCTAAACAGAAAATTGATAAGGAAACAGAGGCCTTGAGTGACACATTAGACTAGATGGACCTAACAGATATACCTAAGAGTCTAGCCAAAACCAACAGAATTTACATCCTTTTCAAGTGTACATGGAACATTCTGTAGGACAGATCACAGGTCACTAAACATATCTCAATAAATTTAGGAAAACTGAAATAATATCAAGCATCTTTCAAATCACAACAGTATGTGACTAGAAATCAATTACGATAAAAAAAGGTGGAAAAAACCACAAACCCATGGAGGCTAAACAACATGCTACTAATCAACTAATGGGTTAACAGAGAAATCAAAGAGGCAATAAAAAAATACATACAGACAAATGAAAATGAAAACACAATGGTCCCAAATCTTTGGGAAACGAAGAAAGCAGTTCTAAGAGGGGAGTTGATAGCAATACAGGCCTACCTCAAGAAGAAGGAAAAAAATTCAAATACACAATCTAAACTTACACCAAAAAGAAATACGAAAAGAACAAACAAAACCCAAGTTAGTAGAAGGAAGGAAATAATAAAGATCAGAATGTAAACAAATGAAATGGAGACTCAATAAATGATAAAAGATCAATGAAACCAAGAGCTGGTTCTTTGAAATGATAAACAAAATTAATAAACCTTGAGGCAGACTCATTGAGAAAAAAGGAGAGAGGATCCAAATAAATAACATCTGAAATGAAAAAGAAGTAACAACTGACATCGTGGAAGTACAAAGGGTTATAGGAGACTATTATGAAAAACTACATGCCAACAGATTGGAAAACTAGAAGAAATGGATAAATTCCTAGAAGCATACCATCTTTCAAAACTGAGTCAGGAAGAAGTAGGAAATCTGAACAGACCAACTACTAGTAACAAAACTGAATCAGCAATAAAGAAAAAAACAAAAACAAAACAAAAAAACCTCCCAACAACAAAAGTCCAGGACCAGATGGATTCACAGGTGAATTCCACCAAACATTTAATCAAGAGTTAATACCCATTCTCCTCAAACTGCTGCATAAAAAAGTAGAGGAAGGAGAGCTTCTAAATACATTCTACGAGACCAGCATTATCCTGATACCAAAACCAGACAAAGGCACTACACAAACAGAAAATTACAGGCCAGAATCCCTGATGAACACAGAGGCAAAAATCCTCAACAAAAGATTAGCAAACTAAATTCAATGATGCATTAAAAGGACACGCACCATGATCAAGTAGGATTTATTCCAGGGATACAATGGAGGTTCAGTATTAGTAAATTGATTAGTGAAGGATAATTAATAAAGGATAAGAATCATATGATTATTGTCTCAGCAGATGCAGAAAAAGTATTTGACAAAATTCAACATCCATTCATGAAAACCCTTAACAAAGTAGGTTTAGAGGGAACGTACGTCAACATAATAAAGGCCATAAATCAGCAACCCACACCTAACGCCACACTCAATAGGGAAAAACTGAGAGCTTTATCCTAAGATCAGGAACAAGACAGGGATGTCCACTCTCACTACTTTTCTCAACGTAGTACTGAAAGTCCTAGCCACGGCAATCAGACAACAAAAAGAAATAAAAGGCATCCACGTTGTTAAGGAAGAAGTAAAACACTCACTATTTAGAGATAAAATAATATTATATAAAGAAAACCTGAAAGACTCCACCAAAAAACTGTTAGAATAAATGAATTCATTAATGTTGCAGGCTACAAATTAATATTCAAAAATCGGTTGCATTTCTACACGCTAATGATGAAATAGCAGAAAGGGAAATTAAGAAAACAGCCCCATTTACAATTACACCAAAAAGAATAAAATACCTAGGAATAAACTTAACCAAGGAGGTGAAAGACTTGGGGTCTAAAAACTATAAAACACTGATGAAAGAAATTGAAGAGGACCGAACAAAATGGATTAGAAGAATTAACATTATTAAAATGTCCATACTACTAAAGCAATCTACAGAGTCATTACAGTCCCTATCAAAATATCAAGAGCATTTGGCACACAACTAAAACAAATAATGCTAAAATTTGCATGAAACTACAGAAGACCCTGAATCGCCAAAGCAATCTTGAGAATGAAGAACAAAGCTAGAGGTATCACAATCCCAGATTTCAAGATACACTACCAAGCCATGGTAAAGTAGTATGGCACGAAAATGTACTCATAGATCAATGGAACAGAAGAGAGAACCCAGAAATACACCCACACTTATATGGTCAGTTCATCTGCAACGAAGGAGACAAGACTATACAATAGGGAAAAGACAGTCTCTTCAATAAATGGTGCTGGGAAAACTGGACAGCTGCATGCAAAGGAATGAAACCGGACCACTTTCTTCTACCACACAAAAAGAGGAAGTCAACTCAGAATGGATTAAAATCAACTCAGACTGGATTAAAGACCTAAATGTGAGACCTAAAACCCTAAGACTCCTAAAAGAAAACAGAGGCAGTAATTTCTTAAATATCGCTCTTCAGGAAAAAGAAACAACAACAAAAATACACTGGGGCTACACCAAAATGAAAAGCATCTGCGCAGTAAAGGAAACCATCAATAAAACAAAAAGGCAGCCTAGTGAATGGGAGAAGATATTTGCAAGTGATATATTGGATAAGGGGTTAATATCCAAAATGTATCAAGAACTTATACAACTCGACAGGAAAAAAAAAAAAACAATCTGATGAAAAAATGGGCACAGAACATGGATAGATGTTTTCCCAAAGATGTAGAGATGGCCAACGGACATATGAAAAGATGCTCAGCACCACTCATCATCAGGGAAATGCAAATCAAAGGCGCAATGAAATATCACCTCACACCTGTCAGAACGGCTAAGACTAACAACACAGAAAACAACAGGTGTTGGCAAAGATGTGGAAAAAGGGGAACCCTCTTACGCTGTCGGTGGGAATGCAAACTGGTGCAGTCACTGTGGAAAACAGTGCAGAGGTTCCTCAAAACGTTAAAAGCTAAAAATAGAACTACTGTACGATCCAGAAATTGCACTACCGGGTATCTACCCCAAAACAAAACAAAAACAAAAACGCTAATTCAAAAAGATATATGCATCCCTATGTTGATCAAGGCATTATTTACAATAGCCAAGATGTAGAAGGAACCCATGTGTCCGCTGAGAGATGAATGGATAAAAAAGATATGGGGTGTGTGTGTGTGTGTGTGTATGTGTGTGTGTGTAAAACATACACACACACATGGAGTATCACCCAGCCGTAAAGATGAATGAGATCTTGTCCTCTGTGACAGCATGGATGGACCTAGAAGGGATTATGCTTAGTGAGATAAGTAAAACAGAGAAAGGCAAACACCATATGATTTCACTGATACAGAGAACAAACTTGTTGCCAAAGGGGAAAGGGAGGGAAGGACAAGAAAAATCAGTGAAGGGAGCTGGGAGGTACAGGCTTGCGGTTATGGGATGAATAAGTCACAGGGATAAAAGGCACAGGGAATCTAGTCAACAGCAAGCTAATAGCGTTGCGTGGTGACAAGACGCCGGTCACACTTGCGGTGAGCACAACACAGGATACGGACTTGTTGAATCACCACGTTGTGCACCTGAAACTAATGTAACATTGTATGTCAACTGTATCAATTAAAAACCCTTAATATGTATTTTAATAATACACAAATGGGAAGAAACAATAAAGAAATGTAAACTCCGTTTGGAATCAGGAACCTCTACATTTGGGAACGATTCTACCCTAAGTAGGCTAGACAATTCTACATCTCCAACTGAAGTTCTATTAGCTTACTGCAGAAATACCTCATTAATTAGAGAGAGAAACCTTCCATAGGACTATACGCCATTGAAACAATGATGAAACCGTTGAAACCAATGATGAAACCATCGACACACGGACACACACAGAAAAGCAGAAGTCCCTTTTCAACTTTGTAATTAATCCTAAACTCAAAGGTTGGTGGAAGGAAGGATATCCAACAACTGTGGGTACCTACGCAGGCCTCCACACCCCAGGCCAGTAGGAACATTAGGGCATCTCTCTTCCGGCATAAAAGAACATCTGTAAAATGACTAGACGTGACGAGGATTACATGTGAACATTTAAATGGCATAAGGGGAAGCCACGCTGTGGAAGAGACAACTCTAGATTATCTGGGTTACTGCTGAGAGCTTTTAACACAGACGATCATAATAAAATCTGGAGAGGCAGTGAACTCCTGGAGAGCAGAGATTTATATTCACGGCCCCTGACCCTTGCACATAAATACCTAGTCGACCATTAGTGAGCCCCCAGGGGTAGTCTGCTCCTGTGGGGGGGGGGTAGCATTTCATCACTGACATTCTTTAGAAATGCTGGTGCACGGTGATAGTAAAGAGCAGAGTCCGTTTTAGGTAGTTTTATCGCTGTCTTATATTCTAAGCAGATAACGTGTACCCCTTATGTCTGTCCCTTCGGCTGCACCCCACCCCCAGTTTTGTTCACAACTACCACATTTGGACAGTGATTATTTCCCTGGGACCTCTTGAGATGTAAGAGCCCTGACGTGGCACCTGCTGATAAATCAACTGGGGTCGGGCACCGCACCCACGTCACCATGCTGCCATTGCCCCCGGGTGCCACGACCCAGGGTATCTCTATTAAATGAGCAATGACCATGGCCTGGAACAGGAGATGGGGGTGGGGTGGGGAGGAAGTTCCTGGGAACTAAGTAGATTATGAGCCATTGAAAGTGTCTAGAAACTAGGGTCTAGTTATTTTCACGTGTTCTATCCTGCCTTGTGGACAGACATTTGATTTCTCGATAAAGGTGTGGCCACCATTATATTCCCGGTGCATGCTGGAGACGAGCTGAATCTGGACACTGTTTAACAAATCTTCTATCCTGATTCACTGCGACCCTGCCACCCTTCTTGTTTTAGCTTCCCTGAATGTGGGTCCGCTGTGGCAACGCAGAGAGACCACATCACAGAATTAGGGGAAAGAGATCACCAAATGCGCGGCCAAATCCGATCTATCAGAATGAGTAAATTTCCCTGCTTCATTCCTGCGTCCTGCTGTGTGCCTTCTCTGCCCTACGCAGCCCACAGTGTCTAAATAGCACACACCCTTACAGTTAATTACAGGACGTCTGGTTAATTTATTCTGCCATCAGGGGAGGGCTAGAATTGGAGGTCAGTCCTAAAATGCCTTCAGGCCTGGATCTTCTACGGAGGGACTGTACGGAGAGAGTACTGAGAAACACGAGTTTATTAGATGGTTGAAGATGTGTCCACAGCTGGGTGGGAGGCTGGGGTGTCTGTCAAACAGATCACCTGCTACTGAGCCATGTAGGGCTCCATCACGGGCCACACAGGCCCCTGTGAAAAACTGTTCAATCCCCCCCCCCCCCCCCAAGCTACCTTTGTAATTTCCCTTACTTCATGTTACAAACAAAAGCTTCCTAGATTAGCATGAGGAGGAGAGAGGCCCTATGCCTCTGTTAACATTGTAAGTTCCATGTTTTACTTAGCTGGAAACTATTCCTTTTTCTTAGCTCTTAGGCTCCCAAGGGCCATTCAATTTTCTTTACTGGTAACCACTTTAGCTGGCACAGGCCAAGCTCGATGTCTTGTGAACACTGAAAATTCATAGGAGAATAAACCCAGAGAAAAAGCTAACTAAGGAAACTTATGACGGTGCAATTTAATTCACTGCGGGTGGACAAGGCTGGCATGCTTACGGGGGAAGGTGGTTAGAGATGTGGGTCCCATGTTCTGAAACATCAATCAGCAGCTGCCATGTTTTATCCTGTACTTATATCTAAACATTTACTCTTCAGTTCTAATAACCCTTCAATTATTACCTCTCATATGGTAACGCTGAGAACTGGATACGTGCAGATAACTCAAAACACAGGATCATATGAAAAAGGACGATGCCGATACGTAAACGTAAATCACTTCTTGGCCAGAATACATTCCGTCACTTTGTTCTGCACAGTCAACCAAATTGTAGAAAAGGGAGTTCCTACCTGGGGTCTTGAAGTTCCTCAGCTGGGAGGGAGTATCGTAAACTTCGAGGATCCAGTCACCGGTGGCTCGTTCTCCCCAGCAATGAATGGTCATGAACTCCCAGTTTTTAAATCCTTCCATGGAATGATCAAAAAGCCTGAGAGAGACCCATAAAACATTGTTTTGTATGTTGTTTAGGATCCAGTGAAGGTCCAATCAAGACCATGATCAACAACCCTTTTGTCTCCATCAGCATATCCAGCTCAGTACTGGAGCCTGTCTTCCTCCTGGACCTTGACCGTTAGTAGACCCAAACACTTGTCACTGTTCTACCACAGGGAAACGGGCGCAGGGGTGGCCTTGTAACAGCACACCGGGCAGGGGTAAACATTTCGGGATCGGGAAAACCAGGCTATGGCTCTACCCGAAAGACTGATAGAACCAAGTGTTGAAGACGTGGAGAAATGGAAACTCTCTTACACTGCTGATGGGAATGCCAAATGGTACAGTTTGGTAGTTCTTACCGCGTCATCCACAATCCCTCGCCTAGAGGGAAGGTAAGTACTTTCAATGCTCAGTACCTGAGCATTGCTCAGTACCTGAGCAATGAAGACATAATGTTCACACAAGGAACCTCATAGGAATGTTCACAGCAGCTTTATTCATGATCACCGAGAACTGTTAACAACTCAGATGTCCATCAACTAGTGAATGGGGAAACCTGTTCTGGTATGTTCATACAACCAAATACTACCCAGTAATAAAAACTACTGAATGGCCAACACACGCAACTGCATGAATTAATTTCAAAAGCCTTTAAGCTAAATGAAAGAAGTCAGACACAAAAGACTATGTGCTGTATGATTCAATTTATGACATTCTAGAAAAGGCAACAGAAACAGAAACAGAGTAGTGGTTGCCAGGGGCCGGGAGGGAGGAAGGGGCACGGTAGAAGTATTGGGGATGACAGAACCGTGTTGTGTCAAAACGCATTACATTACACATATTAAAAAGTCAATTGTACTTTATGTAAATCATGCCTCAATAAAAAGACCCTGCCCGCTAATCTTAACCAGTTCAGGGAGTCATGCCTGGCTCTACAACATAGATTCTGTTCTTCCAGCTCTTCCAACGATTTTCTAAGCTCCTAATTCCCTATGTGAAATCTTTGCCTCCTTGCAATAGCTAGACTTATTTGTTTCCTGTGATGTAATCCCGAGGGATATAGAATAGGAAGGGACATGAAAGAAGAAAACAGAATCCTCATCAAAAATAAAGAGATGTGGATAGATCATGTATAAAACTAGCGCATAAAGAAAGAGGCATATCATTTATATAGGCACATGGCAGAGCTTTGACCGTCCAAAGAAATAGCCAAAAGATTTCTATGGGGTGGGGGGGTTGGCTGGCTCAGTGAGTAGAGCATGCAACTCTTGATCTCGGGGTCATGAGTTCAAGCCCCACATGAGTTGTAGCGCCTACTTAAAAAAAAAAAAAAAGATTTCTATTGAGATAGATCCTAGAAGGCAAAAAATTAAAGAAGTGCCAAGAGACAGATTTTTAGAGTACTTAAAAAATAACGTGCATCTATTATTTTTGTGGAAAAAAATAATAAAACAAGAGAGAGAATTTGAAAGCCAGATAGAGAGGGAAGAATATCTCTAGGATTGTCTTAGGAGTAACCATGTCTAGGGGCGCCTGGGTGGCTCAGTCGGTTAAGCGTCCGACTTCGGCTCGGGTCACGATCTTGCGGTCCGTGAGTTCGAGCCCCTCGTCGGGCTCTGGGCTGATGGCTCAGAGCCTGGAGCCTGTTTCCGATTCTGTGTCTCCCTCTCTCTCTGACCCTCCCCCATTCATGCTCTGTCTCTCTCTGTCTCAAAAAGAAATAAACTTAAAAACAAAAAAAATTAAAAAAAAAAAAAAAGGAGTAACCATGTCTAATTACTGGGACATATCTGTCCTTCAGTGGAGGCAAAGTTCACAGCCAACTGGATGCCGATGGCTATTCAGAACATGCAATCAACTCTCCTTGCCTTAATTTCATGTTCACCAAGGAAACTGGTGGTTATAATTCGACATTCTATGTATATCTTGCCATTGGAAGAAAATGCGCCCTTCTAAAACCAAAAATAACCTGCGTAATCTCTCTGCAATTTAATATACTAGAATTCTGATTCATTATGTACAAAAGGGTTCTATCAATACGTTTGAGGAGCCCTCTAAAACGCTTGCTGGATTCTGAAGCCGCAGGGTTAGGGGCACAACTGGAACGTATGAGGTCAATGGGTGACGTTCAGCATTTTTCCCTGGAGAAACGCAACAAACAGGAAAATCACCTCTACGTGTTCCTTAGCCCTTGGAAGAAGACAAAGGGAAAGTACTTACCAGCATTCCCAAAGTGTCCCATGGTCAGAAAGTTTGGGAAAATTTGAGAAAGGCTGAGTTAGAGTTGAACAGATCTCTTTACCGGAAAACATCTCAGATCTTTGGATGTTCAAATGCTTTGTTAATTTCCACAACGGGGCTAATGGTAGGGAGTGATTTTTCAAAGCTTGTATGAAGGAGAAGCCCTTTTTCTTTACTTGGAATATCTGTATGCTCTCTATAAGGGTTAGTTCTGAACAGAGGAGTGTGGCATTTCAACGAGAGCCATATTAGATGTGGTGGCTTTCCCTCATGGGTGGCAACAGTGACTCCTACACAAATGTCTTCCCAGCGTAAAAGATCTTCGATAAATCAGGGATGGTACATTTTATGGAGATCCTATAATTAATGCACAGGGCTTGTTTCACAAGCCTACGGCTTGAAATTGGACCTGACCAGGAAGCCATCGCTGGCTCATTATATAACTCACTTACATGCATGGACTCCTTCACGTAAACCCAGAGGGTGGGCATGCTGGATGAAGATGAGAAAGTGGGGAAGGAAGAGCCATTTCAAATCGCCCTTCGTCTCAGACAGATGTTACTAAAGGGAGTATGTTGACACAGAACTGGCTGGAGGCAGAAACCAATCTAGAACCACTTCTTAGCCCAGAGAGTTCGGATTTAAGGCTCCAGTTCGTTGAAGCCATTGTGTCATCTGCGGGCACTGAGGCAACAAGTTGTCACATAATACCTTTCCAAGAGTGCCAAACTTAAAAGCAATTCCCGAACAGTTTAGACAGAACGTTTGGCTCATTGCCTCGTGTCTAAAAACTACAAAGGAGACTTGAGGCCTCCTCCATCACATGAGGGCAGTCTTGTTTCCACAACCCCAGCCAACTTCTAATTACTCACGGGTCAATTATTTGACTGCTGGATTAGTGGACCCTGGGTTTCTTCCCTTCCACCCTTTCCTGACCACCTTCGAAAATCATTCCAGTGCGGCCAATCGCTTTTAAATCACCTTTGGAACCAGAATTAAATATAAACGGGGTGCCAAGGAGAAATATCCATAATCGGCATTCAAGTAAGTGATTCAAAGCCCGAATACAAATGGGCTTTGCCTATCTGGCTAAGCGGTTTCCCACCCTGGTCTCTTCCCTCTATGCAGAGCTGAATGCTCATTAGTTTCACGTAGACATAAAAGTTGAGGAGAGGAATTAAAATGCAGCCAAACACGATCATTGCCTTTTGTTAAAAGAGTTGATGGGGAAAGAAATAGACACTGATTGCTGGTGTTGTTTCAACTAGCTGGGCATTCATGTTTCTAATCTCACCCTGTTCTTTATTTCATTCCGATGCAGCGCTTAAGCGATTCCCTATTTTTAGCATTGTAACATTGAAAACCCTGCCTCATCTGTAGATAACCAAAGGTAACACTGGCAGTAGATTCCATCTGTGTTGCAGACAACATACTTGCTCCAGACAAGCAAGTGTCATATGGTCACCAGCTAAAGAGATTCTAAGTGTGTGGTCTCCGTCCATCAACTAAAAAGTCCAATGCCCGGTTAGCACGTCTCTGCTGTGCCAACAGTGAAGAAACCCGACACATTATTAGCCAACATTATTAGCATGGATAAAATGCCAATAGAGCAGGGCCAGTGTGCGGAAAGCTGGAGTAATGAACTCCATGCCCGAACCGCATCTTCCTTTTGTGGCAAAACCCTGCTCTGTCCAAGCTGACTTCATCATCACGTGCTCGATGAAATGATATGTGCCCGTGGTAGCACAAATTATGCATCCAGTTATTAACATGGTGCCCCACAGCCCTATCCCTGTGAGTGGTTTTCAAATAAATTACTTTGGATGAAGCCCGGTAGAAAAGATTGCCATGAAGTGTAGCACATCCTTTTGAGGAATTAACTCAGGAAATAACTCCTATAATTAGTGCAAGCTTTGTCCCCCCCCCCCCCCCCCCCCCACTTAAAGAGTCTAGCCAATGTGTCAAGGCTACAACATTCTTCAACGATGTTATAGCAGCTAAATAACAAGACATTTTATAAGTACTGACAGCTATGTGTTATCATATAATTATTTCTAAAAGCGTAAACGGATCTTAATTTCTGAATCACCTACTACTACCCAAACAGTCTTTATGTTCGCTACAGAATTAGACTCTAGATAGATATTTTCGGAAGTTCCCTCTTTGGTCTTTCTCTGTCTTTTGAGATACTTTTTATTTTCTTGTTAGTGCTTTACCACAATTTAACGTACAACTTACGGAATGCTGGAAGCACTCGTTTGGCTTAATTGTAATTGAGTTTTCGATTTTCCTTAGATGGCTGGCTTTTGCAAGTTTTAAACAATTTGCTTCTGAAACAGGGTATTTCAAACACACTATTCAGGTTTTTCTGTCTCCCGTAGTCTAAATTACTTCTTTATGAAAGGTTGTGGGAGAGAGGTACTAATTCTAGAGGTTTGGAATATGTAAAAAGACGAGTTTAAAAAAACAAAAACAGAAACAAAACTTTCAACCTGCCTACTATTACTGACTCGCCAAGCCCCAAATGCATTCCTTCTTGTGGATCTATGAGGTACGTATATAATCTTGCAGATTTATTCCATTTAAGAGTGGCTGGCTTTTATCTCTAAGGATCTGTTTTTGATTACAGGCGCCTTTGTAAATTACTCGCACAGCACCCAGCAGTGCTCGGCTTGCAAGTCTTTTGAGGACACGAAAATAACAAGAATGTGTACGAAGAGCTGGGTGATCTTTTAAATCGCTGCCATTTAAAATGTGGTCTGTGGACAGGCAGCTTGGGCATCACCTGGGAGCTTCTTAGAAATGCAAATTCACGGACCTCACCCAGACCTACAGAATCAGACTCTGGGAAAGGGGCCCGGCCATCTGTGTTTGATGGAGTCATTCACCAGGTGCTTTGAGAAGCACTGTGTAAATAAGGGTTAGCACTTAGGGAGTGCTCACCGTGTATTCTAGGAGCCCCGCTACGGACTTGCCGTCCGGGAGCTTCTTCAGAGCTTGTGACCACCCTGGGAGGCGGGTACTACGGTGTCTAGGTTCCAGATGAATCACTTTCAGAATCGCTTTCCAAAGTCAAACCTAGACATTGGTGAAATCAAGGCAATCCCAGCTCTAACTCCAAAGGCCCTCTTCCGGATGAAGGAGGAGGGTTCTTACGGTGAGGCCTTCCTGGAATGCCAAACTTCCCCTCAGAAGGGTAATTTTCACTGCAAGCCACAAATGCATTTATATAGCACGACACTTTGCAAATGTCAATAGTCTGTCATTCAACATTTGGGCAGCAACAAAAATGACTCAAATATAAACACCACATTTAAACACAGTTAATTATAGAAGCCTATAGGTTTTGCAGACTAGAAAGTGTACCTTCTCTCTACTTAAGACCATAATTAGAAGCAGAGATATTCATCTGTAATCAAATTTAGAAAGAAAGGCAAAGTTTCAGCTTTCAGTCAGAAGCCAAAATTTGGAACAGAGAGCCGATAGAACTAAACTAAATCTAAAACTCACTGACTTGGGGGAAGGGGAGTTTCAGGGGTGGCGGGGGGTGGGGGGAAAGACAGCTTTTCATAATCCTAACCAATGCAGCCGAAGGAAGGATCGGCCGGAGCTGTTGTTTGAAGACTTGTACACGGGCAGACCCTGAGTATGTGGGTAGCATAAAAAAGTCTTCAAGCCTAAAGTTGTTCTTGTCGAAAAGCATTTTAAAGGGACCCAAGCCCACCTAGGTTCCCCCCCCCCCCCCCACCGCCCCGATGCAAGTAAATCCTTTGTGCTGATTAAAAAGTTGGGCTTTTTCTGAGGCAGGGTATACGGGCCAAGAGGAGGACCCAGAAGGTGGGAGGGCAGGGGAAAACAAAGGGATTAGAAGGAACGGACCAGTTGCCCACTCGAGGACTGCTGTGTGTCCTCAGTGCTCCCGCCCACTAAATGATCAACCTGGCTGGCCCCGGGGGAGCTCGCACGCTGGGCGGATGGGGCAGCTCGAGATGGACCCGCTCTGAATGCTGCTGAGCGCCTTCCAGGACGCAGCACCTGCAGATGCTTGGGTCAACTGTTCCTCCTCCCACAGCTGTTCTCCGCAGGAGCCCCAGCAAGTGCCCGTCAGCCCCGGGCAGGGAGGCACTGAGGGGTTCCAGACGGCCCACACAGGCCAAGTGTTCAGCGACCTCGCGGAAGATGAGCTCCCAGCCAACTGCTGTGCTGTGGGGATACACGACGGCGGCCGCCTCAGCTCTACCTCTTTGTCTCAAATGACCCCCCCCCCCCCCACTGGGGTAACTTCAGGATGCAAGCCCTTCGGGCTTATCTTTTAACGGTATTCTTTGCTCTCACCGTGGTCCTCCTCTGGAAATCTTGACTTCTTTGAAGGAAAGACAAGCGTCCAACCGGGGAACTGTTTGTTGCTCTCACTTATAATCTCTGACGCACAGTTTCCTTCCCGAACTTGACCTATTCTCCTTTTTTCCTGGAGGAAGTAATCCTGCCTTGCAGGCCGACCCGAAGGACACCAGGGGGGGAAGCAGGCCTTCCCCTCCCCGGGGCCCCACCCCTTTTCGTGCTTCTTGGCCTCAGCTCCCAATCGAGGGAATGTGCCTGGAAACAGGACCAACGTGAGGGGACACAAGGGCTCCTTGCCACCAGGTCAGGGACTAAAAGGTTTTGAGTAGATTTCCTCTCATAAAGGGAAAGCGTCCGAAGACGCCAGGAAGAAAAAAAGAAAATGCCAGAAGAAACCGTCTTTCCTTAACCTTCAGTAGGAGGGATGCTCCCAGCACCAAGCAGAGCAAGGGCAGGGGAGCCTAGCCCTGGAGGCCATGCGTGCTTTTGCGACTGGATGAGACTGTTTTGCATTCAAGGGCTCAGCCGCTCAGAGTGATGTTTTGCAGGGGGGGGGGGGATCTGTGGACAAATGAATTTATAACAGCCTTACATCTCTCGGTGTCCCCAGCCCTTTGCCACTCCAGTCCCTACGCCTTTTGGTGGCTACTTAATTTTCAGTGCTGAGACGGAACGTATACAGAAGAGCAGCGCTTTAAGAAAATGCTCCAGACAGAGGAGACCCGAGCTGGGTAGCAACTTTCTCTCTACGGGGTCTGGACGTGGGGAGACTGAGGTAAACTGCAGGACCGCTGCTCACTGAGCATCTGAAATGCACGTGTCTTTTCTCTGGCACGAGTCAAGCGGCACTGCTGGGTTCAGCACTTTGCAAAGAGCGAAGCAGACGTCCGCGGCTGCGGAATGCGTGCCAGACCGGAGCCAGGGTCAAAGCCATCCGGCAAATCCTCTCACGGAATCCACGGCTCCTCTGCGTGCAGGTTGCCTTGCTGAAGTCATTCGGCGTGGAGGGGCGGGGGGTGGGGAACAAGAAACACCGAACTGTGCAGGAAAAGCCCAGAAAGCCTGAGGAGCCCGCGTTTTCCAGGCCAACGGCAAGAGGGAAGGGACTTTTCCCCTACGACAGAGGAGGCTCGAGGGACAACAGCCACACGTGCGTGAAGCAAACCTTTGCGCCTCAGTGTTTCACCTGGATACGCTTTCAAGTTTAATGCAGACGAATCCAGGCAAAGGACTGAAGAAACGGAGAACAAGAGGGAGAAAGGTCTTCCCTCGCTTCCGTAGCGATGGCTGATGTGACCTCCTGATCACGCGATTGTGCAGCTGAAGGCTTGGCCCGCCGGAGAGAAGCATCTGGCAGGTGGTGGCAATTACCTGGCAGGCAGCAGCTGAGACCCCTGTCTGCGGAGGGAGGACGGCATGGGGAGCACGTCCAGCGATCTGATGCCACCGCAGCCTTCCCTTCTTCACACCTGCGCCCACTTATTCTGGCAAAGCCGCGCGTCATAAAGCACTAAGCCCACATCTTCCTGTGCCCTGTCGGAGGACGTTAGGTTTTTTTTAAACTTTTTAAAAAATGAATTTATTTATTTTAAGAGAGAGCAAGGAGGGGAGGAGCAGAGACAGAGGGAGGGAGAGAGAGAGAGAGAGAGAGAAAGAGAGAGAGAGAGAGAGAAAGAGAGAGAGAGAGAAAGAGAGAGAGAGAGAAAGAGAGAGAGAGAGAATATCCCAAGCAGGCTCCGCGTTGTCGGCACAGAGCTTTTACACGGGGCTTGACCTGACAAACTGTGAGATCGCCGCCTGAGCCAAAACCGAGTCAGATGCTCAACCGACTGAGCCACCCAGGCATCCCGGAGGATGTTAGGTTGTAAAGAAGAATGCAAGTCTTCCAAGTACAGAAGTAAAAGATGGCTAAAGATTTCAGGTTCTGTATTCCTAGTCACTATCATCCAGAATGCTCTTTTTCTCACAGGCCTAGAGGAGATGAAGGTGGGGATTCTGAAAACCAACTGGCTCTCGCTTAGCCTCACTTTTGGTTGTGCAGGCTTCCATTGGCCCCTGGCCTCTCAACTCCGCTGGCCTGTCGTCAGGCCGAACACAGTCCGCAGGTGGCTGTGTCTACAGAAAAGGTTGACTTTCATTTGGACTATGTATGCCATTCACGATAAGACTTTTGCTCCCATCAAGTGATCTTCTTGGAGGAAAAAAAGATCAAATCAAAGAAGCTTTGAGGCTCCTGGGTATGGTTTATATTTTAGAGCCATAGAGGGAACGAAGAGTTTAAGACAACATGATACGTCCCCATTCTGGTCCCTCTTGTTGACCAACACCTGCTGCCCATGCTCCCAATGGCTCAGACGCCTATGAAGCAAAAGAAAACTTGTGCGAGAACGTTCTGGCCTCTCCGATCTTGGCAATACAATGACCTGCTGGATAAGTGTTTGGAGGGAGCAGGGAAAAGGCAAGAGGCTAGGAAGAAAAACTGAGCACCTTCCTGAGCAATAAAGACTAACGGGCCAACCTTTAAAACAGGAAATTACAGTCAGTCTTCAAGCCAAATACAGCCTGCTGCCTGTTTCTGTAAATAAAGTTTTATTGGAAAACAGCCATGCCCACGCACTCACATCGCCTAAGGGGACTTGTGCACTCTTAGGCCGAGTTGGACAGTTGCAGCAGAAACCCGGCCTGCAAGGCTCAAAACGCTCACGGGCTCTTTGCAGGAAAAAAAAAAAAAAAACAAAACCCTTGCCAACACCTGTTCTGAAACACACACAGAATGTCCCTTCGCTTGGGAAAATGCCTGGGCAGGAGAATCCGGTTAATCTGCAACAAATGCCAGCAGACGTTCAAGGGCAGGGGACAGAATCGCAAAGGCCCAAGGAGGTGGTGCCCTGCATTTCTTTGTTAGGATGAAGAACCACAGGGGGCCTTCGCTTTTTCTGCGGCACACTTTCACTGTTACTCAAGCATTCAACGTTACACCGGTCCCCGCCTGCAAGCCCAGGCGGTTTCACGCTCCCTCACTGACGTATGGGCAGGGAGAGCTAGGACCGTCCCGTCCTGACATGTAGGTGCCCCCTTAGTTTTAATGGTGGTAAGGAGCAGCTGACACTTTCTACCTTACACGGCAGCTCAGTCTTGGTGTCACCTCTTACCCGCTGGTGACCCGAAGCCATCACGGTACCTGTTGGCCAAAAGCTGGGACCTGGTTCCCGAGGGCGAGGTCAGGTAGATGGCCAGGTCTCCCCTCCTCGGGTGGGTGATGGTTATGCGCACGACCACGTGCTCCAAATAGTTGACGTGGTGGTTGGGGTTATCGGAACACCCCGAAGCTTTGTAGATGGAGCGCACGGCGCTGTTGGGGCGAATTGTCCTGCAACAGAGAGGGACGGAGCGTGAGCACAGGACGTGACCGACGACCGAGCCGGCTGAGTGAACCTTGCACGCTTGGCGGGGTTACACGATGGGATGCAAGCAGCTGGTCGCTGGACACTAACGGACACAGTGCGATTACCCCAGGATCAACACCGGTTGGTTAGTCGGTGGGAAAGGCGTCAGTGAGAGGAAAGGAGGAATTAAGGTTCTTTTATCTTCGCGCTGGGCGTGGCTCTCGAGCTGGAGGGGATCACCTTGTTACAGAACACATGGGGCGGAGCCCCCGAGCTAGAATGTCTGAAACAGGAAGGCTGAGGTGGGCTTCCAAGAACCTGCGGTTCTCAGGCGGCAGTGACGTTGCTGATCTATGGGATATACTTTCCGGACCGCTGATATAAGGTACTGTGGTCCGGGGGAGGCGTGGGGATTACCACGACCTTGGTTCAAATCTCTGGTCTGCCACTGCCTTGCTCTATAACCCACGGACGCACTCCTCGTCCTGCGGCCACGTTCCTGACTTCTTCGCTGGCTTCCCCCCGTGTCACCGTCCCCCTTGAACCTCGGCCCCCGTAACACCAACATCAGTTCCAGTTGTGGGGTGATTCGTTTCCAACCTCAGAGACTCTGCCTAAAGCACTTTTTTTTTTTTTTTTTTTTTTTTTTGCTGTTGTTCAGATGGCTGACTCTTCCTCTCCCTTCATGGTCAAAGCTTGAATGTCACTCTCTGAGACTGTCACTGAGCCACAGGAAAAACATGCCCCCTACTTCCTATTTTCTGTTTTATTTTCAACGTGTTGTTATTTTTATATAATAGGTTGAAAGTATACTTTGTAATTATATGTTCTGCAGTGACGCTTCTGGAATAGAAGGATTAGTTTGTTTGGAGTACATTGACTTACGGAGAATACTTGTACCGTTAAATGGAAATTCTGGCTGAGGAGCAACCTTAAGAATGCCCATCTATAAGGCCCTCCAAATCCCCTGATAAGAGGTGCCCATGAGGCTCCTTGGATTCTATTGAGTGGATTTAAGAGCTTAGCATCCTAGACGTTCTATGAGACTTTTCTCATTACATTAGGAAGAAACCCCCCAAAACTACACAAGCGTCTGGCTCTCATATACAACAAAGGGCTTCCTGCGCACTTGAGCTGGCCCGATCTCTTTCGGGCAGTGACATGCTGTCTGCTTGCCGCGAACATTACTTGATTTGTCGGTCCGTGCTCTCCACACACACGTGCTGCTGGGGAACAGTGGTCCACTTCTCGGCTTCCATCACCATGGCTTCCGCGTCCATCAGTCCAAATCCATAGAGATGGCTCACTATGGAAGGCAAGAGGCTGGTCAGCTTCACGGAAGTTAGGATAAACCGACGCCATATACGCTCTGCTAGGGTTTCACTCAGCAGAGGACCCGGACCCATCCCCCCGGGGACCCCGGCTTTGTTCCCAGCAACGACTTAAAAGCCAAATGAAACAAAACAAATGACCAAACGCAACAAACCCAATACGTGCTCACTGAATAGTATGCATCCATTACAAACTCTCCTGGCGCGACAAGAACTTACATGCAAGAAATACCAATTTTCTGACATCTCTACAAGTGAGGCTGACTATTTCAGAAGACAAAAATTATTACCTTTCCTCTACCATATGAAAAATTGATTAAACTTTATGCATGAAATATTTGGAGGCCTCCAGACTTTTATGCCAGCTTCTTTGAATGTTGTAATCGTTTGGTTCTCGGTAAGAATGCCTATTGATCTAAATCTGAAATTGACATAACTGTCTCAGAAGTTTCATTACACACAGGGATATTTTCATAATGCTAGCAGCCATATCTACATGTGTAGTCCTTTTTAAAAAATACTGGAAAATCCCAGCGAATACTTAAAATCTCCATCCTGTATTAAACTGTCTCATATCTTTACATTGAACAGAGTGTCCTAGTTCTACCAGATTTGTTGCCTAAAACATTTTCTTTACAACATTATTTTGCGTGAAAATGTCTAGAGCTGCCCGTGCTTCTTGATCATTTAAATACCTCCGCTTGAAATCCAAGATGTTCTATGATATAGTCCCACGCTACTTGCAAAACAAGCTTCTCCCTAAAACTTTGGCTTTAGAGAGCTCATTTCTTTACAGTTCCCAGTCCTGTCTTGCTCTTTCTGCCTCGCTGCTTTTACTCATGCTGAGACCCTGGCCTGGAGTCCCCCCACCCCCCCCCACCCCCCTCCACTCTGCAGACTCACGTTCTACTCCTGAGTTCTGGAAGGCCTAGCTCGTCTGTCTTCTCCTTCTTGAAATATCCTCTGACCAATAAAAGTCAGGAGACATTTACTGAAACTCAGCCATCTGTCATGCACTTTTCTCTTTTCTAGTCCTGTAATTCTAATAAATCTGCCAGTCCGTCTTCTGCCCATCTAGCCATCCAGCCATCCGCCCACACATCCATGCGTTCATGCATCCATCCAGCATTTGAGTGTCTTCTATATGCCAGGCACTATATTACTCACACTGCACTTTTTAATTACGGGCCATTAATTGAATCACTAATTCCATCAGCACATGTCTTTGCCCAACTACATTATAAGCTGCTTGATGGCAGGAACGAGGACTTAGATTTCTTCACGTGATTCGTGTTTTTAGCAGAGCTTTGCACATACGGGGGCGGGGGGGGGAAGAAATGATTGCCTATCAAAAGGGGAAATTGCGTGAGGATTCAGAAATACTGCTCTATTTTTGCTATTTGCTAATTACATAATTCCTGGCAAACCAGCTAAAATAACCCACAATTTCCATGTTTGGGGATATTATTGTCTCTCCCGTCCCCGTCACTAAGTTGATGAGGTCATGTTATGTGTCCCATGTGAGAACATCTTTGTCAAGACCTGCACAAATGTAAGGGCTCATTATTAAATACCAGGTCCTCAGACAGGACATACTGAATAAAACTGAATAAGCCTATTTAGGCATAGCAAGGATATATGTAGGATTCTTATACACAGACTTTTGCAACATCTATTGTGATTTTTCCTTGACTGAAAAGAAATGCATGTCCATTGCAAACACTTGTAAATACCTCCGGAAAAGAATGAAGACAGCAAAACTCATCAGTAACCTCATCACACATTGGTAACTGTATATTAACAGGAATGTATCAACAACTCTGTATATTTAGTTTTAGTTACACGACACGACGCGAGGTGATTTCACGTCCTTAGTTAAAAAAAGACGCAAGAGCCATCCACGTGTTACAGGAAAAATGTCAAGTTTGGGCTTAAGCAAACCAAGTCATAGCGATCTTCTTATTCAAGTTCATGTGAATCCCAGGTTATCACTTATCACTTCACCATCGATACGGGCAATGGTCTGTATCATCAGCATTAACACTCTTTTATTTTTTTACTTTTCAGAGAGAGAGGCAGGGCGAATGGGGGAGAGGGGCAGAGAGAGGGAGGGAGGAAGAGAGAGAAAGAGGGAAAGAGGGAGAGAGAGAGAGGGAGAGAGAGAGGGAGAAAGAGAGAATCTAGAATGTGCTCCATGCTCAGCATGGAGTCCAACGCGGGGTCCAATCCCACGACCCTGGTACCGTGACCTGAGCCGAAATCAAGAGTCAGACGCTCAACCAACTGAGCCCCCCGCCGGTGCCCCACCAACATTGTAAGGTTTTTTTTTTTTTCCCTAGAGGAATTGAAATTATTGCCATATATGCTACATTACGCCAGGCTCTCTAACTCTGCATGGTACCCAAATATCCCTATACTCGTGTCAGTTGGTTTTCAACCAGCACAACTTATCATTTTATCTCTGTTTAGGGACATAAGACGAACGATTTGGTTAGTGGGTGGAGGCAGGAGAAGAGGGGGGAAGGAAGTCGGGGAGGGCAAGACTAGGGCTGACTGGACTCCAGCTCAGCCGCTCTTGTTGCTGCCCCGCCCCCATCCCAATAACCGTCAACCTAACAACAGGCACTTGAGTCGAGTAGAAAAGCACCTCGAGTCTTCATGAAGGCCCTACGTTGGTTTCCTTTTTCTCAGTCAGTTCCTACCCGCCAGAGACAATGTCCATTCATGCAACACTCAAAGCAGATGTTCAGAAAAGAGGCTGGCTAGTTCCAGGTAAACTCCAAACTGGCAGGTCAATGGGAAAAAACACTGTAGATTGAGGTATATGTGTATTAATATGATATTAATAAATGAAGAAATTACATTAGATCGGTAAAGACCATTAAGTCAGTAATGGAGATTCTTAGTATTTGAACATAGTGGAAACTGTGTATTTGTCCACAATCATGACACACAGCCTAAGAAAAAGAGAAAATACACTTGTATCTTCTCATGGGGGGTGGTGCCATTGGCAATATATCACCTCCATGTATTCTTTTCTTTTTTTAATTTCATTTTTTTAAGTTACATCCAAATTAGTTAGCATGGAGTACGACAACGATTTCAGGAGTAGAACAACGTGTATTCTGATTGGCAGTTATGTGTTTGGTTTTGGGTAAATACTAACGAGAAAATAATTACACAATGAATGTGTTAGGCACATAAACTCTTTTGAAACAGGATGTCAACAGGGAAATGGCGGCTATGTGATTTGGAAGCATTAATATTCTTTTAAAGACGTAGTTATAATTGACATATAACGTATCTCTTTTTAAAATAAAATACAAAGTTTGCATAGTCTAAAATAACTCTAAATTCAGAAACGAGTCTTTCTTTTGGTGACTGTCTGGGTCAAGTCGTCTTGTCCATCACGCTGTTACCAAGATGGGCGATAGGAAGTACCACTACTCTCTAGTGGTTACAGGAGAGCGTCTGTACATATCTGGGAAGTAAATGAATGCAACTGATAGGACGCATTTCATTAAATTCTCCAAATGGCATAAAGTGTTTACGTGAGAATTTCAAGAGGAATGACAGAGTCTCTTCTTTTCATTACAGACTTCTGCGAAGTCTTCAACATCCCCGATTTATTCACGCATAGAGCCAATATTCACTCTAAAAAATTATGATTGTAGCGCACATCTCATGCAAACAGCTAACTGTGCCACGGCCATCCCTACCTAAATAAGTTTTATTTGTGCACATTTCTCGTGCCAGGCTCAGAGCAAGACCCGAGCCTAAAAATAACTCTATGAGGGTCAAGTACAACCCTCTGAGTGCAAGCCGTGTGCAAAAGGAAGAAATCTATGAAGTTAGATACTATAATGGTATGAGGCGGAATCTCAGCAGTTCAAACAGAAATTTTTCATTTCTAGGAGTGTGGGCAGCAAGCTTTCAATTAATAGTTCGACCGTTAATTAAGATCGAAAAAATCAATAGTTAGACAGGTATCAAGGGACCAAAGCATGTTTACAGAGTAATTAAAGATCTTGAGGCAAAGTGATTGAGGCAGGTGTCACAAAGTAGAATGATGCCGGGCAAGCTTAAGAAAGGGAAGTGGAAATACTTGAATAACTATATTTGCCTCGTGTGGCTGCACGACTGCTCACGCAGATAAAGCTGAGAAGAGTGGAACTGTCTTGTGCCAGAAGCACAGCCGGCTTTTATTCCGAGTCGTCTGAAGGCTTCTCTGCTTGGACCGGGAAAATAGATAAATGTTCTCCAGCAGGTGTATTTCCATTTTCTGATGAGAGCAGAAGTGCTGAAGGAAGCTAATCGTTCAGCACGTAAGTAAATGACTGCGTGGTTGGGAACGGATACGGTCAACTTAAGCAACATTCTAGCTAGGAGGGCTTGCAAACTCAATTCTAGAGAAAAGCTAGACAGCTCGGCAGGAAAAAAAATAATAATAATTTAGAAGTTCCTGAGCATAGGAAGCTGTAAGCAGGGAAATGTGGTATCCTGTTCTCTCTTTTAGCACAGTGCCCTTGCTGGAGCCAGCTATTTTATTTTATTTTATTTCATTTTATTTTACTTTATTTTATTTTGTTTTATTTTACTTTATTTGATGTTTTAATTTAATTTATTTTTAAACGTTTATTTTTGAGAGACAGAAAGGGTGCACCTGTGCCCATGCAAGTCTGGGAAGAGCAGACAGAGAATGGGACAGAGGATTCAAAGTGGGGTCTGTGCTGATAGCAGAGAGCCTGATGCAGGGCTCGAACTCGTGAACCATGAGATCATGAGCTGAGTCACCCACGTGCTCTGGAGCCAGCTATTTTAAATCTTTTCTTTTCTCTTCTCCTTCTCCTCCTTTTTGACATCGCACTGAATGGGAAGTCAGTTTAAGTTCACGATTTTTTTTTTTAAATTTTTAACGTTTATTCCCCTTTGAGAGACAGAAAGAGACAGAGCGTGAGCAGGGGAGGAGCAGAGAGAGAGGGAGACACAGAATGCAAAGCAGGCTCCGGGCTCTGAGCTGTCAGCACAGAACCCTACGCGGGGCTCGATCCCACAAACCGTTGAGATCATGACCTGAGCCGAAGTCAGACACTTAACCGACTGAGCCACCCAGGTGTCCCCGTCCATGATGATTCTAAAGTGACTATTAGTAAAGCACTCTTGACATAATAAAGGACTTGGTTGGTTTAAGTTTTTTTGTTGTTTAAGTTTCTGAGCTGCCACGTCTTTTAATGCCAATAATCGATCAAGTAGAGGGAGTACAGGCATCTTGGATTTATATTTGTATTAGTTACCATGTACACAATCTCCAATTTATGATACATGGTTGATAAGTTAGGTTCCATTATTTGACTATCAGAAAGGGTCAGTTTCGATACACGCAAATAATGCATCTGATTCGTTATTGTATCACTCATGGGTTGTGAGGCACCTGCTATATAGTCACCCCGGTGAGGGTCCAAAAGCAACAGAAAATGATATGTGTTCTTAGGCAGGGGCGAGATAAGAATAACTGAACGGTTTCGCTAGGAAACAGTTAAAAGCACTCACCCCGTGGAAAACGACTTTCAAGTAGAAAGAAATCAGCCAAAGAGACAATGGATACGGAGGAACCTAATACAGCCTGGTGCCTAGAGAGTGCTCGCTAAATGTGAGCTGAAATTTCGAGTCAGGCAAGGAGACCCGAGAGGGGAAAGTGGTATCTGGATCGTGCTTTGGTAAATGCCAAGTCTTCCATGAGGTGGGCATAGAGGGAGGGCATTCCAGGGGCTGGGACGCAGCCTCCTGGTTAAATAATCACCAGGTCTGCATGTGGTTCACTGGGGGCAAAGAGGAAACCAGCAGCCCTCGAGTGGGCGGTGTGTGGGGTGAGCGGTGGGGAGGGGATGGGCATTAGTGGTAAACACGGCAGGAAACAAGGGGGTGAGGACAGGCGGCCGGAGAGCTGAGTCCAACCGCGATTGCGGGGTGTCCTCGGCCACCAATCAGCCTGTTGCTATTTTCGTCTACCTGTGAGTACACCGCCAGACTAAAAGGTAGTTATGCAAATTCCTGTCTTGAGTGGGGAGAGACTCCGACCCAAGATCAAAGAGGCCTCGCAGCCGCTGGAGGCCTCACACCTTTGGGTCCTTTGATCCTCAATGTCCTGAACCACCTGCTCCCACCGGGGACCCTGCGCCTCCCGCCACCCCAGCCCTCCACCCCAGTGCCACCGCCACACGGAGCCAAACGTGTGGAAGAGGAGGAGGGGGTGAAATCGGAGAGGGCCCGTGCCGCTTTCCTTAGGCTCGCCGTGTACTGCCCTTTTCGAGTAAAAATAAATAGCGAAATAGGAAAACAAAATGTAAGATTCATAAGGACGAAAAAGTGGAAAGTAATTCTTCCCAGGCCTCCTAGGTCAGCATTGCTACACCTAGACATCTCTGGAAGGCTGGGAGGAGGGCGCTTCCAGAATTACCCCTCTCTTCCCTTTCCTTAATCCCCTTCTCTGACATCAATCCCTTGCCTGGGTGCCCTTTTAGATTTTAGCGTGAAAGGCACAGAAGCTTCTTAGAAAATCAGAACAACAGTCACAGTGCTGTCTTCTGTCGCCTGGTGCAAAAACACAGACTCCCCTGGGGGCAGGAAAACGGAGCCAACGCCTGCCTTATTCTGCACGGGTTGTTTTTACTTTCCCCTCGCTCTTCCTAAAACCTCAGGCTCTACTAACAGCTCCGGCCAGATCCAAACATGCCAGCCATCACCGGTGCTCCTGAGGACGTGCCTGTGCAAAGTTCCTGACACTGGTACCTGGCTGTCTGCAGGGTCTGGGCAAAGCAAAGCCCCCCCTCGGGATGGGTTTGGTCAGCAGCTGCGGGTAGTCTGACAGGCTCATCATGACACAGACGAGGCAAGAAGCGTTTGGGAACACACCGCTGAGCTCTTCTCCATGTACAACGTACCTCATTTCATATGGCTGTATATATCCACAATTTATTACGTATGCATATGTAAAAATACGTATTTATTAGGAGTCTTTTTTTATTTACAGAGTTAAGAGAAGGAGATATGCCAGCCTTCTCTCAGGGACCTCTATTTTAGGAAAAGAGGGAAAAACGTCAAATTATTTTCTTTTCTCTGGTCGTCCCTTTGTTATTTGCTTCCAACATGGTTATAATAAGCAAGTAATTCGCTTAAGGTAATTGACTAGCATTTCTTGAATGGAGGTAGGAAAACATTTTATCAGCCTGGGGAGAGTTACGCTTGTTTTTAGGAAGCTAAAGATTGTTTGGACGGAGATGAACACAAGATCAAAGAGGTACTACCAGGGTCTTTGGATAAAAGTTAACTGAAGACCAGACTGACCATATACCAGCTCTCCAGCCTAGATCTTGATGTGTAACTCAAGCAAACAATTACCAAGGCTGGGATCTTGATGAACCAGCAGGCAAAATTCTTATTTGTGAATCATTTACACACCGTGTTTAGGCAACTCTTCATCGAATTTTCCTTTATGTTTGCTTTGTCCTTAAATTCTCATAAGAGAAACAAACAGAAAATTCTGGTTGATGTTTGTTTCCAGTGCGTGTGTTTTCACATGTAGTGGGTAACGTGGTGATTTCATCCATGGCTCCCTTGATAGGGAGCCATTACTCACACTTGATATGATGGTTGCGAAACACGCAGAGTGACCACAAAGAAGAAATTATGCCTTGGAGCTGGGAATGTCACCATCTCATTGGGAAGAAAGCTAACACCCTTCTAAGTGTCAAGTGCTATGTGTGCCTTCTCATGAACTTTCCTTTCCATTTACATAAAACTCAAATCATTTTTACGCTTAAGGGACAATAATAAGGAAATTTCTGCAAACCCTCACAGGCCGTTAATGAGAACTGTGTATTCTCTTAGAAGAAAAAGACCTGAGATGGTTGTTAAACCCTTGAGTAAGATTTGAATTCGTGGAGGTGTAGCTGGGGCTAGGTCATGAGACCAGGATATTTGGAACGGTGGCTTCCTCAAGAAAGCCGTGTGGGCCTGGAATCCCATGGATGGATTTCATCCTCAGGCAGTGAGTGGCCAGTGATCAAGGAAATGACATAATTTAATTGATAGTCTCGGAGTGATCTGGTATTGGTATAAAGGATATACGAAGGTAGAAGGAAGAAAGCAGGGAACTGGTTATTTAAATGGTGTAGGCATGAGGCATCATAAGCCAGGTTATGGACGTGGTGAATGAGGTGAGAGGTCAGACAAGGAGGGGCAATGGAACACACAACGTGGGAGACTGAGGAGAGGGAGAAGGAAGAGCCAGTGAACAGGGGCATCTTGAGAAGTCTACCCCCCCCCCCCCCCCCCGCCCCGATGACAGAGGTTTTGTAAAATATGACTGACAGATTCTGTTTGGAGAGTTCTGAGTTTGACATGACATCAGGGGGAGCCCTGTGCAGAGGCTCAAGGTTGGTGATGGATGCAGACAACGTCAAAGACGCAGGACTGAAAAATTACAAGGAGGCGATACGCGTAATTGAAAGAAAGGCAGAGATGCAGGGAAGAAAGCTGAGGGACTGCAAGGCAGTGAGAGGGAAGGAGGCAGGGAGGTGGGCAGTGGGTGAGCGCTCCCTCCAGAACTCTCTAAGCAACACACTTTAGGGACTGGCTAAGGCGGAGGAAGGGAGAAAAAGGAATCCCTAAAGTGTCAGAGAACATGGGCTCTATTTTTTCATCACAAAAGGCAAGGAAAGACAGATGTGGACTGGGTAAATCAAAAGCACGAAATCTTACAGAAAAACAAGAGGCTTCTGATTTGGCAAGCAGGAGGTGGTTGAAAGTCTCACAGAGTAATTTCACTTCAAAGGTGTAAGTGGAAACAAGATTGCAGAGAATTACAGAGGGGCTGAACAGTAAGGAAGGGGAAGCAGCTAATTCAGACTTGCTGGCAATTTTTAGTTGTATAAGGGAGGCTCCGACTAAGGCAACAGGGGCATTGGAAACTTTTTTTCCCCTCCACGGCAGGGGGATACAGAGTTTGAAAACAGAGGGTCATGGTCCAGCTGACAGAAAGGAGAACGAGTGTAGTGGGGTGCAAAGGGCCAAGCGACTGACAAGGGATGAGATTTTTTGAGGGCACCTTTCAGATTTGGGATTCCCTGTCCAAACTACAGAAAAAGAAATGATTTGAGACTTTATCTGTTCATTTCTTCTAAGGACGGTACTTGGTTAGCATCACTTAAATGCAGAGGAAAGAAGTTAAGTCACTACAGGCAGCGGAGGACGTGGGTCAGTGGTTTCCGGACTTGTTATGAGCGTCAGAATCACCCAGAGGACTCGTGAAAGCACACCTGTTCGGTCTCACTGACTAGTGGTTTTTAAAGGAAGTCCCAATATCGAGAATGTACACAACTCAACGCCCAAAACACCCAAACAATCTGATTAAAAAACGAACAGGGGATCTGAATAGACATTTTTCCAAAGAAGACGTCCAGATGGCCCACAGACACACGGAAAGATGCTTAACATCGTGCATCATCAGGGAAATGCAAACCAAAACCACAATGAGATATCGCTTTACAGCTGTCAGAGGGGCTAAAATAAAAAAGACAAGAAATAACAAGTGTTGGCGAGGATGTGGAGCAAAAGGAACCCCTGTGCACTACTGGTGGGACTTTAAATTGGTGCAGCGACCGTGGAAAACAGTATGGAGGTACCTAAAAAAACTAAAAAATAGAAATAACACCTGATGCAGTCATTCCACTAGCGTGGATTTACCCAGAGAAAACGAAAACACTAATTCGAAAAGATATATGCATCCCTATGCTTACTGCAGCATTATTTACAATAGCTAAGATATGGGAGCAACCTAAGTGTCCATCCGTAAATGAATGGATAAAGAACACACACACACACACACACACACACACACACACACACAAATATTACACAGCCATAAAAAAGGTAAGATCTTGCCATTTGTGACAACACGGATGGACCTAGTGGGTATTATGCTACGTGAAACAAATCAGACTGGGAAAGACAAATATGATTTGGTTTCACTCACACGTAGAATCTAAAAAAACAAACGTATGAACAAACGAAACGTAGAATCAGAACTGATGGCTGCCAGAGGGACGGAGAGGGGGGAGGGATGGGCAAAGTGGGTGAAAGGGGCTGGGAGGTACGGGCTTCCGGTTATGGAATCAGTCACAGGAACAAAGGGCACCGTGTAGGGAATACAGTCAGTGATGCTGTTATCCTGTATGGTGACAGATACGCTTGCGGTGAACGTAGAGAGAAGCTGTATACCTGAAACTACGTATACTGTGTGTCAACTATACTTAAATTAAAAACAAAACAAAACAAAACACCTAAGAAATTAAGGCCCAGCATTTCCTTCCTAACAAATGCTGATATGGTCGGTCCAGGGATCCCACCTTGAGAGCCACTTCCTGAGGGAAATAGGGCTGCATCTCTCCTGGAACCCCAATTGATAAAGCCTGGCTAATTAGGCTACTTTCGCCAACCTGGGGCCTGAGTCTCTGGAGGCAGGATTCCTAAATCCCTTCCCTCATGCCAATGACATAAGAAACGAAAGGTCGCTATACAACACATTACGGTAAGATGCTAACTATTTTCATATGGAGTAGCACCCACATTTTTGCTTTCCTTTTAAAGATATTTCAGGAAGGGCTGCTTGGGTGGCTCCGTTGGTTAAGCGTCTGGCTCTTGATGAAACAGTTGAGGTCATGATCTCACAGTTCGTGAGTCTGAGCCCCGCATCGGGCTCTGCACCGTTGATCATGCTCTCCCTCTCTCTCTCTCAACACAAATAAATAAACATTAAAAACATATTTCAGGAGGAGAAATTCTCCTAATTAACCTATAGATACCCCTCACTGATCAAGCACCAGGTTGGTCCAGAGATTTTCTTCTTTGGATACACATTACTCAGGGAGTTGAAGTCTAATCGCCGTTAGGACAAAATCAGGGTTTGACTGAGTTGAGACACAAAATCAAACTCAATTACAATGCTGAAAAATAGGAAATGCATTGTAGGATCTGTTTAATGCATTTGAATCTGTTTTATCTAATCTTACTGACTATGGTTGAAGTGCATTAAATGTGGCAGGGCATGCTTCCCAAAATAAGATGCCCAGAAGAAATTTTATATGGGAGGCAAAAATAGTATTTTACATACACACGTTACTCTGTATTAGCTAATGAAATCTTTACAACAGTCCTATTGGCACAAGAGTAATATTCGTATTTTACAGCTGACAAAAATAAGGCACGTACACATGAAAAGAACTTGTCCAAAGTCACGGGGACTCAATCCTAACTGTTCAGAATCCCTCCGCATCATGTACGTATCCATTGATTACTGTCACCTACAACACACACAGTATTTATTTCAACTACTTCCTCACATCAGTCATCATCCTCAGAACAACAAGGTGGCAAAAGCGGGTGGAAATATTTCAAAAATTCATCTATATACCCTAAATGGACCCTGGACCATTTTTCTGCCCTTTGCCTTTTGCAAATTAGCTGCATAAAAACGGCTCTCTTCTTCAAAGCTCATTAAAATATCGTGTGGAGAAAAAGACGTATGCGGGGCATGGACGGAAAGCTAGCATCTGGACCATAACCCTTCCCCCTGTTCTTGCTGAGATTGACCTTCTTCAGTCATTTCCATCAGGGATTTTCTCTGAAGGTGGAGACATTATTAATATGGAAAAGATCCTTTATTTTATATTCAAGCCTGGTCCTTTTTTTTTTTTTTTTAATTAGAGCTAAGCAGGCACGTATAGGTGGAAGAATGGTGTTGAGCGGCAAAGAACAACTTCCTGTTTGTTAACATCCAGCAGCGATCACAACGCCCTTGTCTTTTGGCCCTTTCAGAGATGACTCTGGAAACTTCAGGGCGTATTGCGGCTTCTGGTGCAACACCATAAAATGAAGCCTGTTGCAGCCATTATTGGGATGTGTGATAGAAGCTTAATTGCTTTGAAACGCCTGAGGCTAGCAAGATGTGAACATGTGTCAAAAGCCTGAATGGAGATTTTTAAGGGGGGGAAAAAAAAAAAAGTCTGGATCTATTTATTTCAGAGAGGATGTATCCAGATGGATTCTGCAAAGCGGTCGCCTGGCTTGTAACTCTACCTTGCTGGATGCAGCCGTCTTAGGAAGTTAAGCGTAGAACTGGGGCGGGATTAATTTTCAGGCGTTCCTTTTGAGTCTTTGGGTCTGGTTTATGTCGTAGGCACTGGCACCAATATAAAGAAAGATCTCTCTGGAGGGAATAAAAGGACGAGCTAAGCCATCTTTACTAAAACTGTACTTTACAAAGAGTCATCAGAAGGCCCTTTTGTTCTTCTTGTTCATTTGGGACCCCTCCCCCCTCTTTTTAATGTTTATTTACTTATTTTGAGAGAGAGAGAGAGAGACAGAGCACGCAAACAAGCACGGGAGGGGCAGAAAGAGAGAAGGAGAGAGAGAGAATCCCAAGCGGGCTCTGTGCTGACAGCTGACAGTTGACGTGGGGCTCGATCCTACGAGCCATGAGATCATGACCTGAGCCAAAACCAAGAGTCAGACATTCAACCGACTGAGTCACCCAGGCTGCCCCATTTGGGATCTCTTATTGATCCTGAACCGGTTTTCACAGCTGAAGCAGCACCCCCTTACCAGTGTCTCAGCGTGGCACATAAGGTTGAGGCCTATGTGCCCGACCGAGGGCACGGAACGGGTGACCTCACTCAGGCATACCGATGTCTGAGTCCAAACAGGTAGGCACATCCAAATTCCAATCAGGGCTTCTCCAGTACACCAAAACCACGTGTTTGCTTTCGTATTTCAATTTTTTTTTAATGTTTACTTATTTTTGAGAGAGAGGGACAGAGAAAGAGAGCATATGCAGGGGAGAAGCAGAGAGAGAGGGCGACGTAGGATCCGAAGCAGGCTCCGGGCTCTGAGCTGTCAGCCCCAAGTCCCATGCGGGGCTCGAACCCGCGCACCGTGAGACCATGACCTGAATTGAAATCAGAAGCGTAACCGACAGGGTCACCCAGGCGCCCCTTCCTTTCATATTTAAGGCTCTGTTCCACAGACAGTAGAAACGCTGCTCTGTTGGGAGTACCTTCTCAGGACAGCTTGATGAGCACCACAGAAGCTTCCAGTAAAGCCTTTCACCACTGCTTTATGTCTGTGCTCAGGCATCCTGCATAGGCCAATACTTACAAGGACTCTTTACCCCAAATCTCAATCTTCTACAGGCCCCAGATGTACGATCATACATTTGAATTCATGAAGCGTCAATCATTTCGGGTCACAAAAAAATGAGAGAACGTAAAAAGGCTATGAAAAGAATAATCGATTTGTACTCATGAGCACCCACACTCACTTAACATTCTAGGATATTACTTCAAACTTGGTCCAGAGAGCTGGCACGAAAGACAGCGATGAAATCCTCACAGACGCTGGAAAACTCTATTTGACCCCAGTAACGCTGACCTCGTTTGCTAATGAAGGTTTTGGGAATGTCAAGGTTGAAGCAACAGGTGAAGGTTAAAGTGAACGAAACCATCCCGGGATAGGTATTTTTTACACGATGTCATGCCTTTGACAGAGCGGAGAGAAATGACAACAGAGTTCAGTGCAACCGGGCTGGCATGTGGGATCTCCGTGAATTAGAGAAAGGTCCCTCTTTCTCTAGGTGGACCTCAACCCCCTCTGGGGCGCATGGCTTAGTAAGTGGATCACAGGCTGGGTTTCGGGCTCCACCCAAACCCTCAGTTTAGCTCCCTAGTGCAGTTAATAACCTGCACAACCAACTACGGCAGCCCTAACATACAATCATGGCTAGTTCGTGCGTTTTTAGCTATTGTCTCTCATTCCTTCGTCAGTCATGGCTGGGATTCAGCAGGGGTTTTAGGGTTCTAAGATGTATAACATCGAATCCTAGAACAAAGAACACATATCTTCTGTCCTGGCTCTGAGGATACTTCTGAGGATAAAACATGAAAAGCAGCAAATGATTTCCAGACAAAACCATCTTGCACAGTCCGTTAAGAAAGCATACAGCAGTAGCCTCTGGTGGGTTCAAATAAGAATGCAGTTTCCTAGAATTATAGACAGTTCTGAGTTTGCTTCATGGACAAGAAGAAAAAAATATTGATGTAAACCTTAAGAAAGAGAAAAAGTCATTTATAAACTATAAATGCTTCTGTCACACAATCTGCACTTGTCTTAGAGCAACTCAAGAGGCTAGCCCAGAATTACGGTCGCTTGCTTTCTTTAAATTTCTACAAAGCCACGTGGGAAATACAAAGACTATAACTGCATATGAAAAATAATTCAAATATTGGAAGCTGAGTGGCTTTCTGAAGGTCATGGTGAATGATAATGACCGGCAAAAAGACTTTGGTCAAAGAGAATTTGTGAAGCCTTCTCGAAGCACAATTTCTGGCCTGACATTTTTCAAGGAGCAATCTTGTCCTCACACCTTTTGCCCTGGGTTTATTAAAGAGTGATTTCAAAAAGCATTTCTTGCCCTTCTTAAAAAAAAAAAAAAAGAAGAAGAAGAATTTAGCAAAGATGATTATATATCTCAACTCTAGAACTCTCCTCATTTAGAAGGAAGCCAAGAGACGATCAAAAATTTCCCTGAATGTCACAGCCCTTAAGGTCAGGAATATGTAATTGCATACTAAGATAATATAAAATGATCACCACAAGGGAATTCATATCCATTTCGGCCAGTTTCTTACATACATGTCATTTTGTAGGACACATCATAGGACCAGTGGGTTTACACCATCAGCTTAAGAAATAAAATTCTTTCTGACATCACATAAGCAACTCGAATTGACTCGCTAGAAAGTCATTATTATTATCGACTAGTTTCTCAAATCACTGCAGAGGCTCTAAAATGTTTTCAAATGAAATGAGAACCCCTAACTCTGGGATTCAAGTAGCTTTTCTGCCAATTTCTCTTAAATCCTTTTTTCCCCCCAGTGTTTATTTATGTATTTTGAAAGAGAGAGAGAGTGGGGGTGGGGTGGGGTGGGAGGGACAGAGAGACAGGAGAGAGAGAATCGCAAGCAGGCTCTGAGCTGTGAGCACAGAGCCCGACGCAGGGCTTGATCTCATAAGCCATGAGATCATGACCTGAGCTGAAATCAAGAGTTGGGTGCTTAACTGACTGAGTTACCCAGGCACCCCCGTGTCTGTTTCTTTTAAATTACTTTTCTGATCACACCACACCTGCCCTTTTTATACACTGAATTTCAACGGCCACGGCTCTATGCACATCCGTACGTATACATGCTCAGTTTTCATTGTACAAAATCTTAACAGAATATTAACTGTTTGTGAATTCAATACTAAAGGTGAGTAGCATGTTATGAATGAAGAGCCGTGCCAGACTCTGTATATGACGGTGTTCCTTCCCCTTCCCCTTTGCTACACACGCCAGCCATCACGGCCCCTCGCGCTTCCTTGACCAAATCTCTGTGTAAGCAGCAGGCCGTGTCTGATGCTCGACACATCTGGTTAGCCATCTGGGTGGCTCACCCACTCCTCAGGGTCTCTGTTTCAATTAGGCTTTTTCTGACTGTCTAATGTTCCAAAAAGTTGTGTTTGCCCGCACCAAGACTCGTCCATGAGTACTCATACCAGCATAACTCACAACCCTAGACTGGAAACAACAAAATCGTCCATGAAAAAGTGAAGGAGTAAATCAACTGTGGTATATCCCTATGCTGGAGTACCACTTAGCAATAAAAAGGGACGGACCCCTCATATACCTAATGATTTAGGGGAAATTTAGAAATACTATTTGGAGAGGAAGAAGCCATTTTCAATGAGTCTACTTATATAAAAGTCTGTAAGAGACAATATAATCTATAGTGAAAGGAAGTAGATCAGTTGCATAGGGGGTAAGGGAAGAGAAAGGAACATGAAAGTCTATTTTGGGGTGCCAGAAATGTTCCATCCTCGCTTGTGGTGACGGTTACCTGGGTACCTGCATTCGTACAATTAAAATGGTGCTTTTTTTATCATATGTAAACTTACTCCAATAATGTTGATTAAGGATGTGTATGTATTGGGGCATCTGGGTGGCTCGGTCGGTTAAGTGTCCCACTCTCGGTTTTGGCTCAGGTCATGATCTCAGTTTTGTGAGTTCATGTCCCACATCGGGCTCTGTGCCTGCTTGGGATTCCCTCTCTTCCTCTCTCTCTGCCCCTCTCCTGCTCACACTGTCTCTGTCTCTTTCAAAACAAATAAACAAACAAACAAACAAACAAAGAACGTGTCTTATATTGCCAGATATCGTTTGTTTGTTTATCGAGCTAGGAATCAATGCCAAGCTGTTTGACTTTGGCACCCAGGCTCTCAACCACTCTGTTGAGTGAGTTGTTGTTGTTGTCGTTGTTTTTTTAAATAAACACAAGACCTCCCAAAAGAAAATGTCGAATTTTAAAAGCTTCTGTAAAAGAATGTGTCTGTAGGTGTGAGTCTATTCTGAGAAGATGGTCTTGGCTTAAATCCTTTTTGGTTATCTTATTTTGCAACTGGATTCAGAACCCAATTATTGGCGCTACATAGAAATCCATTTCATTACTTTAGAGTCATAACACACTTTTGGCCTGAAATTAGCAGTGGCCCTGGTTGATCATCCTTTGCAATCACCGGGTTTAGGGGTTGATGATGTTTACCTTTGCCTAAAATATCAACTGTAACCACAAACTATCAAGGTTTGCTACCATTAATAGCCAAACCCATATGCTGAAGGAAGAGTCCGGAAGATACCTTGGCAACTACAGCCTGACTAGAATCAGTGAAATCAGTTTTCATCAGGCAATTACACAAAAAGAGACATCGATCCTCTCTGAAGTGTACAAGCTTTTGCATATTGCCAAAAAAAAAAAAAGTATTTTATGCTCACAGCTTTCCTACTGTATTAATGACTCAAGAGTCAACAGGACATTGATAGCTATAATCAGTTCAGATGTCTATCGCTAGTTCCTATGGGGACTCAGCCTTCTCATTATGTTTGGTATAAGTTACCCACATTCTAAAAAACCGAGATACAAAAGCTTTAATTGGCTTCCTCCAGGGCCGTACAAAATATCAGTAACCGACTGTCTACCAGGATTTAAAGGTTCCTAAGATGGTGGCAAAGCCACAAAACTCCTCCGCACGTAATTCCCGTCATTAACTAATTATATCTGGTACAGAGATAATAGTCACTTAGGGCAACCATCATTTTAATTCTGTTTTGAAGACGGATTTTAAGTGTGAAACCACATGCATTTAAAGCTTATGTACTTGGGGATGAAAAAGTAAAACGCAACAAAACAAAACACCCCCGAAGTCTAACAAAACCTAATGCTATCATCCCGTCAAAGATCAGCACGGAGAAAACAACGTTTCCCGTCAACAGAAGGGATTTTTAAATCTCACTTATTTAGTGAGGCATGCGTGGAATGCTCTGATGGGCAAGTGGACATTTTGGACATGAGACTCTAGATTAAGCAGTGATCAAGCACTTTGCTGTCAGGGGTTCCATATTATTGGTCTCAGCTAGATATTTAGGAAAATCACCCACCAGACAAAGGGATAAAAATAAAATCCCTAAATTTTGTGTGATTCCCTTTTTTTTTTTTTTGTAAATGAGCAAGAAGATAAGTTCCTGTATTCAATGATCAGTACACAGAAAAATGAAAGGTTTTAAGTTAACACATATTAAACGAAATTGCCTTCAGAGAGTACAATAGTATACAACACATGGAATCTTGAAAGAAACTCAGGGGGTATTTCCAATGAGTGCATTTTATTAGGTAGAATCAAATGTATATACTTCCCTCTTTCTTTGGATTATAAAAAACTTCTTTCTACAGCGAGGATGGGGGCTGGAATCGAGCATCTGATTCCAAAACCACCTCTGACGCTGACCACATGAATAACATATCACTGACCTTTCGTCAAAAACGGGCCGACGACCAATTAATGTGCGTTATGTAGCTTTAATCCTAGCTACCAACATCACATCAGCATGCTAGGTGGCAAAGAGGAACTATTATTTGTGCAGTGAAATAATAAAATAAAATACGGCTTTACCCTTTCAGACCGTAATACATCAGATATCGCTTCACACACTAAAAAAAAAAAAAACACATTTCAAAACCTTTACTTTCAATTCAACACATGGCATGCTTCATGATTTCAGCACTTCTAATTCTTTTTAATAAGTGTTACAAACTGAAAGCAAGACAGGTAGGTATTAAAAATATATTGGAACATCTTAAAATTACCAGCCCTACCAGTGGAAACAAAATGATGGCAATTAAAGGTAATAAAGGTTATTAAAAGTTAGGGCCTTGGAGGCTAAGAAGTCATGTTAGACTGTCAATTGTTTTCCCATGGTGGGAAATCAGTTAGAAATTAAAAAAAAAAAAATCTAGTAGTTTAGTTGTGGTCAAAGAAAGAGTCAGTGGGGATGGGAAGGTTTCAGCAACATGCTGGTAAAAAAAGAGAGACTTACATAGTCTGGGAGGGCAGTGAAATGGAAGGCGTGGTAACCTCGCTCACTTAGTTGTCATTTTTGATTTTCAATGACATTTTTTTCATTCGTTCGCCTAGTAAAGATGACAGAAGGTCCTAATTTATTATCTGACGTCTATTCCTGTTCCTAAATTTAAGAGCGTTTAACTGTATACAGTCATATAATCCAAATACAGACACTTCGAAGAAAAAAAAAAAAAAACCTGAAGCATTGAGGTGGCATGCATTCAATTACACTTGTAACTGCAACCGTGAACCAGAGAGGTAAGAACTCGTTGGGGTCGGGGGTGGGGATCAGCGGACACAGCCCAAGTGACCGTGGATTTGCGAGTTCCTCAGGTTAAAGCAGTAGAACGGAGGGGATCGTCACAAAGAGCTAAGCTTCCTAAAACGGTAAGAGCCACGGATTCCAGAAGAATGCACAATTAAAGTTCTCTGCATGGCTGGTTTGGTCCGCATACCATCTAGGCGCAAACAGAACTGTTCGAACTATCCGTGACATACCAGCAGACATCGTCTCTACATCAGATGCCTTTTCCCGCTCAGGTTAGGCTGCATTTGAGATGACCGGGGAAGTTTGCAGGGACACTTTTTTATAAACATGACCTGGCAGATCATGTGGGCTTGACAGAAGGGAAGACAAGTGTAGTGTAAATTTCTACGTGTGTATGTAAATCGTACCGTGGCCAGATCAGATTAGGCAATGCCAGGGGGCCCCCGACATTTCCTCTCACTTCCCCTTTCTGGGTGCACATCAACACATGTCGGGCTGGCACGGGGAAGGTGCTCGGGAAGTTTTTGTAAATAAATAAACAAAGAGATTTGCATAAATTAAGCTCTGTGAAGAAAACCACCCAAATGGCAAAAAGCCCTTGCTTCGATAGCTGATTTGTGCATTTTAAGGCGCTTCAATGAAGGGGGTATGAAAAAGCACAGAAAAGAAAAAAAAAAAATAGAGAAGACTTTTCATAAGGAAGGCATCAAAGGAGAAGGAAATAACACTGGAAAAAACCCCAAATAAATGATTTAATGCCAAAGTCATCTCCTAGCATTACAAATGCTGAGCGGTAGCGAAACACAGGAATTTGGACTTCAGTTCTCTAGTGGCAAATATCACATCTGTTCATCTGGTCTCCTACAAATACTTTTCCTATTCTCATGAACCACCTCCAGGAGAGGTTTTGGTAAGTGCATGGTATTTCTTCCACTTGTTTTTAAAGAAACTATCTCTGGAGGAAGTTTAGAGTCAAAAGGTGTATGAACAATCCAAATAACGGTTAGTCAGTTTCCATAGGTAGGTACTCATTGGTCTACGTTTATTTCGAAGAACGGATCTTCTGCAAAAGACTCTTAACTACACTATAAACGATCATTATTATTACTTAAGAAGGAACAGGACAGGGTAGTCTTAGTTCGATTAAAATTGTTAAAAATTACACTACCATTAGCCTAAAAATATCGATGAACAGCTTCTGGCTTTGGGGCTCCCTTCGCTGTGAGTTTACTCTTACTACCCGATTGTTTGTAGCGTGCTGTTCTAATGAGAACACAGAAAAAGAAGAAAGGAAATTTCTGTGCACCCAGCTCATCCGCATGCAACCCCAGGGTAATCCCACTCTCAGAGGAACACACACGAGTCAGCAGAGAGCCACGTTCTCGGCTTCTCCAGGCTGACCTCCTTGCCTGAACGAGAGCCTCGCCGTGCCAGGCAACAGGAAGCCAGCAGCTGCTGCTGGAGGGAATGTCTTGCATCTGCCAGGTCCCTAACACATGTGGATCAGAATGGATTGGGCCTGCCTCGCGGCGAGGCCCACAGCCGCCTAGCTCCGAGATCACCTGGTTCTACTCTCGGCCTGCGACATACTACATACGGGTATGTCTGAAGAAATGTAAGGACTTGGCAGTGTCTGGTGACAGCTTGTTTGGAGGGTGTTGGCCTCTCTGAAGCGATCAGTGATGACTATCAAGTCCACGGATGACAAGAGCCCAATACCTCACTGGTTGCTACTCTCAGCTGCTTGTGCTTGCCCCGAGGAGAAGGAAACGCTGAGGTTGATATTGACATCATCGGGGCAGACGAGCACCTACTAGGCAATATGTCAAGTTAGCCTCAGGTGTCTTTCTTTCTCGTGGTTTTTTTTTCCCAACACATTAAATTGCTTCCAACAGGTTACGTCGCTCAACCTCAGGGCACAAAGGCCAGCCCAGGGGAGCACAGATGTTTTCGGATTTGTTTCAGGCACACCCCTCGCTCAGCATTAGGACTAAGTTGCACAGGAGAGAGAGAGAGAGAGCAGCCGCGGCCACATGCTCCCGTTTGCAGGTGACTTCCGCCTTCTCCTGTCTAAGGAGAAGCGTGCGGCCCTGCGTTCCCGCGAAGCTAGGCCTGCAAACGCTGGCTGACCTAATTTAAAATACGAGCTCTCACTGAGCTCCCTTTGCATGAAGTTCTTCCAAGCATTAGCTGTTTCTTTGTTTGCTCAGTTCTCATTTCATAAAAAGTCACCCATCTTTGTCCAGGCCCGGTGACCTCCATCCTCTCCCTCCCCAAAGCACGTTTCGTCTCCTGCTAGCCTCTGCCTTAATCACTTTTATTTGTGGGACACTAGGGAGGGGATGGTAATGCTTAGAGTCGGGAAGAATATCAGTCTTTAAAAAATTATTCTTATTACGATCATGTTTAGATGAAATATGGGGCTTGCCATCAACAAAATTACAAAACAATTCCACCGGGAGTCCGGACCGTTCAGGGCAATTCATCTACGAAAAGGCGAACTTTAATTGTTACTCTTGGCAGCAGTCTAAGAGAAGAGTGGAATATGATACTAAATATTGCCACGTGCAATAGTAAAATGCTCTTTCCTCCTTGCCAGAGCACCGTACGGCCCCCTTCGGACTCAGGTTTGGATCTGGGGAGTTATTCGAAATCCTCTGTTTCCCCCTCTCCAAAACCAACAGAGGTTTTCAAAAGAGTTGCATTTTTTATTAGAACCATTCGCTCTTTTTAACTTGCCAAAAAGGGATAAGTAAAACTAAGGCTTTTATTTGGGTTAAAGTTGATTCCTCAGCTTCATGGAGGTCAATGCACTTGGTCTGTGAACCCTCTACCAAAAAGTTCATCGCAGCACTGACCCCGCCAAGGTTGTATTGTGGACCCTTCTTCCCCCTCCCCAAGCCCACCTCCCAGCCTCGTGGATTTATATAGGAAGAGCTGGCAGGGTGTGGAGGCTAATCAAAATGAAACGTACCCCTATGGCAAAGTACGTCCTGGATTTTCTATGACAGACAGCTGACGTTTCAAATATTTCTAATGCTGCACATCACAATGGCTGTTTGGGGATCGAGTGTCTTGATTTGGGCTTCAGACAATGTGATCCCAGCACGTATTTACAGCTCTTTAGATTACAAGTTCATTGAACACGGCTGCACCATATAGGTTATGAGTATGGAGAGGTCCTTGATAATACTGAAAAGCAGAGGGATATTTTTCTTTTTCTAAAAATGGAGTGAAGTCTTCGGTGAAGATGTTAACCAAAGACATATTGTATATGGCACAGGTTATCTGATACATTTACAGGTTTGGGCTAAGCATGAGACTATAATAAGCCATTTGCAAGTAGTTTTTTTTAAATTACATTTTACATTTCCAGCATGGATATATGCATACATTGGGTATAATTTCACTAAAGACATATTAAAACCATATTTAAGAAATCATAGGTAGATAATATTATTCAGCTTCTAAAATGTTTAAGTTGGCGAAGTTAGGGCCCAAAAAAGTAAACGACTCGCCCAGGATTATTCAACATGTTACCGATGAGCCGAGGACCAGAATCTCAATTTTGAACTAGATATTCCCTATGGTATGGGATACTCTTTTTCACCCATAGGGATATATAATGATACCAAGACTATTTGGGAGTAAATTTAAGTCTGCAGATATAACCAAGAGTAGTCTTTGTTGTAACTTAATGGGTTAAAATGGAGGTCATGTGAATGAAGCTTTAGGACATCTGCTTTATGTAATGATTTTCTTTTTATTATAACATACGTTATGGATGACGACGAGCAAAATGGCTACCATTACTAAGAGAGTTTGAGGGAACTATAGTCCTCAGCCATGAGAAAAATAGCACTTATTACATACTGTACATAAATGTATACAGACTGTGTGTTATAAAGCTTCCTAAGAACTTTTCATTTATATAAAGTGATGTCTTAGAGTTAGCTGTTGTGGAAGCTTAAAAAGAAACAAAAACAAAATGTAGAGAAAGCATGGCCTACCAACTAATAGTGAAAATAAACCAGTGAGTCTTTAAGTGGAAGCAATCCCTACAGAAGATGAGGAATTTTTAAATACATTGGTACAAATACCACTCACATAACCAATGACAGTGATAATAAACGAATTAAAAGCCCCATAGGTCGACTATACTTGGATGGTTGTCTTTTAAGAGATTGACCTATGATGTGGGAAGCCAAGGAAATCTGCCTTCTATGTGTTGTTTGAATTGAAAAAAAAAAAAAAAAAAAAAAAGAACCTGCCTTTTCTTTACTAAAAGGGCAAGCTCCTTGTGTGTCGGCACACAATTTCAAGTTTCTTTTCAGGGATTCTATTTCCTGCTCTCCATTTAAAATGGGGGGAGGGAGGGGCGGAAATAAAAATATTTTGCCTGTGACAGAATATGAAAGAAGTTCTCACCCTTAAAACCCGCAGCATTGGTTTTCCAGTCATTAGCGTTCAAATGTCCTGCACGGGAAGTCCTGACAATAACATGCTGCACGTCTCTCCAGGTCAGAAACGGACTGGGGAAAGACAAGGTAAGAATCATTGTACCAAAAAAAAAAAAAAGATGGGGGAAGCAGAGAGTCACAAGCAAATTAAAAAAGCAAAAGCAGAATGGCGAAGTACTAAAAACAAAGGGTCAGTTGATTCGGGGTCGGGGTGAACAAATGCGGCTCTGGGTCTCAACGTGGAGAGGTGACGTTAGTCTGAGGGAGGCAGAGAACGTAACCTTAAATTTAGGAAATACTGTGGTATTGGTCAGTTGTAACTCGGTGTTTAAAAGGGTGAGGATTTCCAGTTTTCCTCAACAAAATGGCTCCCGGTTCGGGCCCGGCCATCCTTGATGTAAAAGCTTGCGTCGGAACCTGAAAATTACCGTAAGCTAAAGCCAAAGCTGAAGTCTCCTGGAACATTCCTTGTCCAGCTATACAGCCAGACAATCGCTTGCGTAATTTAACAAAGAACTAGCAAGGGTTAGCATTTTGCGTGTACGTACAGGATAAGGAGAAAGCCTCAAATGAACCGAGTCCCTGTCGTCCGTGTTTTCAAAGAAAGAGAATTTAGCGTGGAGCCCAAAGCTGGGCCCCAAGACATAGGTATGGGAGTATCCTTAACTTGCCATAAGTGATTATTATATTAAATCGCTGGATACCTATTTCTTGCGACTGTTAGCACTGAAGGCACAGAGTCACTGAGTAGAGAAGTTCCTTTCATTGGAGAACCTCGACGCTACTCATAAACCTACAGAAAACCAATCCCAGTACATGTGCGCAAAGAGCATCTATCTACTGGAAAGCGTCTGACTCCATGCACGCATGAAATCCTGATCAAGATACTTATTATTTCCGTCTTGACTGTCAGGTGTGACAATCTTTTACTTAATTGGGAAACGTGGCCGTTATCAGGCAGCTTGGGTACTTATTTTTCACCTGCCACCTTCATTTTAGAAGGATACTTGCCAAGGATGGGCCAGAACATGGAGGGGAGGGGGACAACGATCTGAGGTGTGACAGGAGCAAGTTGCAGTCCCTTTGGCCCCTCGTATGCAGCCCACGGACGCTGGCCTCTCCCAGGCAGAGGAAAAACTGGTGTCTTAATTCCAGCTAATTCAACGATGGAGCTGCACGCGGCTTCACTTCCTACTACGTGTTCCCATCACCCTTGCCACATACACGTTTTTGAGAGTGGCCTCCTAACAAAGGGGGCCCAGGGATCAGATCCTGGCTCTTTCATTTTCCACTTCTGTGAAATTAACTTCTCGAGGTTTCAGTGTCCACATTTAGCATGTGGACGCTAAGATCTATTCCACTTCCTTATACTGACGGAATCAAAGTGATGCCAAGTACTTATTTTGGTGCAAAATAAGCCATCAAGAGGTGGCAGACAATACATCCTGCTACGTGTTGAGCCACGGCTCTCATTTGGTGGCTTGAACATGAAGGAGATGGGGAGAAAAAGGTGCTATAGAGTTCTGACACCTTTTTGCTCTGCCTTCAGATGAAACCTAAAACACATAGTACTGCCATTTCCAAAGTTTTCAGAGGGGGCAGGATTGGATGTAGACGATTTTGCAAGGTTGCGTTAACAAAATAACTAATTACTAATGAAACGAAAACTTAACCTCATGAATTTGAAAAATATAATAACACTGAAAAACGACTTAGTTCTCTTTTGTTTTACCCAACACTTGCTATGGACCAATTTTAGAACCTGATAACGCATGAAACTCTGGAGGAAGGGAGGGAGTTGGTTTGAGGGGGGTCCAGGAGGCAGGGAAGTTTCACTTCTAAAACAAATAGCACGATCTGGCCCTTCGCTGACTGATGCCGAATCCGCCATAAGAATTCAGTAAACTCATTGTGCCATGGTCAAGAAAACTAGGAAAAGAGTCAAGGGATAATTCTACTTCTGAACTCGAAGGTGGACATAAGATGTTTTTCCTGATCTGCCTGATACAATGTTAATCTCCTTTCAACTTTCCCAGTGTCGTGATTTGAGTGAGGAAGAATTCAGTAAACTCATTGTGTCATGGTCAAGAAAACTAGGAAAAGAGTCAAGAGATAATTCTACTTCTGAACGGGAAGGTCAACATAAGATGTTTTTCCTGATCTGCCTGATACAATGTTAATCTCCTTTCACCTTTCCCAGTGTCGTGATTTGAGTGAGGGGCAAACGCAACAACAACAAAAGCTCAGTCTGGCAAACCTTTCCAGACGCTTCTTTGTGGTACAGCATAATCCTCTCAAATGGGCATGCTTGCTTCGCTTTTCTCCATGAGCAAACAGCAAGATATATGCAGGTGTACTCGGATTTGATAAGTATGTCTAAATCCACCTAGGGATTTTAAAATAACATTTAACACACAGCTAAAACTTCCACACTTTATTACTCTTTATGGGGGGAGAAAAGAAAAGACGAGAAAAGATGAGAAAAGACGAGAAAAGACGAGAAAAGACGAGAAAAGACGAGAAAAGACGAGAAAAGACGAGAAAAGACGAGAAAAGACGAGAAAAGACAAGAAAGGAAAGGAAAGGAAAGGAAAGGAAAGGAAAGGAAAGGAAAGGAAAGGAAAGGAAAAGAAAAAGAAATGAAACCAGTTTCCTATGTTACTTATCACCAGGGCAAGATTCTTTTGGAAACATCAAACACAAGGTTCTGACCATTGGGAGGCCATTTCCCTAGCGGCCCTTAGCACTAAAAATATAATAATGATGATGATGATGATGATGATGGGGATGATAAAGGCAGCACGGGGAACATTTATCTTGTGACTTAAGCAGTTGTATTCAGGCAGATTCAGGAAGCCTCCTGCATTCAGTTCAGCCTGAAGAAATCAGAGTTACTTGCTCTCACGCTGAGTTGTAAAAACTAGTTCTTCTTGGAGTACTTGTAATTAGAAGGAAGGAATTAGCTTCAGGAAATTGAAACTACGCATGGAAAGAAGGAGGCGTTCAGATAATTTTACTCTGGCATTTGATAATACGCAACTTCAGAAATCATTTAATTTCAAAATGTCCCGTATTTCACCAAAGTGAGGAAGTTAATACGGGAAACCGATGGATTTTCCATCAGTGGCATTGCTACCCGTGGGAGGGGAACTAATTAGCTCAGGAAATAGCCATAGGTTAATTTGCTGGTATCCGGAGAAGACTTGGATTTACAGGGACATCTGATTCGCATTTTGGGACTTATTTGTATTTATGCTCTCGGGGACGTTGCAGACGTGAAGGTATCGGACTATGAAGCTTCTGGGACGCCACACACAGATCGAAAGAGACGGGAAGGCTGCAGGCCCTGAGCTGGGAACGTCACAGTCCACGGCGCTGAAAGTAGGGCCCCCTGAAACTTACCCCTTCCGCCCATGACCCTGGCCCCACATTCCACTGGCTTCTGAACGTCAAGACCCCTCTCACCTCCAAGAATAGAAGATGGAGCACTAAGAACTTTGGGGCAAACGATAATCAAGAGGCCACAAGTATAACTGACCTGGAGGAAAAGAACAGTTTCTCTCCATTCTGAGCCTGGGGACCACGGACCCCATAAAAAGCCACAAGGATTTAGGCCACACACACCCCTTAGGTTTCTTCCTGGAACAACTGGCAGTCACCTTTAAATGACAGTATGCGGTAAAAGGGCAACATTTCCAAATCCCTGCAACACGTGGCTAGCTACCTATGAGCTTTCAAGGCAATAAAATATACTTGACTTTCTGGAGAGTTCTGTATATGTAATCTTTTCCTGGTAGGAAGCTTTGCATCGTTCAGGGACCTCGAATTACTAGCCAACATTAAATGAGCGCTTGGCCACGGCCAGGTACTACATGTTGTGCGTGATTGATTGATTGATTGATTGATTTGAGGGAGAGGGGGGAGAGGGAGGAGAGGGAGAGGGCAGAGGGAGATGAACAGAAGGAGAGAGAGAATATCTGAGGCAGGCTCCACGCTCAGCGTGAGATCACAACCTGCCCTGAAATCAAGAGTCAGAGGCTCAACCGACTGAGCCACCCAAGTGCCCCTGTACGTGCATTATTACTGTGTAATCTTAAACATCTTATGAACATAAGTAACATTTTTATTCCCATTTCACAGACGACAAAACTGAGACACAGAGCTACACATAGTCACTCTAGCACATACAGGTAGTTAGTGGAAGGATGACAATTCCAACCAGCTGCCCCTGGCTGGCGGTGGCTTCTATGCTGTCACGTACTATTTAAAAGCACCTCCAGGTGGACCCCCGGAAGGCAGAATGAACGGACGCATGTTGGTTCGCTCGGGAGTTCTTCGACAATGGGATCAGGAAGCAACGTGTGGCATGCCGTGTCCTCGTGGTCACGCTATTTTCGCACCTGCACTCTCTCTCTCAGCTCAGTTGAATTTTGATTCTCTGGCTGAATTTTGATTACCACAGAATTCAGGAGAGTCTCGAGTCTTAATCTGGGTCTTAGGTTCCAAAGGCTTAACTTTGGCATACTCCCTCGAAGGTGAATGGAAAGATATCAAACTAGGAAATATATGATTTTTATAATAAAATACAATATTATATGCCTGTACTGGAGAGCAGAACGTGATTATATTATTTAACTTTATGGTCATGAACTTGTCACCTTGCTTGACATGCTCACACTTTGATGTGGTTTATAGTTTGGCTTTTCCAGTCCGGGAGCTGCACCTGAACCCCAGCACAAACACTTCTCGTTTCTAGCAGTAAAAAACGGGATAATTAGTGACACCGTCACTACCTGGTATCTGTATTCTGTTTTTGTTCTGAGCAGTTCAAAGTGTTTGATGGCCTCAACAGTAGGTTTAGTCCTCAACAGCAGGACTGGGGCGCCTGGGTGGCTCAGTCAGTTAAGTGTTCAACTATGGCTCAACTTACGAAATCATGGTTTGTGAGTTCGAGGCCCGCCTCGGGCTCTGTGCTGACAGCTCGAAGCCTGGAGCCTCTGCTTCAGATTCTGTGTCTCCCTCTCTCCCTGCCCCTCCCCTGCTTGTACTCTGTCTCTGTCTCTCAAAAAATAAATAATAAAAACAACTAAAAAAAAAAAAAAGTAGGCTGTATCCCAAGAAAGACATTTTTTTCTAGTGCCTTTTGCCGGACCCCTAAATTCTACTGCTAATACTTAAAGTAAAAAATCAAAACAAGAGTTTTCTTGGCTAATTATGCACATGTGAACGTCCAACATCGATCTGTACTTGGTGGTCCTTAAAAAACAAGGACCTTGAATCTTGAGTGACTGACTGACTCACTTTCATTTATTAAAAAGAAAAAAGGGGCACCTGGGTGGCTCAGTCGGCTAAGCGTCTGACTTCGGCTCAGGTCATGATCTCCCGCTTTGTGAGTTCGAGCCCCGCGTGGGTGGTCTGTGCTGACAGCTTGGAGCCTGGAGCCTGCTTCAGATTGTGTCTCCTTCTCTCTCTGCCCCTTTCCCACTCACCTCTCTCTCTCTCTTTCAAGAATAAATACACATTAAAAAAGAAAAAAAGAAGTAACCTTCCCTTGGTCCCCTCCGACAGATCTATCATCACAGGCAACCGATAATAGGGACAACAGGTACACATCTTGATACGGAAAGAGAACTGATCAATGAGAGTAGCAAAGCAAAACCAGAGGATGAAAACTGTTCCCTAACTGGGCAATCTTCTTAACATACAAGACCGATTCTGTCTTATACAATGATGGAGTAATTTCACGAACCAGTCCTATGGGGAAACTACATGACCGGTCAGCAATCATCCAGTTACCTAGACATTCAACAAAAAATCCAACACAAGACCAGTCTTGTTTTATGATCCTTACGACCATGGAAAATAGAAATGGGACCAAGTAGCCGCAAAATTCACGCCGTCGTGCGGACGCTAAATCAATCCGCGATTGTGGGAGGAGATTCACGGTGAGCTGAAGCAACAAAGATGAGACAGAAAATGTCTAGAGCCTGCTGACGTTGGTCCAAACATTATCCCGACTGTACCCAGTGCATGCCGAGGGTGACTCAAGAATAAAACACCGACCCTCCAACAAAGGAAACCGATATTCTTTTGTCAGGTTAATGAAGCCACAGAAAGGATCATCAGGTTGTCAACCCCAAGGCGCACAGGAGGATATACTGCTCATGGGAGTGCGTTTGGTTTGTTCTGTTTTGTTGTGTTGTATTGTGTGCTCTACAGTAATTCAAAAGTTCCAGGCGGGGCCCCCCGGGTGGCTCAGTCGGCGAAGCGTCCGACTTCGGCTCAGGTCACGATCTCGCGGTTTACGGGTCTGAGCCCCGCGTCGGGCTCCGTGCCGACGGCTCGGAGCCTGGAGCCTGCTTCGGATTCTGTGTCTCCCTCTCTCTCTGCCCCTCCCCCACTTGTGTTCTGTCTCTCAAAAATAAATAAATGTAAAAAAAAAAACACAAAAGAAAAAAAAGTTCCGGGCCAAAAACTGGGTGTCCTAACAGAAAACACAGTTAATTGTACCTCCAGGTTTGGAAATGTGACTTATATTGGCATCATTTGGACACCTACTTATGATCCATCCATACCCGAACCAAAGCAGGAAAGATAAAGAAGATTGGTTCAGGACCACCCACGTCAAATTTTTATTATATTCTCTTGTTCACACCAGCCATCGATTACCTGAATTGAGTATAAACTAAAGGTCTAGAAACTGGGTCTCTAAACACACTTAAGAGAAGATGGCCCCTGATTTACAAAGAAAAATTCTGCCATTTAAACTGAAGTGTCTTCTTTTCCTTTGTAAATCCTGGCTTCTGCCCAGGCTTTGTCATTACACCCAAAGCACATCAATTAAGTTTTGGGCAGCTTTACAAACAAACGGCATTTTGTCTGTAAGCTCAACAGTCATTCCCTTGAAACACTTTGCTACATCAACTCTTAGGGAATACAGTTTGATCAACGGTCAGACAAGGGTACACTAACCAAGACATCACATGCATTGAAGTCAATTCACCATAAATGAAACTTTGTGCAAGTTCTCCGTATACACTCAATCCTCTCCAGCATTATGACCCGGAGGCTGTAAATTTTGGCCAAGGTAAAGGCCTCTCTCTCTTCACGCGCCCCACAACCTGGAATCGAGGCCTGACCCTCATTTTTCGTTCCAGACTCTGCAATCTCTTGACGTAGACAAGATATGACAGTATGAGAGCTCCCTCCCAACGCTTATCCCAGTCAAGCTGTGAGAAACCCACTTGGCGGTAAGGGAGCCGGAGAACATCTCTCACTTCCCCTTTTTTTGCTAACTTTGCCGGCCGTCCTGCGCTCAGCGTGAATAAATACACAGTTCCCAGTGAACCGACTTAGTCCGGCAGGAAGACATTGCTATCCCCATTAGTTTTATTTCTAATTTAAACTTAATTCTCAGCAATAATGATAAACATGGCCGCCAATCACATGAGCATGACGAAGGTATGGTCGGGAAGACGTAGGTAAATCGTGACCCGCTACCTAATGCTTCTGTAACTCTAGACAATTAACTGCGCCTCCCTGGGACTCCGTTTTCTCAGTTGAAATGTGGAAATGGTAACACACACACCGCAGGGTGGTTGCAAGAACTCCAGGTAACGGACGGAGAGTGCCTGGCGCATGACAGACTCCCAAAGACAGCAGTCATTACGATTTGTTGAGACGCACAACCTATCATCCCGAAACAAGCCAGAAGGACAACTTTGAGTCTATGCTAGCATTTGATGACTCTCCAGTTAATTAAGCTCTTTTCCCCTATGCCTAGATTTTGACAGTATGTTTTTTAGTTCCTGTAACAAATGAGCAAAATAGCATTTTCAACACGTTGGTACATTTGTGCTTAGTGAAATAATAATGCCACTAAGATCTGTCAAAAGGATCTGGTTTTAACAAGCCGATGGCGGAGGCAGCAAGCTGACTTGTTGGGGAAACAACTGTTCGGCCCCACTGTGATGGTAAGAAATCCCATTTGTGGGAATATCTTCCCTCTTGACAGTGGCCGCTGATGGGATGTAGAGGAAGGTGAAATGTTCTTTGGGTTGACGTCGAAGTTGCCATTTGGTACCGAATATTAGGACGCAGACATAGGTGCACATACTTATTCACTTAACTGGACTGCTGGACTGCAGTGTTTTTCAAACTTTTCTACCAGACTTCAGGGATCTGCAGGGTTTTCACCTCAAAAGCCAGCAGCTGAACCCTTGGACGGGCAGCAAAAATACTTGGCCGCAGCTCTGTTATTACTATTATTGTAAATTACAGCATTTTCTCTCATTTTTTTCCCCCTGTTGAATACAAAGAATTCAAGTGATGCTTTTCTACGTGCTTATCAAAGAAGTGTATTTTTAAACAGCGATGTTCAAGGTTCACCTTTGTTTTAAACTTCAGTGAAAATCAGTAAGCATTTGAGATTCTAGAATTTTAAGTAAATGTTATTCTATTTTAGAAACTCCTGGTTTATGATGTCAAGTCCTAGCCGTCTTTCTAATTATTGGATGTCAACTGTAACAAAGAATATTTTTAAAAGCCCTTATACACTGCGCACACACACGCACCAGGGGCAAGATCAACTAAGATTAACAGAAATCTATAACAAAAATTTTGGAGGGATTTCCAAATCCCTGATGTGACTGGAATAAGAAAAGTCACGTTTAACGTTTCCATGCTTTAAGAAAACAAAGCTGTCTTGGCACCTAAAGGAAAGTAGAAGGGGGAAGAAGTGAAAAAGACCCCCCCCCCCCCAAAAGCTAAGCCTTGTTTCCCCATCTACCTCCTGAATTAAAGACCCGGGATATCTATCCATCGCCCCAAAGCATATGTGTGTGATTCTCTACTGGACATGTTCTCTTTTTCCCTTTTTCTTTTCAAGGCAGCCCAACCATTAAACTCTGCTCTCTCCTATCCCTCTTTTCAGAGTCTCAATTCTTAGAAACTGTGGCAGGAATTAGGGGGTAATTTCCAACTTTCTTTTTTACTGCCACCCTGTCTCTACACGTGAGATGCCAAAATTGTGTCCCCCCCAGATGCCCCACGAGTGACAGGTGCACATGAGACAAAGTCTGGAGTAAGGGAGTGGAAGAGGCAGTCTGCGGGGCGTTTCCAAGACAGACCTGCTTTCCTGCTACAGCCACCCCTCAATTCTCTGTCACTCTCTCCTTCCTTTTACCTGAACGTGGGTGTGATGGCTCGAGCTGCAGCAGCCATTGGGAAAAGATTAAGAGGGTAACACAGACGCTGGTCTTGGTAGCTTTGAAATTTTTTTTAAAGTTTTATTTACTTATTTTTGAGCGGGAGCGGGGGAAGAGGGGAGAATAAGTGGGGAAGGGGCAGAGGGAGAGGGGGACAGGAGATCCGACAGGCTCCAAGCTGTAAGCGCAGAGCCCGACGGTGGGGCTCGAACTCACGAACCATGAGATCGTGGCCTGAGCTGAAGTCAGACACGCTATTAATCTACTGAGCCGCCAGGCGCCCCCCGGTGGCTTAGAATTTCTTAACCGACATCTTGACGTGTGGATTTCTTGCTCTATCAGCCATACTTTCTTGGTACTGAAGGTAATTCCTAACAGATGGATCTCCAAAAGTACTGAGAATTGGATGGCATTTATGGAGTCTCACAGTGAGCCAGGTGCACTGTGAGAAGTATTATATTCATTATTTCATTTATTGCTCATGGCAACCCCGAGAGACAGATAATATTACCATTGTTACCACCTAAAGAAGGACACAGAAGCAGAGAGAGCGTCAGGATCCTGCTCAGGGTCACGTGATTAGCAAGAGCTAAACCTGGCCACAAACAGGCTGACTCTGGAGTCTGGCTCCGATCTATTTCACCACCACTGTCTTTGACTGGAGGAGGGACCATGAGAGGAAGAGCCCGGAGCAGTGCTTGTAGGGACCGGCTGGCAAAACTGGTTTTGACAGAAGGGTTGATAAATGATCTTCTCCTCACCTAGCATTCCTCACTTTGGATGGATCTCTGCCGGGATCTCAGAATTGACCAAGGGGTTTTGGTTTGTCATCTGATCCCTCAAGGGCAAGTTTGAGCAGGTCTGTGCTTAGATGCTAAGCAGGGCAGGGATAGCATCACATTTTTTCTGAAGCCAGAATTGAGGATACGCTCATTGAGAATCAAAAAAAAAAAAAAAAAAAAAAAAAATAGGAACATAGGAAGAAAGAAAGGAAGGAGAAAGAACAAGTAAAGGAAATCTAAGAGGGAAGTGCAAGGGACAGGAAAAAGAAGAAAAGAGAAACAAGAGAGAAAAGAACAGAGAAAAAAAATAATATGGGGCCTGTGAAAAAGATAGTGAACAAAAAGGGAATACACTGATAAACAAGGCAAGCTGAGACGCCCAAATAGAAGCTGAGAGAAAGCCTACAAGCACCATAAAGTGGTATTAGCAAAAGGAAAGTTTGCATTAGAGGGAGTCCATTGATATGGATATGGTATCGTGGAATTGGTATCATGGAAAATTGAGTTAATCATATCAAATACAATTGTGAGAACTTCCCACCATTTAAAAAAATTTTTTTTAACGTTTTTATTTATTCTTTTTGAGAGACAGAACATGAGCAGGGGAGGGGCGGAGAGAGAGGGAGACACAGAACCCGAAGCAGGCTCCAGGCTCTGAGCTGTCAGCGCAGAGCCTGACGCGGGGCTGGAACCCACGGACCGTGAGATCATGACCTGAGCAGAAGTGGTACGCTTGACCTACTGAGTGACCCAGGCACTCCCGCCACCATTCTGTTTTTGTTTTAAGGAAAATCATCGAGAGAGGACAAGGAAAGACAAGGTGACAGATCTGGAGGCCAGGAAACAGAAAGTCACTTCAGGATAGAAGCTTTGTCTGCCTCTGAGGACCAACACGTACTGAGTCTTAACTATTTACTTATCAGGTTTCTACTAGTGCTTTATGGCACAGTTCTTCACATGACGTAGGCAAAACAAGCCATCAGGCGGACAATGTCATTATTCCCTTTTTACAGATGTGGAAACTAAGGCTTAGAAAGGTTACATCTCTTTCGTAACATCATGCGAGGAGAACAAGAACCGGGCTTTGCATGCAGGCCTCTCAGACTCCAGGGCTCCCACGGTAGGCTTTGTTAGTCACCAAAATCCCACCTGATTAAAAACCCCCAAGGTAGGCTCGAAGGACTCAATGTGCTTCAGGAAATACTAAGGATTGCATCCCCTACGCTCTTCCTGATACGTGTGTGTGTGTGTGTGTGTGTGTGTGTGTAATTTCAAACACAAATAAAAAATATCTTAAAAGCTGCTGTTTAGAAATTCAAACCAAACCAAACCAAACAGAATTTCTGCCTTGAGTCTCTCTGCAAAGCTAATTTCAGGAGACAATGAAAGGAGAGTTAGAACCACTGACAGGAGAGGCACCTGGGTGGCTCAGTCAATTAAGCTTCTGACTCTTGACTTCTGCTCAGGTCCTGATCTCACGGTTCGAGCCCCGCAGCACGCACGTCAGGCTTTGCAGTGACAGCGCGCAGAGTCCCCTTGGGATTCTCTCTCTTTCTGCCCCTCCCCCACTGGTGTGCGCGCTCATGCGCTCGCTCTCAAAAGAAATAAACTGAAAGACAAAAACAGAAACACTGAAAGGAAACAAGCCCAAGAATTGTATACTAAGCTCCTGTCCTTCATGAGTAAATGCAGAAGCCACACGTTTGTAGGAGCAACAAAGTAAACCAACCTACCCTCACTGCAAGCACACACTCTGAAAACCAAAATAAAGCAAACAAAGAGCTTGAAGATCTATTTCAGCTGATGAATAAAGAGGTCAAAATTAAAAAGCCTAGAATGGGTAGTTGTTATGAAAGACCTACTGATCGCTCAAAAATAAAACAAATGTAGAAGGCAGACTTAAGAAGTCTTTTTTTTTTTTTTAATTTTTTTTTTTTTTAACGTTTATTTATTTTTGAGACAGAGAGAGACAGAGCATGAATGGGGGAGGGTCAGAGAGAGAGGGAGACACAGAATCTGAAACAGGCTCCAGGCTCTGAGCTGTCGGCACAGAGCCTGACGCGGGGCTCGAACCCACGGACCGTGAGATCATGACCTGAGCCGAAGTCAGACGCTTAACTGACCGAGCCACCCAGGCGCCCCTTAAGAAGTCTTTTAACACAATTCTTTGGAAAAGAAAAATAATGGCAAGAAATAAATTAAATTGTTGCAGATTATGACATTAAACGTGAAGAAATGAGCATTGGGGGAACACTAAATAAATGTAAGCCAAGTTCAAATAGCAAGGAGTCAAGGGGGAGAACCCCTACTACAAGATATATTTATTTTTAAATATCAGCTTTATTTTAAAAGTGAGATCTGAAGAACTATTAAAATTATTTTAAAATCCTTTTTTTTTTACCTAAAAAATGAAATATAGAAACTAAAAATTAAAGAAAGGGCAGCGATTTTTCCACAACACACACATACACACACACACACACACACACACACACACACACACACATCTGGATGACAAAATTAGTTGCAAACAATACAACATTTGAGACATAAAAACACTGAAAAGCACAAGGAAGCACAATGTAGCTGAAAGATGAGGCACTGTCTATAATGAATATCTAACAGCATGAAACGTTTCCATCAAAATGTGTGGATCAAAGACTGTACAAAAAAGTCACTGGGAGACCCACACTACTGAGGTAATGCAATCCATTTATTTCAGAAGTACTATAAAGGGTTTGTTTACATAATGGATATAATTTAATCACATTAAAACTTATCTCCTACAAAGAGTAATTTCTTTTTCTTAAGAATCCATGGATCAACTACAGAGTTTTGAAAGAAAAGTTGCAGACCTACCGAGCCAAAAGGAAATCTCGGTTGCCTTAAGGAAAAACAATACCTCACAAACCGCTAGTGTGGTTGGTTATCTAACCTCATTATCTGACCATAACACAGTGGAAAGAAAGGTCAATAATAAATCTCCGTAGAAACAAAGTTTGTTAAACATTTAAAAGTATTATTCTCAATTGTCATTCTATCAAAGAGGAAGCCCAAACATCATTAGAAAATAATGGCAGTCAGCCAAAAGTGTGTTCAGAGGTAAATGTAGAGCTTAAAAAAATCATACTAATGTAAAAGGAAAAACAGATGAACCATGATTCAACCAATAAGATTAATAAGAGAATGAAGAGTGTTCTTAAGGAAGCAGGATAGATATTAAAGCGATAAAAAAAAAGACAAAGGAAAAACAGGAAAACTTTGTTACTGATTAACAAATCCAAGAACTGACTTTTTGAAAAACAAGAATAGCAACAAAACATCTAACAAAGAAGATAATATATAATATATGTATCTTATATTAATATCAGATATATATTAATTATGTTATATATAACATAAAATATGCAATTATATTACAGTTCTACATAGAACTGTATGTGATCATTGGTTAATAAATTTGAAAATCTTATGAAATGGACATGGTTTGGGAGGATATAGATAAAAAAATGAAAAATTTATCAAAGAATTATTTTTTAGAAAAGGCTTTAGGGACAGATCGTTTCCTTCAAACTTATAACAACAGTGATCACAAATGTCTCCAGAGAAGACAAAAAGATGCAACATTTCACAATTTATTTTGTGACTTTAACATCACTTGATCAAAAAACAAAACAAAACAAAACAAAAAACAAAAACTGGCAGAGATAGAGGCAGAGTATTTATCGGTCAACCCAAACTGGGGTGAGAAGCTTAATTCTTCCTTTAATATCTACGCTACCATATTCTTGAGGGATAAATGGGGGACAATAAAGAAAGAATACTTTAAAAGATTCTCTTTATATTCCGTAAGTGCACAATTAATATTTTCCAGTTGCTATAACAATATGGAACACACACACACACACACACACACACACACACACACACGTTATTCAGTGAAAGAAACTATAAATCTCACTCAGGAAAATAAACACAAAGGCATATATAAAATATCCTAATACTAAACCAAAAGCATACTAAAGAACCAAATTTCATTCATAATATAAGCAGAAATAATATTTAAAAAACTATTATCCTAATAAATCACATAAATAATTACAATATGAGAAACTAGATACTAAAAATCTCAACGGATACTGAGAAAACACCCAAGTTCTATTTTTAACAAAACTTTTGTAAAGCCAAAAATGCTGTGCAGCCACATGAAGAAAAGCAGACATCTGCAAAAAATGAAACAACAATTCAAAAAAAGAAGAAGAAAGAAAAGAAAAAAAGAGAATCCAGAGAAAATCTGGAGCTAGACATGAAAGCTTATTGTCATTCTCGGTACTTAGTATTTTAAATGGTAGCTAATATAATAGAAATACTATTTATGATGATATCAGCTTCTGTATTTGTAATACTTTCCATATGCCCACATGTATTTAATCCTGGCAACAATCTGGTGATCCTGGGTTATTACCCCCACTTTCAGATGAAGAAACTAAATTTAACAAGGATAAAAAACACCATCTTCCCTTGTTCAAGGCAACTCAGGTAGTAACGGGGTAGAGGTAGGATCGGAATTGAAAAGTCAGCCTGACTGCAAAACCCGAATTCATAATAACCAGTTTGGGGATAAGAAAAACAAACCTAGAAAAAACTCAAATGAACAGAGATAAGTGTTACTATAGTCAGAATCCGTGTATATATCCACCCGGTCACAAAAAAAAACCAAGGTAATGAGTTACAACATAATGTGAATTAAAGGGCCAGAGAAAAGAAAAACATAAAAAAAAAAACCCCAAAAAACAGTATCTCTGTTATCTAAGAGCAATAACTAGTTAAAGGCATAATGGTAACAGCAAAGCATACAAATATTTACTATTCCAAAAAATAAATCTAAATCTAAAAGTATGGAAGTAAATACAAGCCCAAGATGTTATGTTGCCAATAAAAGATCTGAATAATTCAGGGGCAGATTTTCTTGAGCGGGAAAACCAATGGTTATAAAGAAGCCAAGCTTCATACAGTTGTCAAACACTGTCACTGGGGTTGTTTTTGGAAGCACGGCAAAATGGTTCTAAGTTTTTCCTGGAAAAGCAAACAGGTAAAAAGGCTTAAGAAAATGTTTAAAAATTGGAGTGATACAGTAATGGCAAAAGAATTGACAGAATGATACACAGAAAACTCTAAAACAGACCTTAATAAATTCAATGACTTGAGCATAACACAAATTGTGTTTGGAGGCAGATTACTTAACACATGGCATTGAGTAGATAGATCTCTATAAAAGTTCAACTTAGAGCTTCATGCCCAATGCCAAAATAAATCCTACTTGGTCAGACATTCATGCTGAAAAACGCAATGAGAAAACCCTAGATGAAAGTGGAAGTTGGTAATTAAGACTTAGAGACAGGACTCTGAGATAGGAAAGGACTATCTAACCTGAGCTCTTAACTGGGGGCCCATGGATTACTCTGGGGGTACGGCAAATCCCCTGCCATCTGTGTGTTTGGGCTCATTTTAGGGGGAAAACATACATAGCTTTCATAAGCATACGTAAGTTCTCCAGAAGTTACCAAAAGATGAGTCATGGCTAACTGACAAATGTATAAAGGGCACAGATAATTGACTAAATAAAAACGAGGGCACCTCAGTGGCTGCATCGGTTGAGCAGTTGAGCTTTCAACTCTCGATCTCAGCTCAGATGATGATCTCACAGTCTGTAGGATCGAGCTCCACATAGGGCTCCGTGGTGACAGCACGGGGCCTGCTTGGGTTTCTCTCTCTCCCTCTCTCTCTCTCTCTCTCTGCCCTCCCCTACCTCCTCGCTCATGCACAAATGCACTTTCTTTCCCTCTCAAAATAAATAAGCTTAAAAAAATAATAATGAAATAATGAAGGAAAAAAGTTCCCTATATCAGAACAATCTGAAGCAAACGACAAATTGATAAAATATTTGTAATAACTATGGCCAGGGGTAATATATAGAGCATAGAGTGATAAGAAAAATTAATAAGAGATCAGTAGTTTGTAGAGGATCCACAGCATTACCGCCTTTGTGAGTGACTTGGAAGCATGTCTCTGAAACTCAATTTGAATATTAGTTTCTAGAATTCAGGAATTTCTCAATACCTGATTTCCAACAAGGGGACAAAGATAGCACCCACAAAGACCTAAGACCTTCTTTGATCTAATCTTGCTTGGCTGCAGGTTAGAGAAAGCATTATGTGGTTAAAATAGGTAACGAGAGGGCACCCGGGTGGCTCAGTTGGTTGAATCTGACTTCGGCTCAGGTCATGATCGCAGTGTTCCTGAGTTCGAGCCCCGTGTAGGTTCTGTGCTGACAGCTCAGAGCTTGGAACCTGTTTAAGATTCTGTGTCTCCCTCTCTCTCCACACCCTTCCCTTGCTCATGCTCTACTCTCTCTCTCTCTCAAAAATAAATAAACATTAAAAACATTTTTTAAGTGGATGACAAAAAATAATGGAGGAAAGAAGACAGAATGAACAACAGATCTGAAGGGAAAGTGACATGCAGATTGAAGACAATAAACCAAAATATTTTCAAAATAAATACATGTATATGTCAAGAATATTTGGAACCAGCATCACGGTATTAGGATTTATTGTTTATTCAATCATAAAACAGTTGCTGAGTTGCTGAAAGTCAACTGTGTAGAGAGATTTTTGATTTTTGTTTCTATAGTTCTATGTGATTTGTATTTTTTTTTTTTTTTTTACCAAGAGTTTGTATTACTTGAGTGGTAATAATCTGATTTTAATGTGGTCCTATTGCTAACAATATTGGTGGTTATAGGATTGCTCTTCTGCGATCTTTCAGTGTTAAATATTTAGTGCCAATGGAATCAGTGAAAGGCTGGCAACCTAATTTTGCCAAAGGACGGCATCATTTCAGACAAGTAAGGCTTTATACCAAAATGGTGCCTAATGTCCAAATAAGTCACCTAAAGAAAAAAAACAACAACTTTATTTTCAAAATAACCTACATTACATTATCAATATTATTTTCCTGTGCCCCGTGATCCTTGAACACTCTCACTAAATAGCAACTCTACAGACCAGATGGTCTCTGGGCAACCTTCCAATGTTATGATTTCTCAAACTGATCACAAGTATTTGATATGCCAGGTATGGTGTTGCCTATAATAGAGCGTTCTAGCACAATGAAAATTATACAATTGAATACATCTGCTATGGCAATGAGGCTATTAGATGTCAAGTCCAATGACACCTACATTCAGAGCAATGAATAAGAAATACAGCATGACTAATGTGATCACTCCCAGATCATGCTCTCTCCAGGAAGCTCCCTCTTTCATTCTTTCAAGTTGGGTAGAAAGGTTTCCAATAGCCAAATAACAAGCAGACGCCTCTGAGAGCCTGTGTTAAATTTCGCTCAATTCTCTTCCCTCCCTCCCGACCTTCCCTGGTTGTGTACTGAGTTTTTCAGATAAACCAGCCTGTCTACCAAAAATGGAAAATTGAGGCTTTCACTGGATTCTGGAGGAACAACTTTAAACTTCGAAGTGATGCCTAGCTTTCAATCATGTAGGGGCGTGTTTCTAAATATTGGCAGAAATCTAAAAAATATGGATTATTTCTCCTCATCGTTTGGCCTGCTGTTATCTAAGGCTTGGTCGTGGTGACAAGCATTATTGGATGAAAAAGGGTTAAACTCAGTTAATGCTGCAAACAGTAACTCAGTAATAACTCATAAAAACCATGTATAAATTGGGTCACCCTTATGACTCTTGTTTCAGCAAAAATGCTATCATCTCATTGGTGGCCTTGCTTACTCCTTTTCTTATTGGCCATTATTCACTCCTCCCTACCCTTAGTACGCCATCGCTTTCTATCACAATATCACCCTTTGTTTTCTTTTCTTTCTTTCTTCCTTCCTTTCTTTCTTTCTGTTTTTTTTTTTTTTTTTACTTTTTAATGTTTATTTTGAGAGAGAGAGAGCATGCGTGTGCGCCCGCGCGCAAGTGGGGGAGGGGCAGAGAGAGAGAGAGAGAGAGGGAGTCACGCTCTGAAGCAGGCTCCAGGCTCTCCAGCTGTCAGCACAGAGCCCGATGTGGGGCTCGAACCCACGAGCCATGAGGTCATGACCTGAGCCGAAGTCGGACTCAACCGACTGAGCCACCCCGGCGCCCCAGATGTATTTTAGATCTAAGCACGGTGCCGGGCGCACACACGGAGTTACATCAGAATTATGATGCTAACGATTGCAGCAATGACTGTAAGAGGTATTGCAATTTCCCAGATGGGGAAAACATGTTCCTTTCAAAATACAGAAATGATAACAAGTATGACTCAGTAAGTATTTCTCGAATGAATCAATCGACGTTCAGAGTTAAGACTACATTTGTTGGCATTTACACCCCACTACCAACAGCTACCCGGATACTTATTCATACTTCTGAATAACTAAAGGGAGACTTCCGTCTCTCCATTTATTCATTTACTCACTACACAGATTATTTGGTTGCTACTATGTGCCCAGCATTGTTCTTGGTGCTGCTGGGTCTACTGCAGCAACCTGACTTTCAAGACAGCTTACAGTCTAGGGGGTTTTTCTTACTGTGATCTGTGGGCCACTTGCAATGGAATCACCCAAACTATTTTGAGAGCTTCAAAATCTACATTTTTAAACAAGATTCTGTAGGACTCATACACACTCAAGCTGAAAAAAGAATCTTCAGAGTAGAGCTCGAATCCGTTTTCTGTGAAGTCCTCCTAAATCACTTCTATGGAAGGTTTTGTCACCCTGCTCCAAACTCATGGCGCTTAAGCTTCACGGCCGCCATTTGCAATGAACCACGTCTTGTGACTGCTCTTAAAACAGAAAGGAGATGTGGTTCTGGCATCACATCACCTTGATTTCAACGTCCAGATCTACCGCTTACCACCTGGATACCCTTCTAAGCCTCTTTCCACATCTGAAACAGGGAGATAATGCCTACCTCATAGCAGTGCTTTGAGGACTAACTGAGACAACCGATAAAAGCCCTCAGCTCAGTATCTGGCATAGAGTGAGCATTCGGTGAAAGCTGCCTGCTGTTTTTTATTTTTCATCTCAGTTTTTGATTGTACCTTTTTTTGCACTCCCATGCACTATGTCCACACTCAGTTGAGGTCAACGGCAAGAAGACTCCTTTGTCTCATCTATAGCATATTGTGGTCAGGTGCACTGTGACTTTATGGGCTAGAATGACACTAACATTATTTTTTCTGGGATATGCAAAGAACATAGAACTTTACTTCACTTGGGTCACACATACGGTTACTCAGTAAGGTTGAGAATCATCGCAAATAGAGAAATGAAAATCCAAGATGTTAAGAAATGAGCCAATCTTCTCAGCACAAAGTGTCTTTTTTTTTTTGTTTTTTTTTGTACAAGTTCTCTTCCAGGTATCACACTTGATTTCACTATGAATTTGTTGCTTTGAGCTTTTGACAAATCAAAGGCCATAATCAGCTTGTTGGGGTCAGAATGAATAAATCTTCATGCTAGTGAAATGACATGCTTGTCAGTCTGTCATTTCTGCTTCTCTTATTTACGTTTCCATCATACGGACGGCAAAAGGTATCATGATGAAGATTCTTCCAAACCAGAGAAGAAAGAATGCTGGAATCAGCAAAATACAAAAAAATAATAGTGTCACTAGGAACAATTATCCTCTTCTGGACTAATGAAACAAAAATATCCTAGAAGAAATTATAGGTGAAGACCATGCGGTTTATATGCAAGACTGATTCAACACTCAGCTGAAGAACACCTGCCACAAAAATAGGGTTGAGGGGCACCTGGGTGACTCAGCCGGTTGAGCAACCGACTCTTGATTTCTGCTCACGTTGATCTCACATTTTGTGAGATCAAGCCCCGCCTCGGGCTCTGTGCTGACAGCACGTAGACTGCTTGGGATTCTCTCTCCCCCTCTCCTGCGTGCATGGGTGTGTACTCTGTCTCTCTCAAAATAAATAAGTTTTTAAAAAATAGGGTTGAGTTTTAACTGGGTTTCAAAACAGAGTTTAGAAATATATCTGAGAATGCCCGAATACAAAGAGAGTGATATTTGATGAAGCCATACAGGAAGTCATTTTGCAGAAAGTACTGAAATATGCCTTGATTAAAGTGATTAAATTAGCAAACTATTATGTGAAACTGTACTGGACCCGGAAAAAAAAAAGCAGCTTCTCGTATTCTTAGCAAGAAAAATTATATTTGATAGTATTTGGGGTGTTACCATAGACACTATCAAGAACAAAAATTTCCTGGCAATGCATAACATCCACAAACCTTCAAGAGATTCAATTTAAATACTCAATTTTACATACTTCTTGAAAACCCACTAATTCATTAGATTTTCTAAGCAGTCTTCTGGGGTAAGTGAATAAAAGTCAATTTGCTATTAACACACTATTTAAATTACAGCGCATGGCAGCAGACGAGCAATTTATAATGTAAATAAATCCTTATTCTTTATTTTCTCTCTCTTTTTAAAAATGTAAATGGTCTCAGCCATTTACAGCAAGCATGATCTTAGTGAACAGCACTTGCTAAGGATTAATTAATTAATTAATTCTAAGGCTAAATTAATAAGTAATTAATAGATTGCTGGAGGAGCCAGTGCGCCCAAACACAGGTCTTATTATAAAACCTGTCGGCCCAGGGATCTGGTCCCATGGGTCTTTATGCTTCTTTCAATTCTCAGAAGCCCATGGAAAGAAAAAAGGGTATCTGTTTCAATAAATGGTGCGCAATCCACCCAAGAGCTCAGCTAAGAAACTAGAACTCAGCCCTGAGGTTTTCTTCCCCCGCCCCAAAGCACATTATCTAATTCATTCCCTGGTTGCTCTACCCGCTAAACAAACGTCAGATTGATCCACTTTTTTCTGTCTCCATTGTTGTCGCGCTGACCAAGCTACCCTAATCCTTCCTGAACTATGGCACTAGCTTCCAAAATGGCGCTTGCTTTGCTCTAACACCAACAGCTCTCCAAGGAGAAGTTGGAATAATCTTTACAAATTTTAATCAAATCTTCTCCTTTACAGACTCCATAGACCTCTATCATGTTTACTTACTATGACACCTTATGTGATCTGAACTTTTCCAAATCTCCAGCTCATACTAGTCCTGCATATCTTCCTATTTCTCAAAGCCAATAACCGTATCCCAATTATGTGGTCTTCCCAACTTGCTCCTCCCTCTCCCTGGAATGCTCAGTCCAGTTCTCTACAAGGGAGCCTTCTTATATTTCAGGTCTCAGAAAAATGTCACCTCCTCCAAGAGGTCTCTCCATTGCCACTCTAGACAAAATGGTTCCTTTCATCAGATTACTCTCCAGTATTCTACTCTGTTTATGTTCTTCTTAGTACTTATCATTTGGTTTCCTAAAGACTGCCTCGCCAAATAGGGCCAAAGTTCCAGGTATGTCAACCCACCATTCAATGCACAATGTCTAGCATAGATATTGACAACTAGTAGACCATTAATACATGTCTACTGAATGAATGAATGAATGATTCCATCTAAGCTCTATGTTACCAACACCATATTTTCTCTACACACCTTACGGAGATGAGAAAAACAAGATTAGAAATTTCTTTCCAAAATCGCTTCTCACAACTTAACTCTTTTCTCCCCCTTGGGCTTAAACTATTTTCTCAGAGTGGTATCATTGTTTATAGAATTTTTAGGCATCGTGTCCTTTGAGATGGAATTCTTGTCAAGGTGGTGGGGTGGATGACATAGCATAGATAATGATATAATTACTATAAAATGAGTCAAATCCCAGAGGACAGGTCTTTCCCATTTTCAATCTTAAATAGTGTTACCGCTTAGGTTAAATCATAAATCAGGTATTTATAACATGAGACATTTCTAATATAACATATGACCTTGGAAATGATGTATGTAAGCAAAAACTCTGGGGACTGTAACCAAATTAAGAACTACTCTTCTTAAGAAACGATCTTTAGTATTACAGTAATAAAAGGAAAATACGTTCAGTGAATACTCCATTTTTCTAAAATAAAGCTAAGCAAAAGAAGCAGGCAACAGTCATCTAATCACCTCTCTGTCTTCAGTTCAGTCTCTGGGCAACTCAACTATCCATCCGCCCCTTCTTATCCATCCACCCCTTTCCTCATCTCAGGAAGGGGATGGAAAACACAGGCTAAATCTCAAGATAACACAAAGTGAATGAACCTATTGACTCAGGCTTTTCTAGCAATAAAGGACACCTTTGGAAGCTGCAATGTTTTAAACCATTAACTACTAGTTAGGTACAAAGTTGAGTCCAGTGAATACTGGCTTCCACATAATTTGAACTTGAAAAGTGCTAGGGGACACAGTGTATTGTCTGTGTGTATGTAGACATAACAAAGCTATTTTCATGCACAGTCCTGGCAGCAGGCCCGTGGTAACTGCTCTGTGGGTCTGGTTACAATTATTTCACTATAGGGAATAGTCCAGGACAGTACATCCCTTCTCTGTCCGCTCGGCCTCAAGTGGCAATGTGTGCTGTTTTTACCTCACGAACCTCCTTTTTCAGCTCTCCTCCCTGATTACAGTTTAAGTCTCCCCACCCTCCTCATGCTATATATCCCAACCCTCCATGCCAGAAATCTCAGCTAAATTCTAAGCCCAAACTACCACATTCTAGAAGCTTCTACAACATTCTAAAAGCTCTAAGAGCATGGGGGAAAAGGGAGTGTGTGTTAACTCCATCCTCACTCTTGGAATCACAGAGAATCTGGGCAAACATACCTGTATTGTGCATGTGCTTCTGAAGTCCTACTTGAAATCAGTAAAACTCCCCTACAAGGAAAGAGTGGATAGATTCTCTGCTATTTTACCTCAACAACCATTTGTCTCCCCGCCCACTGCAGCATTTCGTACAGGGGAATGTGGCCTTTGGGAGTATTTTTAATGGAACATTTTTACTGAAATGTGTTTTTAATTAAAACAAAACAAAGAAGATAAGAAGAGTGTACCAGATATCAGGCCTAAGATGCTAACCCCAATATTTAGAAATGTTTACGTCTATCGAATCCTTCTTATGTGGTCTCCTCCCTGCAAGACGGTCAGGTCTAGATCTTTGAAGCCCCTCAATTAGTTACTTTAACTCAACTTGCTAAAAACTTCAGGCCCCATCTCAACTGTCCCAGGTATTAATTTCTCAAAATTGCTGAATCTCAAATATTTGGAGCATTTCCTCATATTTTTTTCCCCCTGCATCGGAAACATACTTGGTAAGACAGAGATTATAATGAAAGGGAGAGCATACCCATAGAGTGGTTGACCATTGGTAAGTGCATAACATTTATATAGATGGACCTTTCGGTTGATAAGAAATACAGATGGTGAGTTTAATTTCCGGAGAAAAGAATTTCCAGGATGGTTCTTCTGAAATCAACAGCATATGGTGTGAATCATCTTGTAGTGCAACACGTCTTTAATTCTTCACACATTGACCTTTCCATGTCTCACGTTATCCCTTCCACTAAAGATCAAAGGTAGAGGGGCTTCTCTTGGAAGCTCAGGGAGGGAATAACATCATGTCTCTATTCTCCCCAAGTTCAGCCCAGTTCTAAGGGATCATAAGTAAACTGGGTAAGGAATGAGCTGAGGTCACGTGGGGAGAAGTCACTAATCGCTACCGGCTAGAGGCACTAAGAGGTAAAAATGACGAATATCTGAAATTGAACACTTCTGTTCACTTCCCTCGTACAAAAAATAAGAAGGTTGGACTAGATGGGCTGATCTAATGTTTGTATGGAATTGCCCTTCTGCAAAACATTGTGCTTAGATGTCACGAAGGATGTAAGAGTATCACGGCGCCAGTGTTCCAAGCTGGATCGTGGAGGTGGGCCATTTCTATTTTCAGCCAAATCTGGCACACTCCACAACCTTTCCCCCCAAACTGATTTCATTGGCTTTCTTAAATAGCTTGTGCATCCATGTTAGTGTACATTTGCCTCCCTTTGAAGGCAACTGACATGTTTTACAAATATTTGAAATATGCCCTGCTTAATTCACTTAGCATCTAGCGTGATGCTTTAGAATATTTTTTTTTTTTTTTTTTTTTTTTTTTAGTGTACTAGATATTTGTTATACACAAATATAAAGGCAGGAATGTACAATCCTTAGTCTCCAGGAGTTTCGGCCTCATGCTACAACGATAAATTAGCTAGTGCTATATTCTATCTATATAGGTCCTATAATCTGTATTCTACAAATACTTATAGGATATGTTCCAACAGGACATTTGAAATAGGAGAGAACAGGGAAATAATAAAATAAAATAGATGAGCCCACCTAGAGATGTGTGTATCGTACGCCCATCAAGTTGGCTAGGAAGCATACCAGAAGCAGGTGACATTCTGGGTATATTTTTAGCACCGAATGACAGCCCCCCCCTTCAATTTGTTTATTTTCTGAGTTTAGGTGTAGCTCTGTTAGACGTTCTCAAAGGATGGTATCCCTGAGGCTCCTGAGATACGAAATTGGAGGCAAATGCTCCCAGGTCACTTCAAACAAGGATGTGTGGAAGATTCTTTGCATCAGCACCCTCCTTTCTCCAAGTCCTAAACAATTTTCAAAGTTTCTATCTGACTCAGTCCCTTTAACTGACCGTTCGCTGTACAACATTTCTTGATTGCTAACCATAGGTTACTCAGTTTACCAGTGAGAAACCATTTGCAACTCAAGGCCAAAAGGTGTCTTTGGTAAACTTAAATTTTGAATGTCCTGAGCTAATGCTGGTATTTAAACATAGGGAAGACTCTACTAAATTAGTTTCTCTTTGCTAACGCTTACAGCCTCCGGTCTGGGAAATTTCAGTAAAACAGAGTTTAAAAATCTGAAGAGTGTATTTTTATGAACGTCAATTATTGCCATTTTTACTTAATAAACCATTTTATAGGCAACATCATTTGCTGGCAACTTTCTTGTCTCTTCCCAACAGGGCTATGGTAACTGGCAATATATCCCAGCATTGAAATTGCGATGCCAAGCTCTTTCGACACGTGACCTGGCCTTCTCCTGTGCTGCTCACCTAAAACTGTTAGTCACGTTTCATTCTTTTCTTTAGGTAAGAAACCTGCTCCCGGGACGCGCGTTTTACTTGAACTTGCTGAATTATGCCACACAAAAAGACATCACTTCAAGCAGCAACGGCCCAAATGATAATTAGTTCACCTATAATCACTGATTGCATAGTCCCTGTTCACCCGGCTGAAAAACCAGAAGATTACTTCCAGATCCACAAAATCGACCTAATTGAAATATTAGAAACCTCTGAACTAATGCATACAAAGAGTACCCCAACACAAAAACAGTGTCCTCTCCCGTGTTTTAAGATGACAGGATTTTCTCTTATTCTGAAATTGCTCCTGGTTTTTAGAAGGGTAAAACACTGACAGCTTTCTGCACCCAGGTGACATCTTGGGGAACAGGAGGAAACTGCCTTATTTACTAGAAAGGCAAAGTTTGTGATCAGACTGTCAGAAGCGCCTGTAGCGATGACGAGGCTCAAACTGAGGCAGAATAGGAAAAGGAGGCAGATTTTCGAGGGACTGAGAATCCTTCCAGTCTTGGGTGCAGTGTGCTTTTCCCCGAGGGTCTGGGGTATGCTACGGGGTCCTCTGTGGTAACACCTGTTCTTACACACCCTTAGGAAAAGGATGGCCTGGGGGTCTGTCCTATGAGCTCTCGCAGCAGTTAACTCAGGACCAAGCTTTGCTTGAGCTCAGATAAGAAATCTGCACACTTTGAGCTGATCTGTTTCAATGTTTTGTATCTTTTTTTTTTTTTTCTTTTCTCTTAGATTCCTAAGAAGGTTTTTTGTTTGGGGGGGCGGGTAGGGAAGAAGCTCTGAGTGGAAGGGCGCAAGAAGAATCAAAATGGCAGACAGGCCAATGGTTGAAGTATCCTCCAGAGGAAGACTGTCCTACTGATGCCGACAAGCACCTGGGATGCATCGAAAGCAGGCTGCGGGGGAGGGAGGTCAGGAAGTGGCAGTTTTCCCTGAGTGATTGTAATCTAGATGGAATTGAATTGATTGATTGAATCTAGATTGATTGAATTGAATTGAATTGATTCAATCTAGATTGAAATCTGCCATTAGGAGAAATGACAATACCCCCTAGAGCACTGGGGACAGCTGGGGCATGCTGGGAAATGGGGACGGCAGTCCCCACTGGCAGCTTTTTACCCCCAACACTCAGCCTCACCCTACTCCCTGACCTGAGCAGGCGATGCTTAGCTAGAGTGCTGGCTGTGCCCCGGGGCAATGCTGCCGCTTTCTCTTCTCCCTCCTTAGATCAGGCTTTTCAGCTTGTGAGAGGAAAGGTTGAATCTCCAAATACCCAAGTCCAAGACTTGCTGAAAAGCACTAGTAGATGAGGACATCCCCGGCGGGGGGGGGGGGGGGGGGGGGGGGGGGGGGGGGGTGGAGGCTGCTGAGTGGGTGAGGTGTGTTTGCAAGGCTTCGGCTTAGCTTTTGAACAACTGAAGCCTTGGCTTACTGTCATCCAAGCTCTGTGCTGTCATTTCTTAGTTCCAGATACTTTTGATACCATGCTGGAGGCCCACAGCTTATTGATCCAGGTTTATCATCAACGTCTGACCCACTCTTTGAATACTCAGATGTCCCCCTCCTAACCTTCAGCATCACTTACGGGAAAAGATTGGCCCACTGAACGAGTTACGTGGAGTTACAAGGCAAGGTTTATCCAGAACGTTTTATCTATCAGTCTATTTACCATCTACTTTGGCTCCATGATCAGACCGTACTGCTGACAATCTTCAATTAACAGTGGATCTTTCCACGTAGAGGCTCTCTGGCCCCCTGCCTCCCATCCGTCACAGTTGCGGCAAAAATTAATCTTTAAAAATGCTCAGAAGGCAAAGAGCGCGAAAACAGATGGAAGGCTTTCAGGGTCTTCCCAGCCCCAAGGCAAACTTAGCCAACCGAGTGCGCTGCTTGAGGCATAAAAGTGAGGATTCTCCACCTGAACTTAAATAGTGGTTACGAGAACTGTTGAAATATTAGTGGTACGGTAATATCCCAAGGAACGGAGTATCATGTATATCTGTAGCCACCGATACGGCGCTTAGTTACTAAGGGTGAGATGACAACCATTTCTGGAGGGGAATTAGGAAGTGCTCGATCAATTCCTGACTTTTTTCTAATTTACTATTTTGTGGGCAAATACCCCAGAATCGCAGGATGAAGCCAATATGCTTTTCAAAGATCCAATTAGCAGTCACCAACTGAAAAACAGGATACTTAGGGGCGCCTGGGGGGGGCTCACTCAGTTAAGCATCCGACTTCGGCTCAGCTCATGATCTCGCGGTTCGTGGGTTCGAGCCCCGCATCAGGCTCTGTGCTGACAGCTCAGAGCCTGGAGCCTCCTTCGGATTCTGTCTCTGTCTCTGCCTCTGTCTGTCTGTCTGTCTGTCTCTCTCTCTCTTTCTGCCCTCCCCTGGTTACACACTTGCTGTCTCAAAACTAAATAAATAAAACATTAGAGGAATAGACACCTAACAGACACTTCTGTGGCCAGAACTGTCCGGTGAAAAGTTGTCAGGTGAGAATTTAATAAGGTAAGTGCAAGTTCTTTGCTCCACCCCAATTTTTAACACTTTAAAAGATACAACGCACTGCAATGATTCTTATTTAACCTCATCAAAAAGAAAGCAATACAGACACTCGTGTGAACTTGGATATCTCTCCACGTCAATTTTTGGCAAGGGGTCAACAAAAGGTATGGCACCCACTGTATGTTCTGAATGTTGGTGTCCCCACGAACTTCGTATGTTGAAACCTAATGCCCAGTGTGATGGCGTTAGGAGGTGCGGCCTTTGGGAGGTGTTTAGGTCATGAGGGTGGTGCCGTCACAAAGAGGAGACCTCGTAAGAGACCCCAGAGAGCTCCCTTGCCCCTTTTTTTCTGCCATGGGACCCGCCTAGGAAGTGGACCTTCCCCGGACACCCGATCGGCCAGTGTCTCGATTTTGGGCTTCCCAGCCTCCAGAAAAACGAGAAATAATTTTTGTTGTTTATGAGCTACTTCATTTACGGTATTTTGTTCTAGTGGTCTCAACAGACGAAGACAGCCCACATCCGAAGCTGTGTCCTTCTGCCCGTCTCGGGCTTTCCATGGCTTATATTTCACTCTTTCCATATGACATGAGGGCCCGACTGCCTTAACACAGGCTCTCTGCCTTAAAGAACGGGCAGCTACACACGTACTGAGACTGAGCGAGTACTGTTCTTACTGAAGGTCTCGTCATCATTCTTGTGTTCTTCTCCTGTCATCGGCTATTGCTCTCCGTCTGGGTACAACTAAATGGAAACATCATTCTATTCCTCCCTGGGACAGGGGTGCAAGGCTATTTCTGGAAAAACACTTACGTTCTTACTTCAGTTGCTTTTATGATCCTCTTGTAGGAGGGCATCAGAGTGCAGGCCCACAGACCCTTTTCTAAAATTCTTGGACCTGATGTATTTGGAATTTGACATTTTTTCAGATATGGCATCCGGAGCATAGGTTATACAAAACTTCCGGGGCGGGGTGCGGGGGTGGGGGGAGGCTCTGAGCCAGCACGTCAGAATCACATACGTTAATATTTGTATGGATTTTCACGATAAAGACAAACCACCTCAAGTCAGTTCAGGGCTTTGCCATCAAACGAGTTTTTGTGCCAAATTTGCAAAAGAGCTTCCAGTTTTCTTGGCATTTTGGGTTTTGACATTGAGGGTAAGAGCGTGTAGGTCTGTACGAGGTTTTGAAAGAACTAAGATCCAGGATTCCCAAGAGTGGAGACAAATTTACGTTGGTTAAGACAGCAGAATCTGTTGGTGTTTTACAGACAGAGAGTGAGGCCTACAGCACAGAATCTAAGGGGCCTTTCAAGGGGATCTCTCAGACACAGAATTTGACCACGCGCAACAGGACTGAAGGTGGGTGGGTTGTTCTTGACCCTGAGCTTCATTCAGTCAAATGACCTTGACATAGTCTGTCCCCCAGAGGGAGCGCTATTGTCCTGGAATCCGAGCCGCCTGGCTGTTCTGCAGGGAAAGGGCCCCTGACTGTTCTGAGACCCACAGGAACATTCCCAGACTAGAATAAAAACCTCAACAAGGCAAGAGGGTTGGAGCCAACTGGCATGCCTACACCATGACTCCATAATAAAGTAATTACACAGTTTGATTTTTTAAGGATATAAAAACCAAAAAAAAAAAAAAAGAAAAAAAAAAAAGAATTGCTTTTTTTTTTTTTTTCCTTGATATCGGGGGAAAAAAATTCTTTTTAAAACCCTAGTCTTTGACGTTTGAAAGGTCGCATTTGGAAGATTCTGCTCTGGGTTGTTGTGCTAGGGATCATATAGTAGGGAATGGGTAAGTTGTCCTTGAGATGAGGGGTTGTCGCCAGCGGAGACAATAGGAAGCTAAAGGCTTACTTGGCTTCCAGGGCGAGGGCGATGATGCCCGCAGCCATGGGGGCCGAGGCCGAGGTCCCGGTGTGGTTGTCTGTACAGCGTTGCCTCAGATCTGTGGTAATCTGGAAGACAGCAATGAAACATTTAGGGAGCTGGGGTCAATGTGAGTCACGCGCAAGTCGAAAGAAATTTACTCGTGAAAGCGGAACGGAGGGGTGCCGAAACGGTTGTTTTAAATGCCTCGTTTTGCACTCCTGACCATATCACTTCCAGAAGAGTCGCCTGTGTAAATCGACTTTGCAAAGGGCAGCCTGTGGAAATGGGACTCCGCTTCCGTGAAAACCAGGGTCAGGACTACGGTGAGTCTTTGGCTCGGAACGCGGGGGTTATGCGAGTGTCCCCTTAAATTTTACCCCCAAACGCTCGCTTGCCTCACCCCAGACCCAGCTCTAGTTAAGACTAAAGCTCTTTCATTACCCCAGCACTTTCATAAGCAGGTTATGTTGAACCGACAACCAAACACCGAGTTAGGCACTGGGAGCATAAAGGCACACGATCTGACCCCTGTCCTCCCAGAACTGATGCCTTGGGCGAGCTGCAGGTTTTCTGTTTTGTTTTGTTTTGTGTTTTAATTTTGTTTTTAATGTTTATTTATTTTTGAGAGACAGACCATGAGCGGGGGAGGGGCAGAGAGAGAGGGAGAATCCAAAGCAGGTTCCAGGCTCCGAGCTGGCAGCACAGAGCCCAACGCGGGGCTCGAACTCACGAACTGCGAGATCGTGACCTGAGCCGAAGTCGGACGCTCAACAGACTGAGCCACCCAGGCGCCCCGAGCTGCAGGTTTTAAGCAAAGCCGAGCCCTGTCATGCAAGGAACACTGGTTTAAGACCTCCTCAGAGATTTCACGTGAATACTAAAAACACGGTTGAAGCCCGGGTGCTTGATGGGACAGCACTAAGTGCCTGCCTGTATGTCACAGAAGGAGATTAGCCATTTCTCCATTTTTTTAAAGCAGAATGTGAGACCTAGGTCATTGTTTTCCTCTTGGTTTGAATCTGGTTCACTTGAGCTGTGGCTGAATAACACGTCCACCAGCGAGAGCAGCGGCCCTCAACCTCTGTTTCAGGATCATCTCACTTAAGGGGGAAAACCGTTAAACTGAGAGTCTCCGCGACAAGACAAATTAAACACTACGAGATACAGATTCTGCAAACCACCGAAATATCTACGATTTAAAAAATCCTCCCTCCCCCACGAGCATCCACTTCTGCCTCCTTGGGTCTCATATCACTCCTGCTGGGAACACACAAGGCTCACGAGATGAGCTGGTGATCTCCTTGCGGTTACTGGAGGACGGGGATTAAGCTTTCTCTGGATCCAGACAAGGGTATTGCCTGTATTTTACAGACAGGGAAACTGAGGAGGAAGGTCATCAGAAAGGTGTGGCGGGATAAACGCGGCTGAAAACCAAGTCCTGCTTTTCTGAGATCCCCTTCCGATTGGCTGATTTGGAAAGAAATTTGATCTTCACAGGAAGGAAGTGCCATGTAACTCCTTAGAAATGAGCCCTCCCCTAAATATTTCCTCAGCGTCCCATGCGGATGTCTGGATGGACTATTTAATTACCTAGGATGGCTCTAGACTGACACGCGGGCTGAACTAGCTTCATCCAGGGTCATCGGTTCTCATGGTCTTTTCTTTGTTCCTTTGGACACTGTTAAGGTCGCCAGATGATCCATGCCAACAGGCACGGATACACACAAAGTGGCAGAATGAACAAAAATAATAGAACCATAGAGATGTGGTGGTGGAGGTCTGGACTCCCGACAGTCTATCTGGCAAGAAGGCGAGGTTTTCTCTCGATTAACAGACTTGATTAACCAGCCACCTTCCAAACCTCCACACCCTTCGCTTAGAGGATGTTTGGGTAAACAGAGCCCTTGCCCACTTCTGCCGAAGAAACTTTCTGGATTTTTAATTGTTGACTTTGTTATTGTTTACAAAATGTTTGTTTATTTTGAGAGCGAGTGAGCGAGCGAGTGAAGAGAGGGAGACAGAAAATCCCAAGCAGGCTCCACGCTGGCAGCACAGGGCACGACTTGGGGCTCGAAGTCACGAACCATGAGATCGCGACCTGTGCTAGAACCCAGAGTCGGATGCTTGACTGACTAAGCCGCACAGGCGCCCCTAATTGTTGGCTTTAAAATGTATTTCTTTGGCTTTTTGTTGGGGTAACAGACACATAACACCAATTTACCTTTTTAACAACTTTCAAGTGTCCAGTACAATTTTGTTAACTATCTGCACGCTGCCTTACGACAGATCTCTAGAACGTTATCGTGTATGAATAAAACTCCACCCGTTAAACAACTCTCCTTTGTCCCCTCCTCCAAGCCTGTGTTCTACTTTCTGTTTCTATGAGTTTAACTACTCTAGGCACCTCCTATAAATGTAATTACACAGTATTTGTCTTTTTGCGTGTGCGTGACTGGCGTATCTCACGAAGAATAACGTCCTCGAGTCTCATCCATGTTGTAGTATCTGGCAGGATTTCCTTCGTCTCAGGCTGCACAATATTTCGTTGTATGTATTTGCCGCATTTTATTCATCCATCCATCAGCGGACATCTGGGCGGCTTCCGTCTCTCGGCTATTGTGCCCATGGGGCTGCAAATATCTCTTCACAATCCTGTTTTCAATTCTTTTGAATGTACAAGGAGAAGTGGGACTGCTGGATCATTGCAAAGGTATTTCTAATTTTTTTTAATGTTTATTTATTTTTGACAGAGAGAGAGGACAGAGGGCGAGCGAGGGAGGGGCAGAGAGACAGGGGGACACAGAGTCCGAAGCAGGCTCCAGGCTCTGAGCTGTCAGCACAGAGCCTGACGCGGGGCTCGAACCCACGAACCGTGAGATCATGACCCGAGCTGAAGTCTGGCTCTTAACCGACTGAGCCACCTAGGTGCCCAGCAAAGGTATTTCTAATTCATTTGAAATCGTGGGTAAATTTGCAGCCTGGTTTATCAAACACCCGGTCAGTAAGTCAAGGCATAAGGACCCCGGAGCAGTCTGTTCCCGAGTCTCCAGACATTCCGTTGTTGAGAGATGGCCCTGTGTTCTGCTCACTTCGCCTCCCCTTCATGGCCACGCTCCTTTGCCAGGTTTTCTTTTTTTTCAATGGCTTGTGCCTGGATTCAAGATTTTTCACGATGTCTTCCCACTTGGCTCATCTTGCTTATTCCTCAGCTGGATCAGACACTTTGGATGCACAGAAACAAATCCAGAATAAACACTCCAAGTGTGTGCAATGCTTTTCGGGCAGATAAAGAACCACCTCCGGCCAACCTCAAACGTGAATAATAAAAGCTTGATGACGTCGGGTCTGCCGTAGGAATATGCCTCATCCCCATACGGTCACCAGGTACGGACATACACGTTGCGGGCTTAAATGAAAAGCTGCTCCGTACTTTTCCACGCAAACACCAACCAAGCGTTAAACGCTCTCGGTGTGGGCAAGCGTGTGGAATATTCCACGTCGGCGTTGTGCTTTCATTCATTTAGGTTTTGCAATCACCTTAACTAAGTGAAACTTGAGTGGTGAGAGACCGTGAAAAGGGGTGGAGCAGGGAGGTGACGGGGAGGAAGGGTAAAAGGAATGGAGAGAAAAGAAACGAAAACAGCCTCACTCCTTCGCATCCCCGCTTTAAGGAGAAATTCCAGCTGGGTCACTTCAAGAGGAAGTGACTGTCAGTGGTGGAAATATTTAGGTGTAAATTACCACAAAGATCTGAGGCAGGGTTTTCGTCATTAAGAGAAGCCAGAGTATCAGGGAATTTTTGTGTCTATCTTTAGAAAGAAAAGGCAAGGACCACCAAGGAGCATGCGATCTTGAAGAAAAATGATGTCCCGAAAACTGGAACCACATGGGGCAACCCCATTAAGCACAACACACGCACGCAAGATCTGACGGTGTGATTTCAAGGAAGCGTGGCGTGGAACAGTAGGCCCACATCACGGAGCAAGGAGTCCAGAGGGTTCTGTATGTGAAAACGGAACAAGAAAGCTCTTTCCGTTCGGACTCCATTTTAAAAACGGTCTCAAAATTGGGTTTCAATCCCGGTGGCCCATCTTGCACACTTCAAGCTCTCTCAGTTCGCTACCCAAATCAGAAACAGAATTTTCCTCCACGGAACTTCTCTGATCGCTCGAGAAAATATCCTTTCTGTCCGTCAGAGTGAGGCAAACAGAAGACGACCCCAGGCCTCGAGCCAGATCAAAGCTGTCCCGGTCAGCAAATTAGATGTTCAGCCTGTCTCATGGATGAGTTGCAGATGGTTTTTTGGACCCCACCAAGCTAGGGATTGTCATCTTTATTTGGTGCGAAGGGGTGGGTGTTGTTCAGGTCCAGTCACGCTTCCTTCCGAGCAGAACCACGACTTTTTCTCATCGTAAGCTCTTATTTCCCATTATTTCACATTTCATTAGTTGGGCTGATTGGGTCTTTTATTCCAGCCTGTTGAGGAAATTCTCCAGGGAATCTCAGTTCTGATTGACTTTGGCCACGAGTGACAAGCCTTAATAGCAGCCCTGAAGTGAAGAGTTTCTATCTCCCTGATATCTCGCGATCTGTTTTATTCTGAAGGTGCCATATTGTCTCCTATCTGGGAAAAGAGCAACCGAACAGATATTTTTGAAACACGAAACGATCCTACTGTCTGTTAGGTTGAATTTGTGTCTGGTGTGGATTTTGATTTGGATCAGAAACGTGCCAGAAAAGCTGTTTCAAACACAGCCATGGGGGGAATAAAGGCAGAAAATAAATCTTCGATGTGTCAGTGAATAGAATAGAAGAAGCCGATTTATTAAGCACAGCAAAATACAAGGGAATTGAGGACCAATTAGTGCTTTCTGTGTTCACCGAAGTCTGGTATAAAATTCAATCATGACTGACGAGGCCACACAGAATTCCAGGCCTGTGTTGCCACGGGAATCTGTAAATGCAAGTGCAAACGCGAGGCTTTGCCTACAAACGTGAGGTTGTTATCACTGGAGGAAGATGCCATCTTAGATGATTTTTGATGCCTCCCAAGTGTCCAGCTTGGTTCTAGGTATAGAGCGGAAGCACAGCATTCGTTGGCCAAGTTGAATCACTAACATCAAGCTCCCGTATACTCGTTTTGTTCTATAAACTCCCCCAATTATCAGGAAAGGCTTCAAGGTTGCTCCTTTGTCGCCTCTCCAGATAAAAACTCACATAAGCTCACGAGCAACCTACAAAGGATATGAGTGTCTATGCGTATATATAGCCCAGGGGCTAAAAGTACAGCTGTTCCTTACAACTACTGTCGCCACCACAGGCTGGACTGCTTCTCAAACGACCGCCTCAAGCAGCTTGCGGCACGTGAGACAACACACAATAGGCGTTTCTGGGTGTGCACGCTCGCGTGTGCATACGGCTACGTCGAAACCCACAGGAACTCTGCACGCAAGATACACTATTAACTAAGGAAATGAAGGCTCAGGCTAACCTGCCTAAGGACATGTGGCAGCTATTACAGAGCGGGGTAAGCGGTGACGGTTAAATCCTGAAATGGCAGCAAAAGAAAAAAGCTGAGTTATCGGGTAGAGTCATCCGCGAGAGCCAAGGTGGCCCTTCGAGGCCACCACCGGCCATGGCAGCGGACTTGGCCTTGAGATCCAGCCCAAGTCGGCAAGTGGGTATCGACCTTCTCCTTCTGGCCACCATCGAGATCGGAACTTTTCAGGAGCAAATTTCATTTCCTCTTTTTAACATTCTCAAGAGACTGTGTATCAAGCTTCCAAACAAACTAAACACATCTGGATTTGCCAGTCTTCTGCTTGAAAAAGGATGCCGTTTCTCGAGCCAAAAGAAGAAACAGGGAGATGACAGAAATCAACCCCATTGTGAATGGTGACTGTACCTGAATAATGATTTGGGTGGCGGGGGAGGGTGGGGGTGGGGGGCAGGATGTTTCCGTAAGAAGAGAAAATCTGTAGCTGCTTAGGAACATGAAAAGCAATAAGACAATTCCTCCACGTGGAATTGGTCACTCAGTCCAACCTGAGATACCCCGGGGGGGGGGGGGCAAGTTTATTGGGAACACAAATAAATAACATGACATCAGGAATGGGCTGAGCAGAGCCTATGTACTCTAACCCTTGGCTCACAAGACCCCTCCCAGGAGGAACAGGATCAAGGCCATATTCCAATCTCTAAGACAAATGACCAGAGGAAAAAGGGCAAAGGTTGAATGAGTCCCAAAAGAAGGAGATCATTTAACGATGGGAGGGACTGGGGAGAGAGGGAAGCTTTATTTCCAAATCAGAACTTGGGAGACATTTCAGGAGGCAGTGAAGGGTTTTAGATGGGATCTTTAGTGCTCTTGGACACTAAGAAAGGTAGCACGCACGCCTTTACGGCAAGATTCCTGTGGGCAATTTCAGATGCGAAATACATTATTGCCAAATGCCTTTGCCTTTTACCAACCTACCAGAAGGAGTTTTTCTTAAAGAAACAGAGCATTTCCCCGTCTTCCTGTGGCTGCGTAAACAATCCTTGCCGCTCCCATCCTTCCCAGCGTCTGATAGTGATTTATGCATGCATATTTACTAAGCTCAGGCTCTGGGAAGGAACAAGACAAAATCTTCGACCTCACGTAGTTTCCAATCTACTGCAAAACAGGCAGTCAGTAAGAAAAAGTGTAATACATTAAGCAGATTTAAGGACAGGAGGAAGAAAATTGAACAAGATAAAAGGGACTGGGGGAGGGGAACAAGAAAAACCCTCCCTGGGGTGAAATTCATTAGCACAAATGAAGTGCTATCTGGCGGTACCGGGCCTTAACAGAGGACACTTGTGACAAGAGGGAGAGCCCTCGCTTGAACGTCACGCGGAAAGCATATTCTGGACGAGCTCCGGGCTGACACAGGGGACCAGCGACTCGGATTGGCAAAGAGCTTTAGGTTTTTGCAAGAGTACTGATTGTTTTAGGGGATTATCAGGAAGTCTTAGGACGTGAAAATCAAAATAAATCACCGGGAGTGAAAAATAATGCATACCTATGTGTTCTAAAGATACGTATTTTTTTTTTTTTTATCACTAAGAAAAGAACCCCAAACAGGTGAGAGCAGCACCGTGCTTTCAGACAGCCCCATGGTGGGTGCCCTTGAGAAGTCTCCAGAGCGTGACAGACCCTGGTTACAAGATGGCGTCCATCCCCACTTTGGTGGGAATCCAGGCTCCATCACGTACTGCCTAAGTTTCTGTCAACCTTTCAAGCATTAGTTTTCTCATCTGTAAAGTGAGGACGGTTCCTGGTGCTCCTGTGTAGACTTCTGAGGGTACTATGAGACCATGCATTTAATGCACGCCCAGTACCTGGCACTAATTAGAAGGATAAAGAAAAAATGCCATATTTATGGCATGTTACTATAACTGTGAACGTATTACATATTTGGCACGGAAAAAGCAGCATGCAATATTGTTAATAAAAACGTATTAGTTGATAATGTGGCTTTATAATAATCAGTCATTTCAACTGATTTCTGTTGAGCTTACAGGGGAGTTTCTTACGGTAGTAATCTTGCTATTCTGGACGCTTCACGTGCTGTAATATGATATAAAACCATTACCAATCTGAATCGATTAAAGCATGAATGAAATACCGAGGTCCACAACTGTACCAACAGTAGTGGTGGGAAACCAAGGGGCAGAGATGTGGCCGATCTGAAACCCAGGGCCAGGTTCTCCTGCTTGCAAAACATTCTGTTGGGGACAAGTCAAATTTATTGAACAAAAGTGCTTTTCCTGAAGCAGAGCGATCCTTCCTCTCTCCTGAATCCGTAGCATCTGCCTGGTTCAAAGCACAACGGGGCTCTACAGACAAGAAATGACAACAGTGCTCTTCTGAAGAAGCCGCAAATGGCACAAGGAAATGAATGGCCCAGGGAGGAGAGCCCCAGAACAAAGGGGGGACAGTCACCACCATTCCTGCAACACTCAATCACAATGCCATTGACAGGAAGTGGGCACCTCTGAGGGCCCACCGGCGTTTGGTTCAAAGCCTGGTAAAGAAAAGGTCCCAGGCACGTCGCAGGATTATTTGTCATTCTGACATCTAGAAGGAAAAGGGGTCAGCTGGACCATAAAAGGCCGGTGTTGTTGCTAACTCTACTCATGTTCAAACTGTTAACACGTTCACGATCAAAGTGCCTTTCTTCGGGGGGTGGGGGGTACAGATTGCAGTGTTGAGGGTCACTGAGCCACTGAGAGATGGGTCTAAGGCTGGAGACTCGAACTTGAAACAGCTCCCAAATTCCTCTGCAGTTTACGGTAATTTGCAGATTCGGGCAATATAAAAGAGATTCTAAGAACGGGATGGAGAAAAATTACTAATAAATTGTTGCTACGAAAATGGGAGAAAGAGATTCAACAGAAGTGAGAAACAAATAGGTTACATATATCAAGGGAGTCAGTAAAGGTTTTGGTATCAGAAGCAGCAGTTAGGGAGAAAGTGTAGTCTATGGCTGAATGAATCCATCCAGTGAACGGATCATTCTGTCCGTCCCTGGGAGAATCCTAAATGATTGCCTGTCGTTGGGGGCGGGGGGTGGTCACAGCATCCACCATAGCATCACAGCATGATGAGGGGCTAGGAAGGTCAAGTCTAGGGAGTAAATCTCACGTAGAGATTTTGAGGTCTGTCCATCTTGCCTTCTCCCATCCAGGACCCAGAAAGCCTTTTCTTCTCCTTTGATATTTTGCCCACCGGGTTGTACATTTCTCTTAAGAAAGGCATTTATGGAACTTCATGGTACCCTCCCCATGGCAATCACCACACAAGGAAAACAGGAGTCGACGGGCATATTCACTTTGAAGCAATGGCAAATTTGCCTTCAGACTGCAGAGGTACAGAAAGGGAACTCTTATTCCAGAGAGTTCCATCAGGATTTTTATGGTGCAGAACTGACGGATGCCACTTAGTTTTAGTGGACCTTGACCGTGAGTTCTGAGAGACAAGCAAATTTGAGAGCAAAAGGGGCACTCCTGGATTATAACATTTTCATAATGAAGGTAAAAAATCACGGAACATCACTTTCCCATTAAGAAAGCCGGGAAACTGTGGTACTTGTCATCTCTGGGTTTTCTCCTTTTCTATTTTACTTTGTATTGCAGGGTTATGTTTACTGATGAATGTTGGAGGTGCTTAAAGGTAGATTCATGTACATATTTTTTAACCCAGTTATTGTGGAGGAATTAAGGAAAACTAGGGGTAGAGGGGATATGGATATGGGTAGGCGATTTTTATTTAAATCAATCTGAAAAATGTAACTAAAGAAGGTAGTGAAAAGTAGCTAAGGAATCACACATGAAAATTATATGATAACCAGGATAATCAAGAAGACCCAAATGGATGTGGATGGAGAATTCCACGAAGGGAGTGCTGTGTTTCCTCCCTGTGTAATCAGATGCGACCCAAATTTGCATGAATCTACAAGACCTGAGAGAAGGGTCTTTGCTAAATGCTAAAAAATGTCAAGTGAAGCAGCTTAGATTCACTTTAGAGAGACAAATCCTGAGACAGTTTACAAAACTATCATCAAGAAAAGAGCAAAATGCAAAGGTGTTTGAAATTTAGAACCAGAGGCACGGCGCTGGGCACCCCAAAAGTCAGAACTTCCTTGGGCGTCAGTGGTTCAAGGAGTATGCAAAGCCCTTTTTATTTACTTCTTCATCATCTTTGTAATAATAATGCCATAAACCATGCAATATTAAATGCTCACCTTTTACAGATGAGGCTTGTTGAGACAGAAACATTAAGTAATGTGTCTAACGTTACCCAGCTATAGTAAATGGTTCAACAGTGAACAAAACCCAAGCAGGCTGGTCCTGCAACCTGAACTCTCAATCAGTTCTCTGTCTGCACGGAGAGCAGGGCACGCGGGTAAGCGGGCGATCATGTAGGACTTCTGGGCTCTTCATTCAGGCAAGCTGGTGCCTCAGTAGTAGAAAAGCACCTTTTGATCGGTTTAGTTCCCACGGAATTAGTCAGACCCACTTTGAAACCGAAGCACTGAAGGTAAGTTTCAAAGGCAGTATGGGGACAGAGGGATAAGGCAAGTAGGCTGAGTGTCGGAACTGGTCTCTTCTCTACCACTAACTCGCAAGGTCCAAGTGGACTGCTCATTTGTCTTCAATAAAACTAAAGCTTACTCATGTCTAAGACCACATCAAATGCTGGAACCGAATGGCCCAGATAAGCACTTCCAATAACAGAATCACGAAACTTACAAATATGTGTATTGCGTCAGCAGCTAATTTCCATATATTACTTGCCTATTTCCATGAATTACTTTTGCGTATAAGTTTATGGTTCCTCCTTTGTATTTCTTTTTTTTTAATTTTTACGTTTATTTAGAGAGAGACAGAGAGACGCAGAACGTGAGCAGGGGAGGGACAGAGAGAGAGGGAGACACAGAATCCGAAGCAGGCTCCAGGCTCTGAGCTGTCAGCACAGAGCCCGACGCGGGGCTCGAACTCATGAACCGCGGGATCATGACCTGAGCCAAAGTCAGACGCTTAACCGACTGAGCCACCCTGGCACCCCTTTCCTCTGTATTTCGTAGTGAAAGATAAATGAATAAATCATGACATGCAAATGCCACGTACTATTTTCTTATCGTAAGACTCTCCACTGCTGTAGGTGGTGGCCAATGTGGACGAACACTCTTCCAGGTACCAAGGCTTCTTCCCACTCTCAGCTGTGCTGCTGATGGAGATTGTGTAGATGCTGTTGGTGTAGCCGTCACAGGAACAGTGGTCTTTGCTCCTTCCACCATTTCCTGAGGCCCAGACAAAAACAGAGCCGAGGCCTCTCCGCCCCTGTTCGCAAACAGAAAAAGTTACATGATGGAAAATACAGATCACAGGCTCTACATGGAGAGAAGGTCAAAATCAACAGGCACCATCAAATATCTGTAGGAGGGCTATGATACTCTTTTCATAATATGCTGGATTTAAGCTGTTTCTTGAGGTGAGAGGAGCTGCTTTTGGGAACTAAAATAATGTGTATGTAATGTCTAGCTTGGTGACTGACTACAGAGAATAATCCTGTATTGCTTATTTGAAAGTTGCTAAGAGGGCAGATCTTAAAAGTTCTCATTACTAGGACAAAAAAAAAAATGTAGCCATGCCTGGTGATGGATGTTAACGAGACTCACTGTGGTGCTCATTTTACAATATATACACACATCAAAGCATTATTTTGTACACTTGAAACTAATACAATGTTATAGGTCAATTACACCCCAATTAAAAAAAAATCTAACATAAAAAAAAAAAATCTAACATAATCCCTTTCAGAAAGCCAACTGGTGCAGCCACTCTGGAAAACAGTACGGAGTTTCCTCAAAAAATTAACAATAGAGTTACACTATGACCCAGCAACTGCGCTACTAGGTATTTATCCAAAGGATACAGAAATGCTGGTTCGAAGGGGCACATGCACCCCCATGTTTATAGCAGCACTATCGACAATAGCCAAAGTATGGAAAGAGCCCAAATGTCCAGCGACTGACGAATGGATAAAGATGTGGTATATACGTCCAATGGAATATTACTTGGGGATCAAAAAGAATGAAATCTTGTCATTGGCAACAACACGGATGGAACTAGAATGTATTACGCTAAGCAAAATAAGTCAGTCAGAGAAAGATAAATACCATATGATCTCATTCATATGTGGAATGTAAGATACAAAACAGATGAACATGGGGGAAGGGAAGGAAAGGAAAAATAAGATACAAACAGAGAGGGAGACAAATCATAAGAGGCTCCTGAACACAGAGAACAAACTGAGGGTTGGTGGAGGGGAGGTGGTGGGGGGTTGAGCTAAATGGGGGATGGGCATTAAGGAGGGCACTTGTTAGGATGAGCACCGGGTGTTCTATGTAAGTGATGAATCACTAAATCCTACCCCTGAAACTTTTAGGACACTATATGTTAACTAACTTGGATTTAAATTGAAATAAATAAAATAAAATAATCCGTTTCACATGATACACTCACAGATGTAACACGAGCACCAGTGATGACAATAACATGGCTAACGTTCATTAGGTACCCACCACGGACCAGGCACATTTGTAATTGTTTTATGTGAATCAGACCGAACTCTTCGAACAACACTGTGAGAATGGTACAATCTTCGTCCCCATTGGATAGATGAAGAATTGAGCTACAGAAGTTAAGAAATGTTCCCAAGGTCAGGAAGCGGAGGGACAAAATTGGCACCCAAAGAGCCAGACCCCAGAGTTGGACTACTGTTAGTCGTAACTACCACAGACATGTAATAGTGCTATACATCTTCACCCACATGAAACGGGTGCCATTATGCTCCCTCAGTTGACATCCGAGCGATATGACATGTGAAGAAGTTTTGTATGTACCCTGAGATCACGTCGCCAGTGAGCAGCAGAATTAGGGACTATGTGCCTTCCAGAGCTGTGCCTCCCCTATGTACGGCATGGGCGTTAATTATGAAGGATGTTAACGCATACTACCAGAAATAAAAGAACTCCAAGGTTAAGAATGTTTGGAAAGTCTAAGTTAAGCAAAATAAAACAGGTTCCCCTATTGCAGAACTTAGTAAGTGATCATCCATTGCGAAACTCTAAGGGGGGGTGGAAACAATCTGATGTTTTTTCCAAACATATTTGCTTGTAGATACCTTTCGTCAACCAGATCCGTGAATTCTTTCTTACAAGGCTAGGAGATAGGGTTACATTCTTTAGGCCAAAACTTGGCATGTACTTGAAGATTTTCCTAAGGTTGTGAAATATATAAAGAGAAGAACCAAAGTAGAACATAGATGTACCGAAGCATAATGGCGATTTGGTTCCATAAGGGGAGATCTTCAGAAGAAGAGGCAGAAATAAGCCAAAGTGAAGAGCAGTTCTCTGAACTGTCAGAGCTGAATCCCTCAGAAATTTTACCTTTTTAAAACTAGAAATCACACTGGCGGACACAGAGGCCAAAATCTATCATTTGGTCATGAGAGAGTGGTAACCAAAGTCACATAGCTGTTGACAGCTGAACCTCTTCCTTGCTTCGAGGTCCTAGCTTTTATGGTCTCAGGTGGAGGGAAAGTATTTGGGCTGCTATTTTGGAATTTCTGGTAAAAGAGCCAAGGAAAGAGAGACGACAGAGAATTTGAAATATCCTTGATAAACTGTCTGTGACCTTGAAACCTCAAGGAACAGAATATTTATGACATGACTTGACTGACCTGCACATAGATTTCTTTTTGTCCTTCAGTGTGGAAAAATGCAATATGAGCAGACAGGAATGGGAAATATTCATGAAGAGAGAGGGAGAGAAAGTTCTGGATGCTCCTGCCACAGGACAGCTGGGTCTGGTTTATCAACTTTCAGTTTCCCATCAAAATATTCATGAAATGTACAGAAGGAGACAAAAAGCACCAAGCCATCATAAACGAAGGATTTTGTTCAATGCTTTGAAAATCTCCAGAAGGAATTAACTCCTCACTATGGTGTAGATGGCCAGGTTGAGAAACCCCGGTGCCTCATCTCCTTACCTCAGAGACAGAACATCATAGCCAGAGAAGGAAGGGTCAAATTCATCATCAATACGTGCGCTCTCTCTAACTGAGAGGCTGTGCTGTGGCGAAAAGCACGATTACATTGGAGCTTTATCTGACAGGTCAACAGAACACATGACGTAATGCCAAAACACTCCCGGTTTAAATACCACTGTAACCGATAATAGATTAAGAACCACAAAACTATGAAAAGGCACATATAGCACAATCACATTTGGATACCTGTATAAAATTATGACTGTGTGTCTATGATGCACACAGAAATGCAATGAAAAGGTCTTTAAAAACGTACTTGATTTTTTAAAATGTTTATTTATTTATTTTTGAGATAGAGCACAAGCCGGGAGCAAGGGACAGAGAGGGAGACAAAGAATCTGAAGCAGGTTCCAGGCTCTTAGCTGTCGGCACAGAGCCCAAGGCGGGGCTCGAACTCGCAAACCATGAGATCATGAGTGAGCTGAAGTCGGTCGCTCAACCGACTGAACCACCCAGGCGCCGCCCAAACTTGTTTGATTGAAAAAAAAAAAAATTTAACAAGAAAATATTTAGCAGGTATTTTTCTGTTCACAATGTAATTACAAATGGAGGATACAAAATGATATAATACGATCTCAGTTTAAAAAAATGTACGTGTGTGTGTGTGTGTGTGTGTGCAGATGCGTGTGCATGTGTAAAGAAGTTAATCTTTATAATTTTATATGCATACAGCTGCCATAAAGTGATAATGTAACAGAACTTATTATGTTTGGTAAGAATAGGAAAGAGTTTTCTTTTTCACACCATCCTTCCATGACCATGTAGGATTTTTATAAATAGAAACAAACACACTTATTTCCCTCTTAATGTTTTCCACATTAAGAGGGAAAACACAGGGCCAATTCTTTTTTTTTTTTTTTAAGTTTATTTATTTATTTTTGAGAGAGAGAAAGAGAGAGCGAGCACAAGCGGGACAGACAGAGAGAAGGAGAGACAGAATCCCAAGCAGGTTCCATGCTATCAGCAGAGAGCCCGGTGTGAGGCTCGAACCCACGAACTATGAGATCATGGCCTGAGCAGAAACCAAGAGTCGGACGCTCAACTGACTGCACCACCCCGGCACCCCTCAGAGGGCCAGTTCTTAAGAGGTAATTTTTATTTTATGAGCAAGAGGGGTTTTACGCACCATGCACTAAAAACAATAGAGGCTAACATTTGTAGAAACTTACTATGCACCAAACATCGTACAAACGTTATTCTGTGTAATTCAAATCCATATCACCATTTTACAGATGGTCAAACTGGGGCTCAGAAATGCTCATGAATGCCAGAGCCAGAGCTTGAAATCCAAGTGGAGCTAAAGCCTGTGCCCTTAACCCTTAACAACAATCTTCTTTGGGGCAAAGAGAAGGCTAGTGGTTGCTGTAGTGTTTTTAGCCAAGTCTCCAGTGTCTTTACTGAAGTTTGGCAGTAGAACCAATGACAGACCAGTCTCCAGATTCTCTCCAGACTTGGTAGCAGCAGGATTCAAACGAGAAGGAAAGGATGCATATATGGTCTTGAGCATTCTCAGGGGGAAGAACATAGGTTCAGATGCAAAACTGCACCCAGAAATCCCCACCTGACCAGGACTCCCTTAGAAGTAGGACCCCAAGTCATTCTATTATGGCAGCGTCTAGAGGTGACACCACTGTGAGGGAGCGATGATGTATCATGGAGTCCTTTGGAGATCCTCTTGGTTTCTAGAACAGTGGTTTGCCCCGGCTCTGGAAATGCGCCTTCCAGACAGAGGTGACATCCTTCCATCAAGCATAATTTGAAGGAATCATGTTACCGTTGGGCGTGGTGAAGGGAAACTTCAAAGGACAGTATGAGGTCAATAATGACCCCTAACCCCCTCATGAAGGAAGGAAGCTGAGGAGTGGGGGGGTCACTGGAACTGGAAACAGAGGGGCTAGTAGAAGTTGAGAACTGATCGGGGACATGCCAACCCATGTTGGTCCTGCACAGAAGGGGGTCAAGGGAATATGTACTGAGACCCCAGTCTCTTTCTCCTTCTCTCCCATTTCTTGCCAGTGTATCCTACTGGCTAACCCCCACCAGAAGCCGGCGGAACTGGGAGCACATACAGAACAGTACCCCTGAGCACGGAGCTTATGGACAGAAGGGGAAAGGGATCTGGAGAATCTCACGGGAGACATGTGGTGTTGCCCCCAAGATGTGTTATGGAATGAGTTGTGTCCTCTCCCCTTCAAATTCATATGCTGATGCCTTAACCCCCCAATAGGACTGTATTTAAAGATAAGGCCTTTGAAGAGGGTAATCAAGAATAAATGAGGTCACAATGGTGGCACCCTCATCTGACAGGACCGGTGTCCTTATAGGGAAAGAAAGAAGCCAGGAGCGTGTGCACAGAGGCTAGGCTGTGTGAAGGCTGTCCTGTAAGCTACGGAGGGAGGTGTCACCGGAACCCCAACTCTGCTGGCACCTTGATCATGGACTTCCAGACTTCTCGCCTCCAGACTTCAAGAAAACACATCTCTGTTGTTAAGCCCCCCAGTCTGTGGTATTCGAGTATGGCAGCCTGAGCTGATGAATCCAACGTGAGGAGATAAAGGGCGGCCTGCCCCCCCACGGAGGTGACAGAACAAAGAGATGCTGATAGCCACACTATCCACGAGGCCTTGTGACTTTTCTGCACGTGTGTTCAAAAGCGTGTGTTTAAAAGCACGTGTGATTGGGGCGCCTGGGTGGCGCAGCCGGTTAAGCGTCCGACTTCAGCCAGGTCACGATCTCGCGGTCCGTGAGTTCGAGCCCCGCGTCAGGCTCTGGGCTGATGGCTCGGAGCCTGGAGCCTGTTTCCGATTCTGTGTCTCCCTCTCTCTGCCCCTCCCCCGTTCATGCTCTGTCTGTCTCTCTCTGTCCCCAAAAAAATAAATAAAAAACGTTGAAAAAAAAAAATTAAAAAAAAAAAAAAAAAAAAAAAGCACGTGTGATTAAAGCCCCAGAAATAAACGGACTAAATCGGTGAGCTGAAAATGCCATACAGACCTGCGCTAAAGATCTATGGGGTTAATCTGAAACAATTAGCAATTCAGAGATTTATTTACTACAGATGCATGGCACGTTTCATCAGTGCGCAATCGTCAGAAAACCAAAACATATGTGGTAGAAGAAGATCTGGACGTTTCTCCAAAAACTCAGAGTAATTTAAGAATTAAATTTTAATGTGGGATGTAGGGGGAAGGGCAGGTGCCCAGAATAGCATAAAGAGAAAAGCATTTTGAGACAACGTATTTCCCCCAAAGTGTAGGAAATAAACATTTTCTAGTTGGGTAAAGTACTGTGATTCACACTGGTCATATTTAAATATGGCTTGGGATGAAAAAAAAAGAAAAAAACAAAGCCCTCCACTTCAACTGAGTGCTAAGTTAAAAGTTAGCAAACTCACGGCAAAGTGTTTCGTGAAATCCACATTAGACCCACGAGACCGAACGCTATTCTTTTTCATCGTGTGTTTAATTGTGCATGCGTTCCTTCTCGTGTAGGCCCTACAAAAATCAATTTATAATACCACATAATTTTATTAGTAAAGGCTAGAGAGGACCTGGATTTTCCTATGGTTCAGGAGGTCAGAAAAGGCTACTTTACGCGGCATTATCAATGAAACCCTAGCCCCCAAGCCAGGTTTTGAAAGCTAGAGAGTTTGATGGAACCAAACTTCTTTCTTTAAAAGGGTGTGATCGGGGCGCCTGGGTGGCTCAGTCGGTTAAGCCTCCGACTTCAGCTCAGGTCACGATCTCACGGTCCGTGAGTTCGAGCCCCGCGTCGGGCTCTGGGCTGATGGCTCAGAGCCTGGAGCCTGCTTCCGATTCTGTGTCTCCCTCTCTCTCTGACCCTGCCCCGTTCATGCTCTGTCTCTCTCTGTCTCAAAAATAAACAAACGTTAAAAAAAAATTAAAAAAAAAATAAATAAAAAAAATAAAAGGGTGTGATCATCGTTCAGCCAATACTGGCAGGTTTTCTTTGGTATTTTAATATTATTTTCTTCTCCCACATCGCTTAGAAAGGATTCTTAAAGGGGAATGAGTAAGTGACCAGAGACTTCCACATACCAAAAAAAAAAAAAAAAAAAAAAAAAAAAAATGTGGCCGGACACCATACTTGTGCTTTCACAAATATGAGTTAATTCAGAGCAATACCATTAAGTGAGATGCGTACTTTGCAGATTAGGAAACCGAGTACCACTAAGTACCAGGCGAGCCATCACATAACAAGGATGTGGTGGATGCGGGGAATGGAGGTCCCGACAAGTCTGATCAGAATGCACGTGTCTATGTGTGTCAACAGGAAGAGGCAGGCCAATGGAACGCATGATGTTTTGGATGAGACACGTTCTTTTGCCTGCAATGTCTTCCAAGCGTCGCCCGCACACCCCGTTACCAAAGTCCGTCACCGCTCTGCTCTCAGTGACAAAAGACCACCACCCGCCGCGGAAGCTCTTCCACACCGGGATCACAGATAAAGGGGCTTCAGGCCGGAAGAGGGTGGGCAAAGAAAGGATACCCACAACGATTTAGTAGCTGAGATATGAAGAAGGAATGGCTTCTCTCTCTCTCTTTTTTAACAAAGTCGATCATCTTTTTCACAAAATCAGTCTTGTTCCTTAACGAAGCAGGTTCATTGACAGAAACAGGTCTAGTCTGGAAACGTGACGTAAAGGAAAAATGACAACAGCACACTTGTGGAAGGTATCTGTGGTGGTCACACAAACTGTCCCAGAATTCTAAAATACGTATTGCTTGTTGAAGCAATAGTTAACGACCCTCTGAATCATGATCGTTAGTAACAGACACTTCACATGGAAGCGAAAGCTTCTTAAAAGCGACCTAAGAAGTAATCCAAGAAATACAATCCGTAATTGAGAACAAATCAGGAACAGGGGGTCACACAGCTCCCAATGCCTTGGAGACAACCCTGGCGAAGCTCAGTGCCGCAGAATCTTCTTTGGGAATGCGCCAAGGGAATGCAGTCATGATACAGATGTCAATAAGACGTCTTTGGGACAGACTAAAGCCTACGACTGTCTCTTCAATCCGTTCATGAAGGCAAGACTGGGACTGGGGTGGGAACATTAATCACAGCTGACCCTTGAACAACACAGGGTTGACGTGCACACAGATCCACTCATAGGTGAATTTTTTCTAAATAAATACAGTACAGGAGCGTAAATGTACCTGCTCTTCCTTAGGATTCTCTTAATAACATTTTTTCTCTCTAGCTTACGTGGTTGTAAGAAGACAGTATATAATACACATAACACACAAAATTGGTGTTAATCGACCGTGTTAATGGTTAAGACTTCCGGTCAAGTAGTTAAGTGCTGGGGGGAATCAAAAGTTACACATGGATTTTTCACTGTGCGGGGGATGGGAGGGAGGGGTCAGTGTCCCTAATCTCCATGTTGGTCAAGGGTCAGCTGTATCTGAGACTTATTTGGACCCAGGGAATAACGTGGGCCACTCACACCAAAACATAAGGGAATCTAATAAGACAGATAATGAGATGTTCTTAATGAGTCAAAGGAAATACGCCCTCTGAGGGTTAGGAATCTGGAAGTTAAGTGCTGCTTTGTCAGAAACAATCCCATGCCCAAGTGCTAACTTTGTCGGGCCACTACTGTGGTATCTTCCCTCACCCAGAAAATAAGCACGTGCAACCCGTATTTTTTATGATCTACTCAAGCCACGAGTCACAGTGCCTGATGTAAAGAGTATACAGGTTTCACTTGATTCTGCTTCTGCTCTCAGAATAATTATTAAAATTTTGTCTTCAGGGGCGCCTGGGTGGCTCAGTCGGTTGAGCATCCGACTTCGACTCAGGTCACGATCTCACACTCATGGGTTCGAGCCCCACGTCAGGCTCTGCGCTGACCGTTCGGAGCCTGGAGCCTGCTTTGGATTCTGTGTCTCCCTCTCTCTCTGACCCTCCCCCGTTCATGCTCTGTCTCTCTCTCTCTCTCTCTCTCAAAATAAATAAATAATAAAATGTTTTTTTAAATTTTGTTTTCAATATTTATTTTTCAGAGACAGAGACAGAGTACAAGGGAGAGAGGGGCAGAGAGAGGGAGACACAGAATCCCAAGCAGGCTCCAGGCTCCGAGCTGTCAGCGCAGAGCCTGACGCGGGGCTCGAACTCATCAGCTGTGAGATCATGATCTGAGCCAAAGCCAGACACTCAACTGATTGAGCCACCCATACTTATTGTGCTCTAAGAATTACTAAGTTAAACAGAAGAACTACTTTAAGTATTTAAAAACCAAACTGGGGCGCCTGGGTGGCTCAGTCGGTGAAGCGTCCAACTTGGGCTCGGGTCACGATCTCGCAGTTCGCGAGCTCAAGCCCCGCGTCGGGGCTCTGTGCGGACACCTCGGAGCCTGGAGCCTGCTTGGGATTCTGTGTCTCCCTCTCTCTCTCTGCCCCTCCCCTGCTCACACTCTGTCTCTCAAAAATAAATACACATTTAAAAAACTTTCAGAAGTCGTTGTTAACTATGACTTATTTGGTCATCTGAATGCAGCCAACAGCTCACTAGTTCTACTTGTTCGCAAGTAAAAATTCTAGGATTGAATATGGTTCCCAATGCTTCCCCAAGATGATTTCAACAGAGAGCGGACAAACAAAAGCGTCCTCCACCAACACCTGCTGAGGTCCCGTTTTCCTTCGGCCCCCGCCCCGGTGCTGTTCTTGATCTTTCCATACCTGCCTTAGCATGCCTGCTCCCACAGCTGCCATGTAGCCCGAAATCGAATTTGGAGGAAGGACTGGCAAAAGATCCACAGACTGACCTCACAAAACATACTCCTTCGGAGTGTCTCCACCATTCTTATTCTGTGCTACTTACCCTGTCCCAGCAAGTTCGATAATTGACAAGGACTGAAAAAGCAAACGTACTCAAAGCGGGGCCAAGAAGGCTTTTGTGAATGGTTAGCGAGTTCGTCCCGTTTTCGTCTTCCTACGTTTTCTTGTGTGATAGGACTTCAGTCCCTCTTCTCCTCCATTTCGACCTCACACATCTTTTCTGCCCCACATCAGGCTTTCTCTATCCTGATTTGCTGTGTATACGATAGATGACTAAGCCCTGTAGGTTAAGAATTTTTTTTTGACGTTCTGTTGACTTCTTAATAAAATAGTGACCATATGAGATGCAGTTATCAGCGATCGTATTAATTTGACCGCGCGCAAATGAAAATCCATTTTATATGCTTCCCGAGCATACCGAATGCAGTCAACTTCCTTTTATAAAGGAATAGAGAATCCGACGTATGATTGTGGAATCAACTATGGGTGACGATAGTGGCGGGCATTTCTGGCGAAATGATAAACACATTTATAACTTGTAACCTACATGTGGGGTCTTTTCACAACATTGTTCATGTTCTAGTACTGGCGTGAGGAGCATCCGGTCAATTCAGGGAACCTAAAATTGACGTTAGCTCGCTTTTCTAAAAGGACATTTGGAATAAACGGTCAAAACTAGAATTAGAACAATATATACGATGGAACACTACCTGGCAATGAGAAAGAATGAAATCATGCCATTTGCAGCAACGTGGATGGAACTGGAAGGTATTATGCTGAGTGAAGCAAGTCAGTCAGAGAAAGACAGATACCCTATGTTTTCACTCAGATGTGGATCTTGAGAAACTTAACAGAAGAAGCAGAAGGGGGAGGGGAAGGGGAAAAAATAGTTACAAAGAGAGGGAGGGAGGCAAACCACAAGAGACTCTTAAATACAGAGAACAAACTGAGGGTGGATGGGAGGGGTGGGGGAGAGGGGAAAATGGGTGATGGGCATTGAGGAGGGCACCTGCTGGGATGAGCCCTGGGTGTTGTATGGAAGCAATGAGCCACGGGAATCTGCCCCAAAAACCAAGAGCACACTTTACACACTGTATGTTAGCCAATTGGGCAATAAATTATATTAACAAAAGAACAATCAATTCTGCAAATTCCGAACTCCCCCAGACTCAAGGTTCCTGATAAAAGGCTACTTTTATATTTACTGTGTGAATACACAAAGGGGAAAAAAAAATGACTTGCTTACCCACCATGTCTGCCAGAATATAAACTCAGTAGAACACGAACGTACTAAAGGCTTGGGAGAATCAATCCCGTCACGGAGCTGTCCATCTTCAGAAAGGCTGATACTGAGGGTTGGTACCCATCACCCAGCTTCTTACACTTTCTCACCAAAGTGCACCACCCGTGTGACCCTTGGCTCATAACAACAGTATTCCAACACTGAAGATTGCTTTCACTTTGTTTACTTGTACAGTATAAGTGGAAGAAGAAAATCAGTCTTTCATGGAGACAAGGTAGAAGAATACCCAGGAGGCACTAAAACCCAGGTGTGTTTACTAATGGAAATAAATATGCTTTCAGGCAAAGGATTTCATTCCTATTAATTAACCTTTAGATATTCTGTACATTTGGGAACTTCAAAATGAATAATGAAAATGTGGAGCTGAGTAAAAAAAAAAGTTAGAGAGGGAGGGAGCCAAACCATAAGAGACTCTTAAAAACTGAGAACAATCGGGGCGCCTGGGTGGCTCAGTCGGTTAAAGCGTCCGACTTCAGCTCAGGTCACGATCTCGCGGTCCGCGAGTTCGAGCCCCGCGTCGGGCTCTGGGCTGATGGCTCAGAACCTGGAGCCTGCTTCCGATTCTGTGTCTCCCTCTCTCTCTGCCCCTGCCCCGTTCATGCTCTGTCTCTCTCTGTCTCAAAAATAAATAAAATGTTAAAAAAAAAAATTAAAAAAGAAAAAACTGAGAACAATCTGAGGGTTGATGGGGGGTGGGAGGGAGGGGAGGGTGGGTGTTGAGGAGGGCACCTACTGGGATGAGCACCCGGTGTCGTATGGAAACCAATTTGACAATAAATTTCATGTTAAAAAAAAGAAAAAAGAAAAAGAAAAGAAATAATGGCGAATAACACGCTATGGATATTACTTAAAGCTGGACACGTCAGATGTTCGTACGTTGACAATTTAAATTCCTCCATCAGGAAACTAAGGAAATGAAGTTTGCAGAGCCAATGAGTGGCAGAATCTGGAACCAGATGGGTCCGTTCCCACCTCGGCTGAAATGCTGATCCCCACTGCCTAGTACTGCCAGTGCGTGTTCCTAAAAGTACGCAACTACATGGTTTAGGGAAACCTGGTTAACAGCAGTGGATTGGACAAAACAAAAATACAAAAACACTTTCTCTTCCTGCCCTATCTCATTTGCCAAATCAACAATTTCCAAATAATTGTCTGCTTTTTTAAAAAGTCTATTTATTGGAGGGGGGGAGCCACAGAGGGAGAGAGAGAGGGAGAGAGAGAGAGAGAATCCCAGCACCGTCAGTGGGAGGAACCCAATGCAGGGCTTGAACTCACAAACCCAAGAGGTCATGACCTGAGCTGAAATCAAGAGTCGGGCGCTTCACTGACTGGGTCACCCAAGCACCCCAATTGTCTGCTTTTGATGCTCTTCTGGAGTCAATTCATATTGGTCAGTCCTCCCATTTTTTCTCAGACCTTGTCTTCCGCATCTGACTCACTGAAGCCTCAGCCAACTCAGGTTGTTGTTTACTTCTGGTCACTCCCACAGCCTCCAAATTTTGAGCCCTAGTCGAGCTGTTTTCCCAGGGTCCCCAACAACACTGGCGGGGGGGAGGGGCATGCAAATGAGGTCTCTCAATTCCTCACTGCAAGCAGCTAAAAAATATAAATATATGCAAATCTTACACGCTCTCTGAAGTTATCACAATCAATAATTAACATCACCAATCTAGCCATTCTGGGTACTTACACCGTCCCAGCATTCCCATTGTGGGGAGAAAAAGAAGACATACATGAGAAAAGTTTCTACGTCTTGGATCATCCCAGGGCAAAGGCAAAATCATGCTCAGGATTGTTTCAGGAGAGACAGGTTTATGAAACGGAGAAGGACATTTTCAATATTAACATTAATTGCCTATTATGAAACTGCCCAGAAAGATACCACACCTTTAAATTGCTATTGAAGGGGTAAAATTCGAAAGATTCCTTTCACAGAGAATAAAACCATTTACTATCAATAGGAATATGAAAGGAATTTATTGAAAACGTTTGGGAAGGCATTTGGAAAGGACAGAAGGATATTCCAGCAATAACGAAAGGTTTAGACTCTTCTCTATGTTAGGTTACAGAATGCCTCACCATGGTGCACTGGTCCCAACTGTCAGCTCAACTCTGACAGAGCAAGCAAGCTGTTCCTGTCTAAAGCCCACCATACGGTTTGAATGTCATAGGCCTCTCCTCCACGAAATAACCACCTTGATCTTTTGTGGAGCAGCCTGTAACATTTCCGAAAGGGAGAAAATCAGCCCTTTACGGTTTCTTCCCATAAACACGATGCCGATTTCAATGAAAGCAAATCACTCTTCTGAAAAAAAAAAAAATTACAGCTGATATTAAGCTTCTATAGTTTACAAGATTCTGCAGTGGATACTCTGGGGTCCTTAAAGATGCATCAAAGGGGCCCTTCTGCTGAAGAGAAGACAAGAGGGAGGTCTGAGCACTGTATATGTGAGATCTCCATCAGTCTTCACGATGACTCCATAAAGTGAGTATTAGCATCGTGTTTTCTTAAGGAAGCAGAAGTTCTGATAACGTAGTAACTTGTTCTGGATCAAAACACTGGAGAGAAACCAAAGAGATTCCAACCCGGGTCTTTGTGACGTCAAGGTCAATACTTTCCAGGGATGAAGACAAAGAGACAATACAGTGAAGTTCAGAATGTGCCAAGTCAGTTTGCCCAGATGATGCTTCCCAGGAGTTTAGAGAAGAGACAGCTCCCTGGGGTAGCGTTCACTTCCATGACCATAATTACAGCTACCGTTGACAGAGAGCTGAATGTGCCTACAGGGACCCATGCGACACGTTTCGCAGGAGCGGGTTCACCCAGCATGGCGGTGAAGAGCACAGGTGTGGAAGAGGACAGACTGAGTCAGAGTCGCACTCATGCTTCTTAATGGCCCGGCTGCCTACTTTGCTAAGACTTAGCGTCCAAAGCTATAACCTGGTGAGGTCCTATGAAGATCATCCTCATGTCTAACCCAAGTGGCTATCAGAATATATAATAATCATGATGTTTGCCATCTTGAATATGAAGTTTGAGGGTTTCCGTCTTCAAGAGAACGGTAAGCTCAGGTTAAGTGAAAAAAACCTGCTATAAAAAATGCGTAGGCTTCAAAATCATACCATTTGATAGTAGCAACTCAGTTCAATTTATCCTTGTTTATTTCCCAGCGACCTTATTTTTAGCCCGGTTACTGCCACGTTTTGCTCAAGAAAATTGCCATTGCCTTTCTTAAATTTATGTTCTGAATCACAGAAATTCAGAATTGGTATGGACCTTAACTTGACCTGAGACGATCCCTGTATGATTTTGTGTTTTCCCTATAAATTGGGACATCCGTACTATACTGGAATGACTTCTGTAATAAGGACCTCATGTCCTCCCCTGTATGTCACCACAAATAGAACGCAAAGAAAAAAAGGATTATTACTGATATCTAGTTAATCCATATATAAAACAGAGTTAGAACGGAATAGTATAAACTCACAGAGTTAAAAATGAATGTCTAAAACTGAAAAAAAAAAAAAGTGACAATAAACATTTGACATTTGCACCTATACAAGGCTAGGATAAATGTGTGCTCATTAAATGCATCACAGTTCACAGTAATATAGTAATCTAAATTGCATACTCAGATATCAGATAACTTTGTGAAGATTACAGAATGTGAAACCACATACGTATCTACAAAGACAAACAATCCTTTGTATCCAAAATAGAAAATGGTGTACTGAGTCCACTTGGCAAATCACTTCTTAGCTTTGTTAAAGCTCTAGAGACACAAAGTTCCACCAGGATATAGTTAAATACTAATGGAGGATTTTTTAAAACAAACCCCAGTTAGAGTCAATTTTGATGAAGTGGAACCGATATTAAATAAACTCCCCTGTCTATCTTTGCCTACCCACATATCATTCCAAAGTTCTAGAACATTTGCCAACTAATTTAACAGCAATCTGTCATTTATTAAGATGCAAACTGGTACCACGCCTGCTAAAGCTGGATGTATATCAGATAAAAATATGTTCTTCCCAAGTGGAATCAGTTAATTTTATTATGATTATTATTACTGCGTTTATTATACAAGCTCATTATACCTCTTCTCTCCCCTTCTGGTGAACATATGCCTTTAATTTAAGGGCGGAGCAGTGTGTATACGTGCACATGTGTGTACGTAAAAGACGATGTGTGACTGCAAGGCAACCCTGTGTTTTCGGCAAATATTCCAAATATCTAATCAGGCGTCAAATTGGGTAAATCGCGAAAGAAAATTGATGCTCGGAAGAGGATATATTAATTAAGAGACTTCATAAGAAACTCAACAGCCAGGCATGTGCTAATAGATGTCCATCAAATGTCCTGGTTTCCATCTGGACCCCTGAGAAGACAAGAATGAGGACAGGAGGAAGGTCACGGTTCCAACAGGGAGATTCCGGGCCAATGATCTGGATCTCACCTAATTTTGTTCCCCACCCTTGACATTGGTTCTGTTAGGAATACGCTGGAATGCTTTCATTGATAATCCCAAAGCCTGAAAAGCTCAAAGAAAAATGATCTGGAATTGAGAGGATACTTGTAGATAGTATAGTAAACTAAACTCTATAGCCCATGCTCCTACAATATCCATAATGAGTTGCAGGATTTCTCCAGATAAACGATTAAGGTAACTGCCAAACCAGTGCATGGTAGGCAATGGGGGCTCAAGTGATATTTCTTGAGTAAAATAATAAGGGACGTCCTTGTAATCTGAACATAGGGTTTTCTAATTATGAAAAAAAAAAAGGGAAAAGATTCAATTCCGATTTTTTTTTTTCGCTTATTTTCTAAAGGAGATCATTAAATATCCTTGTCAGGAAACCAGGAAAAGTTGTCGATGCACGAGATGCCTGTGTAAAAATTCACCAAAGATGATTAAAGTTTCATAACCCAAATGGGGCAAAAAAAAAAGATGACTGCAGGGCAACTAGGCTGAACACGAGAAGTTTTGTTATTGCGCGCTGTGCCGTCTGTCCTCACTGCTTACCAGATTCTAGTCCCTGAAGGAACTTGGGGAATTCGCTTGCACTTTATTTAGAACCTTTATTCATCACTCCATGGTGAGCCTCCCAAAGACAAAGGCTGAGTGTTATTCATCTTTCACTACCGCCTCGTCAAGTACCTAGAATATTATAATCACCCAGTGACTGTCTCCCGGATGCAATCGGGAATGAATGAACGAGTAATGAGTCTATCCAAGAAAACTTTAGGCAGTTTAGCTTCTTATTGTCATACCAAACACCAGGTCACTTCTGTCTGAAACACTCTCGATTGCCTCATTCATTTCATAAAATCGTTTTCCTACTTGGAACCGCCTGGGTAGACAGAGGGAAGAGCTTCCCCTGCAGGGGATTTTTGCCAGTCATACGGAGCCAAAGGTTCACCGAGGTAAGTGGAATCCTGTCAGCTTGAATGAGAGTCACTTTGAAACGGTCCTTTCCTTTGACGACCCGTAAGATTTCGATTCTGCAACCCCCGGCAAGATTGTGAGAGACCTCTGTGCCCTGCTAAGAAGCTTAGAATGTTCCCTGTCGGTCATAAGGAGAAGTGATGAGTTTTAAAGCAAGACAAAGGGCAAGATTTACATACAAAACATTCTTCTTTGGCTGCACTATTCCCGCTGAACTGAAAGTTGGAGCTCAAGCTGGGAGGTTGGGCGCTTTGGAAGGACTCTATGGCCCAAGTCCCTCTGGGAGCGGTTGGTTCTAACTGTGAGGACAAGAGGACACATTTCATAGACTTTCAGAAAGGAAGACAGGAGAGAAAGACTTACTGGATGACTAGCCCGGGGAAAAAGAAGAAATCACACGTTTTAGGAAGGTACACAGGGTGAATCGTCGTGATGGCAACCAATAAACAAATATACAAATGTTTGTAAAAATGATTCAACCACTCAATTCGTTTCCAGTTCTAATGTTCTGACTCTACAGGTCGAATGGGTTTAGCTGAATTTTTGCAAAGCAAGTTCCAAACTCAAACTGAAAGTGAAGTTAGATTTGACGCCAATTTAAAACGAGTTATGAAGATAAAGCTTTCGCGTGGTTAGAGTTTAGAACACGGAATAAATCAAGTTACATGCATCTCCTTACTGCAGAACTTCTCAGAGCCTTTAATATGCCTTTAAGCTCCCAAAGGGAGCATATAATAAGTGGTGTGTTTCAAGCCTACTTGATAGCAAAATCCTTCACCTACCCCTACCCCACTTTGGGGCATTTTATTAATTAGTGTTTTATGGACTTCAGGAAAGTCCTTCAGACTTCAGGAAATATTCTCTTGGATATTTTGTCCCATTTATTTTGGCCATTCCTTAATAATCTCAAGACTGTATATTTACCTTCTTTAAGGATCATTCAGCAATATGAAGTGGATTAAATGCAGAGATTATGGACAATCAAGACTTATTACAGTTTTCTGCATGATTAATTAGTATTTCACTTTTAGTACCCTGGCCTTTTCAGAAGTGATAATGATTAAGACTCGTAACACAATTAGAGATTTTGCTATGTTCCAGAAACTGCTGCATATTTTACACGCATTAATCCCATAATCGTCATGACAGGCCTATAAAGTAACTGCCAGCGTTTAGCTCCATTTTACAGAGGAACAAACTGATCCTGAGAGAGGCAATTCACTTGAAGAAGGTAAGAACGTACTGAAACCCACTGGAGAGTCGGAATCTACAGTCTGAGTGCATTAATCACCAGACTATATCATGTAGTTAATCACTCATTTCCGTATTATAATAAAAAACAATGCAACTATGATCCTTACATAAATTCATTCAGTATATGCAGCAAACCGGCATGGAATTCACCCGTGTATTTATTCACACATTTGGTCACTCCTCACGAAACTGTGTTTTAGGTACTTGGGTTACAGTCGAGAACAAAACATTTCCATCTCGGGGCCTTTACGGGGGAGACAACTCGTCGGCAAGATAAGTAAATACACTAAACAGAAGGAGACAAGGGTTCAGAAGGGTTGGAGGGTGTGTATTTTATTGCGGACCAGAAGAAGCAGGCGGGGCCTCCCTGTCAGGACGGATTACATGAGGGTTCAGACAAGAGCCCTGGGTTTCCCATTAGAAGGTCACTGTGGTCTAGATAAGAACGGCCTCGGTGCAGTGAGGGGTCGGGGTTCTGACGAGTTGCTTCAAGAGATGATGGGAAAAGAGCTCGTAGGGGGAAGTATGAACGGTGGTTTCAAAGGGGAAAAGAAATGAGTCAGTAATTGGAAAAATACAAGTAGACTGCCAGAGGGCGTCTCCCCTCTTTCTTCAGAGATAGAATCAACAGTGTGTGGATGGCCGTCACACAGATGAGAGGGAAGTTTTGACGATGAAAGAAAAGAGGATTGAACCATGCCTGTAGTGGGGTGAGAAGGTAAGGCCTCCGTGAAGAAATGGAGGAGGGAGACTTAACATAGAAGGTGAGAACCTAATTCACCTCGGTAACAGGAGAAAAGCTCAGACATGTGGTCACGGATGATACAAGCAGGTCAGCTGGGCCAAAGAGAGCAGGAAGGACAACTCGTAAAATAATTTATTAGATTTCTTGGAGGCCCACATTCTGACTTGTTTCGCTGTGCCGAAAGTCTATTTTCTGCAAAACCGGGGAGAGTGGTTAGCTACCTTATGAGATTATTGTGAAGATTAAAAGTCGTCATCTGGGGTGCCTGGGCGGCTCAGGTGGTGAAGCATCTGATTTCGGCTCAGGTCAGGATCTCACCGTCCAGGAGTTCGAGGCCCGCGTCGGGCTCTGCGCGGACAGCTCAGAGCCTGGAACCTGCTTTGGATTCTGTGTCTCCCTCTCTCTCTGGCCCTCCTCGCTCATGCTATCTCTCTCTCTCTCTCTCTCAAAAATAAATTAAAAAAAATTTTTTTAAGTCATCATCTATTTGGGGGCTCACAAGAGTGACCATACTGTGACAGACTGGCAAATGTTAAGTGTCTTAGTATCATTATTATTATGATGGCTACCACCACACCTCTACAATCTTCTTCATCGTCATCATTAATTGTACACAACCCGAATTATGTACCTTTAATTCTTGCTTTTAATCTTACAGTGCCTTAGCATCACATAAAATGCAATCTCTGGGGAAAAGAGCAAACTGTCGATTGCAATATGGTTTGCTCAACATAGTTTGTCTAATGCAATGCTGGCACATGAATTCTAAAGGCTGTAAATTGAATCGATTCCGATGGTGTTAACGTCTTTGAAAAGAGTGTTACATGCTACTGACCCAAACGCTTATCTTACAGTCAACACATAGGGAGCATTTTTTGAAATCCAATATTCGCTACGTTTTTTGATTAGCAAGCAGGAGAAATGGATGCAATCAATATTTGGATTCCCTGGGCCAAACCTATTCCCTTGATACGTAGGCTTCCCCCTCTTGCCGCCCCTCGTCACTTGTCGTGGTTGTCCGCCCCCGCCCCGTCCTACTCATCATCAACTCTTCCCTTCGACCTTCAGCTCTTACCTCCCCGCCACTTTCCCACACAGCACTTTCCCACACTTTCCCTACAGAGCAGCGAGCTTTTACAATTGTGTATCCCCGCAGGCCACTACTCTGCTGAAAACCTCTAATGGTTTTCTGTAATGGAATAGAATGCAAACACCCTCTGTGGTTTAGAAAGCCCTGCTGAGCTGGCCCCTGCCTACCTCTCCAAGCCACCTTCTACTGCCTACTTTCTGTCCACACTGCTCGCAGCACCCAAATTAGCATCTTGTTCCGTGAACACACCTGATTATTCTCCCCTCGGGGTGCTTTGCCCTTGCTGTTCCTTCTGCAGAGAACATTCCTTCCACATGACCGGCATCGTGTCAATACTGTCCTCATTTATGTATCATCTCCTCACAGAGGACTCCCTATCCTTCTTAACCACAGCGGTTCTGTCCTTCCCTCTTTCCTGTTTATCTCATTTATAACACTTATCTTTAACTCGTAGTCTTGATGGTTTCTAGGTTTGTTTCCTGTCTAATGACTAGAATGTAGAGACTTGTCTGTATTGCATACAAAACTTAGAGGTCTCCTTCACTGCTTTACCCACATTGACTACAAAGTGGGAGTACGTTAAGTTTGATAGAAAGAACAAATACATTTCAATTCCCCTATTTTTGTAGATGATCCAGTGAAAACTCTAGTGGGCCAGAATGACTTTAAGCTGTCACATAGGTTTTTGACCTTGCTACCTGAGTGAACTGTTGTAGTAATCATTTATTCCTTCATTCCTTACATCACTCAGTCGATAAATCACTTATTTATTTCTCAGTCGCACTTTATAATCTAACTTTGTATACGTTTCAGGCAATCATTTTGTATATATTTGACCACGTACATTATATGTATAAAGAACACAACTTAGAATAATCTCAAAGAACGTGAGATGTAGTGTGCTGTTTGATGCCTGATGACAAAGAGATTTCTTTCCCCTGGAAGACTCCTGTACTGCTTTAAAAATGTTAAACTATATATCCCCAGATATTCGGAGAAACAGCTCTTGGGAAAAGATAAATTAAATTCAAGACTACAAACACAGATACGTAGAACAGATCTGTGTGTCAAGAAGTTGTCTTGATGAAACGGAAGATGTGCCCCTAAGGGCAAATGAAACTGAAGGTGAGGGCAGACATAGGAAGGACAAAATATGGGCATGTAAGAACTCAGGAAGTCTATGAGTTTCTCCTGTATTGTTTTTAATCCACCACTATAGGTAAACTCAATGGAATCATCTAGAATTCTGCGGTGTGGAAATGGTGGAGAAGGATGGGGGATCGAAGAGAAATATTAAGTTTTTTGGAAGGACACGATCTCTTTTCTGAAAAACAAAGTATGCATACATACGTGTATAAATAAAATGTATTTCTTGAGCACCTATTATGTTTCAGATATTGTGCCGATTGCTTTATATGCATTATCGTCTCATTTAACACTCATAACATCTCTGTAAGTCAGTACTATTAGTCCCTTACTTTAGAAGAGGAAATGGAGAACAGAGGTAATTTGATCTATATCAGGCCAGAGAGCAGTAAATGACAGATTCTGGACTCAACCCTGGATAAGTCCAAAGCCCATGTGTATTAAATGCTAAAAACCCTATCCTGTTGATCTAATCACATTTAAATGGGTCACTGCTGCTTTTCCATAATTGAATGTGCCAGGATAGGAGCCAGAGAATAATCTGTTGCTTTTAAGAGTGATTTCTTTTGTTATTACCTTAACTCTAAAAGTAAACAGGTCATTTTAAAGCTAACCCTACTTTTTTTTTTTTTTGAAAGATTGAAACCTTGAAGGATCTTCAGTGAAATGTTGAATAAATTACGGTATGTCCATATTCTAAACGTTTTTGAAACATTAAAATAAATGAGTTCTATCCTTTTGCATTGCCGTGGAAGAATGCCCACTACACCCTGTTAGGTGAAATTAGCAACATGCAGAGGCATGTGACCCGTCTGCTGTGTGAATGCATACACAAGTATAGAAAGGTGTAGTTCATACTCAACGATGGTTATCTAGTTGGGTGGGAAATCTGTTTTCAATTTCAACTTTACAGTATGACTTATTATAATAAGCAAAGGTTGGGGCGCCTAGGTGGCTCCGACGGTTGAGCGTCCGACTTCGGCTCAGGTCATGATCTCGCTGCTTGTGGGTTCGAGCCCCGCGTCGGGCTCTGTGCTGACAGCTCGGAGCCTGGAGCCGGCTTCGGATTCTATGTCTCCCTCTCTCTCTGCCCCTGTCCTACTCGCATTCTGTCTCTGTCCCTCTCAAAAACAAATAAACATTAAAAAATAAATAAATAAATAAATAAATAAATAAAGCATAGGTTAATTTCGTACTTAATAGTGAATACAGAGTAATTTTCAAAAATAGGATTTGTTTCTGGGGCGCCTGGGTGGCTCAGTTGGTGAAGCCTCCGACTTCGGCTCAGGTCATGATCTCACGGTCCGTGAGTTCGAGCCCCGCGTCGGGCTCTGGGCTGACAGCTCAGAGCCTGGAGGCTGCTTCGGATTCTGTGTCTCCCTCTCTCTCTGACCCTCCCCCGTTCATGCTCTGTCTCAAAAATAAATAAACATTAAAAAAAAATTAAAAAAAATAGGATTTGTTTCTAAATATAATCTTCCTATAAGTTTGAATAACTTCCTCAGAGGATCTTCTTTCTTATCTTAATCCTTTCCTCCTTCAACCAAAGTACCGTATGTTTAATGTGCTTTACACACTGAACTTCCCGTTAAGATTTCCACTGAAAGATTCCCTAGAGAAAATAAATTTGAAAACCACTGGTCCATATCACCTGATTCAGTGGCCACTATTGAATATGGGGCATTCTCTGTCTGTATGTACAGTCATGAGATTATTCATTACTAGTTACTAACATAAGGATATTGAGAAATTCCAGCCTACTCTTTATTATAGCAAAAGCCATACACATACAACTTGAAAATTAAAGACAAACTAGGCTTGATTTATTAACTTGAATGACCATTCAATCGATGGCACAGAGAGATGGTACACTAATCTGTAGCCCAGGGCTTTGGTCATGGAATCCCCAGTTTACTTAGAGTACATTCATTTGGTGTTCAGATACCTTGAAAGGAAAATTCTAGGCAACGATTTAAAACCCTGTTCTATGACTTTAGAGGGCTCTAAAGTATCTAAACATTGACAGAATTAGAAAGTATGTCTTAACCATGCCTGAACGAGCCTTCAGTGAGGAAGTACATCCTGAACAAGTGCGTAAGCGTTTCCTTTCAGTCTATTTCACAATGACCAGGAGACAGCTTAGCTCACGGTCTTGTGATCAAACCCTAACACCAGTCCCACAAAGGTGGAAGAAGCATTATTGTTTGTACTTCAGCCGCAACATGACATTGACCAACGGCATGCATCCCACTGCTCCAAATCTGGGCCAAATATACATCCATCCTGCGGTTGGCACAATTCGTAGTAAATTCAATGACATTCAACCAACGTTCACGGAGTACTCGCTAGAGCTCCATGTACCCTCTGGGTTTTTCAAAGCCCCTAAGGATAGGTAGAGCACAACTCTGCTATCTAGGGACATACAGTTCCACGAGGAAAATACAGGCAAGAATCTCTCTGATATAAAGCACACTGTGATAACGACGATATGTAACACCAGTAAGAAGGCGAAGTTTAGCAGGTGCCGGGTAGGGACTGCTTGCACTTAGTTCTAGTCTGGGCAGTGAGCAGACTTCAGGAGACAGGCAGCATTTTCACTGAGGCTTGACAGTGGAACAGAATCAGCTGTATAGGAAGAGGACCTAGGGATGAGGCGGGGATGCGCAGGGGATGTGATAAAGGACAGGAAGAATGGAATCCGCTTACATTTCAAAAAGTAAAAAGAGATGGTGGAGGAAAGGAAGGGTGGGCCCAGATCATGATTAAAACGTATGCTTTCAGTCACCCAAAGCTGCATTCACGAGTAAGACACAGAAGGGAGTGGCCTCTGACGGAATGCTCCTTCTTCCATGGTTAGAAGTATACAGCAACCTTATTTTTACTGAATTAACTAAAATAAGATAGGGCTTTTTCAGATCTGTAATTTGAAGAAAACAGTTTATTACATTAGGTTACGTGGTCAGTTTTTGCAGAGGAGGAACGGTGAGTGGATTTTTTCGTGAAATCAAGGAAAATGATGATGGGTTGAGCTGCCTGGTTAGGGAACTTGGGAGGCAGCATAAAAATATTATTGTCCTGGGACAGCAGTGGAGCTAAGGGGGTAAGAAAGGGGGAGGCCCGGAGGGGCACTGCTGGTGACCCGGGGCACCGACTGGAGAGACGGAATATCTTCACATCTCCATCTCGCAGTGCTGAGCATTTATTTCTCCAAATGCAAGATTAACGTGTATCAATGACTAGATTTTTCTCTGAGCAAATCTAAGCATCCAAATACACCTCTGTTCTTGTCAGGGGAAACTCTCTAGCTCTTAGCCCGTTTTCAGAATGGATGCAACACACGGTTCCAAAGCTAAACGCGCCTCCTTCCCGGCTCAGCTCTGAGCTCCATTCATTCCTCTAGACTGAAGGACTGGAACCCACGGGTGGGTTCACAGGAGAATCATCACCGATTGACCGAGCGTGAGCTTTTAAACCTACCATTCTAACGCCGTTTTCAAAGGCTTGCCGGGTGAGTGGAGCCGGTCCGTCCACGGTCTTGCCATCATCATCCGGGCCCCAGCTGGCACTGTAGATATGCACGTGCTGGGGATTGAAGCTAACCGATTTCGCTTCAACCATGTCTGTGACATCTCCATCCAGCATCCGAACCCCTTCCAGACAGAAGGGAATTAGCTTGAATAGAGGCTTCGCTATATAACACCCGAACAGCCCAAGACATACTCCAATTCCAGCATTTGGGGGGCAAAGAATACACTTAATCAACAGTTACGTGAGCACATCCTCTCCCCCTCTCCCCCCAAAAAGGATAACGTAGACTCTTCTGAAGCTTTCTTGGAGAGAAAGTAAATTATGTTGTACACGATGGAGGAAAACTTCTTTCCAATCTTTTTTATCCGTTATTCTCTCTTTTAACGTTCCCACAATTTCTCCCTTCCCTTTACCCTTGTCTTCAGAGAGTACTTGACAGCGAGAACCCCAGGGCAATCCATCTTCCCTAAATTTCTCTTCATTAGGTAACTTGGGTTCATAGTTGGTATAAAGCATTCTGACCTTAGCGAGCTCACCAAATTTGGAAAGCGGCCAAGTTAGGTGGGTCTAATTTCCTCCATATTTAATATTATCTCCTAATCTGTAAGACTGATGTGAACTTAATATATTCTTTCTTTGCCAAGTTATTTATGAGTCAAATAATAAATGAGAATGCTCTTGGAGCATGGAACGCATCAAATAATTCTCAAAGGGTTTTAATAATGTTTAGTCATTAATCTTCATTTAAGTATAGTCCTGCCCGACAGACAGGAATTTATTATTAACCTTAATAGGCAAAAATAAACAGAGATATGCAAAAATAAATTACAGGTCAAACGTCAGGCTTTCCTTCTTTCCTTTTATTTTTAAGACTTGAAACATCAGAACATCTAATTATTAAGTAAACCTCTCCCTCCTTCAGCTTCAGCTAAATACCATCACTGAGAGACCGTAGTATTTTACAATCCCATCTTTATGGTCCAAATTCACTCCTTTGAGTTATCTTGTTATCCTTGTTATCCTTGTTATCCAGTAGGATTTCAAGTTTTTATGGCTACCAACACATTTTTATTATAAAACTGCAAAGCAGGCTAGCTTTAATGCTATGTGGTTTGAGGTGGACTTCTGGTAGAAAATAAACCTATTTTTGAAAAAATACTGTACCTTCTTTGTGCTTTAAAGAATGATTTAACCGTTAACTCTAAAATTTACAAACATAAAAAAAATAGAATGACAATGAGCATTGATATCAACAATACTCAAGAACTGTTAACATTGTGCCTGATTTGCATCGGAACCTTTTTACGCCATGTGACAGATAGGTCACTATACCCTTTTATATAGTGACCTGTCATGTGGCGTAAAAAGGTTCCGCTGAAAATCATACATATCATACACACACACACACACACACACACACCATATATAATTTTTTTTTTTTTTACAAAAGAACAATAGAAATAAACACTCAGGACACATTAAATATCCCCAAAGCATCCCTAAAGACATTGCACTTGATTGTTCCATCTCTTGGCTGTCTTTTCTGCTAGACTTTTGGATTTTTAAAGACGTATATAACAGGTGACACGGAGAACAAAGGTTGTAAAACAAGTCACTTTAAAAATTATGAAATGGAAACTGCACTCAGAAGGCATGTCGACACTGTGTTTTGTGGGAGTAGAAAGCCTGGCTTTCTGCATATACTAGGTCCTAAGTAGCCACTGGTTTGCTTTAATTTGACATGAATATTCAAAATTCATCTGCACGGTTTTTACTAAAAAAAGACGGGCTACTTCATATTCTTTGATTTTTACTTCTTGCCATTTCAAAGCATAAAATGGAGCTACAGTTGACCATTGAACAACTCAGAGTTAGATGTGCTAGCCCTTCCCCACCGCCGTGCAGTCGAAAACCCACGTACAACTCTGACTCCCCCAAAACTTAACTCCTCTTGGCTGGAAGCCTTACCTCTAACATAAACCATCGATGAACATGTATTTTGTATGATATAGGTATTATATATTGATTGTATTCTTACAATAAAATAAGTTAGAGCAAAGCAAAGGTTATGAAGGAAATCTTATGGAAGAGATAATGCATTTCCTGTACTGGGCTGTATTTATTGAAAAAACTCTGCATATAAGTGGACCCGCACAGTTCGAACCTGTGTTGTTTAAGGATCAACTGTATTTTATTGGGACAAAGAGGTCTGAAATAAACACTGGACTATATAACTTCCCGGAGCAGGAGTATCTCTACACAATACCTGTGTTCAGGTTCTAGGTTACACAACTGATGGCAGGTCCATGAAAAAAAAAAACATGCCGGATGAAATCCTATCGAGAGGGTAAATATACCAGTTTTCTGACCGAAAGTTAGCAAATGGGAATTTTGCTTCCTCAAGTTTAAAGATGAAAGGCTGCTTTTCCTTTATCTGATGGCAAGCCTCCATGCTTTGGGTGTGGGGGTTAAATTTCTACTTCAGTATGTTCTTGTTCTGGGGATGACAGAGCATTTGTGAGTCATTGCCAGACATTCATTTCCTCGCGGAAGCCCCGTGCACTAGGTCGGCCGCTTATCTGCGAGTTCACACCTTCGTTCCCTGAAGGTCAGCGAGTGCTGGGTTAGCACTAGAAAGCAATGACGGGGACACGGGTGTGTGTCAGTGTACGTGAGGGACTGTGTGTATCTGGGACGTCACGAAGGGCTGATGAGGCAGCCGCCGTAGCCACTTGATTCGCTGAGACTATCGGGTGTCCAGCAACCTCATCACTCTTCAGGGGAAATTTCTGTCTCTCTTCTTCAGCTCCTTCGTGAACCTTCCCCTTGACACACAGCAGATGCTCTCAGAGTACAGCTAATTCCTGGTTAACAGGCTGCCATACTCTAAGAATTCAGTGTGAAATAAAGGAGAGAAAGGGCAAATGTACTGAGCACTGACATTCAAGCAGTGTCAGAAAACCTTTCCTTAGCACTGTTACCATAGACCCCAAACATTTCATGTTACAAGACCTCTACACTTACTCTAGAAAGGACTGTTATCTTTATTTTTTTAGATCCAATTCTATTTACCACTTGACAACAAAGAGTGTACCGGAAACAAAGATGTCGGTCTAGTAACCGGGAACTTCATTCATCTGTGACACCGGTTAGGAGACCCCCCCCGGGGGGGCATCTCTAGTCTCTCTCATAATGTGTTCTTCCCATTGGTGTGTGACTGAGGCACTAGGCTACAGCTAACGAATATGCTAACAGTCGGGAAAGTAAGAGTTTGCTTCTATTAATGCCTAGATTTATACTACTTTGGTTGGGCCCTTGGAGTAGGCATCTATTTGAGTTTGTGCAGGCATGTGTAATGTATACACATAATCTGGAATTATTAACAGTACAGTATCACTACATTGTGGGGCTACAAAAGGAGGTTTTACCGCTTGCCAATTTCACTTCAATTACAAGGAACTTTTTGTAAAGCGTAAGGACAAAGAAAAAAAATGGGTTTTCTGTTTTGACGTAACTTCGAAATGTTTCTTTCCCTAGAGATGTGATGGGCTCGTATTTATGTTATCAGTTCTCTCTGACCCAGGCAGCGATTATATAGTTTGGGATAGAGCTGTCAATGACCCCCCCCATCTTCGTGACTCAACCTTTTTTTTCACGCCTGTTTTAAAGAAAGACATGTCTGTGTTTGCGACACTTTAGGGAGATGGCTTCAAAAGCTTTTAACCGTATTAATAACACATGCTAAGGTGGTCATTTTCGGCAACAGGTGAACACTACTGTGCGCTCAGATCCCCGTCTTGAGCTCACAAAGGGTTCCGCGTCCGCCTAGGTTTGTTTCCCATACCTCCGATCTTGGCATTGAAAGCAATTCCGACTGTGCAGTGAGAGTTGTTTGCTGCGGCTGCCACTTCTCCAGCACAGCGGGTCCCATGCCTGCAGGGAGAACACACACACTTGCTAAAGTACGACGCTCCATCCTTACAGACCCAAAAAACATCACTGCCACCATTCAGGCTTCAAAGTGGTGAAGAACGCAGCAAGCTGTGGATGTTGCTGGAACTTCTGTCTAAATAGCACAGAGCCTGTCCACTGCAAACTTTGAGCATTTCATTATATTCTGTTTGGGATTACAGTAAAACCTTTGGCTTTGAGCATAATTTGTTCCGGAAACATGTTTGTCATCCAAAGCACTCGTGTATCAAGGCAAATTTCAAGAACCATCGGCTGAGTTGTGATCATGACATTCGGTGCCATGTACTACTCATATTGCAAGACATCGCTCATTTATCAAGTTAAAATGTATTAGAAAGGTTCTTGCCTTGCAGAACACTCGCAGAACAAGTTACGCAGAATCCAAGGTTTTACTGTATATTACTGAAATATATATACACATGTATGTATACATGTATATATAAAATCTCCTTGAAAGCTAACATCAAATGGTATGTTTCTTCGTATTCTCTCAACTTCCATTGTCCAATATGGTAACCACCAGACATCCATGGCCATTCAGTACTTGAAATGTGACTAGTGTGACCTTATTTCAACTTTCATTAAATTTAAGAACTAGCATTCAATTCAATTATTACAAAATTTAAGAATGTCGCTACAGGAGAATCTACTTCTTAAACTGTAAACCAAAATACAGATCAAGTATCTTCAGTGAAAATCTACGATCTAAAATGCGATATGCCATAAATACACATTGGATTTCTAAGATTTGATATGAAAAAAGCAATGTGAAATAATCCCCTAATACTTGTTTTATATACATGACATGAAATATTTTATTTAATAATATATATCATCAATATTTATTTCACCTGTTTCCGCCATTTTACTGCTCTTTAAAAATGTGGCTACTAGAAAAGCAAACATCTTTTTCTGAAAAACATTCCGTTCATTTCTCACCACAGTGACTTTGTTCCTTGATCAGAAAAAATCCTTTAACTGAAAGGACTTCAAAAATCATCCTATCCGAGGATGGCAGAGAAGTTTCAAGTGCAAAGTATAATCTGATTAGAGATGTTGACCTAACACTGTATTGAGAAGAATTCTGAGATATGGCCGAGCCAGAGAAAGGAGACTAGGGCCGATGAAGACTGTGTGTTCTAGATGCAGACGAGGGATGTAATAACCACAATAGCATATTTGTCATTGCTACTCAAGCCCAAGGCTCATTCCTTTGCCCTCAGTTTTAGAGATGAGGGTGCTTAAGGAGGCCCCGAGATGGAGAGGCCTGAGTGCCTCACTCAATTAAACGTCCAACTCTTGATCTCGGCTGAGGTCGTGAAGTTAGGGTTCACGAGTTCGAGCTCCACATTGGGCTCTGGGCTGATGGTGCGAAACCTGCTTTGGAATCTGTCTCGCCTTCTCTCTGCCCCTCCCCCACTGGTGCTCACTTGCTCTCTTGCTCTCAAAAAATAAATGAATAAACTTAAAAAAAAAAAGGAGGCCCTGAGATGTAAAGAGATATGCTGAAAGCAGCCCAAACATTACTTTCTACTTTATAGAAGAGACCACACTCATCATGGGCTATGACTAGCATCTGTGCAAACGTAAACAAGTTACTGCTTATGATGGATAGGTACACACACAAGTTTAGACAACAGAGAAATACCCTGCTTCATCCACTTAGTAACGTCATACATATCTTCCTATGTGAATAGTCAACATGTCATTTAAAAGCTTACTGGTAACTCACATCATCTTTTAAATGGTGCACCCTCCCCTCCCCCCCATAGTCTCTTTCACAACTCACTTATTCCTGGAAATTTACCCAGTATTTCACTAATATTAACAAGGCTATGAAGAAAAATCTTGAGCGTTTATATCACTTTATACCTTGGGATAAACTCCTAGAAGTGGAATTACTCCATCAAAGAGTACAGAATACACCGTCAATTTGTTCAGATGTTTAAAGTAATAAAACTAAACCTCAAAAAACCCCTGCAAGATGGATAAATGTTATTACAAAGCATCAAATTTCTGTGCATCACACACAAAAAGGAAATACCATAAGCCTACTTGAATGACAATATGAAGAATGGAGAAAATATCGGAGCAAATCCCTGTGTCCATAAACCCCTATGAATGAGTTTTTCAATCTTTTTCATCCTTGCCAATTGGACATGACAAACGTTACCTCATTGTTACTTCCCTTTCTATCCCCTCAGATTACATTTGATGTTGTACATCTTTTCAAATACTTATTAGCAATTTCTCTTTCTTGCTTTGTGAATAACATTTTCATGCCTTTTGCCCATATCTGTTGCATATACATTCCCAGATATGTTATTTGGAACACAGCAATCTTATGGCAATTTTAGGTCATTCTACACAGCAATTAATTCTGAGGTACTCGCAACTATCTTGCCATTCTGGCATTTGATTGTACCACTTTAATCATCAGAAAAATGATCCATTTTTAAAGGAAAATAATATTTCTTAATATTTTTTAATGTTTATTTTTGAGAGAGAGACAGAGTGTGAGGAGGGGAGGGGCAGAGAGAGACAGAGACAGAGACAGAGACAGAATCTGAAGCAGGCTCCAGGTTCTGAGCTGTCAGCACAGAGCCGGACGCAGGGCTTGAACCCAAGAACCTTGAGATCATGACGTGAGCTAAAGCGGAAGCTTAAGCGACTGAGCCATCCAGGTGCCCCGTAAAACAGTATTTCTTTTGTAAATTGCAACCTAAACTACCAACTTTACCTACCCCTGAACCCAGCAATTATTTACGTGACTCTTCATTAGTCTCTGACTGCGTATCATTGCATGGTGTAAGTTATTTTTTTCTCAAATGTCAAATTCCCTTTGGGAGTCCATTTTTCTTATACTTCATTGTATCTATTACTAATTAAGGCAAGTGCTACAGGATCATTAAGGATCTGATTTTAATTCTCCAATTGTTATTTGTAAGTCCATTGTGACAGGCTTGTCCATTGTGTGATGGATTTGATGTTTTCTGCAGTTCTGTCAATTTTTATTTTATTCAGAGTGAGTGGAATTATTAAATCTTCCTAGTGAAACTATTTAGGAATATGTAGTAAAACTCTAGGAATCCTATAGCAAAAAAAATTAGAATAAAGATACAGGTTAATAATTAAATGATATACCTTTTTTGCTCCCTTGACTGTCAAACATCCGTATCAGTTATAGCTCTTATAAATACAATATAGTTATGTTTTCTTTGAATCTAGGCTATATTTGTCCTTTACTTGAGAGTAAGTATATTTACAGTGACTATATCCATTGTTATAGGATATATTTATGTTCATTTCTGTATGGATGTCATTCATACAATTCGCTAGTGTTTCTCATAGCTATTTGATCATAAATACCTAACATCACAAAGTCTAAAGTCATCGACGCTTTTTTCAACTTTTCCCAAACAATACAGACTACACTGTTTAAACTGTGATTACTCACCTCTTAACAAATAAGTTCCTCATGATTATAGTTATACATTTTTTTTTAACCTTTGAAACTATCCATTTGTGCCACTACTTTGAATAACCAATGTTTGTTTAGATTTACCAATATTCTTTGCTCTATCTGTTTTTGTGGTTCATAACTCCCTTTTGGGATCACTGACTTCTTTCTGAAGAACATCCTATAAAGCAATTCCTAAACCAGTGATTAAATGTTTAAATCTTCAGAAGTCTCGGGGCGCCTGGGTGGCACAGTCGGTTGAGAGTCCGACTTCAGCTCAGGTCATGATCTCGCGGTTCGTGAGTTCGAGCCCCTCATCGGGCTCTGTGCTGACAGCTCAGAGCCTGGATCCTGCTTCGGATCCTGTGTCTCCTTTTCTCTCTCTCTCTGCTCCTCCCCTGCTTGCACTCTGTCTCTGTCTCTGTCTCTCTCTCTCGAAAATAAGTAAACAGTAAAAAATTCTAAAAAAAATCCTCAGAAGTCTCAGCTCATACCTTTGAAAATTACCTTACTCTTTAATTGCACCTTCAGACTTTCCATATCTTTTTCTCTCTGGGCTGCTCTCTATGTAACTTGCTCAGTTCTATATAACACTTATCTTCGGCCATGACTAACTTGCTATTTAATCCATTCACTACATTACTCGCATCGATCATTAGATTTTTCCTTTCAAGTTCCTTTTTGAACACACCTGGTTAATTTGAACAGTCTCTTCAAAAACAAAACACTTTTCAATTGAATGTACTGACACATACATTTCTTGGTATGTGTGAATTATATGTGATAATTCTAAAATATGTGAATCTAATTCTGCTTTTTTTGCTGCTGGATTGTTTTCATGGTATTATTTTCCCCATGTGGTTGGCAAACCATCCGTTCAGAAGGCTTTTATCTTTGTGAATTCTTTGAGGATGGAAGGGACGATGCATTAGGAGTTTCTGTTTTATGCGGAAGTCTTCCCTCACCTCAGTGAACCAAGGTCTTATCTCCTGCCATCCCTGTGCTTTTAAAAAATCCCGCTCCAGGCTGGCTGGCATTGGCTGAAAAAATTCCTAGGGCCCACCTATTGCCTACCTAGGTGATGCTTCTGAGCTTTCTGAGAGAAATACTCCAGCTATCCCCTTAGCTCAACCATGTACTAAAAATTTCTTTTTTTCCCAGGAGGTTTAGATGTGTTACAGTAGGAAAGATTTAATTGAGTATCTTTCGACCACAGTATTTTTAAAACATAAGAACTAACTTGGCTCTGTACTCCTCAAATGCAATAAAACGCTACACATATTATGCTCGTCATTAATGTACAGTGAATTCTCCTAAGTGAAGAACAGAGTGCCTATTTCCTTCTAAAAACATTTCTTATACAGATTTCTGTACATTGCTCTAGATCGTGAGCAATGACGAACCATTTGGGGGGATCGTTCTCCTGCAGATACATCTATTTCAAATACTGGTTAAATAATATTTGGAACATACTGTAATTGAGGGTCCAAATTGCTAGCTCAACTGCATTCAAACAGCTCACTCTCTTCAGGTGACAGTGATCGTTACCCCATGTAAAGTACCTGTCATCTTTTGTATTTTTAAATGTTGGTTGGATTCAGTGTTTTGACTTGGATTTAAGATAGATCAGGGGTATCTGAGTGGCCCAGTCGGTTTAGCATCCGACTTCAGCTCAGGTCATGATCTCGGGGTTCAACCCCCGGTGTCAGGGTCTGTGCTGACAGCTCAGAGCCTGGAGCCTGCTTCGGATTCTGTGTCTCCCTCTCTCTCTCTGCCCCTCTCCTGCACATGTTCTCTCTCTCTCTCTCTCTCTCTCTCTCTTTCAAGAAAAATAAATAAACATTTAAAAAATTAAAAAAAAATAGATCATGTAACAATGGATATCACCATGACCTGTTCAAGTACGTCAACAAGATTAAGTTTATTGCTTCTCTCAAAGAACAAGGGTGGTCAGCATTAAGAATATTCATGATGTCAGTCAAATATAAAGGTCACAAAACAGACCAAAGTCCGTGTTTCAGATGTATCTTTCTTCAGAGATAACAGAGTATAGGCATATAGATTACTGTCAGCCAAAGAGAACAGTTCCAGTAGATTTTAGTCCAGAAAACAATATGCTCATTATACTACACTCTGACCCACAGCACCTAAGTATGAATTTATTAGCCAACTCCCATGCAACACCGCGTGGAAAATTAGCCATTTAGTTTCCGTGCCTATCATCATGATAACACTAATACTCCTTATTTTCTGAGACCACAGAAGGTAATCCAATGATACAAACTATAATGGATATTTAGACCAACGGCAAAATGAAATGGACATCATGTAATATAAAGTGATGTAGACGAACTAGGAAGTAAAAAGTGCATCACATCTCTGATTCTCTTAGGCATATTATCATTGCTGCCGGTACTATAGGAAGTGAAAAATGTTCTATCACAGAATTCTTTACTTGAAGAAACCATTTTGGCTCGTAAAGAGCATCTTGATGAAGAGGTGATGACAGCCTCTGTTCTACCATTTCAAGTTTTCTCATCTACTACGTTATCTGTTCCCAACAATAAACCACTGAAATTAAAGGTCTCCAGAAGTTTTACCCGGGGTCTATGATTGAAAAGAAAGAAAATGAGATCAGAGAGTGCCTGTTCATTCCTTTCTACGATATCCTGAACTCATACAGGGGAAGCGAAGGGAGTATAGAGTATAAATGCATAGTCGACTGTATCTTGCTAGGTGGTAAAATACTGCCTTCACATCTTCTCTTGCCTTCTCATAGCCCTAGAGTCACAGTGCTTTGTGAACTTTGTTTCTTCCATAGGAGTTAGTGGGGACAGAAATATCAACTTACTTGAGCAGCTTGAGGTTTGGAGACAAGTTGCAAGTAAGCTCAGCAATGAACCCGAGACGTCGGGACACACGCGACAGGTCTTCAGTTGCCACCGCGTTGCTTGAATGTCAAAATTCAAGCCCCACACCAAGCAGTGACATCTTGGAGAAAGACTATTTTCTCTTTCATTTCCTTCTCGAAACCTCTTCAGCTGTTCGTGGATTCAGTCTACCCCCTCACTGTTTCTATTCCCTTTTGACATCTGCTGTGCCCATTCTCTTTGGCAGGTTCTAATTTTGTTTAAATTTGACTGAAAACTTGCCATTTCAAAAGCTCGCTTGGAAAGGGAGAGGAGAGCAAGAAATAATGATGTATTTGACGTGTTCTCCAAAATACCGCTTAGAACTGACGTTTCTGGTGCTCAGATTGTTCTTGATAATATTACCACCTCGTGCTTACATCACACTCTACAGTTCTTTTTTTAAAAAGTTTATTTATTTTGTGTGTGAGCATGTGCGTGAGAGAGAGAGAGAGAGAGAGAGAGAGAGAGAGAGAGAGAGAGCGAGCCCCAAGCAGGCCCCACACTGCCGGTGCAGAGCCCGGCATGGGGCTTGATCCCACGAACTATGAGATCATGACCTGCGCCGAAACCAAGAGTCAGACACTTAACCAACTGAGCCACCCAGGCGCCCCCACGCTCTCCAGTTGTTTTAAGTATTTTAACCTCGTCTGATTCTCACCTCAACCCTCTCGTGTAAGCCAAACGGGTATCACTTCTCTAGTTTCACAAGTGAGCAAATTCAGTCAGTCAGATGGTGACTGGAAGGTAAAAAACATGGCAGGCTCAATCCTTATGTGATGCCTTTTCACTATTCCAGGGAGAGGCACAGGGGTCCACGTCCCTGTCTCTGAACGGCCGCCGAGATTTCATGCCTTTTACGTGCTACCCTACTTATCCCGTGAGGTAGTTAGTGGCAACTCTACTCCTTCATTACTATTGATGACAGGATATTTGACAGTCTATTTTATAGAATCTCTCTAATAAATTATTCAGCTTGAGGTAGAAGGAGAAAATGCTGGGAATCTTAAAAATGAAAACTTAAGAAGAATGGATTATTGCCCTGTCTTCAGTGAAAAGCTTTACCAAATCTCTTGTAAAAGTTTCGGGGGTGGGGCTGGAGGGGGGAAGGTAAATGAAAAATTGTTTGAGGTAACAAATCACACAGTCCACTTTTTGGTGATTAGTTTTTGTGAGACAATTAAGATACTAGCTTCTGAAGTGACTGCAACTATACATAGTCCCTGAGGCTCCCATAATATTCAATTTTTTATTATACAGGGAAGGAATTCAGAAAAACTCATTCAAAGTAACTGCTATGGACTGAATGTTTTCGCCCACCTCACCCTCAATTCATATGTTGCAACCCTAATCCCAGTGTAAGGATATCAGGAGCTGGGGCCTTGGGGAGGTTATTAGGTCGCAAGGGTGGAGCCCTCATGATGGAATCAGAAACAGCACAGAACATTCTTCCTTTCTCTCTCTCTCTCTCTCTCTCTCCCAAGTGTGGATACAGTAAGAAGGCAGCTATCTGCAAGCCAGAAAGGGAGCCCTCACCAAGAGCGGAATCTTGGACTTCTCAGCCTCCAGAACGGTGCAAAATAAAGATTTATTGTTGAAGCCACCCAGTCTACGGGATTCAATTATTGCAAACTCCACTGAGACACCAACAAATAGCTATACAGAATAAGATATTCAGAGATGCTCTGACAGCCTAATGTTGAAAACATCTTGAGCATGAACTCTAAATTATGACAGCTCTCAATAAATTAACATTTATCCATTTTTTAGGGAGACAGAGAGTGAGCGGTGGGGGGGGGGGGGGGGGGGGGGAGCAGAGAGAGAGGGAGACACAGAATCGGAAGCAGGCTCCAGGTGCTGAGCGGTCAGCCCAGAGCCCGACGCGGGGGCCAAACCCACAAACCGCGAGATCATGACCTGAGCTGAAGTCGGACGCTGAGCCAACTGAGCCACCCAGGGACCCCTAAAGTACGACGGCTCTTAGCAGCAGACATTGTAAATCCGCCTCTTGGTCTTTAAGAAGAGATACACAATATTTAAGGAAGCTAATAAAAGTGAGCATTCATCAACTGCTCCAAAGTCTAACAGATAGGTATGTTACAGATAAGAAAGTGAAAAATATATTTTATCATGTTAACTACTAATAGGCCAACAAAGAGTTAGCATCAGATATATCACATGTAAATGACTAGCAAAGTATTCTAAAAAGCAGAGAATTTTCTTTTACAGGTTTAAAACTACTGTTAGCTTGACACACACATACACATATACACACACGAAGCACAGATAAAAACTAGTAAGATCTGAACAAGGTTTGCAGAGTGTATTCACGCCAATTTCCTGGTTTTGATATTTTACTCTAATTATGTAAGTTGTTATCAGTGGGGGAATCTAGATGAAGAGTATGGGGGACTTGTATATTTTTGCACCTTTCTGTGAATTTATAATTATTTTCTTAAGTAAAAAAAAAACCAAACCATTGTAGTTCTGAAGAATCTCCAGTTATTTACAATATTTGGTTGTAATTCAAGACGAGTATTTTAGTCAGAACACGAAATAATGACAATAATATAAATAAAACTCAAATGGTCAGTATACTGCCCTCTTAAAAATGTTCAGATTTTTCACAAACTTATTTTTAAAAATGTTTTAGTTTATTTTTTTGTAATTGAAGTATAATTAACATAGTGTTCTATCAGTTTCAGGTGTACAATATAATGAGTCAATGATTCTGTACATTTCCCAGTGCTCATCAAGATAAGTGTACTCTTGATCCTTTTCACCTATTTCACTTATCACCCCCACCCTCAACATCCCCTTCTCTGGCAACCACCAGTTTGTTCTCCGGATTTAAGTCTGGGTTTTGGTCTCTTTTTTTCTTTGTTCTTTTGTTTCTTAAATTCCACATATGAGTGAAATCCTATGGTATTTGTCCTTCTCCAACTTATTTGACTTAGCAGTATACTAGGTCCATCCACGTTGTTGCAAAGAGTAAGATTTCATTCTTTTATGGCTGAGTAGTATTCCACTGTGTGTGTGTGTGTGCACATATGTATATATATGCGTGTGTGTATACACACACACACACACTCCATATCTTTGTCCATTCATCGATCAATGGACACTTGGGCTGCTTTTATTTTGGCTATTGTAAATAAGGCTGCAATAAACATAGTGGTGTGTGTATCATTTCAAATTACTGTTTTGTTTTCTTTGAATAAATACTCAGTAGGGAAATCACTGGATCATATGGTAATTCCATTTTTAATTTTTGAAGGAACCGCCGTAACGGTTTTCTACAGTGGCTGCACAAACTTGCATACCCCCCCCCCCAAGAATGCATAAGGGTTTTTTTTTTCTATACGTCCTCGCCAACACTTGCTATTTCTTGTCTTTTTGATTTTAGCCTTTCTGACAAGTGTCAGGTGACATCACATTATGGCTTTGATTTGCATTTCCCTGAGGATTAGTGACGTTGAGTACCTTTTCATATGCCAGCCATCTGTATGTCTTCTTTGGAAAAATGTCTATTCTGGTCCTCTGCCCATTTGTTCAGATTATTTGTTTGTTTATTGATGTTAAGTTGTGTAAGTTCTTTATATATTTTGCATATTAACCCCTATCATTTGCCAATATCTTCTCCCATTCAGTAGGTTGCCTTGTCATTTTGTTGACGGTTTCCTTTGCTGGGCCAAAGCTTTTTGTTTTGGTGTAGTTTATTCTTGCTTTTGTTTCCCTTGCCTTAGGAGACATATCTAGAAAAATGCTGCTAAAGCCAAGGTCAAAGAAATTACTGCCTATGTTTTCTTCTAGAATTTTATGGTTTCAGGACTCACATTTAGGTCTTTAATCTATTTTGAGTTTACTTATGTGTACAGCATAAGAAAGCGGTCCAGTTTTCCCAAAACCATTTGTTGAAAAGACTGTCTTTTTCCCATCTTATATTCTCACCCCTTGTAGATTAACTGACCGTATAAGTGCTAGTTTATTTCTGGGCTCTGTATTCTGTTCCATGGATCTGTGTCTATTTTTGTGCCAGTACCATACTGTTTTGATTACTACAGCTTTGCAGTATGTCTTGAAATTTGGGGAGAGTGATCTCTCCAGCTTTGTTGTTGTTTCTTAAGATTGCTTTGGCTACTTAGGGTTTTTGTGTCTGCATACACATTTTAGGATTATGTGTTCTAGTTCTAGGAAAAATGTTGGTATTTTGATAGGGATTACTTTCGATCTATAAATTGCTTTGGGTAGTATGAACATTTTAACAGAGGTTATATGAGCATGGTGGATCTTTCCATTGGTTTGTGCCTTCAGTTTCTGCCATTAATGTTTTAAAGCTTTGGAGTAGAAGTCTTTTACCTCCTTAGTTTATTCTTAGGTATTTTATTCTTTTGGGTGCAATTATAAATGGGACTATTTTCCTAACTTCTCTTTCCATTTCTTCATTATTAGTGCATAGAAATAAAACAGATTTCTGTATATTCCTTTGGTATTCTGAGGCTTAACTGAACTCATTTATCAGGTCTAGTATTTTTTGGTGGAGTCTTCAGAATTTTCCACATAGAGTATCAGATCATCCGCATTAGGGAAGGTTTTATGTCTTCCTTACCAGTTTAGACATCTCGTATTTATTTTTCTTGTCAATATGCCGCTTTGATAATGTTCTCTTACCTCCACCATTTTCCCTCTTCTTTACTCTTTCCAGTCTAGACCTTTGACATCTCCCTCTTTTTTTTTTCTTCCTTCTATTTGCCCAAGCCTAGGAAAAGAGTTTATTCATTACTAACTGAATTCATTGTTAACTATGCTAGCCTATACATAAAAGAATAAATAGCTTGGTTTATCAGAAAACCTAGTTCTTTAGTTCACTCCTGTTGCTTTCTCAAATACAATATTGCAGGCGCTGAGGTACATTAAAACCCACGACAAGCACCTATGTGCATGGGTATGGTCCTGACAAAGATCTTAGCCACCTGTTTATTAACCTAACTCTCCTCCTACCCTTAAGAATCAACAACATCCTCAAAGCAATGGGGTATGAGAGATCCTCGTTGATTAAATATACTAATCATGATAAGGGAATGAGGCCTTTCTCCCTGGCTCACTGGTTCTCTATAGATTTATCTATCATGCTTTTCAGTTCTTCTTTTAATTTTCATGATTAGTTTTCCATGTGATAACATGAATTCATTTCTATGAATTCAGTCTGCCCATGCTTGTTTATGTTCCCCAGTGATTTCATGGTGCTCTTCCTTCCCCAATGGGTCCATGAAGAGCCCACAACTCTACGCTTGAAGCTCCCTAACCTCTATCAGAGGGTTCTGTTTACTGTCTAAAAACTAGATTTACTAGTTTTTACTCTATGTAGTTAGCACTTTGGGAACACCCTGATCTCATTTTCCACCACAAATGGAAGACTGCAAAATTGTCTCCCTTACCCCTGACTATGAATAGACAGAAATTAGTCATTCCTGCTGATTCATTTTAGGTCTGTTCTCAGTGAGCTGGGAGTCAAGTGTTTTCTCTTAAAAGTTCATAAATGTGGATCGGGAAGCTCGAACTCTTCCTTGAAACTGGAAGGCACAGCACGATGCCATATTTTCTACCGCTTTACTGGGTTAAGTGCTATCTACAATTCTGGAAAGTAGAACTATAACACTTTCTTTTTGTGTAAACAAGGAATTCTGCCAGGAATATGTTGTATTTTTCCTTGAAAATGATCAAAGAACCTCCCAAGGATGAGTTTATTTAACAATATTAGTCCCTTCTTCCCTCCTTCCTTCCTCAAGGCCAGATAATTCACATCCTATGTCCAAGCATCTTTGAAGCAAGGGGCGTACGAAGTTGAATAATATCAGGATGTGGTGCTTCCAATCTTGGCAGGCAAAATTCCGAGTCAAGAATGGACAAAACCTTTCTTCCTTATCTATAGGGGAATTACTTTGGTTTAACTTTCTAGCTCTGTTCCCCTGGATATCTGGTAAAGGTGGGATATCAGCTACCTAGCAACACTGCTTATGATAAAAGTGAACCCTGGTTGGTGAACTACCAGAAAGTGGGAGGTCTGTGGCCAGGATGTTGGATACACAATGAGAAGTCTTGGCTTTGGGCTTCTGCGAGTAGATACCAGACGCTGAGTGTGGTTTTCCTGTGTCCCCTGGAAGCTATATTTATAGGCTCTTGCAAGAAATATCGTTCCTAATAGCATGGGGTCTTTAAGGCAAAGTGACCCCACTCACATGGCTCTTTCTTGTACAGCTGAGGAGTCATTTGGGCACTGAGGGGAAAGAAGAGCAAAACATGGTCCTGGAGCTGGTGAATTCCCTTGCTAAAGAAATACAGCTGATATTGGACGACGGGTACATTATATTCTTATCCTCCTAATTACCACTAATGAGTTCTAGGAGTTCAACTGACCACCGATTGAACCTACGACCACTGATGGGTGTGTAGTAAGATTGATGCAAGTAATTACCAAGGACTCAGGTACATGCTAATCAAGGTTTATGTACAATGTGTTAGAGGAGTTTCTGCTCCAAGGGTTCTGGCTTGAAGTGGGTGTTTGTGAAAATGCTTGGTATGCAATCCAAACAACTTTCTCCTCCTTACACCTGAACTGGTTTTCCTATAATTTTGCGGCATCATAATTAAAAGAAAATTTCATAATTAGAACTCACTAAAGCATGAAATATGAAGTATATACTGAGGGTATATGCCAAGAGACTGGAAAGAGATCTATAAAGATAATGAGAGAAATAATGGCCTGTATCAAATTACAATTTTGATTTTCTTGTGGTCTATTTCTTTCCATACGTATTTCTCATCTCCAAATGTATCCTGAGAACCACCCTGTACATATAATTCTCAAGTAGCAAAAAAAAAAAGAGACCAAAATGCTAGAATGTACTCTACATAGACAATATTTCAACTTTACCTGTATTCCTCTATGTGGGTAAACATCCAATTTTATGAATATTCTTATAATGACCTAGTTAACTGTACATAATGAGACTATTCTCATGGACTGGCCCATAATGAATTACTTTTTCTGAATCATTCGTTCAGCAAATATTTATCGAGTACCTACCACAGGCTGAGGAACGAATGAGTTATGAAAGATTCAATAGTGAGAAAAATAGACATGATACAATGTAGTTTCAATGAACTCCATTGGCCTGGAAATCGTGAATAGTGGGCAATAATTCACAAGTCTTTGTTCCTTTGGCAGTAATCTATTTAATGGTTCGGCTTCTCTTTGTCTTGACTAAACTATTCAAGTAAAGATGCCATTCAGTAACTACACACTGTAAAACAGGCTAAAGATATTTGTTGTTTTGCTCAAGTTCTGTTCGTGACTAACTGATAGCAAGAGGTGATATTATGAGTTTCTGACTTCACTTTGCTTGAGACTGCTTCCAGATCGTGAACAAACTGTCAAAACACTTCTGAAGACTTGAGTCTTACTTTGCACAGAATAAGGATATAAGAGAAGGGACTATTATGTAATGCTATTTGTTTGAAATACAGGTAAACTGGGGCCACCGAGTTCTGATCCAAGGGCTCCCTTGGTGTTCCTTCTTGCATTACCCTCAGGGTCTGAGAAGTTTGGCGGTGTGTTGTCCCAGGGTCCCTTTGCCTTTTGAAAAAAGAGGTGGTGAAGTAAAGGTAAGGAGCTCAAACACCTTGTATTCACTGAGCTCTCATCATTTCAGCTTAGCTACACCATGCAACTGCCAGCCTTTCCACGTATTGATAGATGCTCCTGGTTTCCTTTGTAGAGTTTATCAGAGGCATTTCCTTACACGTTGGAAGGTTCTCAAAATTATGGAAGTGTAAAACCAACAATAAAGGAATGCCTCCCTCCAAAACATATATTTATCATATCCCTAACTGCATTTTAGCACATACCTATGTTATTTAGACATGACACAAGGAATGGGTTTAAAAAATTTTTTTTAACGTTTCATTTATTTTTGAGACAGAGAGAGACAGAGCATGAATGGGGGAGGGGCAGAGAGAGGGGGAGACACAGAATGGAAGCAGGCTCCAGGCTCTGAGCCATCAGCCCAGAGCCCGACGCGGGGCTCGAACTCACGGAGTGCGAGATCGTGACCTGAGCTGAAGTCGGACGCTCAACCGACTGAGCCACCCAGGTGCCCCAGGAATGGGTTTATGTTATGATGGTATTTACATGAGCATGTGCACAGGGGTTGGCACACATCGTCTGTAATGGGCCAAACGGTGAATATTCTAGGCTTTACAGAGCCAAATATAGTCTCTGTCACATATCCATACCCCCACCCACCCCCCCCCCCCTTCTTAATCCTTTGAAAAAAACAAAAAACATTCTTAGAATCACCAGGGCGGATCTGACCTGTAGTCAGTGGCTTACCAACCTTTGGTTTCTAGGCATGAAGGGTAAATACAGTCGTAGCCACTTACAACTTCTTGGGAACCAAGAAACATGGGCGTCTACCTTTTCCAACTCCACTCCCTATGATTCGATACTGATGCTGAATGCTGTTTTATGTAAATTCATCACCTCAACGAAATACAATGTATCGTTCATCTTCACGGATGTAGTAGTTTCCATTTGAACAAATGCTTCCCACAGTTTGCAATTTGCAATTTAAATATCAGATCAAGAAAGGAGGTAAAGGGGCACCTGCTAAAGGTGGCACAGGGGCTCAGCAGGTTAAGCGTCTGACTCTGGATTTTGGCTCAGGTCACGATCTCACTTTTGTGAGATCAAGCCTCGCATCAGGCTCTGGGCCGGGCTTGGAGCCTGCTTGGGATTCTCTCTCTCCCTCTCCCTCTGCCCCTCCCCTGCTCGCACTCACTGTCCCCCAAAATAAAATAAAATAAAATAAAATAAAATAAAATAAAATAAAATAAAGGCGGCAAGGATCGCTTATTATTTGCCAGGTACTTAGCTTTACATATTTAACTCGACCTCTCTAATAATCTCGCACACACTACATGTACCTTTATCCACATAGGTAAGGAAACTGACATTCTTATGGGTTAAGTGACTTCACTCAGGTAATAGCCAGCTCACTGCAGAAGATCATGAACCCAGATCTCGTGACACCAGGTCCTAGTGGTTCCAGAACGGTGAAAGCAGAGTATGTTTATGGGGAAACACGCATACATCCTCTGGCGTGCATATACTTAGCAGGGCGGACCAGAATAACGACGACTTGAGCCATTTCCTGAGAGGAAGGCTCCACAGTGGCATCTTTGAAGCTATCTGGATCACTGCCCACAGGTTATTTTCTTCAACAGGGTATCATAATTATTAGGTTCCCTAACTAAGCAAGTGAGAAAGATACTCACGGATGATCCTATCACTAATGAAATTACTGCCGGCTCAAGCATCCCTATCTTATCCAGAATTTTCTATCTCCGCATAAACATAAAATGCAAACAAACAATACAAGGCAAATCAAGCAAATCAATTGCCTAATGAACTTGCAAAAGACACAGGATTTTATATAATCAGTGAATTTCAGAACAGCTTTAATCACGCTGAAAGCTGTGTGGAAGAAGAATCCAGAAGAGGGAGATTTAGTAAAAATGGAACAAGGCTGGCAACGTGACAGTGGCTTTAAATGAGAATGATTTGTCAATAAAATGATTCCAAATGGCCCTTAGAAAAAACTGGTAAAAATTTTTATAAACGGAGTCTGTTTATGGCTCCACTAAAATTCAAATTTCATAATATTACAGGAAAACTCCAACTTTAAACATGATTCATTTTTGTTTGATAGAAGAATGGCTATCGCTACATGTGCTGTTAGATAATAAACGACATGTATTTTCATCATGTTGGCTTTACTGTTTAAAATAAAACACCATTTTCACGATGCGTTACAAGACTCTGGCCGCAACTTAAGCGGATTCATTCTTAATGTTTTCTCCCCCCCGCCCCCCGGTACCTACTCATCTCGGTAACGAGCCCTCCCCCCCCCCCCCATACTGCTTCTCCACTGCGGGAAAGAGAATAAATGAACAGTAGGAGACCAAGGACCTCGCTCCCCTCTCTCGGGAGAGCAGAAGCCGTCACAGAGGTTACCGAGTCCCTGTCATCGCCGCTTTGGCTTGCGGTCTTGAACTCCAGTGTATATTCTGTACAGGTTCCTTTTCTACGCCCTAAATGCTTGTTTCTCGAGACACCGGAATGCACAGGCTGTTGACAACAAAACAGTTATCTGTGTGATACTCCCCCATGAATGCAACGTGATAATAGAAAATGTCAGGCCCTGAACCACATGCCCAGCGTCGGTACTGTTTCCCGTGAAGGGTTCCTGCGGTTTCGCAAGCCTAGGATAAGGATTGTATTTCCTTAGTTGACACATTACTTGCTTTGGCTAGGTGTGAGACCACACTTAGAGACGCAGGGGCAGCCCGTGGCTGGAAGCCACCATGTCTGGTTTTCTTTATTAAATTTAGACTTTGGGACAGAGCGGAGCTCCTTCTTAGGTCCCAGGAGAAGTGTGCTCACAGAACTGCACTGGGTGACCTTTCAGGACTTCAGTCACATTCCTTCCCAATCTAGTATCTAAACATGTTAAGATAGAAAAGAAAACGTCATGTGCTCACGTTATTAAGTTTCATGTTAGCATCCGGACTGATTCAACTTCTCAGGCTCCAAAAAACAAGACAAAGGAAAACAACCGTGTTGCTACTCGAACATTTCACGTGAAAGCCGTTGTAATAATACTCTTCGCTATCTTCCTCATGGAATAGTTCCAGAAAATGCGGTAGTTATAGGCAACAATGACTCAAAAATGGAGAGTCCTTGTGGCAAAATTAACTAACATGCCTCTCATGAGTGAGAATTTTGCAATTCGTCCCTCCCCCCCCCCCCCCCCGTATCAACAGATTATTTTTGTTCCTTTCAGGTCATAGATCACTGAGAACACCGAACTGTGTGCTTCCAACATTTTGACCACTTTTCCTGTTCGGTACCCATCACTGGAACAGCAGGTGGACAACCAGGAAGGAAATCAGAGGCCAGTTAAATCACCAAGAGGCAAGGAACTTCGTGAAGGGTGGAAAAGAGATTTAAATGGATCAGTCAGAAGAGGCACTGCGAGGCATCGTATGTGTCTGATAACTGTCAGTCAAGAGCTCAGACAATCATGAAATTGTGTCCTTTTCAAAGGGAGAAAAGCAAAATGACTTGGCAAACATTTTCTTTTCCTCTCCCTCTGCCACTTTAAAATGGAAGAATTCTGGATCCTTGCTGTTAGCCAAATGGCATTTACAGCTCTCAGTTGGCATGGGGCAGCTGAGAATCTAAAATGAGGAATGCTTATTCCATTTACATTTCCATGGAAACTAGTCACCAACTGGTGAAAACAAGGTAGATCGAATTTTTGAACAAGAATGTTGAAAAAAAAATCACTCTTTTAAAACTTTTCTCTTGCATCAAGATGAAGAGCGTAGCTTAAGGTCAGGAGCACACAGAGATGTCTGTGTGGATGAGCAATTCACCACCGGCTTATCGTTGCAACCCTTCCCATATCACAATAATTACTGCGTTCGTGCATGGGTTTTGTTTTTTTTTTCTTTTTCTTTTTGGTTGCTCTTTGGAGGATGAATGGCCATAAATCCACTAAATAAATAACAGAATAAAATGTGAAAATTAAATGAGTTTTTAAGGGCTGTTTATGAAGAAAAGCTTGGAGTAATCCAGTAAATCCAATAACGCCTTTCAAAATTTACGATCACGTTCCTCTTCTAGGCTCTCTTAACAAACGCATGAGTCAGGAATATGGAGATTTACAGAGGATAAATGAACGAGTCAGTTTTCTTGAAGAGCTCTAGGAGTATTCCAATTTTTGAAACTCTACAATGAAAATCTGACTTTGAAAAGACCACTGACACAGCCAATTATAACACAGCAGAGGTGAGCTCCAGAGCTCTGAGGTCCACTTAATCTTTCCAGGAGAATTTCAGACCCCATGGCCCCCTCTGCCAAAAAAAAAAAAAAAGAACAGAAAAAGAAAAACAAGTCCAGCTACCACTCCTAACGTTTGCACAGGTAGAATATAAATGTTCTAAATTGGGTGGAAATAATTTCCCCCAGACAAATAACAGGATGAAAAGTGTCGATGATTCATTGGACTCACAGCTCTGTCACTGGTCATTCCTGATGACAAAAACCCTACATTAGCTCTAATGCCATTGGTTAGGACCTAGGTCAGTGGGGCCTACGGTATCCTGAACATTCAGAACACGTTACCTGCAATTCTCACAGCAAACTACAAGTAGCTAATTTTGTCTCCGTTTTATATGCAGAAGACCATTAGGTCACCCAGTGGCCAAAAGACTTGCTCGAAGTTGTTCCTACAATCACTTAGCCTTGTTTACCTGTATCAGACTTCCATGTTCATAATCGTCCTACCCAGACACATTTCTCCATTTCTAGCTTGTAACCCCAATTAAAAAATATCACCATGTCTATTTCCAATCTCATGAATTCTGATCTCCTCATATTAGTAAAAGATAAGTATGTGCGGGAATGCCTGACCTCAACCATTGCTATGTTTTGAGTATGCACAACTCATTTCTGATTATTACGATTCCGAAGTTTTAAGGTAAATTTTAGATCTGAAGTTGTTCTTTAAGTGGTTCAATTATTTCCAATTTGTTTCTTTCCTGCTTATGCTAATATTTAAGAGGTTTGACCTTCATTTTTAAGATCAATGTTATGGTTAATAAGAACACAATTATAATAAGACAAGTAGGGGTGTGTGTGTGTATATCAGTCATGAGACAGAAAGAGAACAAGACTGATTTTCACTAAATTTCAAATCTCTCAAGGAATTATCTCAAAAGTCGGTGATTATTATGTGCACGGTCCATTTTTACCTTTTCAACCTAAAATTGTTTAGTGAAAACATTCTTTAAAGGTTATACAACTTGATTTACCTCCTTATTTCCAGAAAGACCTGCACATTATACCTGAAAGAAAATTAAACCCTAAATCAAAGTTTAATTAATTTACAATTTCCTTTCTGATAGCTAAGCATAAGAATCGGTTGATGTTAATGAACACAGCCCCAGGTAATTTGCAATACCTTTTCCCCTTGCAAACTGCACTCTGTTTTTCAGAGTCTAAACAGAAGCTTCTCGATGTCAGCTGTGGCAAATACTTGCAACAATTTTCAGTATAAAGAGAAGTGTTTTTTTTTTTTTTTTTCCTGTTACTGAGACAATTAGATATTTATAGTTATTTAAGACAAATAGAAAAAAAAGTCAGGCCAATTTTCCATAAATAATAATTGGAATATTAGAATAAAAACATAGATGAGTTCATTTAAAATTTTGTATCTGACACTGGTTTTAGACATTTTATCCATAAAAGCTGATATTTTACATCTCATGGCCTGTTTGTCTTCCCTCTTTTCTTAAGTGAAAAGGGGGCAGTGATCCTGCCACTGGGCAGGGAGGTAGTGAGCTATACTCAGCTTCCATTTGGGTCACATGAGTAATAACCCTAACGCATATCGAGATTACATCTCACAGAATGATGACCAAATAACCACATGCGGAGTGCTTACTCTATTCACCAGTCTCCCGTACAAATGAAGCATGCTATGTCCAGACAGTTGTAAAACGATTAGTTAAAACCAGTGTGTAAAGCAGTATGAGTTAAGGGGTGAGGCTAAAACAGAAACATCCTGCGGATTCTTCGCACACACCTCTAGAGCTTACGCATGGTCATAAAGAGTTTGAAGATGCAGGAAAAACATGTTCAGAGTTGAGTTTTAGATAAAAGAGAGGCTGTAGAGAAATTAAAAAAAAAAAAAAGGAATTTCTGGATTTTCCTTTTAACAAAAAAGGAAAGAAAAAAAAAAAGCAAGATGGCTAAACAAGAAGATGCCTTTTATCCCAAAGCTTGTAAGGAGCTCACTGGTCCCAAGACACTTTCGGCCGTTACAAACGTTCTCTCAGTAATGACTACTGCCTTCCATCAGTCATGTTCGAAGGTCAAGGTCAAATGCCACCACCTACCTCCCGGTGCGACCTCCAGTGACAAACCCGCCAACCCATACTTACAGCCTGTGGGACTGGTTTTCCATGGTTTGTTCTGTTTTCTATAAATAGAACTTCTAACTTCAAATACACTCTTAGGAGAAATCCAACCATCCAAAATAGATTCTAATGCAGATTTTAAAAAGGGGAGTGACCTAGTTGAGGAACAGAGGGCTATACTCACCCCATACAGTCACCTGAGTGACACCTGGACAGCCTGAGAGATCCATTCACAGACTCTAGGGTTCCATGAAATACTTTTGGAAAACCGATGGTCTCTAGCTCACATCCTTCCTACTGGTTTAACTGTTGTCCTGTATGAGTTACGTGACGCAGCAATGTTCAATTTCTACAGACTGTAACTGTATCATTAGTTTGCTTTTTAAGGAATAGCCTGGGGCGCCTGGGTGGCTCAGTCGGTTAAGGATCCGACTTCCGCTCAGGTCATGAGCGCACAGTTCTGGGTTTGAGCCCGCGTCAGGCTCGGTGCTGACAGCTCAGAGCCTGAAGCCTGCTTTAAATTCTGTGTCTCTCTCTCTGCGCCTCCCCCGTTTGCGCGCTCGCGCTCTCTCTCAAAAATAAACATTAAAAAAAATTATTAAAAAAAATAACCAAGTCAAAATGCTATTCTTCTCGGAGGTATTCAAAAAGTCTGTTCTGAATGAAACTATATGCCACGTAAGAGGAGCTAAATTCTCACAAACTAACTACATTTATTTCCACGAATTAAAAGTGTCTTGTTTACGAACTCTATATTCCAAAAACGGACATCTAGTATTGTGCTCCAAATTAGAGTCTATTTTGTGACACAAAGCGCATGCGTTTGGAAGCCAGACTCACGTTGGTAAGTTATGGGAACCTGCCTCGAATTTTGTTTCCTTCCTCTGGAAAGAGGGGGCAACAACAATGGGATTTAATTACAGCTCCTTTACTGTCACCGGCTGAGTTAGGCAGAAAAGTAGTTTATTAAAAGGCTATTGAGAAGTTCAGGATTGTTAGGAACACAGAACAACCAAGATGGAGGGTCAGGATGAAGAAAAACACCACCACTCTGCTGAGAGAGAGAGAGAGGGACAGGGAGGAGAATCCAGGCAAGGGAGGGAGAGTTGACCTGGCCTTTAGGTCACTAGCCTGCACAACTGCCGCTGACCTAGAATCTAGATCCCATGACCTAGGCCCTAGACTAGAGCAACGGAGGCCGAGTGAGTTAACAGCATCTGGCATTTTCAGCTGCCGTCCTAGAAAAAGTCTTTGCTCTCTCTCAGGACAGCAAATTCCTCACACATAGAGAATTCAGACACTGGGGCACCAAAACAATGACCTGCTGCCTCTCTGACATGAGCTTTTACAGATCACGTGAGAATATGTGTGGAAATGCTTTGCGAGCCGTAAAGTTCTAGATAAGTAACTATTCTGAGTAGGTGGCTCTATCTGTATTTGAGACAGTGAGGTCTGAGATGACGTGGAAGGATTAATGCCAGTCAAGGGAACCAGAAAACCTGCTCTTTTTTTTTTCTCATTCTCTCCCGGAAAACACATAGTGACCCCGCTGAACTCGATTTAGACCTGCTGAATTTCTAGCTCAAGGCAAAACCAGTCAAGGGCTTCTGGGGAGACAAAGCTGTTCTCTGCTTCCCCACCCAAATCGTGTACCAAGCTTCTCAAACCTGTAGAACTGCTTGCGGGAAGTCAAATAAGCAGCTTGTTTTATAATAATAAATGTAAAACCGTGATGGTGATGTAACAATAACGTCTCAAGTATGAGCCACATGTAGTGTTGACCCATGTATCCGCACAGGCAGAGTTTTATAGGGTATCGCTCAAAACATTCTCTCAGTGTATGAAAGGATTATTCAGTTTTATTAAACAACTCATCTAGCAAGCAGTTACTTGGACCTCCCTCCCCATCCACATTCTCCTGGTTCACTCCAAATACACGTCTTGGAAATCGAAGCGTTATATTCGTGCAGATTTCAGAAACCCATACACCTTGGTAGAAAAACAGGTGAATTTAATATAGGAGTACCATCGTTAACAACATTTACTTTCTTCCCAAAGAAGAAATCTCTCCCTCATTAAAGATACAAACCAAAACAAAACCAGAGAGAAGTCATGAGTATTTTCTTTCGACCGGGATGGATTAAACATGAGTTAGTATTCCCCATAACTAAAATAAGCTTTACAACGGGGATTCTAATCGAAGCCCCTAGAAACACAAGGAGGGAGTTGGAGGACGGTAAATAGAATCAACTGATGTAGAACAGTACGCACGATTCCAAAACATGAAAGGGTGAGCATCCGCATAATTTGCGGATGGCTTGTTCTCATAGTGCCTTTGGGCTCCAGAGATTTCAACCCACTTAAATGAAAACTCCTACAAATACACCGGGGAGTGGGGGGACTTGTTCCATACTTCCATGCCGTGGAACACGGTGCCGCCATGAGAATGCCACCAGTGTTACTCCCCATCGAGGGCTGATGATTTGATATAAAGTCAACTCCTAGAAGAGTTAAGCCATGGTTGCTGGGGCATCTCTGTAGGCGGAAATACTAGACTCACACCCACAGGGACCTCTACTGCCCCGAGAATGGTAAGCCTCCCAGTGTGGAGGAGAAGGTGAATGCTCGGTTAGCAGAGCTGCTGCTGGGACTCGCACCTCGCTTGAGGACCCCATTTGCCCTGGTTTGAATCCAGTTTCAACGAAGCCAAGGCCTCCAATCCTTTGATCCTCTCAACTCAAACCCCAGCTCCTTCTCAGAGGCGCCACCGCCCCCCATATGTTTGCCACTCCTTTAAAAAGCCTTAAAGGGACGTTGTCATTCCTTGAGGAAGAAAAATAAAGAAGTTTGATGAAAGAGCTTGATGTCCAAGAAAATTAGCAAGGGTTGCAATCACAACCGCTGAACAGCGTAAGTTCTAGTCAGATCACCCAGCACCAACTATGGAAACGGGTGCCAAGACTGGGGGCCGTCGCTGAAGGCAGATGTGTGCCTTGTTCTCCGGTGACATCACACTGGCGCCTGTGGGAAGACCCAGGTATCGGACGGTGAAAAACGAAAAGGGATCTGTGACAACCTGATACAGGTGGGGCTGCAGGGTGGGGGGAAAGAAATGAGTCAATATTGGGTGATCAGGACAGGCGTGGGAGGGGGTGTGCCTCTGTGAAGAGAACCCCAGAAGGAGGAAAACCAACCAAGAGCAAAAAGGTCATACAAAATCTTTAGCAGTCAGCTCATCTCAGCCCAGGGTGTCGCCACAAGGTATTTTATCTGCCATCCATGCAAATTCAAATGCATTTACTAGCATATGTAAATTACATGCAGATGGCCTGGGGATATCTAAAAATAGAAAGAGGTAAACTCTCCTAACAAAGGTCAGTCTTTTTTAAAATTCATGAGACCGGCAGCTTGTGAGGAGAACGTGCTGCGGAGAAAGTGGGGATTCAGGGGAATTTGCTGGAGAATCTCCAGGAGTCGACTGTTCTTCACAACTCCTTCAAGCTACTGTCGGTGCAAAATCTCTCTCCACAATTCCCCAAAGCAGGACACGTCCTCAAGACCCCCACACCTTCCTAGAGTAGGAGAAGGCTTCTGAGGTCCTTCCGCTGAGTCTTTCCCTCCTACAGAGAACCTTGCACAGCGCCCCCCCCCCCCCCCCCCCCGTTTCCAGAGTACTCTCAAGGGCTGTCATTTAAGCACAAAAACATTGGGAAAGTGCCTGTTACTTATGTGATTCCAACCTCAAAGAGTCCATATCTCCATATAGAGAAATGTGAAAAGGAACTACCTGCCCTCTGTGAATCAGACTAAAACTTGACCTTATTTCTTAATTCCTACCACCTTAATAATATTAGTAACAGCCATACCGTTGACAATTTTATGTAGTTTCCCCAACCATTTATTTACACAGTAATCACCTAGTTCTCATTCAATTTTCTTTTAAAGATGTTAATATACACTAGAACTGTTTGGGAACAGAGACCTATGCTCCGGTCTTTCCCATGCCAACCACTGATCGGACCATATCCGGAAGCCTTCCTTTTCTTTTTTTTCCTTCCCTCTCTCCCTCTCCCTCCTTCTCTCTTTCCCTCTCTCCCTCTCTCTCCCTCCCTCCCTCCCTCCTTTTCTTTCTCTCCCTCTCCCTCTCCCCTTCCCTCCCTCCCTTCTCTTTTTCTTTTTCTCCCTCTCTCCTTCCCTCCCTCCCTTCTCTTTCTTTTTTCTTTGTTTCTCTCCCTCTCCCTTTCTTTCCTTCCTTCCTTTCTTATAATGATAAAGCTTTCCTAGTCATGTTTCTGCCCTTGGGTCTCTTCAAGCGATGGTGGTTGAGTCCCTTGCTAGAGCAAACTCTGAATAAATCAGCCCTAGACTCATTTGGGTGGCCTTCATTTATTTCCACAAAACAAATACCAGTGGGAAGTCAGACCTATACAATAAATTTCTGTAATAAACGATCTTAGTTATTTGTCCAAAATCACACGTGCACAAGGCATCGGCGGCCTTTATGGACCAGTCCCCTCCCCGAGGAGAAACAGAGTTCTGAGTACCAGCTCTTGGTACAGCCCAGCCAGCTACTGAGTATTTACTGACCACAGTGGCACAGCATTTTGATCATTCCAGCTTTCCCAAGGTAGTAGAAGTTACTGAAGCATGTGCTCGACACAGGAATTAATTTCCCCTCTACTTGACCACAGATTAATTTGGCTATGCAGGTAAATAGGTGCGGGGGAATCAATGAGCTCAAATTCTGATTGCCGCTCGGTGACATTCGACATTTTACTCCACCTCTCTAGACTTTCGGAATGTGGGTTGACGTGTAACAGTAAATGAGAAAGCATACAGATGCGTTAACCTTACTAGCAGCTGCTTACGTCATATTCAACTACAGCGAGGAGCAAGCCCAGAGACTTCTAGTTCTTTGGCTAAGTCAGTCAGGGACATTGAGATACCTGTGTGACAAGGGAGGTTCCAACAAAGATGCTTCTCCCAGGCCACAGACACAGTGAACAACAAGGCTGGGGCTGGTATACAGGTCTCATCAAATCCAACCAATTTTTGTTTTCTCACTACATCACCTTGCCTTCTTTGGTGACCTATTTTATGAGAACTAATCAAATATATTCTAATATAAAAGACCTATTTTCTGCCTTTCCACCTTTGGTTGAGGATCGTAATTGAAATGCACACTTACTGGGGTGCCTGGGTGGCCCAGTCCGTTAAGCAGCCCAGGTCATGATCTCACAGTTTGCGGGTTCGAGCCCCCGCGTTGGGCTCTGTGCTGACAGCTTGGAGCCTGGAGCCTGCTTTGGATTCTGTGTCTCCCCCTCTCTCTGCCCCTCCTCTACTCACACTCTCTCTCTGTCTCTCAAAAATAAATAAATGTTAAAAATAATTTTAAAAAAAGAAATGCGGACCTCCTACTGATATGAAACACACAGAATTATTTAAGTCCACTGGAGCAACAGGTGTCCACTGCCATTCACTGAATTGCCACAACACAAAAACTATGACGTCCCTTTTAGTTAGGAAAGAAAAAAAAAATCTAACTCTAGTCCCTTAACTTAGAAGGCACTGGATTTGAATACGACGACAACCAATATCGAAATCGTATCTTGTCAACTGTTAAAATGAACAATTAGCCAGTTTGTAGTTTGATTATACTGTCAGCCTGTTCTTTCTTCTAAGTATCTGCACAGGGAGTGAGAAAAACAAAACAAGGTGTCTTTTTCTCCCCAGTCTGCCTTCTTTTTCAGCATCTGACATGAGTATCCACTGGCTGAATGCACTCGAAAGGTCTTGAATGCCTTCTCAGCTCCGCAACAATGCACAGCTCACACTGACCTCTCAAGTCCCTGACCTTCGTGCTCTAAATTTTACGTGTTTCAGGATACAAAGAAACAAGAGAAAATAGAAGGATCCAAGGTGGAGGTTAGAGGAGAAGATGAAAAGAGAAAGACAAATAAATATACCTGTCTGGAAACCTTGCTCAAATGCTTAATCCATTATTTAAAAAGGATACTTATCTTTCCCTTACTGCAATTCCACCTGCTTTAGAGGCCTCAGGAATTTGTGAGTTTGTTTTTTAAATAAGAAATTTAAATTGAAGCAACGATCAATTATTCATGTCAATAGCGCACTGGGTTCGCATAAATTATACCCAAACCTCAGTTTAACCTATAGCATCCATCAGACCCTTTATTGAAACTGTTACTGAGAGCCCCAAGAGACTATGCCCCCAAATCCTGGGGAAGAACACCCTGAAACTGACAAAGAACAGAGGGGTCTGAAGACTGAATTATCATGATTATAATCCCCCGAATCATGAACACGTTGTTTTATAAAAATTAATATTTATACTTCAAATGACAGGTATATAAGGATTCTAGATTAGGTAACTATTTTTTGTATTTATTCAGTTCTCACTAAAGAATAAACAGCCATTTACACAACTCCTATGAACCTAGTTGTTTTCTTTCTTGGAAGTGTCTGGACCTTTTTTCACGTACTCTACCAAAGTCACCAGGCTAAAAAACTAACAGGCCTGTGTCAGTCAGGGCCAATCAGGAAATAGCGGATTCTTTTACACTGGGTAACGTGAGAAAATTTATTCAAGGGACTTACGGAAGGATGCGGGCAGGATTTGGGGAAACCGATAGGGAATAGGGTGGCATTCTAAACTAGCCATGCTGGAAAAACCCTGGAACCGTGGGGGAAGGAGTGCTTATCGATGCCCACAAAGGAGAGCTCTTAGGAGGCAAGACTTAGGGCCACCTGACTGGAGTTATGATCTTCCGGTACACGGTTAGTTCCCAATGGTTCAGTAAGGAGGGGGGCAGAGAATAAATACTCCTCCTTCTCCACTCTTCTGTATCCCAGCGATCTCCTGCTTGAGTCTTCCATTGACCAAACCCAATGGGAAGCCAGAGGGCAAGGGGGTCCATTAACACAGTCCTTACAGGTCAGCTTTCTCGGGTACAGAGCAGGCAGGAGGGCCAAAAAAAAAAAAGTAACCAGCCCAAAATTCCAGTATATATAGCACTTTTTAAATAGTTACTATTTTGCCATATATTTTGCTAATTCACCTATATGAGTGATCAAGGTTGATACTCTTCTAATTACTGTAAGACCAAACAAACATTTTATAACCCAAACTAAACTGGAGATTATCGTCTCAGTATCTGTTCTCTCCCTATTCTCTGCCTTGGTAAATGTGACCCTGTCAACCACAGGAAGGGTTTTATAAAAGAAGTCAATTCACAGGCACTGTGAAAAACTCACAGGAGGGTATCCGGCTCAGAGGACAGCGGTGAGAGAAGACATCACAGGGAAGTCACAGCAGATGAAGGGGAAAGGTGGGTCGTGCAGGTTCTGACCGTGGAAGGTTGTATAGGTGCAGCACGTTAAGAGAGTTCCACAAGTCTTGCGGGCTGATAAATACAATGAAGGAGGAGTGGACACACAGGGCAGAGCAGGCTTAATAGTGAGGGAGGAGTAGGGGACAAAGCATCTTGTAGTTTTAACAAAATGTCAAAACATTAAAGGATGTTCTTATTTTGGTTCAGAAATAGTCCCTGGATAGCAGGATGGGGGTAAGACTGGAGATGGGGAAGCCATTTTGGAGATTTTACAAGGATGCAGGTGAGAGAAGGGACAGAACAACGGAAGGCTAGAGGGGAGGCATGGATGGGTTGGGGGTTTAAGTCTTGGCTGAGCTATTAAAGAGGAGGACTAACATGCTGAGGAAGGCAGGGCTTGTGACCAAGGGCCAGTGAGGGAAGAGAGAGGGATGGCTGGCTTCCGGGCTGAGAAGGGCTTTGTCCTGTTGTATTCTAACTGCGTGAGGGCCCAGACCCCGGCCACTTCCCAGAATCTAGAAGATGGTCAAAAATGTTACTTATCTCAATGTATTGTATCGTGAACCCAACACGATAGAAACGGATTTTCTAAAATATTTGTTGTATGTTCTTTCATGCACATAGAATCCGTACCTGCATATGAAAAGTGTCAGACATTTTTCATAATTGTCTGTTCTATATACTTTAAGAACATGTACAACTGTAGCACACACAATTGCAGTCAATGCCAAGTAAATTCATTTGATGACCACTGTTTAAGTAATTCCTACATAGTATATTATAGTGCCATTTTCCAATAGGATTAGAGGAAAACTGTTGGAAGTATTTGGAAAAACAAACTGGCCTCTGATACTGGCCCTGCTTTTCTTTGGTAGGCTCATTTCTGACCTATTTAGCTAGATGATAATTTTATCCGAGCTTCTTTGACTAAATCCGGGTATAAAGAAATAAGGCTTCTATAAAAATGTCTGTCCGGGTCCTCCACCTATTTTTTAATTGGATTAGTTGGGGGTTGTTTTGGTGTTGAGTTGGAGAAGTTCTTTATATGTTTTTGGATACTAACCCCTTATTGGATATGTCATTTGCAAATAGCCTCTCCCATTAAGTAGGCTTTTTGTTTCGTTGACGGTTTACTTTGCTCTGCAAAAGCTTTTTATTTTGGTAGAGGCAGACCCAATAGTTTAATTTTGCTTTTGTTTCCCTTGCCTTAGGAGACATATCTAGAATAATGCTGCCATGGCCAATGTCAAAGAAACTATGGTCTATTTTTGTCTAGGAATTTTATGGTTTCAAGTCTCACATTTAGGTCCATTTTGAGTTTATCTTTGTGCATGGTGTAAGAAAGTGGTCCAGTTCCATTCTTTTGCATGTAGTAGCTGGTCCAGTTTTCCCAGTACCATTTGTTGAAGAGAATGTCTTTTTTCCCACTGTCTATTCTTGCTTCCTTTGTCATAGGTTAATTGACCATAAAAGTGTGGGTTTATTTCTGGGGTCTCTATTCTCTTCCATTGATCTGTGTGTCTATTTTTGTTCCGATACTATAGTATTTTGATGACTACAGTTTTGGAGGATATCATGAAATCTGGGATTGTGATACGTTCAGCTTTTTCTTTTTTTTCAGATTGCTTTGGCTATTTGGGGTTTTTTGTGGCTCCATAAAAATTTTAGGATTATTTGTTGTAGTTCCGTGGAAAATGTTGGTATTTTGATAGGGATTGCTTTAAATCTGTAGATTTCTTTGAGAAGACACGCATATGGCCAAAAGACACATGAAATGAGGCTCACCATCACTCACCATTGGGGAAATACAAATTAAAACCACAATCAAATATCACTTTATATAGGGTCAGAATGGCTACAATCAAAAAGACAAGAAATAACAAGTGCTGATGAGGATGTGGAGAAAAAGGAACCCTTGTGCACTAGTGATGGAAATACAAACTGGTATAGCCACTGCGGAATATAGTACAGAGGTTCCTCCAAAAGTTAAAAACAGAATTACCCTATGATCCAATAATTGCACTACTGGGTATCTACCCAAAGACAATGAAGACGCTAATTCAAAAAGATACATGCTTCTCTGTGTTTATTGAAGTGTTATTTACAATAACTAAGATATGGAAGTGACTTACATGTCCACTGACAGATGAATGGACAAAGAGGACATCACACATGCACACACATGCGCGCGTGCGCACACACACACACACACACACACACACACACACACACAGTGGAATATTATTCAGCCATAAAAAAGAATGAAATCTTACTACTTGCAACAACGTGGATGAACTGAGAGAGTATTAAGCTAAGTGAAATAAGCCTGACAGACCAAGACAAATACCACAGGATTTCACTTGTGTGGAATTTAAGAAACAAAAGAGCAAAGGGGGAAAAAAAAAGAGACAAACAAAACAACCAGACTCTTAAATACAGAGTGCAAACTGGTGATTACCAAAGGGGAGGTGGGTGGGGAATGGGTGAAACGGATAAGGGGAATGAAGAGGACACTTCTGTTGATGAGCGCTGAGAAATGTAGAGGATTGCTACACCGTTATATTGCACACTGAAACTAATATGACACTACATGTTAATTATACTTGAATAAAAAAATTAAAATACATAAATAAGGCTGCTACCTGTCAAGGTTGGAGATCTAAAGATAAGGCCAAGTATCTAAAGAGGTTTTTTTTTTCCCCCTCTAGAATTGAGTTAAAGTATTTTCTGCATAGGTAGAAAATGCTGACTCATTGGCTTTGCTCTGGAGTACTATTTGCTGACCACAGTCCTCATCTGTGGGCACGAGAAAGAGAAGGCCACACACAACTTTGGTTTCTACAACATGGTGGCATTCTGAAAACCGGAAGCGATATGTGCAAAGGAGACTGAAGAACCAGAAAAACTGTGCTTCGTCCACCCTTAAATCTTCCTGAAAATCGAGGTAAGAAAGGAAGATGAAAAATTCATTCCTTTTGACAAATGAGTCTTTAACCTACGGAGTGGTTCATTTTGAAAAGGAATTCGATTCTGGGCCCACGTATCACACATTCAAGATAAAATGTGTGCTCTCACCTCCCACTAAATATGTTGCCATGACTTTTAAATGGAGAGAACATTTAACAAGAGGCAAAGCAGGGAAGGGGAGATCTAACTCAGACATCAATAATTCATTTATCAGAAATAGGAGTAGCGGTATGAAATGCCAGGAGACTCTTTCATTCGCAGGGAGGCATTTCTATTTTAAGCCTAGAACAACGCAGTCACCTGTATTCAGCAAGCCAATACAAATGGAGGCAAACCTGAATGGCAGGACACATTGTGTGGTCTCCTCGAGTACGGCTATTTCTATAGCACCTGTTACGGGGGATGTGAAAAAGCGACAAAAAAGGAATCTTTACAACTTTTGTACTTCAGACGTGATTTCCGTCACCCCAAGGCGTCAGCACTAGACACGTAACCGTGTCAGTTTAACAGAGATGATTGGCATGGAATTTTGAGGGTGCAATCTCTTGGAGTCCTAAAACCCATCAGGCATTAGAGCTTCGTAAGTCCTCTGCTAATTAAACCCGTTGGTGAGCTGCCCAAATTATTTCATCCTCATATCCCGTAAGCATTTAGCCCAGAGCCATTCACCAAGTAGGGTCTCGGTGAATACCTGAAGGATGAATGAACAAATGCAGCTAAGTATGAAATAATTCCAGATACATACTGGTCAGACCATATAAAGAGGAGATATTCGCATATCGTGGCCCTCAACTATTGCTTTCTGATGACGATTAGAAATTCCTCCCCTTCACTATCATACAGCAAATTCAAAGATTCATGCTCTGCTGAAGGAGATGGGGAAATAGAACTGAAGAAAAGCAGATTTACTGTAGACTGAAGGAGCCACAGCCCTCAGCACCTAAAGCAACAGAGAAACCTACCGAAACGTCTAACCCTGGAAATAAACGAAGACCTCCAAGTATTAGATTAAATTAGAAATGTTCCTATGCACATATCTGTTGAGCTGATTGCAATTTTTAATTGATTATTTTTTAATGTTTATTTACTTTTGAGAGAGCAAGAGAGAGACAGAGTGGGAGTAGGGGAGGGGCAGAGAGAGAAGGAGACACAGAATCCGAAGCAGGCTCCAGGCTCCGAGCCATCAGCACAGAGCCCGACGCGAGGCTCGAACTCACAGACCACAAGATCGTGACCTGAGCCGAAGTCGGACGCTTAACCGACTGAGCCACCCAGGCGCCCCTTTAATTGATTACTTATCAAGAACCAGATATAGGAAGAGAGCACACAATTATAATAACAGCTATAATTATCTAGCACCTAATATGTAGTCCGTTTTATTATGCTTGGTGTTTTACATGTGTTACTATTCGTTAGAAGCATTATTATGATTTTAGAGATTAAAAAAAAAAAGCACTAAAGCTCAGAGTAGTTAGGGCTAAAGATTATGAAGCTAATTCAGGAGAACCAAGGGTAACTGTCAACTCTTCTAAACTATAAACCTGCTGCTAATTTCCTGATGCCAAGTGACTTCCATTCAAACAGAATTATCCAGCTACAGATCCATGCTTAAAGACACATCCATCAATCACATCTATAATTACGGTCTAATGAGCAGAGAGGATATCTTAACCCCAAATGCCTGACGACACGCTTGTGTTCGGCCAAAAAGAGAATCAGGCGGCTGAGAGAAGGGAGGGGGACATCTGAGGCCCCAGGTCGCTCTTAGAAAACAAAGGGAGGGGACGCTGGGGTGGTGCCCTGTTTCACTGTCAAGACCACAGATGTAAGCGCACGTCTAGAACAATGCCCGTGTGCGCCAATAGCTAAACCCACGCTGCACTCAACGAACCACGGACGGTACTTAGAATGGGTCAAAACAGGACACGCTAAAATCTGCCAGAGTGAGCAGGACCCTGGCCATGCTTCTTGAAAAAACAGGTCTTGGGGCGAGCCAAGTTTGAAAGGAAGTCTCGCAAAAGATATGGTTTTCACAAGGCAGCCCGTGAAAAGCCCTCAAAGCCAATACTCAAAGAACTGTCTGTGTTAACGACAGACTCTGTGGTCGGCGACGTTGGCCGCGTGTCAGACACACCCTCCGAGAACAGTCACCGTCACCACGAGGGTTTCAGTGCAGAAAATCGCCACGTGTAGATTCAAATAAGACCGTTGAGGGAACAAAACATTTTTGGCTTCTACCTATCGCCCCTCTTGTCCCTCGACATCCTGCACAAATACACTCCGGGCGTGAACATGATCTAGTCTTGCCTGTGTGTTTCCTGTTTCTCTTTGCTCTGTACACATGTTGATGGAATAAATTAAGCCAACGGATATAGTATAGTAGGATTCCCCTACGTGCTTGCCTTGAAAACCCAAATTTCTTCCAATAATGCCACTAACATATTAGACAACAATGTAAGGATACTGTGAAATTTGCATGTGTCAACGCACAATTTTGTCCCAGAAACTCCAGGTGAATGGAGCAAACGCACCTAGCTCTGTGGGACTACACAAACTCTGCAGGGATGCACACCCCAGGATCACCATCGTCCACGCTTGTCCACACCTGCGGCTGCTAGTCCCTCTTAGATTTCAAGCCCCTCACCTTCCGCTTCACGGTACCTGGCAAGTTGTCATATTTCCGAAGACCATCCTGTGGCGGGGGGGTGGGGGGGTGGGGTGTCGTCTGTTCTGTTTACTTTTCCCCTCACCTCCCAACTGGCTAATTTTCCTCTCTCTTCTTTGTTCTTTTTCAGAATTTTAATCTTTACCTCCGTTGTTTTCTCTCGCACACAGAGCGGCAGGCACCTGAGCAGGAGTCGACGGCGTGCATTGTCTCAAATTAGAACCCTTTGTGTGAAACTCACTATAACTTTAAGCAATGTGATCTGAACAGGAATGACTAGGACTGAAAGAAAACTATCCAGTGCAATTTAGGTCCCTTTCTTCTTTTGTTTAGAAGGTTCTGCAAATTCTATCTAAATCGTGATATATATTACTGCTTTCACCACTGAATCCGAACTGCACCATTTACTGAATCATTAGCAAACAGCGTATTTTCCACAGTAACATTTCGAGGCTTCTTTGTAGGTGGTGAAAAGAGAAAAAGAAAAAGAAAAAAATAGAAAACCCCAACGTACAGTCACAATTATCTAGGTCAGATGGTTTTATCTAAACTTATTGACTGACTTAATCAAATAATACTGAGACATTTTTCCCTAAAGAAAGGCAAGGGCTGGAAATAGCACATAATAAATGGGCAAAACACTTCTCTTGGCTACTTTTGAGATCCTAAACTAAATCATGTTAAGTAAAAATTGAAATGATAGTATTTAAATCACAGCACTATCCTGGAGCTTTGCGGTTGAAGGAAAAAAAGCTAATGTGATCTAGAGATTAGAAATATCTACTAATCCTTTAAAGAATCTGGGTCATCTTAAGCAAGAAAAACCATTCCCACTTACTTTCTCAAGAATGTTCAGATATCCCAAGGTATCGAATGGATGTGCATTTTCATTTGCTCTCGCAAAAACTACTTTACTAGCTGGAGAGTAGGAAAGTGGTTAAATGGGTTTCTATGGCTCTTGACTGTGAGGATATAAAGGGTAATGGGTTCTGTACACGGCAAACCTTATAGGTATTTCATGTATATTAGCAGAAAACACAATCACTACAGAAGAAAAAGCAAGTAAGAAAGCCCCTGGGAGAGACCTGAAGCACGGCAGTCAGTGAAATTTGTTGAGTTTAACAGAATCAAGTAACTCTTTGGGGGGACGCTTTGTTTGGCCTCTCACTTTGAACCCCTGCCCCAGCCCCCCAAAATGGGTCACAGGCCAATTACCTCTGGGGGGGGGGGCAACATACCCCAACTGTGCCCTCGAGAGATGGAAACACTGAGTCTTGCCCCACGGTTTTCTCTGCAACTGCTCTTACAGTATAGACCACCCCTTTTCACGACCCAGAAGCCTCAGCACAAAAAGACTTGTTCACCTTGGAGCAAATTTACAGATCATTTGTTACCAAGGATTTCCAAGAAGACACTCCCCTCAGCAAGAACAGAAAACACAAATCTCTGGCGGCCACGCACCAGCCACCCCTCCGCCAGGCCTTACTTGTTCTCATTGCTGGCATCGTAACGAGGCATTGGGTCCAGATCATTCCCGTTCACGTCACAACTCGCCAGGGCATCCTAGAGCCACAGAGGGGAGAGTGCAAGGAGACAGACGTTTAGTAATTAGCCATTAACCTGAAGGCTCATGCATTCTTAAACACATTTCTGCAAGCGAGTAATTAGATTAAATAATACATTCATGGTCCGCTGATGTCAGGATGCCTTGTTCAGTAATAATCAGTGTCATATTTTTCTCCTTAAGGTCAAGAAATACTCTCCACAGACCTAGGAAGAACACAGACCATTCTTGCCAATACATCTTCCCTCATATCTAGAACGGACCCCTCGCCCGATTCCTTTGAAGATGTCCGCAGCGACTGCCTTTTCGGTCAAGAACTCTTGGGCTTTCTAGAAGCAAAGTGATTTATTTCCCGTGAGTTCTCTCTCTATACCTTATTTCACTTCTTGAGTAAGTTCTTTAAAATTCGAAGATTTTTGAAGACAATTCACAAACAGTTGGCAAGCCAATTAAAAATTGGTGTTAGAAATCTATTCTAGTCGGTATCATGGTACCTCTATTAGGCAGCATTTGCCTGGTTTCAGAGGTCGTATCTACTATAAAAGAATCTGTACCTCAGACTTTTCAGTAGTACCCAATCACCTTTTGCTCCAACCAAAATAATGAACAAAGTTTTATCATATGTCAAGGCTTCAAAAGAAGACAAAAGTAGCCGTGAAATCAAAGTTGGATCTGTTCGCTTTTATTTTTAATTATTTTTTTTAGATTTTTAAGTTTATTCATTTCTTTTTGAGAGAGTGAGTGAGTGAGTAAGCGGGGGGGGGGGGGGGGGGAGGGGGGGGGAGGGAGAGAATCCCAAGCAGGCTCCGTGCCAGCACAGAGCCCCAACATGGGGCTCGAACTCACGAACTGCGAGATCATGACCCGAGCCAAAAACTGGAACTGGACACTCAACCAGATGAGCCACCCAGGCTCCCTTGTTTGCTTCTATTTTTATTATTTGTTTTTATTTGAGAGAGAGAGAGAGAGAGACTGAGTGCAAGTGGGGGGCAGAGAGAGAAAGAGACAGACAGACAGAAGCCTAAGCAGGCACTGCACTGAGTATGGATCAATCTGACGCAGGGCTTGATCCCATGACCCTGGGATTATGACTTGAGCTGAAATCAAGAATCAGACGTTCAGCCAACTGAGTCACCCAGGCGCCCCTAGATCTGTTCGCTTTTAAAAGCAATTGTGAAAAATCTCCAAATTTCTAAATTTCTAAATTCCCAAAAAGAAATTACCGGCTTATTTCATCACTCACATTTGTATCACTGTAGGTAGCACTAATTTAGAATGCTCTGGATTTTCCGATGCTTTTGGGTAATGTCTACAGTATTGGTAAAAGTAAATGTTATCTTTGTTTTCTATCTTTATCAAGGGTCTTGTTTCTGAAACTAACTTGTGGTACATAGAGTCTGATGTTTGGAGAAATTAAGCAAAAGACACAGGACATATAAAGGTGGTCGGTAAGTCCCTGCTTCTCGTACAAAGGTGGCCCCGTAGCCCCCCGCAGTGGTCACTAGAGCATCGAGTATAACTTCCTGATTTTCCTCTTAAGGAAACAGAGGCCTAAGACAGGTTAAGTAACTTGGCCAAAGGCGTAAAACAAACCAGCCTGTGGAACCAAGACTGGAGCCCGGGCCATCTGCCTACCCCCCGACCCCCCATCCAATGGGCTTTTTCTCTACACTTCACCAGCTCCAACATCAAGACAAACTGAGAAGGCACCGGTACCGCTAATCACAGATACATTCTGGAGCATTCTTTCCAGGAGGAAAAAATGAAAAAAGGCAAGGAATGCAATCGTAATTAGAGTAAAGCTATCTGTGTTTACACAAATACATTCCTAGGTGGAGGGGAGCAGGAACACCCTATAAAAAGCACACTGTGCGTGACAGGAAAGACTTCTCTGCTGAGAGAGGTACCCACAGTTCTGTTCTCTTCTAGGACCCGGGCTCACTCACTGTGGCCTTCAGGCCTCCATTTCTCCCCTATCATCCGAGGAGACTGAACCGAAATTTCTTTTTAGCTCTCAAATTCTTTGCTGTGAAGAGACAGCGATGTCTGGGTGTGCTCGGCGGCAGGGTGAGAGCAGCCGCTCAAATGTTTCGTTCAAATAAGAACTAAATGAATTTGCAGTTCCTCCCTCTCTCTTTTTTTAACCCGAGGGACAGTCCTCTAGTTTCGGGGCGATCGTTTCAACATTTCATTGTAAAAAATTAATCTGTGAAGTCCCTTGGCGGAATTTTTTTTGAAACCAAAAGGGCAACGGGGTGGGACACCGTGAGGGAAGGTTCCGGCGCAAGGCGACACGTGGGGGGGGGTGGGGTTTGCGTGTGAAGGAAGGTCTTCCTAGTCAGAGACAGGGGTGACTGTGAGCCAGAGCTGGTTTCGGAGGCGCCAAGGGAGTGACTCAGAGGTCTTTTGTTTGCAGAGATAAAAATGGAGTCTCTTCAGGAAAATTCATTTAAGTGTCATGACGTGAGACAGAGCACATGAGAAGGCAACGTTGCGGAGGATGGGGCCGTTTCCCCCGAAATGGTTTGTCAGTAGGTAAGAGAGAGACGCGGAGGAGAAATGGTCACGGGGGCACAGGGGCACGGTGATCCCCGGGGTGCCCAGAAGCCAGGCCTTTCCATGCCGAAGGAGACAGAGATACAGGGAGATGAGATTTCAAGAAGGCATCATAACCCTGTCTCTGAAATGGGCCTCAGGGAAAAGGTCAGGTCCTTTCTGAGTGATCCAAAGACAACATTCCTCAGGGCCACTCTGTGCCCACGAGTGACTGAGGAACACGCGCGAGAGAGAAAGAGAGAGAGAGAGAGAGAGGCAACAGGCACACCGGGAGGACAAGTCCTTTGCGCTAACGCGCATGGGGAATCTACGGGCACGCCCCGTCTCGCAATTCTCGGCCAGCTCAGGGCACAGTGTGACGGGCTGGGCCTGCTGAAGTCATGAACCGGAACACGGAAGGCAAAAGTCTGAAGCGATATGGTCCTCCCACTCACATAGCTCGGGGTGGGTCCCCTCTGCAAGCGGGGGACAAGGCTTCCCACCCTGGCCCACGACTTTTCCTCCTTTTGGGTCAATAAGGGTTCTGCAAGGGGCAGCTGACTTCGCCACGATTTAGAGCTGCTTGTATTCCCGGGGATAGGAGAGGAAGCTTGCAAGCGGACAGAAAAGTCACCAGTTTTAAGAGAAAACGTTTCTTCAACACCGACATGAAAATATAACTTAGGAAGACTCAACGCGACCCGATCTTTGGAATCAAAAGGAATGGGGGAGGAAGGGAGAGGGAAGGTGGGTGAAAGGAGCTGAAGGGTACGAGCCACACAGGGGTATCAGTGCTTCTGGGTGGCAACAGAAAAGAGGTCCGAGGGAAAGTCAGAAGACATGGGTCTGAGTGGGATCCACCTGGGGTTTCTGCTGAGCCTCCATGGGAATCAGGGCTGTATCTGCAGATTAGTGGGGGATCGTTGCGGGCTCTCTGTACCAGAAGAAATATTTCAAAGAGAACCCTAAGGTGTCAGGCAACACAAATTGAGGCCAGACAGAGAATGGCATTGTGGCGAGATAATTGTGGCACTTTCGACAAAACTTGCAAAGGGGAAGCCAATGGAAGGAATGATCTTGGAGAGTAGAGGACAGAGGGTTCACTGATACATTTCCAGGCAGTGGATATCACGGTGGTAAAGGGGACCCAGAGGCCCTAGGGGCAGAAACTGACCCCAGTGTTCGGTGGGCACCGGGTATCAAAACCAGGATTTTCAGGGCGAGTACTGAGCCTCAGCACTTTCACTAGGTCCGTGGTCTTGGGCTCATCCTATACTCTCCAGGAGTCCTGGAATCACTATTCCTTCCTAAGGAACTGACTGCTGCTTCCTAGGAGTAGTAGGAACGTGATCATTATTGTCCTGTGAAAACGGACAGGAAGAAAGGGACCGGCTGGATAACTTGAGAAAAGTTCTAAACCCGCTTTTCTCTATACAAGAGACAGAGCGCGTTGCCTGGCTGCGTGGACGGATCACTGAGAAGAGCGGTCATTGTCAGTGGTGACTGGTGTTGGTGGTGGGGGTTTCTGCTGCCTTCTCACCTGCATTTTGTCACCAGAACATCAAAGGCACCTGCAAGTGGAAAGCGGGGTCTCCTGCTTCCCGCGTTCGGAGGGCGTGGCTCGTCTAAGACGAAAACACTATTCGGAGCCTACCGTCTCCGTCAGCTGCATTTTCCCGCCGTAGCCCCTCTTTTTGCCAATCCTGACACGAGTCCCCTTGTTTCCACGGGGGAGGGGAGGGGCTCCGACCCACAGCCCACACTCACATAGTTCTGCAGCAGGTCCGGATGGGTTCTCTCGATGCCATCGTCCAAGATGGTCACCACGATGTTCTTTCCCGTGTAGCCTCTCTTCCAGGCTCCTTCGATATTCATGTCTGATTGGCAGGGATGCGTGTTGTCGCTGCAGTGCTATGGAAGGAAGACGGAGAATCAGACCGCGCGGGTTACCGATAACTGGAAGGTGCGCGAATCATCTGCGGGTCGAGATCGTGCACCGAGTTAGCAGAAATCCGGTGCCTGCCTGCAGAGCAGGAGCACGGGCCTCTAGCACAGTAACAGGAGGAAGCGGGAAGGGTGGATGTGGGGAAGGCAAGTGAAAGAGAAATCTCTCCCGCCGGCTCTGCCCTGTCCAAATACCATACATCCTTTGGGAGAAATGGAATAAAAGAAAGTATATCCCGACAGCAGAGTAACGGAAGTATCACTTGATTGTTAGCATGAATCGATGGCACACGGAAAGGCATGGTGACATTTCATTTATAAACTCAACCTAGGTAACTAAAGAACATGTATTTTATAATTTCTTCCCCAGGCACCTGGAAACCAGGCTAGCCAAAAAAAAAAATGAGAACTCAGGCAGCTTCTGGACAGTGTCAGCCAGAGGTGTGCTACCATGAGAAACTCACGGACGGGAAGAAAAATAACAGTTTTGTTGAGCTGCTTTTGATGAATTCACCACGGCGGTCGTACCAAAATACGTAGGGGGCAAACACACTCAGTCAGCGGCGCTTTGAGAAGGGAAAGAAGAAAGAGAACCGAGTCTGGACAGGTAACACGCACAGGAAAGGCGTGTGAGGGCTTCAGGGGGCAGGCTGGAGAAACACGGACGCTTAGCACGTTACGTATCGTCATTTCATTCCACAATGGCTACAACATATAAACACATCAAGAAATGCATTGACCCAGGGCCTCCTCCTGACAGGCCAGCATTTGCCCAACCCATACAGTTGCCTCCTCGGAGCGTCTCTCTCTCCAAGGTCCCTCTGAGTGGCGTTGTTTCCTCGGTAGGGAAACAAAGGGACAAAGACGTGCTGTGACTTAATGCCACCCCGGATCCTACCATTCTGGATCTTCACGAAGGGGAAGAGAATGCAAGCTCCGGAGGCTCTGGGCATAATGGAGATCCGGCTGCCATGGACTCGCGTGGCGTACGTTTTATTGAGCACTTACTCCCCCCCGGGGTATGGCGGCGAACGAGGCAGATGAGGTCCCTGTTCTGACGACCCCTCTAAAGAGGAGACAGACACAGGTAATGAAGAAAAAAATAAGTAACACCATTCAGAGCCCTCCGTGGCTTTTAAAGGAATTCAAGAGGGTGATACGAGGGTGAATGCCGAGGGCCCATGCACACAACTCTAGGCGGGATGGGAGGTGGGGCCCTTGGTCTCAGGAAGTGAAGTCAGACCTGATGCCTGATTGGTGAGAAAGGGCTGCTCTGCCCAGAGCCTACAGCTAAGCGTGTCGGTAAAGGACACGATAGATGCAAGGGTATGTAATATACCCTTATAATATAAGATGGCAGACAGCTTAGCACATTGAAGAATGAGAAACAAGGTGGCGTAGGGCGGAAGCTTGGGGACCAAGGGAAAGAATGGCTTGGAAGACAGCCAATCAGAAGGGGGAGCGAGGTCAGACCATCCATGACCGGGCTTTTGTACTGACTGCACGCCGAGTAAATGGACGCGCACCTCTCTCCAAACTTCATCCATCAAAATCCGACGCTAACGAGAGACAGATACCTCTAACAGCCCGTGACATGAATTTGCAAATTTATTCTCCAAATGAGGCTGCCTTTTATTGACTGCTACAAACACACCTGAGTAGTGGATTCATCCTAACAAGCCCCTGGGGGGCTCATCTCTTTTATGAACACTTGTCTCTTTTTCTCACCGTCTGGACTTCTTTCGGACACGCGAGGCCCTACACACACACACACACACACACACACACACACACACACTCTACTACGGCACTGACCCAAATTCCGTTCTCCCTGCCTGCCCCCAGTTTTCCAGGCACACCTCAGCACCCACCTCTTCCCACAGAGACTTCTCATGTCCTTCAGCCCTCCTCGTCTCTCTCTTCTCCTGCCCTGAACTCAGGGGTGGAGACAGACAGACACATACACAGACACATGCTGCCCTACGCAATCCGACTCCTACTTGCTATATTCTGTTGAATCGTTGTTGACTGTTGCCTCTTGTGTGTGGACTTTGTCTTATGGATTGTGGGCCCCTACAAGACTATGCATTAAACGAAGCCCGACCTAGGATTTCAGGCAATATCGGGCTGGTCACACGCCAGAAGTGAGGGCACATCCTCAACCTTATTTCCAAGTGCACCGCCGCGATTAAACTCTCTGCTCGGACCTCGTCGGAGATATCTAGCCAGCTAATCCTCGGTTAACGGAGACGATCACGAAAGGAACAGTGTAGATTTCCGAAATGCCTCCGTGGTCCAGAAGTCTCCTTCTGGCCAAGAGTGTGGGCCTCTCCTCACCGAACACTGTAATGTAACACAAAGCAACCTTGACAGGTTTCCATTTCATTTTCTCTTTTTCAAAACCTGTTCTGGCCACCTGTGGTATCGTTTGCGAAATGAAATAATGTTAATGTGGCCAAGAGGTGGGCTGGAGGAAGGAAATGCGCAGGAAATGGGTAACCCACAAATGGGATAACCATCCTGGAGTGGAGGGATGCTGCCTGAAATTGTAATTATGAAAATTGAAGAAAACCAGCCGTCTATGGAAAACATGTGTGTTAAAAGTGAAGCAATTAGGTTTCTTTCTTCCACCTCTGCTTCCGTTGAATCTGACTTTAACAGATTAAATATTTTTGTGCCACCTTTTCTTCTTTTCATCTGCCAACATGGAAGGGGAAGGAGAGGAAATATCCAATTGATACTTTCATTTGGATAATCTAATACAGCAAGGAGCCAAAACGTCAAAGGAAAAAATAAATCAGAGCCTGGAGTGTTTCTTGCAAATGAGTAATTAGGTCAGAGGACCCTTAAATCAGAACCCTAAATTCTGAATGGGATCCTTAGATTTTTAACACATGTTCATATATACATATATAATATTTATTAATTTTTGAGAGACAGAGAGAGAGAGAGAGAGCAAGCATGAATGGGGGAGGGGCAGAGAGAGAGGGAGACACAGAATCCGAAGCAGGCTCCAGGCTCTGAGCTGTCAGCACACAGCCCAACGCGGGGCTCAAACTCATGGACCATGAGATCATGACCTGAGCTGAAGTCGGACGCTGAACAGGCTGAGCCACCCAGGAGCCCCTTTAACACATATTTTAAGTGTTCCAGACTTCCAAACATGTTCCTGATATGGTTGCTTCATACAACCAAGGTATCCAAAGAGCAAAGACTGGAAAATGTTGATGTGAGTCAACAATGACCAAAGATGAGAATTAGTCTCTTCCTTAACTGCCTTGTTGAGATGGTCTTTAAACCGGTCTCTACTTGATGTGAATCTGTGTCACGGCATCGCCCAAAGGCAAAAGGGACTTAGAATAGCCACGATTTCCTCATAGTCAATCACATTGAGATCTCTGCCAGAGCTGAGCCTAAAGACTGGTTTTTGAAATTGTTACCACACATGCAGTCCATAGACCGGTATTCACAAAAGAGGCCAGTCAGACCCTTCTAGCTATCCGAAGTTGATGAAAACCACATTATGTGCGCAGTGTATGCAACATGAACTGTTTATAATAAACGTATGCACCTTCAGTTCTGAATAATGTACTGCCTTTCCATGATGGTCTATGCACAGGTGACTCAATATTTAGACACAACACAAAAGGGAACATACCTGCAGAAACAATGATTGCCACCTATGTCTCCCACTTCCTCATCCAGAAAAGCTTTTATTCTTTTTAGGAATGAAATTTTAAAGAGTTTGCTCTGTGAGTTTCTAGAAATGGCCTTTTCCACACCAGGGTTATGAGCCATTCTGCTTATAAGCCACTCTGCGTGTGTCTGCTTTTCTTGTGTCCTCATAAACGCATCACAGTGTTTGCTCATCGAAAGAACAGTTTATCCTGAAAATAAACACCTTTGCTATGTTCTCACCATTGTTTGGGGGGGGGGAGGGGCAGAGGGCTACTCTCAACGTCATTCTTTTTAAACTTCTCCAAGTTCTGAGGGTCTTCACTGGCCTGCCAACTTATATGCTCCCAAGAGCCATTAACAATGAAATCATCTACCGTTCACTGTTACCAGCACAGTGGCTGATAAGACTGCATCTCTGACAACATAGTGTTAATAAAGAAATACATAAAAATTCTGCTTCACAGACAAATTCAGAAACCCATCTAGTCAACTGAGTAAAGTGTGCACATACTTGAAATTCTCTGTAGAATGTGGAGTCCAAAAGATGCAAGAAATTGCAAACAAAAAAAAAACACTAGAATCGATACTCCCTTAAGGGGAAATATAACTGACACCTACAAGATCCTTACCAGGGCCAAGCATTGGACTAATCACTTTTTGTGGTCTAAGGCTCAGAACAACTGTTTGAAGGCGGTCCTTTTATCATCTGCTTTTAACAGATTAAAAAAAAAACGGGGCTTAATCAGTCTAGGTAACCCCTCTGAGTTCACGCCGCTGGTCAATATTAACATGAGGATTCAAAAGGAAGCTGTCTGACACCAGACCATAGGGCTATGGAAACTCTTCCGTTAAAACAGAAGGGGCTTAGAGGAAGTCACAACACACACAAATCCATGAGTAGATAAGGAGTAGATGTTGGACAATGGAGCACCAGTAAAGAAATTCAAATCACAAATCTCACTTGCCTTAGCACTGTGATCAGTGCATTCCAGTGATAAGGTAGAATACAGATGAGTAAGACTTTAGGGACCTAATTTTTCCTAATTCTACTTATTCCAACACATCTTTTAGGAAATCACCTAATATTTTCAATTTTAATTTTAATAGTTTCAATGACACAGGGTTCACTTCTTTACTAAATAGCCAATGATTGCTGGTAAATCAATTCTTTAATAAAAAAAGGAAAAAAAAAAAAAAAAAGGAAGCTTGGGCTACATGCCTGGCTTGGTCAGAAGAACATAAGACCTCAATCAGAGCTGTGAGTTCAGGCCCCACATTGGGTATAGAGATTACTAAAAAAAGTAAACTTAAAAAAAATCCCTTATTTGTAGCGTTTGCCAATTTCCATGGTGTAAATCCTCCCATCACGTGCAGTCTTAAAGCACGCTCACAAAATCCCTGAATCTCTAATAATAAGCTCTCGTGAGCTCTTAGAAGGCAGATCCAACAAACCACAGGAACGACTCACTCCACTGTCAGCCTTGCTCCATTTCCGATGACGTTGTCCCTTCCAGTGCGTCTGACATCTGCTTCCCAGTACTTGGGAACTACTGGTAAGTACCCAGGCATACTTGTCCCCTTCACAGTTTTCAGACAATCATTTTACTACTTCTTGCATTTATCTGGAGAGGATCTTTCTTTACCCTTCCTTTCTCAAGGCTACCTGAAGAAGTTGGACTTTGGACTTTTGTGGCCATAAGCTGATGGGCTCTTCTTGGGATACATGAAATAGAGGTTCTGTGACTCCAAAACCAAAGAGGACTTCACAGATTTTTTTAAAATCTCAATTCAGCTAGGGAAGTCCTAAGACGGTTACTATTAGAAGTCAATTTGATGAATTTCAAATCCTTTGTTATCAAACACATGGTGGGCGGGGGGGGGGGAAGGATGCCCCTGGCCAAAACAGATCCAATGTCCAATTATTCAAGGATGATTATTCAATTTGTGGATTTTCCAGAAATTCCAAGGAAGCCCAATATGTTTCATTAACACCAAACTTGGCATAGCAACTATTGCAGCTGGGGGATTCAGAAGAGGAAAAGTTAAATCCCACCTCTGCTACCTTCCAGCTACGTGATTTTGTCAAGTTCTCCTACATTCTTAAACCCGACTTGGAGTTTGAATGCAGAGAACTTTCATAAAGATTAAAGACGATAAAGTACATAACAAATGTTTCTGTTATTGCAATCATGTTGTTGATGAGAGCACAGATATAGGAGACACGAGTGTTCCTAACAGTTAAGAAAAGAACACTAGTTAGAAAGAGAAAGAGAGAGGGGCGCCTGGGTGGCTCAGTCGGTTGGGCGGCCGACTACAGCTCAGGTCATGATCTCACAGTCTGTGAGTTTGAGCCCAGCGTCGGGCTCTGTCCTGAGCACTCAGAGCCTGGAGCCTGCTTCCAATTCTGTGTCTCCCTCTCTCTCTCTGCCCCTTCCCTGCTTGCTCTCAGACACACACACTCTCTCTCTCTCTCTCCCAAAAATAATAAACAATAAAAAATAAAAATTTAAAAAATTAAAAAAGAGAGAGAGAGAGAGAGAGAGAGACAGAGAGACTACCACAAAATAGTAAGATAACGGTTTTCTTCATTGTCTGGAAATATAGATCATACAAACTTGAAAGGGCAACTGAACGTTTGCATGGGTGGCTGGGAGGACCTGAATATTTTACATTTGTGGCTGTGGGTCTAGACACTAGGGACGAGGTGAAGGAGTAGAGAGCAGTGTCCAACTATTCTCTTTTACATTGGTCAGATGGCCTCCTAGGAATCTCCTAGGAATCATCACACATTTTTTTTATCCCACACATTTACACCAATATTCCAGCCCTTCGAGAATCATGGTTCAACATCTACTATAATTCTGACGGAGGATCGTTTCCCAGTTACAAAATCTCAAGGATGTCCCACATAATACCAAAGAAACATCAGAAAAGAGCAGATGTTAGGAGAAGAAAGGCTGTGGGATATAAAAATGCTTTTACAGAGGAAAACGAGAAGAAATCCAGTTCTGAGAATTCTACTCATAACGGAGGGTCAAGAAGTTGAGTCAGTATAGCCAACTGATTTTGACAAAGCAGTAAAGGCAATACAAGGGGCCAAAGACAGTCTTTTCAATAAACAGTGCTGGAACAACTGGGCGTCCACGTGAAAAAAGTATACCTAGGGGCGCCTGGGTGGCTCAGTCAATTAAATGTCTGACTTCGGCTCACAGTTCGTGGGTTCGAGCCACGTTGGGCTCTGTGCTGCCAGCTCAGAGCCTGGAGCCTGTTTCAGATTCTATGTCTCCCTCTCTCTCTCTGCCTCTCCCCTGCTCTCTCTCTCTCTCTCTCTCTCAAAAAAAAATAAATAAATAAATAAAATAAATAAACATTAAGAAAAAAAGAAAAAAGTACATGTAGACACAGACCTTACGTCCTTCCCAAAAATCAGCTCAAAGTGGATCAGAGACCTAAGTGTAAAATACAAAATCAAAATGCCTGGAAGATAACACAGGAGAAAAGCTAGACAACCTTGGGTACCATGACGCCTTCTTATTTTTTTTTATTTTTTAATATGAAATTTATTGTCAAATTGGTTCCCATACAACACCCGGTGCTCATCCCCACAGGTGCCCTCCTCAACGCCCATCACCCTCTTTCCCCTCCCTCCCACCCCCATCAACCCTCAGTTTATTCTCAGTTTTTACAACACCAAAGGCACAATCCATGAGAGAAATGACTGAAAAGCTGAACTTCATCAAAATTAAAAACTTCCACTCCGTGAAAGGCAATATCAAGACGATGAGCAGACAAGCCACAGACTGGAAGAAAACATCTGCAAAAGACACATCTAATAAAGAACACATCCAAAATACACAAAGAACTCTTAAACTCAACAATTAAAAACAAACAAATCACCTTATTAAAACATGGCCAGAGACCTTAACGGACACCTTGCCAAAGAACAGATACAGAGGGCAAACAAGCATATGAAAAGATGTTCCACGTCATGTGTCAGCAGAAAAATGCAAATAAAAATGAGATACAACTACCCACCTATTAGAATGGCCGAAATCCAGAACACCGACGCCAGCAAATGCTGGTGAGGATGTCCAGCAACGGGAACTCTCATTCATCGCTGGCGGGAATGCAACATGTAGCCACTTTGGAAGACAGTTTGGCAGTATATTACAGACTAAACCTCCTCTTTCCATACAATAGTTACACTCCTTGGCGTTTACCTAAGGAGTTGAAAACTTACGTACACACACATACACACACGCTGCATATGGATGCTTATTACAGCAGCTTTATTCATAAATCCCAAAACTTAGAAGTCACCAAGATGGCTTTCAGGTTATGGACTAAACCGACTGCGATGCGTCCAGACAATGGACCGTTCCTCAACACTAAACAGAAATGAACTATCAAGCCATGAGAAGACATGGAGGAAACTTCCCTGCACATCACTAAGGGAAAGAAGCCAATCTGAAAAGGCTACATACTGGACGATTCCCACTATAGGACACCGTGAAAAAGGCAAAACCACGTAGGCAGTAGAAAGATCAGTGGTCGCCAGGGATTGGGGATGGAAGGACGAATAGGTAGAACACAGAGGATTTGGGGAGCAGTGAAAATACTCCGCGTGATACCCTTAATGGTGGATACGTGTCATTATACATCGGTCCCAAACCACACACTGTATAACACCAAGGGAGAACCCTAATGCAAACCACAGACTTGGGGCAATTACGCATCAATGTAAGTTCATCAACTGTAACAAATGTACCACTCTGGGGGGAGCTGGTGATGATGTAGGCAGCTAGGCATGTATTGGGGCAGGAGGTATATGGGGAATCTCTGGACCTTCCTCTCAAGTTTAGTGTGAAGCTAAAATGACTCTAAAAATTTATATATGGTCTTGGGGGAAAAGAAAAAAGAGGAATTGAGGCAGAACAGCCAAAGGATAACTGGGCGGTCCAGCTGAGTGGACAACCTTTCTCTCGCTTGTTAACTCTGTGATCCTCTTTGATTCTTTCCTAACCTGCCACAGCTTGAATGAAACACTTTCAGTCCCGGGGCGCCTGGGGGACTCAGTCAGTTAAACGTCTGACTTCAGCTCAGGTCATGATCTCCTGGTTCTTGAGTTTGAGCCCCGCATTGGGCTCACCGGTGTCAGTACAAGGTCTCCTTCGGATCCTCTGTCCCTGTCTGTCTCTCTGTCTCTCTCTCTCTCTCTCAAAAATGAATAAACATTAAAAAAAAAAAAACCTTTCAATCCTAAAAATATGTAACAAAGCAAAATCCAGTAAGCCAACAAACAAATCTCTTCTCCTTTATGGAACTGCCATGTGCCCTGTCATAGTGTTTAGAGAACAGATTTCAGCTGTATCATCTGGTGGTGTTGCTAAAGGGCAACCACAATCTCTAAAACTTACTGGGTGTTTCTGAGACACTGAGACCAAGCTTCACTTTACATGTATAGCCCATTGCACTGCCAGGCTTCCCATCATTCTCAAATACATCACGTCTAAAATCAGTCAGGTTTGGGAAACCTGGGTGTGCAGCCTCTGCCTCCTTCTCCTCCTTTCCTGTCGTCATTCCACATGGCTTCCGATTTCCACAGAGCCTTGAAGTTCGGGCTGTTGGCTCCGCTCTGCTCCTCTTTACCTTTCTAACCCATCTTATACTTCCAATCTACGCCCCTGTCATTTAAAAAAGTATTTTGATCAAGCTCGTACTATATTCTGGTCACCCTACTGACTCAGACACTGTCCCTGTGCTCAAGTCCCTTCAAGTCTCGTCCGTCAGACAGGCAAGAAATTTCACAAAAACACCTGCTAAGCATTATAATGGGGGTTGCCGGGGTAGAATGGGAACATGGAACCCAGTCAGGGGGACGACAGGAAAGGGGGGGTGTACTTCCTGGAGAAAATGACATTTAATCTGAGCCCCCAAACACGAGCTGAGTAGCCAGAGGGCAGGCAAGGGGTGGAGAGGACGTGTTTATTTGGGGTAAGCATACAGAATAATCAAAGAGACGCTGGGTGGCACCTGGGTGGCTCAGTCGGTTGGGCATCCCACTTTGGCTCAGGCCATGATCTCACGGTTTGTGAGTTCGAGCCCCACACCGGGCTCTGTGCTGACAGCTCAGGCTCTGGAACCTGCTTCGGATTCTGCGTCTCATTCTCTCTCTGCCCCTTCTGCACTTGTGCTCTGTCTCTCTCTGCCTCTCAAAAATAAATGAATGTAAAAAAAAAATTCGAAGAGAGACTGGAGTGGCAAAGGAACGCAAAGAAATTCAGAACCACTGGAGGATACAGACAGTAAGCAGTGGGTGAAGAAAAAAATGGAAAGAGACAAGACTGCAGAGGTTAGCTGGGGCCAGACTGTGACTGTTCTTTTCACTTTTTTCGGATGACATGATATTATACATGGAAATCCGATAGATTCCACCAAAAGTCTGCTAGAACTGATACATGAATTCAGCAAAGTCGCAGGATACAAAATCAATGTACAGAAATCAGTTGCATTCTTATACACTAATAATGAAGAACAGAAAGACAAATAAAGAAACTGATCCCATTCACAACTGCACCAAGAAGCATAAAATACCTAGGAATAAATCTAACCAAAGATGTAAAAGATCTGTATGCTGAAAACTATAGAAAGCTTATGAAGGAAATTGAAGAAAATATAAAGAAATGGAAAAACATTCCGTGCTCACGGGTTGGAAGAATAAATATTGCCAAAATGTCAATACTACCCAAAGCTATCTACACATTCAATGCAATCCCAATCAAAATTGCACCAGCATTCTTCTCGAAGCTAGAACAAGCAATCCTAAAATTCACATGGAACCACAAAAGGCCCCGAATAGCCAAAGTAATTTTGAAGAAGAAGACCAAAGCAGGAGGCATCACAATCCCAGACTTTAGCCTCTACTACAAAGCTGTAATCATCAAGACAGCATGGTATTGGCACAAAAACACATAGACCAATGGAATAGAATAGAGAACCCAGAACTAGACCCACAAACGTATGGCCAACTCATCTTTGACAAAGCAGGAAAGATATCCAATGGAAAAAAGACAGTCTCTTTAACAAATGGTGCTGGGAGAACTGGACAGCAACATGCAGAAGGTTGAAACTAGACCACTTTCTCACACCATTCACAAAAATAAACTCAAAATGGATAAGGGGCCTGAATACGAGACAGGAAACCATCAAAACCCTAGAGGAGAAAGCAGGAAAAGACCTCTCTGACCTCAGCCATAGCAATTTCTTACTTGACACATCCCCAAAGGCAAGGAAATTAAAAGCAAAAATGAACTACTGGGACCTTATGAAGATAAAAAGCTTCTGCACAGCAAAGGAAACAACCAACAAAACTAAAAGGCAACCAACGGAATGGGAAAAGATATTTGCAAATGACATATCGGACAAAGGGCTAGTATCCAAAATCTATAAAGAGCTCACCAAACTCCACACCCGAAAAACAAATAACCCAGTGAAGAAATGGGCAGAAAACATGAATAGACACTTCACTAAAGAAGACATCCGGATGGCCAACAGGCACATGAAAAGATGTTCAACGTCGCTCCTCATCAGGGAAATACAAATCCAAACCACACTCAGATTATCACCTCACGCCAGTCAGAGTGGCCAAAATGAACAAATCAGGAGACTATAGATGCTGGAGAGGATGTGGAGAAATGGGAACCCTCTTGCACTGTTGGTGGGAATGCAAACTGGTACAGCTGCTCTGGAAAACGTTGTGCAGGTTCCTCAAAAAATTAAAAATAGACCTACCCTATGACCCAGCAATAGCACTGCTAGGAATTTACCCAAGGGATACAGGAGTACTGACGCATAGGGGCACTTGTACCCGATGTTTATAGCAGCACTCTCAACAATAGCCAAATTATGGAAAGAACCTAAATGTCCATCAACGGATGAATGGATAAAGAAATTGTGGTTCATAAACACAATGGAGTACTACGTGGCAATGAGAAAGAATGAAATCTGGCCTTTTGGGGCAACATGGATGGAACTGGAGAGTGTTATGCTAAGGGAAATAAGTCATACAGAGAAAGACAGATACTATATGTGTTCACTCTTATGTGGATCCTGAGAAACTTAACAGGAACCCATGGGGGAGGGAAGGAAAAACAAAAAAGAGGTTAGAGTGGGAGAGAGCCAAAGCATAAGAGACTCTTAAAAACTGAGAACAAACTGAGGGTTGATGGGGGGTAGGAGGGAGGGAGGGTGGGTGATGGGTATTGAGGAGGGCACCTTTTGGATGGGCACTGGGTGTTGTATGGAAACCAATTTGACAATAAATTTCATATATTAAAAAAAAATAAGCCATGCTTGTTTGTTTGTTTGAGTTTTATCATAATTCAATGTAAAATCATTGAAGGGTTTTAAGATAGGCATTAACGTGGTTTGAATGCCTAAAATGCATCTGAAATTTAATTCCAAAGCACTTCCAAAGGAAAACGCTTGATTTTTCCCTTCTGACTCCTATAGCAGATCCTTCGAAAACGCTCTTGAACCTGACCTAATCCCACCATCTTCAGGGCTACATACAGATTCCAACTTTCATCTCCTAAGCCTCTACAGTCTATTCTCTAGGTGGCAGTACAGTGATCATTGTCAACTAGAGCAGACTAATCTCAATAAACGTTCCCCATCATTCTCAAGTTCCAATGACTTTCCCTCACATTTTCAGTAATTACCAAGTTCATTCCATGGCCTAATGCGAAACCATCTTCCTGACCTCTTGCCCCATCTCTTCCACTACACCACTGTTTTCCATCCCAACACCACTCCTATCCCAAGGCTGTGATACTTGATATGCTGCTTCGCTTACTCACATACCCACATGGTTCCCTATCTGATGTCCAACTCTCAACTCCCAAGAGAGATTCTCCCTAATCAATCTATCTGAAGTAGTATTCTGGGTCATTCTCTACCCTTGGCTCTCATTTCATCTTCTTCATAGCACTCATAACTACTATATTATATATCAACTTGCCCCTTCATCACATGTCTCCCACACTGGATTATATTCTCCAGGAAGGCAGCCACTTTGCCTTATTGATTTCTGTATCCACAGAGTCTAACACATAGAAGTTCAATAATTATATGCCAAATGAAAGGACATTTAGTTTTAAAAAGTCACCGTGGAATCTACAGAACATAAAGGAGGGGTGTCTGGGTGGCTCAGTCAGCGAAGTGTCCGACTCTTGATCTCAGCTCAGGTCTTGATCTCACGATTCAAGTTCAAGACCTGCATTGGGTTCCACACTGGGCATGAAGCCTACTTAATAAACAAAGAAAGAAACAATATGAAGGAGAGCACGGAGACCAACTAATTGGGGGGCAGCTCTAGTGACTGAGAGATGACAGTGGCCTAGATTAGTGAGAATACATTACAGTATGTGATACACAGCGGGCATCGTAAATATTTGCCGTTAGTAACGATGAGTGAGTATGGGGAGGGAGAGAAGACCCAAGAACCATCAGATATTTGGCTTGGACTACATAAATGGTAGGACTGCATGCTGAGAAAGGAAGCACGGGGAGAAGTTTGGTGAGAGAACGAAAATATGGACTTCAGTTTTAAAAGTATGGAAAGTAGAGCGATATCCGTAAAGGAGTAGCCTGTCGCAACTGTGTATGGAGACCTCAAGTTTCTTTCTGCTCAAATCCCCAGCTGAATTCATTCTGCCTACAATGCTCGCGTCATGCTATTTCCCGTCTCAAAATCTCTTTCATGTCTGTAAAGCACTAACATCTTCACCTCTCGAGTCCCCCCCAGTATCTGGTAGTGAACAGACAATATTCGGTGCCATTTGTTGCCTCAAAGTTAAAAAATGCCCCCAGGGCAGCATATAGTGTGTAAATGTGATGGTCTTAGCAAAATTTGGAGTCATTACCAGATGCATCTGAAGCAACTCTCCATTGCTCCCTAAACCTATGGCACTTAGAATGCCTCCCCTCAAGCTATGAGGTTATTTCTTCCCCCTTTGATTCCAGGCCCGCCTGGTGACTCACTTCGGCCTGAAGAATGTAATGAAAGCGACACTGCTTCAGTCCCACAGCTTCCACACCCTTTCGCTTGCAATCCTTCCTGGTGGCCATGTGAGCAAGCCATGGTAGGCTGCTAAAAGATGAGTGACCACACAGAACAGATAAAAACTGTCCCAGTTAAAAGCACACTAGGCCAGCGAGCCCCAGGCTGACCCAGAATGGCTCACAGATGCATTAGTGATGCCATATGAAACCCGAGAATGGCTCAGCTGAGCTCAGCCCAACTGAGGACGTGTAGAATCACAAATCTAATACATAGCTTTTTTTTTTTTAAAACCACAAAGTTTTGAGCATGGTTTTTATGCAGCAAAAGCTAATGACCATATGAGGTTATTAGCCTGGGGGGAAGAAGGCCAAACAGAAAGGTAGGAGAAAATTGGAGCATTAGAGTGGAAAAACTCATCTGGGAGAGAAGGGTTGGCTGGATAATTGGGGAGGAACAGCAGTGAGGATACCCAAGTGTATCACATATGTGATTCTAAAGCAAATTCTTTTTTTTTTTTTTTTAAAGTAGTCTCCACGCCCCATGTGGGCCTCGCGCTCACAACCCTGAGATCAAGAGTCAATTGCTCTTAAATATGGAGAACAAACAGAGGGTTACTGGAGGGGCTGTGGGAGGGGGGGATGGGCTAAATGGGTAAGGGGCATTAAGGAATCTACTCCTGAAATCATTGCTGCACTATATGCTAACTGACTTGGATATAAATTAAAAAAAAAAAGAAAAAAAAAAAAAAAGAAAAAAGAGTCACACGCTCTACAGACTGAGCCAGCCAGGCACCCCCTAAAGCAAATTCTAAGATGGCTGTGCGTTCATTCAAACCTTCCCTTCCTGGAAAGCCCAGCCTTTCTCTGCTCACCCCATGCAGCATTCACACCAGCAATCTCTGACTATATATGGATTTTATCTTTGCAATGAAATGACAAGCCACTTGAAGTAATGGAGTCTGCATTATGTATCTTTATAACCTGTAGAGTTCACAGTAAAAATACTCGATAATTTGCAAATTGATATTTATTTAAGACAGCAGAAGTAAACGCTGGGTAAAAGGCAGAAGATAATCTACATAGTCAAGACATATTATGCAGGTAGCAGGTAACAGAAAAGGTTCAAGTAAGATCTAGAAATCTTTGTCTTCCACACATTGGCTCACACTAGGGCACACCTGCTTATTCGACTCTGCCAAGGAAAGGATTTAAGAAATAACACAGGAAATGTGCAGAGACTGAAGGCTTCACAAGGAATTATGTAAGTGCAGATATTCATTTGGGGATGCGATTATGCTAATGTACCATTAATGATGTTCAGTAGTCCTGGCAGAAGATCTCATAAGAGACACAACCCAGTGACAGACGAGCTATTATCCCCTTACGGGTCTGGCGGGAAATCTCTACCGGCTGGAGAGGGGCTTGGGGCGCAGGTCTGTTTTCCTTTGTGACTCACGGCAACGATGGAGGTGAACATTTCGGGACTCTCCCCCACTTTTCAGTCAATGGCTCCATTTGTATATTGTCTTTCCTTCTAGTCATGCAGTAAATTCTCCCATGAGTTGAGGAGAAACTCCGTTTTACCAAGTGACTTTCTTCCTGGCTGACTAGGGACCCAAAACCAAGAATTTGTAATCTACTCTTTGCCCAAATTGTGTAATTAGTACATCAGTAAATTGTGTTTACTTAAGGATGATCTCAATTAAAATGTTTCCCCTAAGCGCTTATAAAGCCAGGAAACAATTCCTATGTGGGAGCTCATGAAAATGAATTTTAAAAGCAATTGAGTTGCATTATTTAATAATTACACAAACATTAATAAGGAGCAAGCCTCCTTCTTTTCTAACATGTAACTTCTTTGTTTACATTGTGTACAAAATTCTGCTTGCATAGAACTCCTCAGCCTCTTGGTCTCTATGCATAAATCTGGCTCAGAGACTCGGGTCTCTTTTTTTTTTTTTTTTTTTTTCTTTTTTCCACCAAGATCTCAACAAGAAGGGCTAGGAGACGGCAGGACTTTTCCCGTGCTTTAAAATGAGTAGGATGTGGTATGGTTTGGATAAGTATCATCAACTCGCTTCAGAACTCAACTGCCCCACTACGTTTATCTTTTCAAAATCACAAAAGCAATTTTGAGGAAAAACAGAAAACAATTGTTTCTAATGTTGGAGACATTTAAGGTCAGGGAGGAAAAATGTGATTACCTTTTGCAGATAGTTAAATACAGTCTTCCTGCCTTACTAATATGACATTTCTTCATCACCTTATTTCATGAAGGGCAATATTCTTATGAAAAATAATAGTAGGGGCTGGGTGGCTCAGTCGGTTATAATTCGGCTCAGGTCATGATCTCACAGTTCGTGAGTTCGAGCCCCGTGTCGGGCTCTGTGCTAAGAGCTTAGAGCCTGGAGCCTGCTTCAGATTCTGTGTCTCCCTCCCTCTCTCTCTCTCTCTCTCTCTCTCTCTCTCTCTGCTCCTCCTCCACTCATGCTCTGTCTCCCTGTCTCTCAAAAATAAAAAACATTAAAATTTTTTTTTTAAAAAAAAGAGAAAGAACAGGGATAAACTTACACAAGATCTTCCCAAGCCCTCAGTCATTCTGCAGTGAGGTCTGACCACAGAATCAGCTTCTTTTAAATAGATGTGTGGAAGGATGGAGGCACAGAGGATGGACAGACAAGGAAACATACAGACAATACACGCAAGTATCTTTCCAAGTCCTACCACGTTTTGACTTCTGTAAAATGTTTGCTGAAGGGTGTGCCCCTTTCCAGGACTCCGCAGAACTTCTGAACAGTAAAAGCAACTTCAGTTTCCCTAAGTCAGCTCCCCATAGATTCCCATAGATCAAATGCTCCTAAAGGATTTTTTCCATCAAGATCAAGTCCCAGAAATGATTCATATGTAGAAGGGAGAGGACACAAAAGAATGGAAGAGGAAGAGAGAATCAAGTCCACGTAACAGCGAATCCACGCGTGTTCAAGTGATGTCCACAACTCGTGCATAAGCTCCTCCCCTTCCAGAATAAGAACCACTTGAACTCTCCTAAAAAAATACAAGCTTAACTTGTTAAAACTTAACAGACAGAGCAGCAGAAGTTCAGTTTTCTCAATGTTTATTTATTTTTGAGAGAGAGAGAGACGGGGGGTGGGGAGGGAGGGAGGGAGGGAGGGGCAGAGAGAGGGGGACAGGAGATTTGAAGCAGGCTCTGTGCTGAGAGCAGACAGCCCAATGGGGGCTCAAACTCATGAACCGTGAGACCGTGACCTGAGCTGAAGTTGGACGCTTAACCGACTGAGCCACCCAGGAGCCCCAGAAGTTCGGTCGTAAACATTAAAAGTGTTTTTGTCTCAAGAAAAGGCAACGAAGTAGATACCACTAGAGAACAAATGAGAGTAGTCTGTTGGAATTACGCATAAAAATTAATGGGATATGGAATTTCAGACAGCCTTTTCGGATTTTAACCTCGGATCTCTCTGGGTAGGAGACTACTGACTCAACTTTCTGAACATTCTGAAGGCTCTGAAGGGTTCTTGCCACACCCTCTAATAAGTCATTACCTCATACACATCGATTTCCACAAGCAACCTACCGGAACTGTGGTATAGAAGCTCCCCAAAGAAGGAATAATAGTGTCGGTGTGTCAAGTTCTTATGCCTAAAAATCAAGCAACCCTATCGAGAGAAAGGGCGGTCAAGACCTACGTGGTCATAACTAGCTGCAGTTGCGTACAAAATCTGAATTCCCCTTTGCTTTCCCTCCAACACAACAGCCTCGGGTGACACCCGCACATCTTTTCTTTTTCCTAGTAATGTGAATCCCCCAAGTATAAGCCAGGCTTTAGGTTTTTGTATAATCAAAGAATAGGCTTGGTACATACAGTGGAACCAAAAAAGTGTACTGGTCAGTCAGGTGGTTCTCACTGGGGTCCCCCATTCAGTTGCAGGCAGATGTCCTCGGGGCTGCAGGCCCCTGAAGTTTCGACAGACATGGAAATTAAAGATGGCTTCTTCATTTACGTGAACAGCTGGAGAGTTTTCAACCGTATGTGTAAGATTTACTCATTAAGGTATATTTGTCCCAGTTGAGTTATCTGTAAACCCTTCTGAAGGACACGTATCTACACATGATGACCCTACCCCATAATAGCTAGAGTAATGGCAGTTACACTACACCATTTCTCCACATCTGTTAACTGTCGCAACATTTCATTCATTCACTTACGTTTTATTAGTTTGTTTTTAACTTCCCAACCAATACTAATTAAATGTTTTCTAGAAGCTGAGTCTCCATCGGGGAATGAGAAAACGGGGTCTGGCCTTCACTACATTTACACTTAAGTTGGAGTAGACAGATTATAAATAGACGAATGAGACAAATAGTATAATTAGAGATTACGGCAATAGTTACAGAGGAAATTAAAGAAAGAGATGTGAGATAACATCAAGGGAAATGTGTCATTAAATTTATACCTTGAGTTCTTTACAATTGTGCTATAATTGAGCTGACCTTTAGTCACTGAACACAGAACCTTCATTTTGAAGAGAGATGTTTGTAAGGATCAGGCAACGAACCCCATCCCTAGAAGAGTAAGCCAGAGCAAAATTGAGGTTCCACACCTATCGCCACTTAAAATTAAAACGAAGAACAGCAAAACAAAAACCACTTCGCGTTTCGCATAAAAATTTAAAAACGAAAAATTTCCAAAGATAAAATACCCACAGCAACAAAGGGTGTGACGGGTGCCATTTCTGTGATAGGGCCAACAGAAAAATAAATCTATTTTTACTGCAAAGCAAAAACAATCTCACCTTTGACAACCAACAAAATCAATTCAGATAGCTGCAGACAAGCCCACTTGAATACTGTTCCTTCTACACTGGGTAAAAATAACTGTCTGAATCCACCTGACATCTTTGCTTCCAATGTCCACTTAAAGACGTAAACTAGCATAACATCTACAAAGTTGCCTCAAAGGACCATAACGCATATTGCTTGGACAGGCCAAGAATACATCGAATGCCTCTCCTACTGTGGCAAGTAGAAGATGCTTCTGAAAAGACAGAGGATTCCACATAATACATTTGATTAGCTATTCAATAAAGGCACCCTCAGAAAAGATGGCTTCTCCAACCTGGTGAGATTCTCTCTAGACCCTGAAATACAATGGGCAGGAAAACAAGGTCATTTTTATCCTACACTAGCAAGTTAAGCGTAATTGCAAATGTTTTTCTTACTGATAAAAAATGTCGAATTCCTTTTAAGAATCTAGCCAAGCAACCTGCTTTAATAGCCTCCCATGGAATATCTTTGGTCGGAGGAAAGACAGCAATGCCAGGAAAGTGGTATATACAAACACAGTGGTACATCTTCATTTTTAGGGTGTGGGCATTGAACCTCGTCTCTAGTAACTCTTATAACGGCATAGTCAGGGTGAACTGGAACACTGCTCCTGTAACACGGGTCACTTTTCCCCGCCATTTACTAATGAAAGAAATGATGACTCAGGTAAACTCAACACCAGCGTTTGCACCTCCCATGAACACACTCACCAGGACTACAGTCCGTGTCTTAGAACATAGTTTTCCAGCATCTGTTGTCTTTTCTACCTATATCCAATTTAGGCTCTCCATGGGGAATTAACATAAATACTCCACAATCAATCGCGGTCCAAGACATCCCAATGTCTAACAGGGGTATGTTTCCACCTTTGATTTTAGGGGAGAGACTTCCAGCTTGACAAAGTGGGGAGAGATGTTCAGTTGGATCTGAAGAGATTCAAAGAGCTGCCCAGGTGACATGTGGGAAAACCCACCCTCTCCATTTCATTCTGCAACACCCTTATTTTCCGTAGGAGGGAAGAAAGGGGCAAGGTAAACAATGAAGTGACCGGTCGCTGTTCCCAAAAGCCTGTAGCTCACAAAAAAAATAAACCTTCCTGTAAAAAAAAAATGGGTTGAATCTATAAAATTCCTGAAGTTACTTCCTAGTGAGAGTAAGTCTGTATTAGCTTGGAGTGGTTTCAGCTATAAGGAAAAGAAAACCTAATGAATCACAGTCAGAAAGTTATTTACTTGTTCCTCAAGAAATCAGGAACTAGGGGATTCCGAGTTGGGTGCAGCAGCTTAATGATATCATTAAGGGACCAGGTTCTCGGTGACTGCTCAGCCGCCATATGTAGCTGACCTCTGTCCCCTGAAGGTGCCTCCAGGTTGCAAGATAACTGTTGCGGTTTCACATACCACATCCCTCCCCAGTATCCCATTCCGGAAGGAAGGAAAAGTCACAAAAAGCTTTTCTTCACAAGAGAAAGAAGCCCCTCAGTATCAGACCCATCCTTTGATCCATTCCTACTTGGCAAAGGTATACTAAAATGTTGTTCATTATTTATTGGAATTATTACGTTTCAAATTTAACTAGGCTTCCCGTATTTGTGTTGGCTAAATCTGGCAACCTTTAGTACCGTAAGTCTCACAGAAGGTAACTCTGTGGAATGGTAATAATTTGTTACTGATTGTGACGTCTCCTAGTTCAACCAATTGCATCTGCGTTTCCCGGAGAAGAGGTAAGATCGCTACCACAGGGACGCAAAGGGAAGGAAACCTGCTATGTTCCATTTTCTTCACATCCAGAAGAGGCTCTGGAGAATCTACTCCTGATTTCAGTAGGATAATGAAAACCGCCTAGATTGTGATCTCTTCATGCCGCCTTCGAAAAACACATGGAGACCGAACAGGAGAAATTATTAAAATATGGGTCATACAAATCCACAGCATAACCAAGAGAAAAAGAACACAATGAACCCCCAGTTGGCGCAGAAGTAGAAGAACGGTCAAATCCAGCAGAACTGGCTCTGGAGACCACTCCAGGGCAGATAGTCAGCTAGAGGCCAAGCAGACAAGTAAAGAGAGGGAACAGAATCCCCATATAACACAGGTATAATCACCACATTAAGAGAAAGCTCCATCTTCAGTAGAGAAATACTAAGAACAGATCTGAAACCCACACAGGGCTCAAAGTGCAAAGGAGCAGAGATGGCAGTCTTGGGAGCCATCTTCTGCGGGGAGAGGGGGCTACTTGGAAGGGGCACTCTTTGAAGACTTGTTGGAGAAGGAGATAGGAAAAAGAGAAACAGTAGACGCCAAAACAAACAAAGAAAAGAAAAGTCACAAGGTCAGAAGACCAACTCCCTCCAAAAACGGTGATGAAAGTGTACTGAGAGGCCAGTGCACTCTTGAATGTGGAACTTAACAACTCATCTGAGCTCGCCACCTCTGTCCACACGTAACTGCTCCTAATGGCCTAGGAAAGAAAAACATTTCAAAACGAACGGAAACCAGTGGGCGAATATCCATGCAACGTCTCTACAAGCACGAAATAAAAGGTGAATCAAAATACTCCAGCTTCTAAAATTCCTGCTCAAGAATCTGCAACAGAACAAAACTCTGACACGTAAACTCTAACAAAAGACACTGACGTAGAGCCTGAAGATACGAGAAGAGAGCTCAAATTAAAAATTTTAAAACACATATGGACAGGAAAACACCCAGAAAGATGTGAAACTAGTGTTGACTAAAACCCTGGAAATAAATCAAAGATAAAACTATATTAAAAGTCATCATTAGAGGCACCTGGGAAGCTGAGTTGGTTAGGCCTCTGACTCTTGGTTTCAGCTCAGGTCATGATCTCACAGTTCGTGAGTTCGAGCCCCACATCAGGCTCTGTGCTGACAGTGTGGAGCCTGCATGGGATTCTCTCTCTCCCTCTTGCTTTGCCCTTCCCCCCTCACTCCCTCTCTCTCTCTCAAAAATAAATAAATAAACTTTAAAAAAATGTGTTAATTAAAAAAAACAATAATTAAATTATAAGGTCTCTAGCAGAGAATTAATTCAACTGAAGCTATAATCAGGAGCACTGAGGGAAGTCATACAGATAGAAAAATAACAGAACAAAAAAAACAAAGTAGAGATTAAAAGGATCCAAGGGCAAGTAGCTAAGAAAACAGGCAAAGAAGATCCAATATACTTATAACTGTATCTAATTATTAACAATTCTCTAAAGAAAAAAAATCCTCTGTGCCTCTAGACAGAGAGAGAGAGAGAGAGAGAGAGAGAGAAAAGAGAGTCACTAGCAAGGTAAAAAGAAGTCATCAATCAGGGTACCCTTCAAGTATCAAGGCTATAAAAACTATTTTATACAATTAAGAACTCAGGGAATTTTACACTAATAAACCCTTTCTAGGGAGTGTAGCAGGGGATATGCTTCATCCAACCAACACATGACTGGCCAAAGAACTGACAATGAGCATGAACTATAATTGTAATCTGATATTAAGAGCAGAGGTAGGAAAAGGATAGAAGAAAAGTAAGTATATGTTATGTGTTCTGACAAAGCCGGAAAAAGGAACTTAAAATAGAAGATGAAAAAATTAGAAATGCTAAGATAGAATAAACTAATGAATAGTTGGACTGTAAGAGTTGAAGACTATCATTTAAAGCTGACAAACCAAATATAAAAGCCTAAGAGAGGAAAAAAAGGAAATGAGAGCCTATAAACGTTATTTGTAATAATCACTAAAATAAAAATCAAAACTTTCCCAAAAGCCAAAAAAAATTTTTTATTTTTTTATTTTCTAAGTTTATTTATTTATTTTGAGAGAGAGAGAGTGTGTATGTGTGCAAGTGGGGGGGGGCGGTGGTGCAGAGAGAGAGGGAGGGAGAGAGAGAGAGAATCCCAAGTAGGCTCCACACCACCAGTGCAGAGCCGGATGTGGGGCTCGAACTCATGAACTACGAGATCATGACCTGAGCTGAAGTTGGATGCTTAACCGACTGAGCCACCCAGGCACCCCCCAAAAAAATTATTTTAAAAAAGCAAAAACAAAGCACACAAGGAAACACAGTGAAATGGTATACATACTTTATATATATACATATATATATATATATGTATATATATATATATATACATATATATATATATATATATATATATATGGTAAAATAGTATGGCAGAGTTGAGGCTTTTTGGTCATGTATATAAATGCCATGAGCTTAAAAATTGCCACTCAAAGAAAATGTGTTAAAATGCGCTCATAAGGCAGAATCTGACTTCTAGAACGCAGTATTCCCAATGTCCGAGAATAATGGCTTAGGGTAATGAAAATGATAGGCATTGTAAACTAATATCAGATAACATATCCAGAAACACCATTTCTCACCTCCCAAACTCGTCCAAATTCACCACCGACAACACAGTAAGGTGAGGGGAACGGGTCTTCTTCAAAAGCACCGATGGGAATATAAACGATTCCAGTCCCCACTAAGGGGGTTAGACAAACTCTAACATTTGCATCTGCCTTTTGACTGAACAATCCCAAAGCTAGGAATTTCCCCTGAAAATAAAGCTCTAACAACACAGAGAAACATATGCATCAGGTTATCAAGTATGGAGGTACTGGTAAAAACAAAATACTGCAAACGACCTAATTGTGTTCATCAATGTCCAGTGAAATAAACTATGGTAACTCGCCTTCAACACAGCTGTAAAAAAGAAGAAGAAAGATCCCTATGAACTACTATGGAGTGATTTCCAGGGTATATTAAGTAATAAAAGAAAGAAGAAAAAAATGCATGGATAGTATCCTAAGCATTTTACTTTGAACCATAGTTTTACATATTACAAAAGAAAATAAATTAATAAAATTAAATATACAGAGACGGGGGAGGGTGCTCTTAAATTGAACCAAACAGAAACAAATTAACCTAACTAGATATGAAATTAATGATATCATCATAGAAGGGAAAAAGTATTTGTTCAAGCAACTTTTGACTCGAGTAGCCTGACTGGATTGCCACAGGGGGATTTATTCTAAGAACAAAAAGAAATCTTGAATTTTACTTAAATCTGTTTTTGGCAGTGGTATCGGTAAAGTCATTCCAATACTATTTTGTGCGTCCAGTAGTAAGTTTATTAATATTGATAAAAAACCCTGGTTCTCACTGTGGGAGGGAGGGGAGAGAAATACGAAATGGGTTAAGAAGAGGAAGAACCCGTATTAGTGGATTAAATCGTGGTAACACAACCAACTCCAGATACATGATCCTGATCTCTAGACTCTTTGATTGAAAAAGGGCCTAGAATGAAGGACACTCTTACTACCAAAACCTTGACTTTAAAATATCATTCCTCACTGGGGCGCCTGGGTGGCTCAGTCGGTTAAGCGTCTGACTGCGGCTCAGATCATGATCTTGCAGTTTGTGAGTTCGAGCCCGCGTCAGGCTCTGTGCTGACGGCTCAGAACCTAGAGCCTGCTTGGGATTCTGTGTCTCCCTCTCTCTCTCTGCCCCTCCTCCTACTGTGGGGGCTCTCTCTCTCTTTCTCAAAAATAAATTTAAAAAAACCTTACAAAAAAAGATTCAAAATGGGCAATGGCCTCTCCCTCAATGGGGAAAAGCTATTGAAAGGAAAGGAAAGGAAAGGAGAGGAGAGGAGAGGAGAGGAGAGGAGAGGAGAGGAGAGGAGAGGAGAGGAGAGGAAAGGATAAAGAAAAGGGGCCTAGAATGAAGGAAAGGAAAGGAAAGGAAAGGAAAGGAAAGGAAAGGAAAGGAAAGGAAAGGGAGGAAAGGAAAGGAAAAAGAAAAGGGGCCTAGAATGAAGGACACTCTTACTACCAAGACCTTGACTTTAAAATATCATTCCTCATTGGGGCGCCTGGGTGGCTCTGTCGGTTGAGCATCCGACTCTTGGTTTTGGCTCAGATCATGATCTCACAGTTCCTGAGTTTGAGCCCTGTGTTGGGCTCTAAATTGACAGCTGCCAGTGTGGAGCCTGCTTGGGATTCTCTTTCTCTGTCTCCCCCTCCCGTGCTCTCTCTCTCTCTCTCTCAATAAATAAATAAACTTAAAAAATATAGATATCATTCTTCAACAGGAGAAATCAACAACTTGGAGAATGGCTATATCTGGGTCTGAGGTAGAGAAAATACAAAGTGAACATTTTCCTGTACCATAGAAGAGGGAGCACTGAAAAAACAGACTGGGGACTTCTCAAAAGAACACAGGAGTCAACTTGAAAAGCCACCCACTCACCAGACTCAGGACAAGTGAAGAACCAAACAGAAATAATGTCATCAATGAATCACTACATTTAAGAAGAATCCATGAACTCATAAGAATAGTAAAAAGGAAGAGTCATGAAGGGATTACAGAATTGGAAAATCCTCATCTCGAAACCACTGATCTAATATCAACTTGGGGAGGAATCCTCAATAGATGCTAAAATCTTGGGGAGAGGTTGAAAAGCAATAAAATCTTCACAAGTCTCAAAATATTAGCCCTCAAATTTGATTAGTTAAAAAGACAAAATCCACCTTTACAGTGGAGGAATCTAGCAGATGCCTCAACCAGGCGAGTAAATAAATTTACCACCACCAAAAATGGGACTTCTAACCTTATGACATGAAGCACCAAAAAGGGTATAATGTCACCTGGGTGGTTTTTGTACCAAAAATGCTTAATCCTTCCTCCAGTCCCGGAAAAACAAAACGAAACAAAACAAAAACCCATCAACCAGATCCAAAGTAGGACTTACTCTACAACCACTAGCCTGGTCTCATCAAAACCATCAATATGAAAGACCACTCCTCAAGCCCAGTGAAGGGAGAGGGGATCTTCTAGATTAAGGGAAATAGAGACATGGAGAGAATAATGGCAACATAGGATTCTGAGTTCTGATCAAAGAAATTTTTTGTGACCACTGGCGAGATCTGAAGACGGTCAACTGGATAAGATCACGTTCCTAGAACCGACAATGACGTTTTGGTTATTTGGGAAAATAGTCTTAGGAGAGGCATCCTGAAATATTAGGGGGTGCATTTTTACAGCGTCTGCAATGTTCAAAATTCTGGAAAAAGGTGTGTGTGTGTGTGTGTGTGTGTGTGTGTGTGTGCACGCATGCGCGTACGTGTAAAGGGAAAACGTTAACTTTTGGTAAATCCAAGTGAATGAAATGTATGTGTTCTTACTAGTCTTTCAACTTCTCTGGGGATCTCAAATTTATCACAATGAACCACTGGAGAGACCGTACCACAGGCACATTTTTTTTTTGTTTTGAACATATCAAACAGTTAAGCCCCCAAGGGCACAAAGCAAAGAGCCCCTGCCATAATGACAGACTTCAAGATGATCCAGAGAGAGGCAGTCGGCATCTGGAAGCACGAGGAGCCAAGAGGAAGCCATGCCAGTGTCCCCCAGACCACCCACTGCCCTCAGACGCTGGGCCCTCGCTGAGGCAGCTGTCTCTTCTCTAAAGCTGTCCGCTGAAGCCTTTGTATCAACAGCCGCCTTCACTTGCTCATGGAACACGCATGACAAGGGTGCCCATCCATGTCCCCAGATCGCAGTCAGGGGTGGAGAGACCTTCCCAGAGCCTCTCGTTTTCGTTCCTCTTGCCACTCAGGCTCTGCCCTCCTTCTACGTCACCTCGCCCCCAAAGGTGTCTGACAAGGCAGACAAGGTTACTGGTCAGAAACCGTGAACAGAATAGGGAAAGAGGGGAGGAGAGATGGACAAGAAGGGGTGTGCTCCCTAGAACTTCTCTCAGAATATCAGAGCAAAAGCTCTTACCGTTTCCATCAGATTTGAACGAGGCGTTAATGACAGCTCTCTTGTAACCATGAGCAGAAAGCCTGGTGGAGAAAGAAGCCAACAGTTGGAGAGATCACAGCCGCCCTGACTGGTGGCAGAACTGGGTTCCTAGAGAACGGCTGTACTTTCTGGATCAACAGAGGCGTTGATCCAGGCTGCAGTCTATGAGCCCGTCAATTCTCTCTCTTCTATTACTTTTCCTTCCCCCCGGTTTGGACTGAAGTTTCCGATAACTTACAACTCCAACGATCTCAAAGGAAACATTTCATGAAAAATATTTTTTTCTTGGGCCACCCGGGTGGGGTGTCAGTTGACTGTTCGACTCTCTTGATCTCGGCTCAGGTCTTGATCTCAGGGTGATGAGTTCAAGCCCCGTGTTGGGCTCTGTGCTGGGCACGGAGGCTACTTTAAAAAATACACATGGGGTGCCTGGGTGGCTCAGTCGGCTAAGCGGCCGACTTCGGCTCAGGTCATGATCTCGCGGTCCGTGAGTTCGAGCCCCGTGTCGAACTCTATCCTCCCAGGACTTGAGAACGAGGGCTCTGTGCTGACAGCTCGGAGCCTGGAGCCTGGAGCCTGTTTCAGATTCTGTGTCTCCCTCTCTCTCTCTCTGACCCTCCCCCGTTCACGCTCTGTCTCTCTCTGTCTCAAAAATAAATAAAAACGTTAAAAAAAATTTAAAAAAAATTAAAAATACACATATGCACGTACATATGTATATATATATTTTTTTCTTGGATAAATAAATTAGAGAAACAACTCTTCACTTACATTTTCATCCCTCTGCTATCAATTCACAAAGCAGATTAGAATAGAAAAGGCTCTGAGAAGTCCTGCGGTAAAGAAACATTTTAGGTTTGTTCAAACCAGTGTGTCCCAAACCACTTGACTTTGGAGCTATCTATCAGCAATCCTTAGAAGCAGTGCTCCATCAGAAATAACTTTTGTTAATGACCGTGGAAGTCCTTCATTCGCCTGAAAAAGAAATCCTACCACGTACCATCACTTAATTTCAGGCACGTCATTTCCACAATAGAAATCTGAGGTCGAGGCAATCAAAGAAAAGATTCTAACTCGACACCAAAAACTTTAACTATACTTGCAGGGGTCCACGGTACTTGTGAGCATGCCTGTATTATACTGCTAGTATAGAAAGTTAGTGATTTCCCAACCTGCTGTGACCTAGCAGACCACACAACTTTTTCATATTTGTATCCCCAGCAGGTTGAATTATGTCTGATACAGAGGAGGGACTCAATAAATGCTGAAGGAATAAAATCATTACCAATTTACTTTCTTCTGTGGGAATTATTTTCCTTGCTGCTTTCCTTCATTTTTCCCTTCTGTTACACATTGAATTAATGCTTTTATTGAACAGTCTGGGGTAACTCCTCGTTCTCAAGTCCTGGGAGGATAGAATTCATTCACTGCTCATTAGTGTATACAACCAGTTTAAATGATTTGTTCATTGCGCATTCCCTTTTACTTGTCCAGATTGAATCGGGTTTGATCATTACGGATCTCTTTAATCTTTTATTTCCTTGGACAAACTTCTACAATTAGAAATGTTTCTAAGTCCTGTTTTACCTCATCTTTCAAACTAATAAAGAATGGCAAGTTTAATACACTCTTTTCTAAAGAAGGCACATTAGAGGAAATAATTATAGGCTACTGTGCATAGACCTAGTGAAGTTAACTTCATCCCTTCAAAATAGAAGATGAATTCCCAGACATCAGGTTGCTGGAACAGATAATTTGGCCCCTCTCCATCTATTGCCCGTACAAGCTAAAGTAACGCAGGTCTTTGTAATATTTTTCGATTCTTCCGATGACAGTGCAGAATATGAAATAAACTGCAACATGTTAATAAAAAAAACCCAATTATGATGGAATAATAGATGTAACACAGTGGGGAATTTGGTCGGCATCCCTGAGAACAGAATTCTCAGCCTGAGAAAAGACACAGATGTAAGACTGATGACGATAAACTGTAGAACTCCTTTCAAATTGGACATATCTATATAAACCCGTGGTAGATTTCACACATAAAAATGCACATTTCCAACGCTGTTAACTAAAAAGCCCTAAAGACTAATCCAGTAATAGTGAGGATCTCAGCACTCATATTGTGGGGGGGTGGGGGGGGGTCTCTAAATATCAATTTTTTAAAAAAGGAGGAACAAGGGGTCTTTGGAGAAATGGCTTGATTCCATTTCTGGAACAAGAAATACCCAAGGGGTGTATACAACAGCTTGTCGTACCGCACAAAAAAAAAGAATATTAGGGACATGTCAAAAGGACCTAGGAGCCAACAGGAATGCGCTCTCACTGACCAAAGACGGGGTACCTTAAAGCAATAACGTCAATGGAATAAAGCACATCAACTATACGTAAACCCATTATTTTGTAATAAAACTTGAAAACAAAACAAAACACCTCCCTGGTAGCTTTTGATGAATGCTAGGAAAAGAACCTCCGAGACGACGGAAGAACTGTGGCACTGTACCTCGTGGCACCTACCAAGTAACTGATGAGAAGTCCCCCTTGATTAAAGTATTCCAGCCAATGAATGAAGAAGGAGTCACAGGAAGAGACCGTGACGATTTTGCAAACCCTAACGAATAACTAAAGGGCCTGCGTGAGGGTAGCCGCGAGTAGCCCAAAGCAGACAAGCCGTGCCTCGTGACGGAAGTGCACACCAACGACGTGGTGATCAGGCTCATCCTCAGCCTCTCGAAAACAAATGTGAACTTGGATCGAGCCTTCCCCTCCTACTACCTATCAATTTAGTGACAATATTAGAGATAGAACATGATAAAAGGCCCCATAAAAATGGAGTCAGCAAAATCTTGACCACACAAAGCTCTAAATGCCCTAGAAGCTTCAAAAAAGGAAAAACAACCAAAAAAAAAAAAAAAAAAAAGAGGTAAGCTAGAGATAGAATAAAAGCAATTTATGAGAAGCACCAAACGATCACAGCGTATGAACTCTGTTTGGACCTTAATTAACAAATTACAAAGAAACAATATTAGGCGACCAACTAACACATTACAAAATGGAAATATTAGGAGACAATAGGGAAAATCTGAAAACAGACAGGGGAGTTGATACTATAAAGAAATTATCATTAATTTTTTACAAGTGATGATGGTATTATGATTTTACTGTGGAAAAAAATGGCCCTTATCTTTCAGAGATACATACTGTATTATTTAGGGATGGAATGAAGTGGGTGAACTGCTTTAAGATAATCAAGTAGAGGGGGCAATAAATGAATGGAGATTGGCCTTGAGTTGATCATTATGGAAGCTGGAGATGAGACATGGTGTTCATTCTATTATTTTCTCGGCTTTTGCTTTCAATTTCCCAAGAAGTTTGTATAATGCTTGCAGTGAAAGCTGGAGAAATAGGGATCAGATGTGATCCTCAACCTGGAGTTCAGACCCGGAATTTAGGAGTGTGTAAAGTGACAGGGACATCAGTTTCTGATCAAGTACGAGGAAGTGTTTTTGAACTAAATTGTTCATTATGGCAAGACAGGGCTATGTGAGGAGAGTATACTTCTGGTTAGTAAAAATATACAAAGTGGGTACTGAACATGAGCTGAGGGCTTGCATTAAGTTATTTTTCAGACCCGTTCCAATGTGGTGGTCTTGTAACTCTTTTTTCCGTACCTTAAAGACCACCTGATTCAGGGTACTAATTGCAAAAACATGCACAGCGTTGGTTTCTGTGTGCTTGTGTGTGTCGTGCGCATGGATGTGAAGCAGAGGGCCCGGGATCCGGAGCACAGGCGTGGAAGAAAAATGAGAACAGGCGTGTAAAACATTTAAGCAGAGCAGGAATGATCTAAAAACAAATTTATGTAGCCCTGCTATGCTTAACTGACTACTGCTGAGAGTCCCGGTGAATTTCTTTTCGTTGACTGAAAAATAAAAATGGTTTCTCTATCACTAGGTAACAAACCCAAACATCGAGCTTTAAAACACTAATTTAACTGGGTTTCAGGAAACCATGCAAAGAGATCATTAAAAGAACACAGTCCTATGCTACCTGGGCATCATTTTCTTTACTTCAGACATGCTAATTTAGTCTGTTGCGATCAGAACTTCCAGCCCAGTAGACTTTTTACAAGGGTCAAGATTCGACTCAACAAGAAACTAAGAGAGAAGAGACTGACAAAAAAAAAAAAAAAAAAAAAGCTGTATTTCGTCCAAGTGGTCTTCAAGACTATTCCGTAAATATTGTACTAAATATCTGAATAGACACCATCCACACTGATGTTTTTTCTCCCCTTAGCATAAAGGAAGGAATTTTTTATTGGGTTCTTCTCCTCTTAATCAAAGAAAGAATAATCAAGTGAATGACTTCTTCACTTTGTCCACATCCTCTCCCATCACGAAGAGCACCTCTACAGTATAACCCAAGTTTGATTCTGACCTACTCAATTACATAATCAAATCCTCTTTCTGGAATTTCTGGTTTCATTCTACTTCTCTCACTATACTTTGGCTTCCTCTGTTGTGCAGAAAGCCTCTCAGCATGTACCATTTGCATATTGGATTAGCCACTGCTAGCCTAGAATCCCATCCCTAGGCCTTGCCAGTCTAGCAAGGATTTTCTTACACTTGAGAAACTGGAAAAAATCACATTGATGTGCATGTGCATTCTATTTGAAGACGGTTATTACTTTCTCTTCCCCAGGCAGCTTGGGTGTTTTGATTCTTCCCATCACTGCGATGCTAAAAATTATTCCTTTGACTCTACTGACTTCCAGCCAAGTTCACTGCTAACCAAAATTAAGGAAAAATAGCATTCCAGATGCCTCAGATAACTGTAGCATTTGAATTCTCAACACAGGACATTTGAAGGCATCATCATCTTTTAGAATGAGCCAACTCAGTTCTATGAATTTGGAAAATTTCAGATGAAGCCTCAGCGACTGACCCCCTCTCCTCATTTTCTATCAACATTTATGGAGTACGTACAAAGGAAATCCTACTTATTGGCAGAGAGATGGTGAAACAGGCCAGAAGTGTGTGCTTTCATCACCGGAACTAGCCCTAACTCAGCGTGAAAAGTCATGAGAAGGAGGGTTTCAGAGGAACCGTTTGACAAAAGAACTTGTCTTCAACACACTGAGAAGACAACTGCAGATTGAGTGAGCTTAGGGGTCCATGCTATGTGCTTTCTAAGAGAAAATGAGCTACTAATTAAAGAAAAGGTTTGACTAAAATCTTGACAAACACAACTCTGTTGCTGTTAACAGACCCTTCACCACGTTAGAGTAGGGCCCAAAGGACCAGGCTACCCACGTATTTGGACTCTGTGAAAGTGAAGCTGAAAAGATCAACTACCAGAATGGAAAAAGTTCTATCTTGCTCAAGGAAATTCATAAAGATTGTAATAATTTGCACCTGGCGGGAATAAATAATATCTGAAGTGATTTTTTTTTTCAGGTAGATCGTCAATTACTAGCCTCTTCGAAGCAAAATAACTCAACCTTCTACCCATAAACTGCTTGCTTACTCTTCATTAAAGAAGGCACTGTGGTCAACTTACTATTTCATCCTTGGTATCCAGAACACTGTAAGTGCTGGGGAAAAAAAAGCAATTCTCTAAGAATGAATGAATGAATGAATGAATAAATGAATGAATACCTGCCTAACACGAACTCTGATTCAGCTGGATTTTTCCAGTCTGTAAAACAAATATGGACCATACTTGGGATTTAGTTTGCTTTCTTCGGGGGGAACACTAATGAATATTTTTCTTCCGTGTTAATTTATTTGTTCAGTGAACACAAAGTTTTAATGAAGCTGGAGCTATTATTCCAACCCAGCCACGTTTGCGTTCAGCCCCCCTAAATACCTTGGCTGGCAGCTGCAAACCTGAGACTTGGGGAAAGTTCTCACCATTCCTTCATCAAAATGTTGCACGGTGCCTAAGTATTTACGCAAACGATATGGTCTATGCTAAATACCTTCCAAGAGTAGGGAGTTTGGGTACGCGGTAGACACTGGGTATCTATACAACCACCCCTAACAAAAACCCTGAGCACGGAGTCCCTAATGAGTTTCCTTGGTAGGCAACATCTCGCACATGTTGTCACAATTCATTGCCGGACGAATTAAGTGCTTTCCATATGACTCCACTGAAATAAGTCTCTTGGATGCTTAAGCTTCGTTTCCTCTGGACTTTGTGCCATGTGGCTTTTCTTTTTGCTGATTCTGTGCTGTATCCTCTCACTGCAATCAATTACCGAATCACCGAAGCTGGGGTGGTCTTGGGGAACCCCAACACAGGGGACACGGCGAACCTGAAGCGGTAAGGAAACAAAAGCGCGGTCCGTCAACAGCGGGGAGCTCGCGGGATAGGGCTGAGCTGGAAAGGAAGACACGGGCCCATTGGTAGTGCATGCTGTCCCCTGACCCAGTACCCAGTTGAATCGGCCATGTGGAACTAGAGGGCGTGAAGCAGGAGTGAACTTAAGAAAATACGCCGAGTCCAGATGTCTCTTTTTTTTTTTTTTTTCACATGGGCTAAGGTTGATCTAAAATACCTTTCTACAGGACACGGAACTGCTTAGAAATAAATACTAGAACACCAAACTCATGCCTAAGCCCCCACTAGGTCCTCCCAGTACATCGTTTGCAGCTTGGCCGGAGTCTGCCCTTTCTCAGAAGGCCACCTGTTTGCTTCAAGACGTGCCACATGGTTGCAGATTTGCACCATGTTGCATTTTCAATTAAACCAGCTAAATGGGGTGTTTTAAAAGGACGACTTCCAAGCTGCCAGGACAATAATGCCACAAACTCCACCAGATTTTATTAGAGTCAAATGACAGTATAAATCATTAGGAAGATGTGTGCCAACCACAGAAACAGCAATGTCTCAAACTCTTGGAGTACTGAACACCATCCAGTTGGCTGAGAAAGAACCATGTGGCTTAAAATCATTTTTCACGATTACTATCCTAGCTAGTTCATAGTTTTGGGCAGATATGGCCCCACATGCGTAGTCGAACTCAGCTAATTTTCACGCTGCCGATCGACAAATATAATTTTTTCCCCTCAGAAAAACCACCCAGAGAGCTTTCATGAAATCTCGAGGTGGTACATCAAAAGAAGGGAGCCCATTTATTAGAGCCTGGCTTGAAAGATGCATATTAAATAGGCCACCCTCTATTCATCACAGAGAATTCCACTGTACTAAGACGACAAATTCGGAATATTAGTCATACTAACTACCAGAGTCTGAGAGTCAAACAGCAAGATTTCACAAGCCCTTCTTTACTTTTTTCTTTTCAACTGAGCTTGCCTTCTACAAGGCAAGAGGGGGAAAAAAAATTAAGTTATTAACTACGGGCTTGTCCAAAATCGTTACCAGTTCTTTTTTTTCCCCAAAATATATTATTTCTTAACAGTCAGACAAGAGATATTGTACAACGCTACATCACTTTCTCTACATAATAAAATATTTACATGGCTAAAGGAATAAAACCTTTTCTATCAAACTTGGTTTTTCACCCAAGTTTCATTTCCAGGTGGTTTTCCCGGGATTGTTCATCAATGGCCCAAGTGCTGCATTCCACCCATGGATGTGTATTTTAGGATTTCAAAAAACGTTAAGCTGCTGCGAACTGAAGATCCCTCCCACAAACAAGAATCTGCCAATAAAGGGCATCTCCCCCCTGCATTTCAAATTGAGCATCTGTGCTAACTCTGTAGGGGAGGGAGGGATGCTATTAGGACAGAGCTCACAGGGGGGGTTCAACGGTATCATGTTCTATTCCTCAGTCGGGGGGTGGGTGGACAGGTATTTGTGGTATCCTTAGAAGTGTCTCTATACCTGAAATATTTTACGATGACTTAAAAAAATATCTAAACCCCCTGAATTTGTTCGATGGGCATTTCCAGACCCTTGAGAGGCACCTTACTTAGCCTTGGTGTCTCTAGAGTCGAGCTGAATTTTCTTTAGTAGGGTCATAATGATCCATTATACCAGCCGGGTACATTAAAACCCTTTCTATCGTACCGAATTCCCACAGGCTTGGCCAAATCTTGGTGACCTTTCCTGTCAGATAACCTTTGTCTGCGGAGCATCTTGAGAGAATATAGAAGCCAAGCATATTTCCAATCAATGCAAGTAAAGTAAAAATATCTTCTTGTATTAAAGCTGCCAGCTTCCCAAAGAGAAAATGTGGTAACAGAAAGGTAGAAGATCTAGAAAAACAAGTTAAATTGACCAAGCGTGCTTTAAAATGTCCCTTAAGTTTAAAAACCCCTTCTTGCCCCAGCTGATAGTGGGAATATGGAAGCTGGCTGTAGTCATATAAACCTCGTGTCTGAGGTAGGGTAGGACAAAGTGGTCTCAGGCGGGTCCCGGGACCCTAACGTCCGCATAGATTGGGAACCTGTTAGAAATAAATGCAGATTCCCAGATCTAGGCTGGGGGTGTGTGTGAGAGGGGTAGACCGCGAGCCCTCCAGATGATTCTGACGCCGCCAGTTTGAGAACCATGGGTGTCAAGGTTGGAAGGCCGGCCTCAGGGCTCAGAGCAACTGGCTTTAAACACCAGGGCTTGCCCCTGATAAACAGTGGGACTCTGGACAAGTTACTTCATGTGTCTATTCTTTGGGTTCCTCATCTGTAAAATGAAGATAATAATAGGTCCCAACTCACTAGAAACCTGGCAGCAAGACACCACATGTGAAAGTCTGCCAGCATGCTTGACATATACTGAGCACTCAAAGGTGAGCAATTATTTTCTCTACTATGTAGATCACCAAAGAATTGCTTTTGTTCCAGATTACTCAAGTGTTTGTTTGATTAGCATTTATGGAGCATTTATTACTTATCAGACCTCAGGCAATGAGTGACACAGGATTCCTACCTCGCTGCCGTGCTTCTCAGTCCCGACTGCTTATTAGAATCACCCAGTGAGCGTTGATAAAATACCCCCACTCAAGCCACACTCCCCAAAACATAAAGAATCTCTGATTGGGGGGGGGGGGCAAGCTTGGGTGTGTTTTTAGGTTTTTTTTTTTTTTTTTTTTTTTTGAGAGAGACAGAGGGAGAGATGAACACAGAGCATGAATGGGGGAGGGACAGAGAGAGAGGGATTATGTACATAATCCCAGAGAAACTTCTGGAAGGAACCCCTTGCCCAGCAAACTTTCACTGGCGCTTATATATTCCCCTCCTGCTTTACTGATCTCAGGAAGCACAAATCATGTTTCCCCCAATCCTCGGTGCTTGCCATCTTGGCCAGACAAAGAGCAGGTGCAGAAGTCTGTCCATGCAACAAGAAGCGAGTGCTATTTTTAGGATCGCACTCTCCCAACTCCTGGAAGCCTGAGCACAGTATTTCAGGACAGAGGAGTAATTATACGGCCATCGTCTCTGTAGATGCAGTTGGAGATTTCCCCGGATATATTGCCCAAGCTTCCAGGCCAGACATAATGGTTTCACACACCAGTTTCCAGGGGGAGGAGCCACAGGGGCAAAGCTTTTAAATTAATTAAAAGAGACACCCAGGCACACTTCATGCCATTCTTTAATCTCCACTCTCCTGTGATAAATATAGAATGACAGGCCGGGGCCCAGGCTAACGAGCTAAAGGCAGGACCCTATGGAGGCTCGCCAAGCAGCCCTCAGAAACACTCCAGCAGGGCCCAGGGTCCAGAGAGAGGAAGAAGAAAATCAGCACCTTGCTCAGCCGGGTCACCGATGTGTCACCAGAAGGCTCTGAAAAGCACGTGCTGGACAAGTGATTCCCCCTCTTCCTTGACTAGCAGCAGTTTAAACAACGGACAAGAGGAAACGGCATGTATTTCCTTTTAATTGCAATTAAAAGGTCAGAGAATAATAACAATAAAGACTTACTGAGGGTTTTCTAGTGTCAGAAAAGGCACTACGCTAAGGGCTTCTCATGTAGTACTTCATTTAATTGTGGCCACCGGCTTCCCAAATGATCCTCACCTCCTAGTATGTACATCCACATCACACAGTTCCCTCACACACGAAATCGGAGCTGGCATGTGGGGCCGATAGAAAATTCCAGAAGAAACGGTCTGTGACTTCTGAGGCTAGATAATAAAAGACATCACTACTTCTAACATGACTTCCTGGATTATTTGCCCCGGGGGAAGCCAGTGCCGTCTCAAGTGGACACTCAAGCAGTCCTCACCACAGGATGAGGCCAATAACGAGGCCACTTGCAAGTGAATCCTCCAGCTGCAGCCAAGCCTCTGAGTCGTCCAACCGAAGTCCCAGACGCCACAGAAAGAGAAGCCGTCACTGCTGGGCCCTGTCCGAACAGGGCCCGTGAGCTGTTTGCAAAATTAAGTTCTGTGATTTGTTACACAGCAATAGCTAACTCATACATAAGAACCAGATACTTTCACGTTACAGTTGAGGAGAGTTCGAGGTAACTCATGGGCACAGTAAGTGAAGCAATGGGGATCCGCATCGAGGTTGGCAGATTTGAAGTTCTAGCTCTCATCCCGTCCCGTTACTCCTGACAGATCAACTTAAGGTACATAACCTCTTTCCCACCCCTTTTGTTAAGGGAAAAGCAACCATTTAATAGGAAGCTTCGAAACTCTTTAGTTGTTCCAAGATACTTTGTTCATCCTCCATGGCACCCACTACTCTGCCTTGAATTTTAGTCGCTTCTCTGTGGATAGATTCGAAGTTCCTGGAGGGCTGGAGTAGCATCTTTCTTAGGATAGTGCTTCTAAGTAGGACAAGGGTGGGGACAGGATGCCGGGTCGGTCCTATGGACTCCCATCAACCTGCCTGGTTTGTCAGCACTGCTCTACCGCGTTCGGGCTGGGTGATTTTAACGTTTGTTTATTTTTGAGAGAGAAAGAGAGACGGAGTACGAGCTGGGGAGGGGCAGAGAGAGCGGGACACACAGAATCCGAAGCGGGTTCCAGGCTCCGAGCCGTCAGCACAGAGCCGGACGTGGGGCTCAAACCCACGAACCACAAGATCATGACCTGAGCCACCCAGACGCCCCAGGCTGGGTGCTTTTAGACAAGTCGTCTACATTTCAGGAGCCACAGGTTCCTTGCTCTTAAAACAGGGCCAATATCCACACACACACTTTCGCTCACACTACATTAGAAACATACTCAAAGTATTTAGCACATCGCCTGGCACACGGTAAGTGCTCCATAAACACGTCACCTATGTGAATTATCAAACAGGTATTGAAACACAGCCGACGTTGAAATGCCCGAACAAAAGTTCTTCCCTCCACTTTCCTGACATGCAAAGGGAATTTCCAAAGAAATAGCAACGGTTCTTGGGGGAGAGGAGGTCTCGCTCTACGGGTACTGAAACCTTCGGAGTCCCCAGGCTGGCCGAGGTGCTAATGCCTTGGCCATGGTTCCTCGAGAGCCCAGGCCAGCCTGCCGAAGCGGTAAGAAGGTCAGGGAAAGCTGCCCAACACGTCCCCCGCTCGCTGGGACCGGTGCCAACAGCACACCAGCTCTTTCTTGCATGAAGAAATGTAAGGCGACGAGGGTCTCCTCTGCCCGGCCTCATGAACGGTGGCGGAGAGGGATTTCTCTCCCATCCCCTCTCTTAATCCCATTATACTCTTATCATTTTGTCAGCATCAGACAGAGCTCCCCAGGTCCTGCCAACACTCTTTCCAATGCCTTCCCAGGTGGCTCACTCTTCCCAGGTCTTGGAGCTAACAAGCTGTCAAGGGTCCTACTGTCCCTTCAGGTGATTTCTACTCGAATGCTGTTTAGAGTCCCGCCTCCCTTTGAACTTAGCTTTATGGCTCCCGTTATTTTTTTTGGTTTTTTTTTTTTTTTTCTTTTTTGGCCTGAAAGAGTTTTCTATGTAAAATTCTCTCTGGGGGTTCCGAAATATTTCCACAACCTTCTACTTCTGGGTGAGACTAAGAAAAACGAAATTGGGAGAAAAGCCAGCCGCTTTCACCCACCTCAAAATAAGCACAAGTTCCTGGCGTCGCGAGGCGCTAGGTCAGATCTTCCGGGGGGTAGAAGTGACTCTGCTCCCGCCCCAGTGTAACAAGAGTACGATGAAAATATCGACAGCATCGAAACAAAGTGCCAAGGGAAAGGTGCCAACGCGCCGCAGAGACGGAGGGCCCAGGAGAGCGGAGGAAGGGAAGAGGGGACAGATGAGGACAAGGGACACTTGGAGCCGTCGCCTCAGGCATGGGCCCCGAAGAAGGGGTGAGTCCCCACCTAAGTCCATGGCGAAAGGCAGGAAGAATAGCCGGGTGGGAAGAATGAAAGGCACAGAGGCGGGAAAGTATGAGACGGGTCCGTAAAATGCTACGGGTTTGCAGAGAAGCAGGGACAGGACCGCAAAAAATAAAGGAAGTTAAGGGAAACACCCTTGCAATAGCCAGCAATGAAGACTTTCAAAAAAAGAGGAAGGTAAAGGTCTCTTTGTAGATTATAGAGCAAACCGGGGACATGGGGATTTGACGAGTAAGAATAAGTAACGTATTTCTCAGGGATCACGAACATAAAACCCTGAGACTAGAGAAATATATGTATATTTTTTTAAGTTTACTTATTTATTTTGAGAGAAACAGAGCGAGCGCAGGAGCGTGCACACATGTGAGCAGGGGAGGGGCAGAGAGAGGGAGCGAGAGAACCCCAAGCAGGCTCCGCGCTGTCAGGACAGAGCCCGATGCAGGACTCAACCCTATGAACCGTGAGCTCATGACCTGAGCCAAAATCAAGAGTTGGCCGCTTAACTGACTGAGCCACCCAGGTGCCCCAGAGAGAAAGAAATACATTTCCGAAGGAGGCAACGTCAGGCGAGCAGGTGGACAGCTCTACTCAACACTTAAGCCAATTGCCCTCACTGAAAGTTTCTGCCTGAACCAATGAGCTAAGTACAAGTCACACACTTTCCAGCCAGTCTTTCCCTTAGTTTAAAAAACCATTTTCCCTAGTGTTTAAAAACCATTACCTAAAGTAAGCAAGCACATATTAGAGGACTTAAGCCTGGAATCTGTTACTTACCAGCAGAGTCATTTCAATGGCGTCTGAGAGCCACTGTCCATTACCCAGACTGGTTTTAAGTGGAGGACACATGTATCAGAGAGGAACCCGATCCGTGACAGGTCTAAGGGTGCCTGTCTGCACCTTAGTATATTTTTCTATCCTCTGGCCCAGATGTAGAAAGCTACACAGAGTAAGCTCTCCAACAGAAATTCTGTGAATCCAAACTCCCTTCTCTTTTGCCTTAGAACCAAAGAGCAAAGTTCCAGAAAGATCCAGAAAACAGCATGGTCCCTCAGCCAAATCTCATATGGTGGGTCTCCTGGAACAGGAAACCATCCCTGGTCACTGCCTCTGTGTCTTCCCAGACCCCACAGACGTGCCCTGGACAACACAGCCCCAGGCCAGGCTTCCTCACCATATACCACATGCTCGGCCACTTGGGATCGTTGAAGTAAGTCGGCTGGGCACGGCTGAAGTCATAATCCCTCTTTGTCCGTCTTTTTACCACTTGCTGTTGGATCCACTCCACCTGCCAAGAAGAAGGACATGTGGTGAGCGTTCAACATCCACCACGGTTAGCACGACATCAATGACGCTCTGAAGCACTTCCCATCCTGAGCCAACTCGGTTCAAGTCACAGACTTCGTGCTGGCAACGAGAATCCGAGCCTCTGCTCTCAGATTCTCTAGAAACCTAGTTCTCCTTTATTTACTTATTTTTATTTTTAATGTTTATTCATTTTCGAGAGAGAGAGAGAGAGAGCATGAGCATGAGCATGAGCATGAGCAGGGGAGGGGCAGAGGGAGAGAGGGAGACCCAGAATCCGAAGCAGGCCCCAGGCTCCGAGCTGTCAGCGCAGAGCCCGACACGGGGCTCGAACCCACGAACCGTGAGATCGTGACCTGAGTCAAAGGTGGACGCTCAACCAACTGAGCCACCCTAGTCTTTCATGACACCATCATCCCTATCTCTCGACAACATGCTAGCTTTCTGGCTTCTTCAGAAAGCATGTTTCACTCCCAATTCTTTTTTGCAAGTTGACAGTGTTAATTTTTTAAGCTCATTTTTTCATCCTTACTTCATCTAAGGGTCAGCAAACTTTTTCTATGAAGGTCCAGATAATTCATATTTTAGGCCTGCAGGCCATCGATCTCTGTCGCAGCTACTCCTTCCGCTCTTGTGCGCCACAGACAGACAGAAATGAAGGGGTGTGATAGTTCCCGTAAGGCTTTCTGTAGGAAAACAAGTGGCAGACTGCATTTGGCCCACGGGCCACAGTTTGTGACCCTTGCCTTACACGACACATCAAATGTTTTTAATGCTCTGGGATTGCACAGCAAATTTTAACATTATGCTGGGATCAAATCCTCTAGGATCACAATTTTCTTTTTCTTTTAAAGAAATGGCTTCCTACAACATAGCGTAGTAGAAACGGCAATATTCGGGGAATCAGAAAACCAAAGCCCTAGACGGGTCTCTGGCACACAATTAGAGAAATCGCTCAATTTCCTGAGCCAGAGAGGCTCCGTGCCAGCTCACATTCAAACTCCCCACACTTGAGAAAGTCTTAAATATTTAGCCACAACGTTTGCTTAAACAAGGCAACCGAGAACTTTTGAGTTTAATACAGTATGGTAACCTAAACAGAAGAACTACATTATGGAGGTGTTTTTTTAAATGTTTATTTAGTTTTTGAGGGAGAGAGAAAGAGAGACAGAGAGAGACAGAGTGCGAGCAAGGGAGGAGCACAGACAGCAGGAGACACAGAAGCCAAAGCAGGCTCCAGGCTCGGAGCCATCAGCACAGAGCCCGACGCAGGACTTGAACCCACGAACCACGAGATCACGACCTGAGCTGAAGTCAGGTGCTTCACCGACTGCGCCACCCAGGCGTCTCATGGGGGTGTTATTTAAAACAGGTAATCATTATGGCAACATAAAAATAAACAATTTCCCTTTTGAATGGTGCATCTCAAATGCGGTATCAGCCCGGGTGGCATTCTACAATTTGTTCCTAAGTTCTCCTTTGTTTGATCTCCCCTGGCCATAGCTTATTTAGCCATAATACTCTAAAATGTTCTGTTCTACCATTTATCCCTTCTCTCCACAAAGGGATTAAAAATTGAGGGGAGGGAGACTTTGTGGTCCACTAGTGATTCCCATTCAGCAAAGATTTCAAAACCACTTTTGCCTACTTGATTAAAGATCTCTGGAGGAGATACTAAGGTACTGATTACCAGGCTCAAGGTGCACGGTTATAAATTAGGTACGAAGGCCAATAGCCAAACTAATAAATTTCTATGATTCTCCCACTGAGAAAATCTATTCAACGAGGCTATTGGTATGTAAGATGAATTCGAATAGTGAATTCCTAGTGATAGCACTAACAAGGCAGACAGAATTACACAGCCTCCTAAACACATATAAAATCCATTTATGACAAGGATCCCAGCTAAGCATCATACACGTGCTTTCTCCGACAGGTAATTTAGGCAAAATGATCAGTCCGGGAAAAAAAGCTAATACATGAAAAATAATATTCTCCAAAAGGAAAGGTTTTCCTGTTCCTGTTTCAATTCATGTAGACTAAGGGGGCCCTCTGGCACTGGAACATTCTACTCCCACACACATCCCCAACATCATACCTTGTACACTGGACAGAAGAGATTGTGTGCATTTCTTTAAACTTTAAAGAAACAGTTGTCTTTAAACAACGGTCGTCAGGGATGCCAACAGGGATCTTGTTTTGTCTTTGACTCAAGAGACTGCTCTTTAGAAGTCACATCGAAACTGATGCGGTGTTAAAAATGTGTGTACTTTTTTTTTTTAACGAAGAGGGTAATTTTTAAGCGGCTGGATTTCGAACAATATAGGGAAAAAATCGATCTCTTTCTCAAAGTAGAGCAGCCAGCATGGGCGTGCATGCAGTTTTTCTATTTCCAGGAAACATTTTAATCTCTTCGTTTCAAACAATCTTTCTAAGGAATGAGTCTCATTCACCCACTTGTTCATTCAAAAAGCATTAAGTGTCTCTTCTGCACCAGACGCTGTGCTGGGAATATAAAGAGGAGTAAAAATAGTCTTTGGCTCTGAAGGACTTACATTTTACCAAGAAATAGTTAGCAAGCATTCCACAGTTTTCCACTTCATAAAAATGTAGTCATCTCCATGAATGACATCTAGCACTCTATTAATCAGGCCATTTGTGAAAAATTTGATTATGCAAATTATATCTGCGATCCTTATTATTACCGCCCAAGTCACATCGCAGCAAGACTAGATCAGTATACATGCGTATGCTAGGGGAAAGAAGGCCGCAGATCCGTTTAGATGGAACTCTCTCCGGGGCGCCTGGGTGGCTCAGTCGGTTGGGCGTCCGACTTCGGCTCAGGTCATGATCTCACGGTCCGTGAGTTCGAGCCCCGCGTCGGGCTCTGTGCTGACAGCTCGGAGCCTGGAGCCTGTTTCCAATTCTGTGTCTCCCTCTCTCTGACCCTCCCCCGTTCATGCTCTGTCTCTCTCTGTCTCGAAAATAAATAAACGTTAAAAAAAAAAAATTTAGATGGAACGCTCTCCAAACGAACCCTCCATCGGCAGTGGTCTTTCCTAACAGAACCTCCATAAATTCTCAATTGCCACCTGTAGGTGTCCATAAACCAGAAGGGGTCAGATCCCCCAGCGTGGTCGCACATAGATTGCCAGAGATCAGAACAAGTCTGTTTGCGGGGTGGGGGGTGTATCACTGTTTCTACAATGACACTGGGAGTGTGCACTTGCCCTAAATGCACACACAAACACACATGCACACATGTGGAAGGAGTATGTGAAGAAACCAAGTGCCAGCCATGTTCCTGGATGAACTACAGGTACTAAAATAGAACAACATATCTTACCAAACAGCATGTCTTCTGTAATTTTACCAAACAAAAGTGCTTAGTTATAGGGCGCGGTGGCTAGAAGGTGACACAGTGAGTTGGCATCGAGATGGGGCTTTAAGTCACTGTCTGATCACAGGGCTGAAATATTCAAGAAAAGTACAGTGGGTTGTTTTTTTTTAGCGTCAGATACCATGTATTTTGTCTTGGTATCTAGGAGTATGAGTATGTAGCCCTACATTTTTTGGAAAGTGGGAAGAACACCTCTTGGATCAGAAGATTTCTAGGACTGGAAAGACCGTATTTCTATTTTTAAACCATTATCCATATGTCTGCCCTTAAGCCCTTTAAGAAAAAGCTCAGAGGTAATGCATTACACAGGCTGCACTTTTTGCCAAGAAGCCTCAATGCACAGAAAAGACACTTCGAAATTCATTTTCATAAAACCATGGTCAGCCCAGGAAACAAGGAAAACCCTGTGCTTTCCCTCACCGGTTTAACTTCTGAAAGCTCGATTTCTTATATTAAGGAACTACAGCTCATCCGGACTGTAAAAACCACAGGACCTTTGAGATCATCAGTGTATCTTCCATGAACTTCAACATATGTGTCCTCCAGGTTATAAGGACGGTCCCTTCCTCCACCCACAGACCTCGTCTCCCTATACGGTCCAAGTGGATCTAGGCATCCACTGCTTCAGCATCGTTGCCGAAACATGTTCCCTTTCATCAGATTTTACTTGTCAAGCAAAGCACGTTCAGGGATAATTCTGGGCACTCCCCTGCCCAACATCTCAGCTGAAATCCTGTCTCATGAGTTTGAAATTTAACAACTTTCTGAAATAGGATAAAAAAAGAAGCTATATGAATATACGTGATGTGACTTTTATAGAAATATTAATCAAAAGCTACGATATCACAAGAAAGATAAATACTGCAAGGCATCACTTACATGTGGACTCAAAAAAAAAAAAAAAAAAAAAAAAAGCCAGACTTGTAGAAACAGCGGAAAAACGGTTGCCAGAGGCTGAGGGGTAAGGGACATAGGGCGGGTTAGTAAAAGGGTACAAACATTCAACTGTAAGATGAACAAGGCCTCAGGATCTACTGTATGACCGAAGATTGAATGTAATGGTAGTTGACAACAACTGTATCATATAACAGAAATTCGCTAAAAAAGTAGAACTTAAGTGTTCTTACCAAAAAACACGTAGACGTATACATATATATGGTGATGAATATGTTAATTAACTCGATGGAGGGAATCCTTACATTTTACCTACAGATGATCATATAATCACTACAATGTATACTTTATTTTTGTTTTACTATATACATAGTTTATTGTCAAGTTAGCTAACATACAATGTATACGGTGTGCTCTCGGTTTTGGGGGTAGACCCTCCGATTCATCGCTTACACACAACTATAATGTACATTTCAAATATCGTACACTTTTGGGGCGCCTGGGTGGCTCAGTTGGTCAAGCGTCTGACTCTTGATCTCGGCTCAGGTCATGAACTCACATTTCATGGGTTTGAGCCGCACATTGGGCTCTGCATTGACAGCACAGAGCCTGCTGGGGATACTCTCTCTCCCCCTCTCTCTCTCTCTGCCCCTTCCCTGCTTACTCACTCTCTCAAAATAAATAAATAAACTTAAAATGAATGAATGAATGAATGAATGAATGAATAAATAAATAAATAAATAAATAAATAAATATCTTAGAATTTTATATGTTGATTATGCCTCAGTGAAGATGAAATTTAACAAGGTGTCTCATTCGGGGCGCCTGGGCGGCTCAGTCAGTTAAGCATCCGACTTCAGCTCAGGTCATGATCTCTCCCGTTTGTGAGTTCAAGCCCCGCATCTGGCTCTGTGCTGACAGCTCAGAGCCTGGAGCCTGCTTTGGATTCTGTGTCTTCCTCACCCTCTGCCCCTCATCTGCTTGTGCTCGGTCTCTCTCTCTCTCAAAAATAAACACACACACAAAAATAATAAATAAATAAATACATAAATAAAATAGATTAAAACTAAAGATTGAAATATATACTGGGAGTAAATGTCTACAGATTTCCATGGAATGGAATGGAAAGTCAAGAAGTCAACCCTAAATATATAAGAATATAGTATATGTTAAGGGTCCCATTCTAAATCATGTGGGGAAAACCAGATTACTTTGTAAGTGAAATCAGTCTAACATGTTACATCAGGATAATTTCAACTGAGTGATATTAAATGTACAATTAAACAAACACAACCATCAAAGTATCCTGAGAAATACAGGAGATTTAAAAAAATAATCTTAGAGTGGAAGATGCTTAAGTATGATGCAAATCAAAAAGAGGATTTAGAAAAAGTGACACATTTAACAAAGTAAAAAATAAATTAAAAAAAAAAAAAAACCCTTCAAAAACAAGGCAGAAGACAAACAGGGAGTTTCCAGCTCCTACCAGGGACAAAAGGCTCTTTCCCTAATATACAAAAAGTTTCTCCAATCAATAAGAGAAAAATTCAGCAGGAAAACAGGCAAGGACAGGAGTACAGTAATCCTGAAAAGATAAATCAAGTTTTTAAACACACAAAAATATGTCTAGCCTCATGCAGATAAAGACAAAAGTAAATGAAAATGACCCCAAGATTATCGCTTTTTCACCTTTCAGATATAAACAACGTGAAGATTGGTAACATCCAATGACTAGGGAGGTCATGACACGATCCTCATTCTCCTATCACAATGATGGGAATGTAAACCTGTCCAACTCGATGGAGCATAAGTGGACAATATCTACAAGAATTCGACAAGAAGTAATTCCGCTGTTAGGAATTTATCCTACATCCTTATTTACACATGTAAAGATGCAAGGGGGCTATTTACTGAAGCACTGTAAGTAATAACTGCCAGCTGTAAACAACCTGGATGTGTACGGAGAGAGATTACTAAACGATGACATATCAATACGATGAAGTACAACGCAACCATAAAAGAGAATGTAACAGATTCTATTAGGTACTAACAGAGAACGATCTCCATGATGCAGCTTAAAGTGAAACGAAAGAAAGAGAGAAAGAAAAAGAGAGAGAGGAAGGAAGGAAGGAAGGAAGGAAGGAAGGAAGAAAGAAAGAAAGAAAGAAAGAAAGGACAGTCTATAAAGAGTATTACAATTGTTGCCTTTATCTGAAGTGATTACACAGAAAACTCTTCGATGAACACTGGTTGCTTCCTGGGATATAAATGATTGGGATACAGACGTAGTGGGGAGACCTTTACTGCGTGTCCTTCAACTTTGTTACCTTTTGTACTACATGAATATGTTACTTATACCAACAATTTAAAATTTCTTTCAACTTAATAGGTTCCATTGGTTGATTACTATCATATAATCCAGTGATTTCAAATGTGACTGCCTGCGTAAGTCACAACATGCATTTTTTTTTTGTTTTTTTGTTTTTTTTTTAAGAAATGAGAAAAACAGTATACAAAAAGCATCTCGGGTGGCTTTACATTATGTTTTAACGTGAAAGGTATTTTTTAAAAAAGGTGGATAAATAGCAAATAGAAGTGACTGGAATGTGGGAAACTTGGTTAATAATGTTAGATTTGCCACCAGCCATCGGCGTGACCTTGCAAAATCTTCATGGACACTTTTATATGAACAATGAGACAGGGCAGACAAAATATGCCCTCTCATCTCCTTCTAGCTTTGAGATTTTATCTGTATATTCTATTTTCTGATTTGACTGGGAATAAAACGCTTGTGCTACGTGCCATAGAGGTGAATAGGCGCTCTAGTTGATAAATGATCTTAAGTCATTCCGTGAAGAAGGGAGATTAATATTTAGAAAGGAGTGTAGTAAATTATATTATTCCTTTCATGATCTGAGGAAGCAGTTGCCAGGAAAGAAAATACGTGGCATTCCATATTTCGTATCCTTTTTTTGGGTACCGTCAACAAAATAGCGGGGAAAAAAAGCACGTAGAGAATTCTCCCCTCCTTTTTCTTCTCTGACTTTGAAAACAAAACATGCAGAGCTGCCTTGATTTAAAAAAAAAAAAAAAAAGTGTCAGTTAAGTGCATCACAGCTACGTGCTTGTTCATTGTGGAAAAGAAGGGTGGGTAAAGACAATATCGTGCTGGCAAGCTGCTCTCAGGCCCCAAAATCTGAAGCCGACATATCCCCAAAGTTTTCTAGAACTCTGAGCCACAAAACAGAGTTAACCGGTGAATCAAAGAATCTCATAAAAGTATGTGTTCAGAGGAGGGTATTCTAGTCTTGAAACCTTACTCCAGTTAGTAAGTAAACTGGTCATTAGTGAGTTACTCAATGTTGACATTGTTTTTTGATTGGAGTCACACTTTAAAAAGAACAAATCCGGGGCGCCTGGGTGGCTCAGTCGGTTAAGCGTCCGACTTCGACTCAGGTCACGATCTCGCGGTCCGTGAGTTCGAGCCCTGCATTGGGCTCTGGGCTGATGGCTCGGAGCCTGGAGCCTGCTTCCGATTCTGTGTCTCCCTCCCTCTCTGCCCCTCCCCCGTTCATGCTCTGTCTCTCTCTGTCTCAAAAATAAAAATAAAACGTTAAAAAAAAAATTAAAAAGAACGAGTCCAATTGTTTGAAGTCTGCGTATTCCAGAGAGCTACTTGTGAACAAGATAAGCATTACTGTTTATCTGATGGAGGGATGTCACTCGATGTGCTTGGGACAGGCACTTGGAATCCTCTTTAATGACTGCCAACATCAAAGGCTTATATTAGAGAATCATCTAGTCGGGAATACGAGGAACCACACCATTTCTGGAAGGTCACTGATAAGGAAATAAATACCTTACGTGCACTCAGAACAGTGTAATCAAAGACAATACAGGCCCAAGTGAAAAACTTTAAGTGCTGAAACATTTTACGATTAGTCGGCTTTCTCCCACAGAACCAAACTCCTAGAAGTGTGCCACGACTTAATCCCATGCTCCTTTGTTTGGTGGAAAACTCATGGTATTATTGGTCCAACTGCCTTACTTATTTTCAAAGAATTAAAGTCCTGTTTCTTGGGGCGCCTGGGTGGCTCGGTCGGTTAAGCGTCCGACTTCGGCTCAGGTCACGATCTCACGGTCCGTGAGTTCGAGCCCCGCGTCAGGCTCTGTGCTGACAGCTCAGAGCCTGGACCCTGTTTCAGATTCTGTGTCTCCCTCGCTCTCTGCCCCTCCCCTGTTCATGCTCTGCCTCTCTCTGTCTCAAAAATAAAATAAACGTTAAAAAAATAAATAAATAAATAATAAAAAAAAAATAAAGTCCTATTTCTCACCTTAAACTATTCCACTGTTATTCTAACTTCTAAATGTTTAATTTCCTAACTTGCTCTACGTTTTTTTTTTTTTTTCCTCCTCACTTCTGAGAAGATGATGTGTGAACAGGAAATATACACCGTTGCATCCAATTAAAGCAGTAAAATTTACGCCCCACCCTCAAGGGCCTTGCGTTCATTGGTCTCTCCAGTCTCAAAATATTATATAAAGTACTACTATGAGGCGGCCACTGTTCTGGATGCTGCAGAATGGCATCGAACAAAATAACCAATTTCCCACCTCACCTTCAGGCAGTTTCCATTCTAGTTGAAGATGGACCATAAGCATGCAAGTAAATAAAAGATTGTGTACCATTTTCTCATGGTGCAAAAAATAAATAACACAAGGTAATGGAGATTTTGACAGAGGGGGCTATTCTAGGTAAGGTGGTCAAGAAAGGCCTCTTTGACAGAATTCTGAATAATAAGGACCCAGCCATATAAATGTCTCAGAAGAAAATACTATAGGCAACGTGAGTCGTTAATACAAAAATCCCTAGGGTGACCAGAAGTCTGTACTTTTGTCTACAGCTCGTCCATAGGCCACAGATGTCTATGGTAATCTGGTCAACTAGTTCCGGGCTTGTCGGTGGCAAAAATATGATCTCGAAGAAAATACACGTTCAAGGTGGGCATGTCCCCAAGGCCCCACCAGTTTCTCAGCTGATGGGAACAAACTCAGCTGAAAGAAGGTTAAACAAGGCCCTCAGCAGGGGACCCTCTCGCCTGTATCTAGGGACTAGTTAGTTCCTATAAACTTGTCCAGTAAGGTGTTCTGACGCAGATTCTGACCGTTCAACTGTTACATCAAAACCCCCAAGTTCAATGTAATCTAAACACCAGAGAAATTATTAAATGCTTTCTGGGATAGAAAGGGTCCCAAGTACAAAGCAGTCAAGCATAAGGGAAGGGTAATGGCATATAACGTGGAACCTAATGCTCTATAGATCTACAGAGATGGGATCGTTTCCCCCACCTCACCCAGTCTAAATCTTAGAAGCAACAAAATCAGTGTCCACAATTAATGTGGATAAACGCAGAAGAATTAAGGAATTACGTGTTCTGAGTGCACGTAAGGTATTTATTTCCTTATCAGTGACCTTCCAGAAATGGTGTGGTTCCTCGTATTCCCGACTAGATGATTCTCTAATATAAGCCTTTGATGTTGGCAGTCATTAAAGAGGATTCCAAGTGCCTGTCCCAAGCACATCGAGTGTCGACCCCCATGTGGGTCGACGTGGGTCGAGAACCTGGAACGTGACGGCAGATACCGGCAATCAGTTCAGAACCGGCAAGGACCAAAGGCTAAATAAAGTCGATGGATCCCACGGTGCTAGTGATACATTCTCCCAGTGACAAAGAGCATCGCCAACATTTTAATGGTCAAGGACTCATCCACAGTCAAAGCACACCACAGACCAAGTGCGATTTTAAGAGCAGTCATGGAGGGAGAAATATAAAGATCAAGGAAAGGACTGGGAACCAACTAACTCAAAGGTAAGTAAGAAAAGGTGGCAAACTGATAAGAAAAAAAATGCTAGGACATCGTTCCTTAAAGAAAACTTGTTTTTAAGCATTTAAATGAAGGCTTTGCCCATCCTGGCCACTAGTAATAATACCCATTAGCAACAGTTTCTTCCGGACTTTCAATGACAATATATTATTTTTGCTTTATCTTGTCTTTCTAGGAAAGCTAATCTTAGCAGATTTCAGGTTAATTTTCCCATTGATGGGTCACTCTCTAAACGTTCTTAAAATCCCTTGAAGGCAAGATACGTATTTCATATTTGTCTCAAAGGTAATGCATTTGTTTCTTGAGACAAGTCGAATTTGTTCTTTCGGGTGGGGGGAGAAAGCTTCCTATTCCTACTCATGCCAAAATGTTTTCCAATGGGTAAAACAGAATTCAATTTCTGTTAAAAAAAAAAAAAAAAAAAAAAAAGCGTGTGTGCACGCACATGTGCACAGATGCACCCAGCACATGGGATGCGGTTATTAAAACGAAAAACTGGTCATGTGAATTCATTAGAATCCTTGGTGAACGGCAAGATTATATCCAAAGAATCTTGCGTATTCTAACTTGGATTTCAGTTTTTTTCTATTTTAAACTTTAGGATAATTAATTTAAGCGATGAGAGGAAACTTGAAAACGATTTTGATTGCTTAGAAGTTTGAAAAGGAAATAGAATTCTGAAGTATCTAAAATTAATCCTACATGTCTAAATGCCACCCAGGGTTAAAGTCACACTTTTGATTAAATGCAATCTTAATTCAGGGATTAAACTCGAACAGCACATAATTCCCTCCAGCTTCACTCTGGGATCAAGATTATCACTGCACTAAAAATACAGTGGCATGACTTCATTCTCTATGTGTTTGTTTTTTGAATGATCTTCCTCTAAGCAATTCGAAAGCCAGGGCAACGGAATAAAATCTGTTCAACATGGAAAGTAAGTTATAGCTCATTCTGCCTTAGTAAAGTTTGAGACGTCTGAAAGAATGCCATTTTACCTTAAAACTAAGTGCCAATCACTCGACGGATTTTGGTTCTCTTTGACCAGTCCTGCAACTCTGTGTACCAATCGTTCAAGACATTCCCAGACCCGTACTTGCAAAAATTGCATGCCCTTGCATAGCAAGTGGATACAAAGACGAGCATTATTTTGTAGAGAGGGGAGAAATTGTTCAATTCGGCTGAGATTAATACGAAAAGGGGCAAATGCTGGCAAAGGAAAGGGAGTCATTCTCATTATTTCTCCACACAGAGGACACGGGGTGATCTGCTAAATCTCAAAAGCATGTCAGCTTCTTGCCTCTTCATTCCATGGCTCACAAACAACGATCGTGAAAGTTATATTCACATGGGGGGAAATACTCTCCCCTAGTGACCAATTCGGCTCCGGTGCACATACTGTCTTATTCTCCTCGCTATTTAAATATAAATAACAACAGCATTTGCTTCTCGATTTCCATGGGCCCTACTGCTCCAATTTTGATCACAGTGAAAAAAAATCTGAGGGGGTGGGAGGGGGAGCCCATAACTTCAGAACTGGACGCCTAAAGTTTTAATATCCTCAATTTAATCCTTTTTTTTTTTTCCAACGTGAGGCATTCTCAATATTCCGGTAGCTTCTGACATTTAACCTCTCTCTTTTAAATCTCGTCATTGTCAAGATTTCAAATCTCAGAGATCAAGAAACTATCGATTATTAGGTTGGTGAGCTCTACAGAGCTATGGGTCCAACGTAGGGGGTGGATTAGAAGTCAAGCTTTTGGGGCACGTGGGTGGCTCCGTCGGTTAAGCGTCTGACGCTTCATTTTGGCTCAGGTCATGATCTCGCAGTTCGTGAGATCAAGCCCTGAGCTGGACGCCAAGCTGAGCTTGGAGCCTGCTTGGGATTCTCTCTCTCCCTCTCTCTTTCTGCCCCTCCCCTGCCCACACACATTCGCACACACTCTATCACTCTCTTTCAAAATAAATAAATAACCCACCCCCCCCCCCAAAAAAAAAAGTCAATGTGTTTTCTTCCTCCTGCTGCTAGGAGATAAATATGCAATTTTAGGAGCAAATGCATCAAGTGTGCATAAGCACTCTACATTCTCGAGGTCCATCTAAATGGTTCATCTGAAATGAGCTCGAAAATCCGTAAGTCAGTAAATGTGCAAAGTCACCGGTGGGGAGAATAAAGACCCCCCCCCCCCGCCCCCGCCATGGTGGGGTCCCAGAGAGCAGAGAGATAGGAGAAAGGTCAATCTTCAGAACGGGTCTCTGACTTGGGTTTCTATTATATTCCTTTTTTTTTTTCCCCCGGAACTCTAACCTTATAGTTGGCAGGGAGGGCAGGGGTGTTTTGCAACGAAAACACTGGAATTGTGGCAGCTCTTAAACACCATCATCACCCTCTGAAATATTTAGCAAACAGCTACTTTGGTCAGGGTGGGGGAGAAGCATGCCTTTGAGCCTCAGGGAAAAATACCGTCCAAAAATCCCTGGGCCAGACGGGAAAGGGATTGGCATCTTCTCACCTCGATCCAGTTGCCTGAAGCAAACCGAATGTTTTCTCAATCTCGGGCCTGCTCCCTCACCTCGGAAACCACGCATGAGGCTTCCAGCAAGGTGGTGCTTGACAAAACCCGCAGGTCAGCGCGCAGAAACGTCTGGAGCTGGACCCGATGGATGAGGGCACCGGCCGCAGCGGCCGCCTGCCCCCCGCGAGGGCGAGGCGGAGCCCGCTCCCAGCTCCTTGGCGGCCCGCATGTCACAGCAGACGGGTGCCAAGTCACTCCACCGGGCCTCCGGCTCCCTGAACTCGTAATTCATACCCACCACAGTCAATTACAGGAGGCCCGGGGCCGAGGCTTGAGGAAGGAGGGAGAAAGCACGTTTTCATCACTGTCATCAACCCTGACACATTTTCAGCGTGAAGACCCGGGAGCTGCAAGTCTGTCCCATCAAGCTGCCTTCTTTCCTGCTGTGTGTTCTGGACGGCCCAGCGGCCACCCCCACCCCACCCCCCACCAGTCCGTTGTGTCAAGTTCATGGGAATCGGATGCGTTTACTGCTCCCGCGGGCAATTCGCAGCAATTCTCTCTAGGCACCACCCCCTCCTCCAGGGGGGTCCACTCTGGCACATTGGGGCTGGCAGCCGGCCTGGACCACGGGCCCAGAAACCCTACCGAGTCTCGGCCACTTGAGGAAGGGCCGTCAAAACCATGGCACCCGTGGAGCACACTTCCCAGGGACGTCGTTCAGTAGGACGCTTAGCAGCGCGGTGTCCAGGTGAGGGAAGGCACAGGATGACAAGGGACACGAAGGGCTAGCGTTTGAGGATTACGCCTGGATTTCGTGGTGGTCCCCCAGTGGGGGTGAGGGCAGCCTCTAGGACTTTCTCCCGCCCCCACAAGCAGCCTCGTGGTGCCTTGCCCAGAGCAGGTACCCAGTACGGGTTTCCAGAAGGAATGGCTGCATTAACTACTCTTTCAGGAAAGTAATACTTGGGAATCCAGCCACTCTCCAGCCCCACACGTGTAAGGGAAAGCAGAAAAGCCAGCTCTAGGAGTAAGGAAAGGGGAGGGAAATAATTTTATGTCATTTTCAGATGGGAGCCTCTGGATTTAGGCTCAGGATAAACCAAGGAAGTGACTGTTTGCTGAGCTAAGGAAGAAATCACAGAGGGAACGCCGGTGGGTTTTTCCAGTGCTTTGATTTCCAACGGGTAGAGAAATCCTTGGCCATAAGACTTGGGAAGCACGACCATCTGTTTTTGTTTTTGTTTTTCATGCTCTGTACAAAATAAAATCTACCTATTGTTTCTTTAATGCCCCCCAACCGTCCCCTGAAAAGATCATCCTTTTACTAGCGGGGAAACTGAGGCACAGGGAGACCAAGTCACAGGACAGCAGGGGACCTGAAATCATTCTGATTAGGTAAATCCATGCCAACGTCTGTTTCTGCGGAGCACAGAAGTGCCCTTCTCAAATATCCTCTCCGCTGACGGGAACAGGTTGGGGGTCCCATCTTTTTTCTCCCCCCTTTGGGCCATCACAGCATTTCTAGGCCTGCAGCTTAGTCAAAGCTGATCCCATTGCTATAACTAGAAGCTTTACTGGGTGAAGGGCGAAGGAAGGAGGGAAGAGAGGACAGAAAATGGAGTAATACTGAAGCTTTTATTGCTATGCAAGGAATTGTGCAGGGGTCTTCAATTATTCAGCTGGAAGCGTTTTAAAATGGGTTCAGACACTCATTGAGTCTGCAAATGGCAAGAGAATTATCTGAGGAGTGAAACATAGAAATCTGATTCAGGAAGAGAATTCTTTTTTTTTTTTTTTTTTTTTTTAGTTTATTTATTTATTGGGGTGGGGGGAGGGGCAGAGAGCGAGGAAGAGAGAGAATCCCAAGCAGGCTACGTGCTGTCAGCATGAAGGCCGATGTGGGACTTGACCCTGAGAACAGTGAGACCATGACCTGCACAGAAATCAAGAACCCAGTGCTTAACCAACTGAGCCACCCAGGCGCCCCTAGGAAGAGAATTCTTAGGACAGCGATGACAGAAATCCTTTTTCCCTCAAGGGCACCTTCTGACTTGTAATTTAAGAGCATATAAAGCACAAGGCCTGAAAATTTCCCAAATCAAAAAACAAACAAACAAACAAACAAAATTAACTCATTAGGAGTCAAATCCTTAAGTACCCAAGTGCTCCGAACTAAACTAAATGGACGAGATTCAAGAAGACGTGACGTTTGCTGATTAAAAGCGGGGTTTCTAGAGTCCAAGGAGCCAGTGCTGGAGAATTCTCCCTCGTCCACTGAAAAAGCAGCCTAACCTGAGACGAGTTATCTACCCTCTGAACGGAAGATGGGGAAGGTTATTGGATGTGGAGAGTAAATGCGCAGATCCATGCCCAACACTTAGCACAGTTCTCGGCACAAGGATACGTACCGTGTAACCATGGCGGTTTATCAGTGGGCACAACGATCCCCCCCAAGGAGTGGACTGTAGCTCAAGAGCTACAAACTTCAATTTAGTCCCAGATGACCCGAGTGAGACACTGAAGGTGGACTGGACTAGAAGTCGGGAGATCTGTATTATCCAACCCTGTTACCTCTTTGATTTCCATTTCCCTCCCTATCAGCTTAAAAGGTGAGTTCAGATTAGTGACTTGACCCCAAAGGCTTCAGAAAGCGGCCACCAAAGCCAACAGGGCCAAAGTAGGCCATGTCTCAAATAAAGTGCTCTGCTTCAAACCAGAGAAGAGACTCAAAGGATCTGAGATTCCATGTGGTTAGTAAAATTCTGTGGGATCTCTGGAGGTTTTAGACCTATGTTTTGTCTAGCATTAGGACGGTTTGCATTAACCTTCAAGTACTGGCATCCAGATCAGTATAAATAATAATAATAATAATTCTAGCTGTTTTAAGATTTTCCACTGATGAGTTGATGAAGATAAACTGCCCAATTATTTTGTTCTCAAGGAGTAATCAGCAGGAGCCTTGGGTTGAAGACTGGAACCAAGGCAAGCTATGTGGATGCCAGAATTCCACTGAAGGCAGCCATGATGTTTCCCATCCAAGTGGATTTCCAGACTCTTCGTAGAACAATTCTAAGGAACACAAATGTCTTAGAGTTTTCCAAAGCCGTGTTCAAAAAAGTAAGTACTGTACATAATGCTATCTGTGGGAATGTAAATATTTAAATAAGCTCACTATAAAAAAGGTCACAAAACGATTCCACAAACCATATCAAATGGCCCCTACCATTGACAAGAGAGCTGTTAAGTCTGCTGTGGGAAAGATCAGATCTGACCACGTTTCAGCATTTCCTTAGCCATATCCCTAACTGAGACACTCATCTTCTTCTATCCTTCTCACTGAGATCCTTAATCATCCTGTTGGGGTTTTTATAAAGTTTGGCCCTTGTTTCATTCATCTTCCAAGTACTTGCCGGGGGACCTAAGTAGGTAAATTCATCCCAGCACCTTCTGGGTGAGGGTGTCTTTCCTACAGTACTTTCTGAGCACCCATGCCTATCTCGACCACAACTACAATTAAAAAGCATTTTAAGTATCTGCCAGGCTTCTCCACGAACACACACATTCACAGAAGGAAGAGACCAAGTTTTCCCTATCAGTGTCCTTGGCATTTGGCAGATGACTTGGCTGACAACGGATGTGCAGTAAGTGCTCGCTAAGTGAACTTAACCTGCCTGTTAATAATACATGAAGAATATAGAGGACTTTGTAACAAACTCAGACTGGCGGCCAAGGCCACTTCCTGAGAACCGGTCTTGTTCCCGCGACTGCCTTCAACCCTTGTTTGATACAGGTAGCCTTTCCTAAACTTGCCAATCAACTTGATATCGGTGCACCTTCGTTGAGCACCTATTAGGTGCCAGGCACTGGTGTTTCACTCTACCAACAAGCCTCTGACTTCCTGGAGCAAGGCAGACCATTTAGTTAATTGCTGGCAATTAACTGAAGGGCGGGGCCCGACCCTCCAGCGCCCACAGCCCGGTGGGTGGACTTATTACAACACCAAGGGGCACGCGTCCTGGCAACAGAGGATTCCCCCCCGCCCTTGGTCCCTTCTTGCTCCGAAATGTTCTATGTTACAACTTTTGGAAAGCTTCAGCTTGGCCCTACACTGAGCTGTGTGAAGTGGGTCAACATTACACAAACCAGGAATCCTAATCCTAAGGGAGTGCCGGTAAAAGTTGTACATCTCGAGCACATCATGGTTGCTTCGGGGCTCTGGCTAAAAACTGCCACCTTCCGTCTGTAGTAAGACTCCAGAAGAAAATGGATTACCTCCTCCCCCTTGGAGTTTATCTGTTTACCGGGGCTGACTGTGACCAGACTGAGAGCGTCAGAAGCCAGACGGCGGCAGAAGGAAGTTTTCCTTTACGGAAAAGACAGAACTTGCAGTGATGAATGGTTCCGCACTATGTGTTGTATGGAAATAGGGCAGGCAAAAGTAGACGCCCCGAGCCTTTGTTGGAGGAAGTGACACCCACTAGGTAACCCTGCCTGACTGGACCAGCCTCATTATCAGTCACCTCATCCTGTTGTGACACAACGTGCCAGGTACACAACGGGTATTTCGCAGAAAATCGCTCCTTTCCGACACCCCCAACAGGCTTGGGCAACATCGTCTTATGTTCACGGACAGATCGCAACAACACGCTGCATTGAATTGTGTTGAAACGTGACTCTGTCTACAGCAAGAAAAGGGAGTTCCGATCCCACAAGGTTGGGATGGTGGGTTGCTCTGTTTCTAGATGGCATACCCAGGAAATATACCCTATCTTACGTAGGCATGTGGGCTCCTGGGTGGCTCAGTCAGTGAAGTGTCTGACTCTTGATGTGGGCTCAGGTCATGATCTCACGGTTCGGGAGATTAAGCCTCGAGTCGGGCTCTTTGCAGAGAGCACACAGCCTGCTTGGGATTCTCTCTCTTCCTGTCGGCCCCTTCCACACTTGTACATGCTGGCTCTTTCTCAGAATAAATAAACAAACCTTAAGTGGGCATTTAAAAACCATCGTCGAGGCGAGTGCTACAAGTAAAGACCATGATGTCATTTTTTTCACCGCTGAGCCACCCCGCCCCTTTCAGAACACAATTACATTGTGAGACTTTTCGTTTCCCATTCATCACTGAAAACAATCCCCAACAGACATCGTGGCCACTTCCCAGCTGTAAACAACGTGCTGAGACTGACTTCTCTGCACACCTCTGGAAAGATCTCTCCTTTCTCTGCCATACCTCCAAGGTGAGGAAACCATAGCCCTTTGCAGTCCTGCCTCAGCACTGGCTGATCTGCACCCAGACCATTAGCCCTGCAGTAACTTCTAGTTACACTGGCTGATACGAGGGCTGAGGGCCCAGAGCAGCCGACGCGGCCTCGTGAGGCGAACCCTTTTGAGAGGGGGGACGAGCTCCTTGTTTCTACACTTGTCATGCATCCCCTGCTGCCTCTAAGGTGCCCTCAATGGCCCACATGCTGGATTCTGCTTCCTAACTACACACCACATCACCATTGGGAATCCACGGCCATCGGGTGGCAGTTGGGCAGCTCAGGATGATTGTTCTTCCCAAGAATTCCCTCCTTTTCTGGGATGGGGGACGTAAAAAGAGCAAACAGCTAGCTTTCCACATCGACCAGTTTTTGCTTCACGCACCGAAGAAAGGCAGAAATAGCCTTACCAAGAAAAAGTCGCCCACAAGCACGCGATAAAGGTCAAAGGTGCACTTCCGGTGTCCTACCACAGATTCTTTGCCGTTTGGGCAGGGGTCTTCGAGATTATCTAGCTCGACCCTTTCATTGTACAAATGCCGAATTTGAATCCGAGTGAGGTTACACTTTATTTGTGCCAAGAAAGGCCTTCCTCCTCTTAGGCCTGCCCTTTGGCCACCATGACACATTCTAACATCTGACGCTTGGCTTTTAGTGTAATTGAACCAATCTGGGTGAAGACACCCTCCCCTCCGCAATGTGAACAAGAAGAAACAAAGGGGCTACTTAGAACAGACTTGTAGCTTTCTATAATTTGACAATACACTGCTGATTTGGAATATGGGCCTACAAGGAAATAGCCTTGTTACCCATAGCCGGCAGATAGGCAGTGCGGCCTTAATTAATCTGTGAAGCCGAAACGAACCACGGATTAATAATGGCATCCATCAAACTGAAATTCTACTGTTATTAGTCATGCATCGGTATTTGTGGGCTTTGTTCCCTCAGTCATTTGTAAACACGCACACACCTAGTAACCATCAAATATCAAGGACAAACAACCTCGGCGCGAGAGAAGCCCAGATTCCAGGCTCAGCGAAGCGGCCAGTCTTTGGTGGGGTAGGCTGACCACCCCACAACTCACTCCCCTGTCGGCCTTTTTCTCTCCCCCCCCACCCCCAACTGTGTTCTAAGCACAAGTGTTATTTCCTTGCTTTTATCGCAAGATGTGTGTAAAACATTCAAGAACACGGAGATAACGTCAGGAAGAGTGCCTTGAGAACACTCTCAATCCCATCCAACACATCGGCCAAGCAATAAATGGTCACGGTCTTGAGGTAAAAATATCAAGAAAAATCAGGGCGCCTGGATGGCTCAGTCGGCTGAGCATCGGACTTCGGCTCAGGTCATGATCTCACAGCTGGTGAGTTCGAGCCCCACGCTGGGCTCTGTGCCGACAGCTCAGAGCCTGGAGCCTGCTTCAGATTCTGCGTCTCCCTCTCTTTCTGCCCCTCCCCAACTCATGCTCTGTCTCTCTCTCTCTCTCTCTCTCTCTCTGTCTCTCAAAAATAAACATTAAAAATTTTTTAATATCAAGAAAAATAAAAACATTACAAGAAACTCTCAGAACGCCCAACCTGTTGGTATTCTTGCCAGAGGACTTTCATCCTGTTACGATGTGACCTACCTAGGTATGGAATTTAGAGTTTGTCTGGTCTCCTGGCCCACGTCCTCCTCCTAACCCACGCACGGTTGAGTGTGCTCTCTAGATGCGGGAGAACAACGCAACCTCCAGGGTCCACAGATTTGCTAAGAACCACAACGTCAGCCCCGGGCACGCTACCTATATAACCTCTGACCCTCTCCATAAAAGGAAAGGTTGGATGCCATATCCATTTCTCAGACTGAGAAACTGAGATTCAAAAGGCTACGCAAAGTGTCCAAGGTCACCCACGAGGGTACGAGAGCTGGCACGCACACCTACTCGTAAGCCCATGCTTTTCCACTACATTCTACACGACCGTTGAATTATTCTTCAACCAAAAGTAAAAATGAACTCAAGCAAATGCTCCTAACACTGGCCGCCTCTCCCTTGCCTGGCACGAAGTCTGCACCTCGTTAAGTTGCCTAAGATCTGCCGCTTAAGAGCGACATGTCAAGACGCTCTGTATAGCAAGACATGGTCAACAAAATGATTCAGGTAAAGATGCCCCTCTACAGCTCCTCTTCCACGTTGCTTATTCTAAACACGAAAGCTCCTTAGATTTTCACCGTAAATTGTTAGAGCTAGAAATCTGAGAGTCATTTCAGAGGAAAGCTGTGATCTCCGTGGGTTTGCCAAAGTCTGCAGCCCAGAAGAGCCAAGATTATGTTATTTTTGTCCCCCCAGAGTGGTGTTAGCAGAGTGATCGCTCGATTCGGTCGGATAAAGATTCCCCAAACGCTAACCTGGGAGCCGTGGCCTAGCCCGGTCTTTTAACTTTGCTTTTAGACGGTCATTTTTATTAAAAAAGAGAAAGGTAAATAATAAGAACGGTGCGAATGCTAATAGCCGCATTTTATCAGGGACCTTCTGTAAGACAGGGTATATAAATCCTGTTGTGTAATCCCCGTGACGGCCCTAGGAGGTGGACTGGCAGCGTGCAAACGAGGAAACTGGGACTCAGAAAGGTTTAGTTCTTTGCCCGTGTTCCCCCAGCTAGTAATCGGCAGAGCAGGATTCAGACCACACCTGCCCCCAGAACCCACTCAGTGAACCATTACACATGCTGTTTCTTATGAAGTGAGACGGGACCAGCACTGGATGTCAAAAGGCCCGTTCAGGACTCTGCTGTCACTCATCACTTTTGTTGGTCCCCTTTTAGTCTCAGCCAGCCTCAGGGGTGATGTCTTACCAGCTCCCTAACCCCCGCTGATAGGGCCACTCTCTACAGATGGGGCAAATTATGTGTGCCCATCACAAATGCTGGTTCTCAGTCCACTTCCAAATCTCCGCTGAGACCCCCCGGGGCAGAGCACGATGCATTACGTAGCCCAGGGCATCCCGTCCCTTTCCAAAGGGAGGCGGCACGGAGGTGCCAGGCGCACACCCCAGGGCCACGGTTTAAACCTGCTCTGCATTCTGCTATGAATACCCAGCCGTCCAAACGGAAAGTGCTTTGACTCCTATGGAAGAGTCGCGCTGTCTCGTTCCTAGCCCTGAACATCCAGCAGGTTCCTCCAGGAAGAGGAATCTGCCAACGGACTCTCGCCCCATGCGCTGGCCGACGGCCTGGCCCCCGGCCCAGCTGGATCGGAGCCTTGCCAGGCCTGGTCGCGAGCCAGTAAGCTCTGTCTACATCCTCCTTTTGACCCGGGAGCTCAAGGAGTCTTTCAAAACGAGCTAAGGGAAGCACAGGGAGCACCACCCCTCGGCTCCCAGATCAGAGACCCCTTCTACCGTCTCTCTCGGCTCTCCCTCATCCCTCCAGGCTCAACTGTCACTTTATCTAGGACCACCCCCTCCTGCCACCAACCATACTCTCTAAACGTGGCCTCCCTCCCCACCCGGTGCTCCAGCACCCCCCCCCCCCCCCAGGCATAACTGGTTCCCAGGACTTACCACAATCTGATCTCATGCTGACTATTTATGTGTATCCGTTTATTGTCATCCTCCCACAGGAACCCCGCGCTCTGCCAGGGCAGTAACCTCCTGGCCTCCGTGCCTATCGTCTGTGGTGAGCGCCGCCGGGGAGGCACTGTGGGCCATCAGGGCCCGAACCAGCGTTATCCAATAAAAGGAGAATGCAAGCCACGTGTTGCTGATCTCAAATTCACCAGTGGTCACATTAAGGATGCAAAACGAAACAGGTGACATAAATTTCAATAATATTCTTTAGCCCGGTACATCCAAACTGTAGCCGTTTCATCATGTGAGCAGTACAGACATTATTAAACTTTTTGAATTTTTAAAAAAATTTTAACGTTTATTTATTTTTGAAGGAGAGAGGGAGAGCGACAGAGCACGAGCAGGGGAGGGGCAGACAGAGAGGGCGGCGCAGGATCTGAAGCGGGCTCCAGGCTCCCAGCTGTCAGCAGGGAGCCTGATGTCGGGCTCAAACTCAGGAGCTGTGAGATCGCGACCTGAGCCAGAGTCGGACGCCCAACCGACCGAGCCACCCAAGTGCCCCGCGATACAGAATGAGATATTTTATGTTCTGTTTTTTGGTTCGAAGTCTTTGAAATCAAGTATGTGTTTCACACAACACATCTCAACTTGGGAGACAACATTTTCATCGGCAATACGTGATCTTTATTTAGATTCCGTAAAACTGACCCGTGAAATAGACTCACATATCCAAGCTGTATCAAACACACGTAAACGTTTCCTGATAACTGAGTCAAGAGTAAGTTTTCAAATTTAACGTTAACAAGTAAAATTAAAGCTTCGGTTCCGCAGACATACGAGCCCCGTGCCAAGGGCATAATGGCCACCTGTGGCTGGTGGCTGCCATTGGTGACTGATTGGTGGTCCTCATCGATGAGAGGCCTTACATTTTTTGAACTTTCTCTGGATCTTAAATCACTTTCCAGGAAGTCCACGCAGTCTCAGATCATTTCCGCGTACGGGTACGCCAGCCTCTCTCTCTCTTGCCAGGAATGGGAGATAAGGCCACATAACAGGCCCTGGATGCAACGGGGAGGCGTGGACTTCGGGCTCAGCTCAATCACAAAGACTCAATTCAGTTCAGCGGCAACAAAAACTAGGCGAGTCAGGGACGATCCCAAGCCACACAGCAATTCTGTTTCATTAGCGGCTGCTGCCTGATGCAGCCCTTTGGCACTGAACCACTTTCCACTTTTCATCCTACTTGATCGCGGACATATTTCAGTTTCCCTTATGAGCTAGACAATGACTTGGGGGCAGAGAGCCTTATCCATCACTGAGCAGGGAGACGAGAGGTCCCCGCCGCACCAGCACAATTGCGGTTCAAGCCCGGTGTGCTGGTATCGTCTGCAAAGTTCTGGACGATTCTTAGGCGTCGTGGAAGCTCCGAGAAGGAGCTCCTGGCAGGCGCTTGGGAAACAGCTGTTGGGTATTAATGGGCTGGAGTCCTGAGAGCGCCCGACGCTCACCTTTGACCTTCTCTGAAACTGCAATTAGGGGGCGTAACACAGAAATGCAACCCTGTGATATGTAAAAAGCCTAAATTGGCCTTTATGCTAACAAGATTCCACTTCCAGTCCTGGGCGTTTTAAATTTCCTTTTGCTCTTCCCTGGTCTTTCCTTAATCAGACCTTTCCCTGGTGATCACACGCCCTCTGTTTGCCCTGAATGTTAACATTCGTTTTTCCTCTGATACTTTCCCTCTACTGCCTTGCTTTCTTCTCTTTTTTTCTTTTTTCTTCTTTTCCGTTTCCTTTCAGTGATTAGCTGCCCACAGAGCTTTGGGAGGTCGCTCAGATTTTTCAATCCGACACAAGTCTGGTCTATGGAGCTTCCCTGACCTCTGGTTGTTTCACACCCATCCCGTTCCTCCCTACGCTTTCATTTCCCCCAACTCGCTGGCTTGTTAGAATGTGACAATTGCTCTGATTGATTCTTCTGACCTGGTTTAAGAAATGGAAGCAAAACAAAGATTTGTCGGTTTTCGTTTGATTTTACAGGGGAAAAAGGACCCTAGCTCTAGCCTCTATAATTATCTCCTGCAGCGTCCTTCACTCTCCCGTCTTTGCCTTGTATGTAGTGGGTCATCTACACATCTGTCTTCCGCACCCACCAAAGGCAGCGGTTTGACCGTGGACTTTGTTGCTGGGCACGTGAGCCTGAATCCCGGATCCTCTACAAACCAGCTCTGTGTGCGAAAGTGCTCATTTCAACCTATATGGAATGAGGATTATGACCCTCTTCTCCGAGGGCTTTGGAATGTTTCAATGAGTCAATATAGGACACAACCACGTCAGACCCATACTGAGTGCTCAGTAACAGACAGCTCTTGTCATTACTGCGAGTCCTTGACCTTTGTCTGCTCATTCTTACTCCTCCCCTGCATCTCGCCCAGGACCGAGCCCTGCACATACCCCAAGTGTCCAAGTAACAGTCTTTGAAGATGAATGTTTGTGGCCGCAAATGACACCAATGGGAGCTGACTCTTACGGACGTTCTTAAGTTTCACCTGGCAAATGTCTCAGTTTGTCCCCTGGTCACAACGTTGGCCCCAAGGGCAGCCGCCACTGGAACGCGTACACCTGCCGGCCCCGGGGTACCAAACAAGACGTTAACTGGGTGCCCGCAAATCCTTCCATAGGTCGGTGGCTTTCCGAAACTTTGCTAGTCTTCTCCCTCAGAGCGTCCTTGTGCCCCTTCGATTTTCCTGTCCGCAGGCCAACTTCCTGTCCCTTAAGGGTTGGTTCAAGGGTCTCCCCTCCTCTGGGAAGATATTCCAGATTCCCCTTTGCTCAGTGTTCCTCGTGTTGTGGGCGTAGTTCTACCAGAGGCCTCACTGCATCGTGCGGTCACCGAGCTTCTGGGTCTGCCCCCCCGACGGCTAACTCCCTGCGGGCAAGACTCCAAAGTAGAGGTGGAATGTTGGCTGGATGAACGCGTGAACGAATGCACTGCTTTCACATTTACAACACGTCCTTTGCAGAAGTTAAATTAACCCTCACACTCCCATGAGTCCTTCTTCTTATCATGTCCGTTTTATTATACAGAAGGAAACGTTTGCTCACAGAGCTGAGGCGGGACTGGGTCAAAGCCTGACTTTATTCTGGGCCTCCTTCAGGAGGTCGGTGTGACCCAGGCATCACAGAAAGCAGAGTGGGCTTACCCCAATGTCGACCTCAGACTCGCCGCTGACGATGGGCTGCTTTTCACAATCTTCTTGAATGTACAAGGCAGTTTTCAATCTCAAGACAAAATTACCTAAGAGAAACGGTCATGCCATACGACCACCAGCGAGCGATTGTTACTCTGGATGTGTACGATTGTTTCTAATAAGAGGCCAGATTATTAAAACAGAGATATTCTCTCTCTCCTTGCCTAATAGAAAATGTTAGTATCAATATTACCGTGTATTTCAATATGGTGTTTTAAATGCAAAAAAAAAAAAAATGAGATTTGTAAAAGTTAGAATGAGAAAACCAAAAGGCTAGACAGGTTAGAACCTCGGAGGCAGAGATCCACAAGACAGCTAATTAGCAGGATTCTAGAACCTACCGGAGCCACCATTTCCGCCTTCCACAGGGAGACGCAGGACTGTTTCTCGGGAGATGGTGGCCCAAATCCTAACACTCTATTCTTGTAGGAAGATAGGAGGAAGGGTCTCTCTTTCTCCCAGGGGACAGTTTCTGGTCCTTTGGTACATCCACAAGTCATCAAGTGTGGGAAATTTAAGCTAGAGTCGCTAATTTGTTATTGTAACAACACTCCCTGGTGTTTATACAACACGTTCCGTTCTGTGACCTCCAAGAATGTTCCGATCCTTTCCACTAAAACGGATGGCGAAACTAAGACACAGAAGACCACCAACACGGTCACCCTGGGAAGCCAAGAGCAGAAGCCACATCCCTTATCCCTCGGCCCACATCCTTCTGCCAGGACTGCCAAGATATGGCGTCCAACAAGACACAATAACCAGAAAAGGAAGGTGGCCCTCACTTAGCACGGGAGCTCGCATCTCGGAAAAGGTGGGGATCTAGGAAACCGCACGACACCCACACTCAACGTGACTTACAACCCGAGAAACAGGCCGAGGGCGAGTCTGTGGACAGCAGCCATTGGGGAAGATGCCAGTGGCTCGTGAGGTCCTCCCAGGAATTTCCCTGCCCCGAGTCTAAGTTGTCACCCCTAAAATTGTATCCCCTAAGCTTCAATTTCTGCCAAATTGCAAACCCTCTGGGGAGAAATAATAAGCCATTATTGGCCTGTTGCAACTTCTTGTGAATTACGGCTCTGAGAGTCCGTCTTGAGAATCACTGAGGAAGGGCATGCGAGCACGCGGAGAAGAGAAAGATGTACAGATACAGGAGGGCGGGAAGACCAACGAGAGGCAGGCCACCAAGAAAAAAAAAAACAACAACAACACCGCCTCTATGTTGTAATCCGGCCCAAGTTCCAAGGTACTTTGTTTTCCTTCCTAACCGATCTCCAGACAGCAGTGTTTTCCAGCCAGACTCCCAATATTTTTATGCAGTTTGCACCTTAAGCTATGCACAGCTCTTTCTATGGATCTCTGAGGTTTCACAGACGGTAAGCTTGAGTCACTCTGTTACGTCCGTGAGTCTAGAATTATTTCAAGGAAACCTCTGAAGGATATTGACGTATTTTCAAACGAGTGATGAGATGTTGAAAGGCCACCCAGAGTGCGGACGGCGTCGGAAGATGATCCAGGAAGTGACCAGAGACACAAGGGCTTCGGGACGTACCTGGAACATGGTCTGGACTGCTTGCCTCGGTCACTAGTTTCCCGCCCGGGGCGGCAGGCAGCTTCCCTAAGCCCACGGCTCCTCTCTGACTTCTCCGGAAAGCGAGGGCAATGACACCCACAGCCCCACAGCTCTCAGGAGGATGAAAGTAGGTAAGACGGTGGGGAACTTATGAAAAGGGCCGAGCCAGGTTAAAAGGAAAGGGTTCATGCTGAGAATCACTCAGTAAGCCAAGGCCGGCACCGTATGTTAACCAGGAGGAACACGCACAGACGTCCTTGATCATATTGTGATCGATGATGACTATTTTATAAATGCAGTTGCACTCCCTCCTTATCCACGGTTTTGCTTTCCCCGGTTTCAGTTACCTGCCGGTCACCTGCAGGCACCTGTGGTCCGGGAGCCGATGATCCTCCTTCGGACACAAGGTCAGCAGTGGCCTGATGCGACATCACAGTGCCTACGTCCTTCACCTCCTTCCTCTCACCACGTAGGCCTCTTATCATCTCACGTCGACACAAGAAGGGTGAGTGTGGTACAACAAGATATTTGGAGAGAGACAGAGACCACATTCATACATTTTTTATCATCATAGATCGCTAGAATGGTCCTATGTTATTATGAGTTATTGTTAATCTCTTCCTACACCTAATTTATAAGTTAAACTTTATCATGGGTGTGTATGTAGAAGAAGAAAGAGTAAATGTAGGGTTTGATACAATCTTCAGTTTCAGGCATCCCCTGGGGGTCCTGGAACATAGTCCCAGTGGATAAGGGGAGATAACTGTGCAAAAATGTGTTTGCAGACATAGGTAGCCATTGGTATGAATGACTGAAGAGTTAGAGGCAACACAGTGTAGTGCTTAAGAAGGTATAGACTAGGGGCGCCTGGGTGGCTCAGTCGGTTAAGCGTCCGACTTTGGCTCAGGTCATGATTTCATGGTCTGTGGGTCCAAGCCCTTGCGTTGGGCTCTGTGCTGACAGCTCAGAGCCTGGTGCCTGCTTCGGATTCTGTGTCTCCCTCTCTCTCTCTGCCCCTCCCCTGTTCATGCCCTGTCTCTCTCTGTCTCTCAAAAATGAATAAATGTCGGGCGCCTGGGTGGCTCAGTCGGTTGAGCGTCCGACTTCAGCTCAGGCCATGATCTCGCAGTTCGTGAGTTCGAGCCCCGCATCGGGCTCCGTGCTGACAGCTCAGAGCCTGGAGCCTGCTTCAGATTCTGTGCCTCCCTCTCTCTGCCCCTTCCCCGCTCATGCTCTCTCTCTCTCAAAAATGAATAAACGTTAAAAAAAAATTAAGAAAAAAATAAAATAAATGAATGAATAAATGAATGTTAAATAAAAGAAGAAGAAGGTATAGACTGAAAGCTTTGGCTACTTAATAACTATGCCTCCAGCAAATTGCTCAACCTCTCCAGGTCTTTGTCTTCTCATCTGTAAAATGGGTAGACTAATAATGGCACCCAACTCTTACGGCTGTCGGAGCATCAGATGATTTGAGTTAGCACATGCATTCTCAACAAGAGGGATATCATCTCGGAGGGTGAAAAAAATCTGAGACATTATAATGGCCTGTGGGTCCCCTAACGCTCAACCTTGCCCGACACAAACTTATTCCCTAGTATTTAATTGTTCTCATTATGGAGAAATTAAATGTAATTCAAATTCAACTTAACTTAGCTCATTTACATTAAATTAAAAATCTTTCCTTAGCGGGGCAATAATGAAATAAAAGTTGAGAAACACGGAGTTAGTCTATGTAAGGCACTTATAACAGGGCCTGACACATAATTAGTATGCAAGAAGTATTTATTATGATGATTTTTATTCTGATGTTTAGTAGACACAGTGGTATCCCGGCTCCAATTAAATGTTATAGTTGAATTAGTTGGAAGCTACAGTTTGAAACGACAGTTTACGTGTTTTAGACTGTTTAAAATGAAATCATTGAAAATGACTTTACAGTATGTGTGTTGAAGAAGGGGTTTAAAGACGGAGAGAAGGGAAGCTGATTTTTCAGCCATGCCTGAGAGTTCCAGCCTAGATAATGTCAGTCGTTCTTAATTGCTGCTTTTTACCCGCCTACTTTTTATCTCTGGAAAGAAAAGCACATGCAGGAGAAAGTGTGGGGCAGGGAAAAAAGGGAAAAACAGTAGAGGCTTTGGCCAAGTGGCTGGTCCCTCTGAGTCTGCTCCCTGGAAACAAATGCCCCTTTCTCAAAGGTTTGTCAAGATCATCAAGTGACAATGCTCAGGAATTGCATCACGCAGAGCTCGGCATATCACAGGAGCTTGATAAATACTAGTTCTTCCTTCCAATTATGTATTTTGAATTGGCCTCAGGATGCAGCCGATATTTAGTGTAGAACTTAAAACATATTTGGAAGGAAGATGTCTGCGGTGAGAAGGAAGGAAGGGAAGGTGGAAAGAAGAAAGGAAGGGAGGAGAGAAGGAAGGAGGGAGGGGGGGAGGAAGGAAGGAAAGAAGGAAGAAAGGAAGGAAGGAAGGAAGGAAAGAAGGAAGGAAAGAAGGAAGGAAGGAAGGAAGGAAGGAGGAAGGAAGGAAGGAAGGAAAGAAGGAAGGAAGGAAGGAAGGAAGGAGGAAAGAAGGAAGGAAGGAAGGAAGGAAGGAAAGAAGGAAGGAAGGAGGAAGGAAGGAAGGAAGGAAGAAGGAAGGAAAGAAGGAAGGAAGGAAGGAAGGAAGGAGGAAGGAAAGAAGGAAGGAAGGAAGGAAGGAAGGAGGAAGGAAAGAAGGAAGGAAGGAAGGAAGGAAGGAAGGAAGGAGGAAGGAAAGAAGGAAGGAAGGAAGGAAAGAAAGAAGGAAGGAAGGAAGGAAGGAATTTCATAGTTCTGATAGAATGTGCAAATAGACACCATTTCAAAGATGTGTAGGCAACCGCTACTGGGCAAAGTGTGCTTTCTCATAATTTTCCTTTCTCCCCAAAGTGCTGTACAAAACTGGTCTTCTGTCAAGAAAGCCCTAGAACAAAACAGGAGGGCAGCTTTGGGGGCCACGCTCCCCATGAGCTGGCTTGATTTGGCTGTCGCACGCTTCCAAGGGGTATGCGTGTATTCCCCTTTGGTTTTCCTGAGCACTAAATCCTCTTGATGCATGCAGCCAAACTCCCACTTAACTCTCGTTAATAGTGACGTTTTGGAGAGCCAAGCATTTTAAGTGTAACAAATTGCCATTGTAACCGCTGCAATTATGAGTAAATTTGATCATGAAAGAAGCCAAGGCACTGTAACGCAATAACTTTGTAACAAAGCTATCGTTCTAATAAGGATAAAGCACCACAATGTTTTCCCCGGATGCTTCATCAGCTTCCTTGAATGCTAGAAGTGGGGGAGGGTGACGTTCAAGGAGGCGCTCCCCCTCCCTCCCGGGATGCCCGTTACCCAGCGTGTGTGCTTATAAATTCATAAGCAACGTCAAGGTCCACAAACCCCAAGACACATTCTTGACGGTAGTTGAGTGCTGGGGTGACGGATGAACCTAATCTGGACCATGATGTACATATAAAGAGGAATGCTTCCCCGATGATGATCCCAGAACCTGCGCGCCGTACTCTTACAGGGGAGGAAAGAAAACACGCCTATTTCTAGAAACGAAATACCGGGTGTGTTGCAAAAGCACGCGGTTTTCCAAGTTTCCGTGTACCGTTTAGCCACACAATTGCCAACTACCCACGGATTCAGATGGTCTATGATGTCATTCTACTACGAGCTGAAGTTTAGCAGCTTCATACCTTCCAGTGCAATGCTGAATACAAAGTTTTCGGTAACACCCGTCTCCTCCTCGACTCCTGGCTTAAAGCGGGGAGGGAAGCTGACCACCCCACAGGGCTTTACTGAAGCTCCCAAGCAAAATTCTATCTCCACCCTTAACTCTTACCATAGTGATGCCACCACATCTTTTTTCTTTTATTAAGGTCTGATTATTCTTTACAGGTTCCAAAGTACGGGGATTTGACAGATCCTTCATACGTTTCTGGTGAATGCACGAATGAATGAATGAATGAAGCAAATACTTTTTTTTTTTTTTTTTTTGCGCTATCTCCAACTCTATTATAAACGGGCGCGCACGCACTCACGCACGTAAATAAAACTACCAAATTGTTTCTGCTTTCACAGAAAATGCAAGAAGCAAGAAGAGACAAGCAGGTTTCATCCCAGTAGGCACCTGGCAGCGGCTTCTCACAGTTGGCAGCGAGTTTCTGGCCAAAACAAAAGCACGATCCTATGGTGAAATGCATTCTCTCGTCACACTCTCAGCTAACTAAACCCTGCATCAACCTGATTTACTGGTAAGCAACCTGACCTGGTGTAACCTCTGCCACATAGCAACCTGTCGAAATATTTATCGACGGTTGTTAATGCTTCTTGGAGCCCTCTACCACCACCCCCCCCCCCCCCCACATCCCTTTTCCCCAATCTCGCTTTTCATGCTTCCTCACCATCAAACCTTCACCTTCGGTGCTCGGAACATAAGGGTGGAGGATACCATACTCGCTCCGGAGATGAAACTGGAAAATCAAAATATTTGTCCTGGCCAGCAAAGTAAAACACACCAAACCCACTTCCAAAAAAAAAAAAAAAAAAAAAAAAAAATCACCCACGAGACAGACATTTTAAACTGGGAAATTCAAAGAGTTAATGATGTATTTTTCAGGTTCCCAAAGTCAAAATGTGCAACGTAATGTAACGCGTACTGACAAGCTGAATCTACAAACTGCAAATTGCACAGGAGTGAGATCACTCAATTCCCCCCCCCCACCCCAAGTCATACAATTCGTACTTCCAGCAACCCCTTGATTGGGCACTTGTCTTGTGTAGGGTTCGGGTAGTGGATGGAGAACGGACAAGTCCCAAAACCTGCGTAGTGCAAATCTACCTCACTGCACGCTTAGAGACATATTCCATTCAGTTGATCGTAGCTTTGTGCATAATCACCAGAACCTGGTGTAACCCAAATGTCCTTCAACTGGGAAATGGACACGGAAACTGATATACCAACACAACAGAATACTACTCAGCAATAAAATGGAATGAACCACGGACACAACCACCTGGATGAAATCTCAAATGCATTTTGCTAAAGAGAAAAGTATCCAGATGCAAAAAAGCTACATGTTACATTATGTCTCTCATATGACCTTCTAGAAAAGGCAAAACTATAAGGGGCAGAAATCAGGTCAGTGGTTCTCAGAGCTCGGGGCAGGGGGTGACTCTAAAGGAACCCAAGAGAATTTCCGATGGTGAGGCATTTTTGTTGTTCTAGATTTTGACTGGCATAGCTGTATAAGTGTGGCAAAACTCACACAACTGCCCCCTATAAAAAACAGATTTTGCTCTTTGCAAAGTGTAGCTTAATTGAAAATAAAATTCCTTCAAAACGAATTCACGGTTGGGGAAAAGAAGTCAGACAGCGGTTGTCTCCCCCCAACTGGAAAGGGGCTTGAGCGAAACTTGTGGGGTAATGGCAACAATCTGTACCTTGCAAGGGACCCAGGTTACGCACCTGTATGCATTGGTTTACTACCTGTGAGTTTCCCTGCATGCAAATTGTATATTCAAAAAAGCTGAAGATAAATAGATTAATGACATGCCCCACCTGAAATATTTAGGAGGCCTAGGCGGACATCTGCAATGTACTTCCAGATGCATCGAAAACTCAGGTGGATTGATGGACAGATAAAGACGGACAGGTGCAGAGACGTGTGACGCAGAAGTATGTTAATGGTAGAATCCAGATACTAACTACGGTGGTGTTCACTTGGGGCTCTCTAATGTTGTTGTATGCTTGAGAACTATTGTAATAAAATAGGACAAGAATCACTTCTAAAGAACGAAAATACATATGCAATATAATGAGGATTTTCCAGGATTCAATAACTACATATTCCACTAACTCTTGAAAAGATGCGAGCTATCGTTTTTCCTATGACTATCCTTTTCTCATCAGAGAACATATTATTCAGATTCAAATCCTGTAAATTATGCCACCGATGCACAGCTGTGCCTGTCACTTCACAGGGTTTGTTCAACTACAAACTTGAATTAGACACACAAGGCTGAGCCTGGGCTCTCTTATCCGCTGATGATAGGAGAAAACCGACCCTTACAGAATCCTAAGTCCCCGCCACCGAATTAACTCGCGACGCAGGAGCTGGTGCAGAGGGAAAAACTGTCTATCATTTCATTCCCAAAGATGTAATCCCAGCGCTCCCCAAGGTCTGAGCTACAGAGTCATAAAACTGAAAAAGGCCAACTTACTTACTGGTGATTCATCTTGTTATCTTCATTTAGGCGCACACGGGGAGCCTTTGCCCTCTCGGGGTAATTTGGCATTCTCAGATTCCATGCCAGGCTGGACTCCTGACCCTGTTCCTATCAGTTAATTCCAAATGCTGGTTAGAACTTACGGCTCTGAAGTTGGAACCTTCCCCTGTGTGTGTTGGCGGGGGGGGGCCCTGCTACAACTACACGGCTTTGAAATTTCCAAAATCAAGACATCTACAAATTGCGTTGCTTTGCCTGCAGTCAGGCAACCTGAGATCTGATCAGAAGGATGATGCTTTCATTTAAAAAGCCCTGTTGTGACAGCTCCCAGGTTAGCTGCAGTGACCCTCTACCCCTGCTCTCTCTCTTTCTCTCTCTCTCTCGCTCTCTCTCGTAGAGGCTTATGGGTCAGTTATACAAAGCTCAGTCTCAAAGAAAATTGGCTTTGTCTCTTGGAATCAAGAAGAGTTTATGAGATGTTTCACAAGGGGCTGCAAGAGTTTGTCTTTCTACCAAACAACAACGAAGCAGTCATCGTCAGGCTGGGGTGGGGGTGGGGGAGGGAAGAACTTAAGGGCTGGATTACAGATACTATTCTAAGCTGGGAAACCCATCTAGATGCCCGGACATACTCTTGTCATGGGATACAAGGTTCCCCGGCTTTTCAAAAGTCTGCATTATACCACTTCGCTCTTGCAAAAGACCTAGGTTAGTACCTGTTTTTTGCTAACTGGAAGAAATCCAAAGAGTATTTTGGCTTTCATGAAAAAAAAAACAACAAAGCAAAGCTGAAGCTCAGCTGTGATTTTGCAGTGAGCCATCACAAAGGTAGCGCACATCCCAAGCCGTGAGAACGGCACCGGCACGCTCCTTCCTGGGGAACGACACTCAGCAGCTGAACACTGAGCTGGCCGAACCACAGCTTTGAACTGTGTCTGTGAGCATCTGTGCTTGATCTCGATTGATTCTGTGCATCCACATGTCCTAAGGTATCAGAAAAGCCTACGAGAGCTTCTTTATGGGGTCTGGAAGTGCTCAAATATTTATTTCCATATAAATTAACGGTCATTGGCTCTCTGCTTTATGCCATTTTGTTCCCAGGAGGCACCTTAGCTGTGCCTCACTGTGGGTACGGATGTCTCAGTATGTCTTTTTCCCTAACTGTAATCTCAGAATGATTTAGGTATAAATTAAGTTTGCCAGACTTACTAAATCATAACACAAGGTACTCAGCTAAATTTGCATTTTAGGGAGACAACCATTTCTCTTAGCGTAAGTGTAGCCCATGCGATATTTGAGTCATGCTCCTATTAAAATGTGTTATTTTATCTGACAGCCCTAGGTATAAATATAAACTTGACATGAGTTAGTGAAAAGCTTTTAAAATACATTAAAAGATGCCTTCAAAAGTCTCAGCTTCAGGGGCACCTGGGTGGCTCAGTCCATCAAGCATCCAACTCCTGGTTTGGGCTCAAGTCATGATCTCACAGTTGGTGAGTTCAAGCCCCAAGTGGGGCTTTGGGCTGCCTGCACGGAGCCTGCTTGGGATTCTCTCTCTCTCTCTCTCTCTCTCTCTCTCTCTCTTCTCTCTGCCCCTCCCCCTGCTCATGCTCTCTCTCTCTCTCTCAAAATAAACAAAAAGTCTCAGCTTTACATTGTTGCCAGCATATGTGTATAGACTGAAGCTGGAGACTAGGCCTTTGGCCTAGTAAACCTAGACTCCAGTTTTGCTAGATGGTAAGCTTCCTGAGGGCAATGACTACATCTGCTCTCTTATCTCTGATGGCTGGCCCAGCACCTCCTACACAAGAAAAATTTGAAACAATCCACAGGGAGACTGAACAGATGGGTGAAATCTGATTTCTCTCTCATGCTGCATCATTCCTAGAAGACTTCAGTTTTCCCTGTGTTAAGGAATGACCGCATTTTTTCCCAATCCTTCAAGAAATCTAGAACTTTGTCGTTTTCTCTCTGTGTATAGATGGGTTGAAAAGGGGTTTCCCGGGGCGCTTGGGTGACTCAGTCAGTTAAGTGTCCGAATCTTGATTTGGGCTCAGGTCATGATCTCACGGTTCATGAGTTTGAGCCCCACACGGGGCTTGGGATTCTCTCTCTCCCCCTCTCTCTCTGCCCCTTCCCTGCTGGCACTCTCTCCCTCTCTCTCAAAATAAATAAATAAAATTAAAAAAAAAAAAGTTTAAAACAAAAAAAGAAAAGGGGTTTCCCACAGGTTCAAAGGGTAAGTCTGAAAAGCGTGTCTGTATCTTAAGACCCATTACTGAAACATTCCATCTACAGCAAAAGCTGCCCTTGAGCTTGGGCCGAGCAAATATGTCCTAAGGACTCAGTCTTGTGACTCCTCTGCTTGCTCTGCTGGTCTTTTACACTTTTTTGGTTTTTTTTTTTTTTTTGGAACTTTTAAAAATTTGGTTCTCTCGTTGTTGTCATCTCAGAAGGTATCCCGTTTTCCAAAAATCAGAGAAAGTATTTAATTCTTAAAAGGACTTGTACTAAGCATGATGTCTTGCTGTGTGATACTCCCTTCTTCGGAACTTCATGAGCATCAGTAGTAAGTAGCATTCTCATCATCATGCTCTTGGATCAGTGAGAGACGTCGACTACGACAACAAAGAAGCAATGTTATTTGCTCCTTGTTTAGTAGGTGCGTCGCTGAATAGGTAACCCCAAGACTAACCAGGTTACTCTCAAGTCTAATTGCACATTCAGCCCTTTCAGGTAAAACGGTGCCTTGGAGGGCAGCTAAAAATGCTGAAGGAATATTCTAAGTATTGTGGAGAAATGGAGGAGAAAGTTTGGAAAGACACTGGAAAGAGATCAGAAAAAGGGCACGTGTGGTGGGCACTGTGGACCGGTGGTAAAATCACAAGCGACGCTGGTTCAAGATGGCGATTAATGGATTGAAATGAACGTTAGAAAATAGCTCATCTGCTCCGTGATTTTATCAGCGAAATCAGCCCAAGGAGGAGTGGCATTCTAAGAGCAACCGTGAGCTCGTCGTGAAAGCTGAGACCAGGATCCAAATATCCCAATGCCTCTTTCAACCGATAACACAGTGTCTCTCCAACTGGTTGCTCCCCGCTGTCTGCCGCAGAGTGAGACAGTACCACGTACGCCTCCATAAAATGGTTTCAGTTCTGGCAAAATAAGAGAGACTTACAAACAACATGGTTTTTGATTCAGATCGGTAACAAAGAGGCAAGTAACACGTTAAGGCCAGTCAGTAGCCAGGAAGAGAAGGTTAAGAGTCTACTGTAGCAAGGGGGATGGGGGAAGGTCCCTCAAAGGAGGTGCCCTTTGCTTTGGTATGTCAAAGATGATGAGATATCCATCACACAAAGACCAAAGGAAATACGTTCCAGGCAAAGGGAAAAAGAGTAAGAGTTGAGAGTTTTGAGAGGTAGGCCAACGTCGCCAACTGTGATAAGTAAAAAGGAGGCATTTCAAAAACTAGGTCAGGGAGGTAGGAAGAGACCAGATCGTGATAGCCTTTGAAGACCATTAAGAAAAAACTGGATTTTATTCCAAAGGCAACGGAAAGTCATTGAAATATTTGATCTATGTGTATCCTAAGAAACATACTTTCGGTGGAGAACGACTGTGGAGAACAGTAAGAATGAAAATCCAATTGCTGTGGTCCAGGTCAAAGATGATGGTGGAATTAACCAGACTGGTGGTGGTACATGAGAGGAAAGTCCACAGGTTTGCAGACTGCTCCATTTTTGGCTTGAGCAACTGGATAAATCATGGCACCATTTATTAGGAAAGAAAGAGTTGAGGGCAATGGTGACACACAGGAATTAAAAGTATCATATGTGTCATACTAAGTTTTGGATACTTCCTAGACACCTAGTTGGAGATGTCAGGTAAAGGAGAGAAGGAGATATAAATGTGAAGCAAGGACACCAGCATAAAGGTGAGCCCTGGGCTCTCCAAAATACACAGATGAGCCAGAGCGGGTGTCATCGATGACAAAGACAGAAGGTGCACGAGAGGCAAGAAAAAACTGAGAGAATATGGTCTCAAGCCACTGAGAGCCATTTTTCCAGAGGAGCAAATAAATGACTGACCACTGTGTCAAGTGAAAGGTAGAGTCAGATGAGATCAGAGATGGATCCACAGGATTCGAAATAGCAAAGCATCGTTGATATCAACAAAAGCTGTTGCACTCTGGATAGTTTTTTTTAAAAATCGTATGGTATGGAAGGCAACTAATCAGAGCCATTTTTATGTGTTTGTGTATCCTTCCCAAACTACCCTGTGTGCGTGGAACTATATACATATACACATAGGTCCTTTCTTTGTGTTTGAACATTAAACATAAACGGGAACACATGTTCTATTTCTTTCTATACTGCTTTTTTAACTTTATGTATTATTCCGAAGAACTTTCCTCATCAGTATGTCTAGATTTGTAACACCATTTTATTAGCTACTCACTGCTTTGTTGCAAGGGTTTAACCTATGCTTTTGATCTTTTCCTACGTGTACAATTCATTATACCATGGTATACTCTATACTTCTCAAAGTACCAGCATGAACAATGTGGAGTCTTCACATGGAGGGGAGATCTGGACATAGGAGTTAAGAGATCACCCTACAGAGATCAAAGCTAAAACCAAAACTCAAAGATTCTTTCCGTTGCACCATATTGCCTCCTTTTATGTTCCAAGAATTGATTTCTGTTTGGCAGAACTGAGTACAAACACAAAATTCACAAGCACTTCGTAACAAATCAGGCCTTTTCAAGGGTGATGTTCTAATTAGATTCCTTATTTACTCTTGCATTCATTAAAATAAATGCAGGGATCAGTATGCTTGCTTTTCAAAGCCAGACAATTAACATGGCTTTGGGTTTCCTTGTCGTTGGCTGGCTTTTGTTTGTTGTTTGCTGTTTTCACTTACCCCTTAGGTTTGCTTACTTATTTCATCCTGACTTGCCCTGGGGTCCCAAAAATTCCCTTCTTAAGACCTGCTATAGACTAAACGTTTGTGCCCCCCCCCCCAAATTCATACACTGAAGCCTCTGACATCCAATGGGATGCTATTAGGAAATGGGGCCTTTGGGAGATGATTAGGTCACAAGGGTGGAGCCCACATAAATGGCATTAGGGTCCTTACAAAGGGGACCCCAGAGATCTCCCTTGCCCCCTTTTGCCATGTGAGGGCACAACAGGAGGACAGCTGTCTATGAACTAAGAAGTGAGCTCTCACCAGACACTGAATCTACTAACATGTTGACCTTGGACTTCCCAGCCTCCAGGACTGTAAGAAATAAATTTCTATTGTTTATAAGACACCCAGACTATGGTGTTCTGTTATATAGTGACCCAAATGGAGACAAGACCTATCTAGAAATTTAGAATGTTGTCATCACCCGACATTTTCTAGATCAAGCACCTACTTTTTTAGAATCTGATACCTTAGAAATACTACCCAAACTAAGAAAATAATAAAGATTTTTACATTTTGTATCCTTCCTGCAAGTGGCTGAAGTGACATGCGAAATCCGTATCGACCCTACCTTTCCCCATCAAGTCTCTCTTTCTATTTTCACATGGCCGTCACTTTTTTGGCCATTTGTTCTTTTCTTTGACTTGTCCTGTTTCCTTCAGCCTTCATTTCCCGTTAAGGCTCTTCCCCCAGTGCAGTGACAGGTGTCGGTGGAAAAGTGGGCACAAGCGAAGTGGGCATGCGTGCTCCGTCCTGTCCTCGGCAGCCTTTGCTTCAGAACTTAAGCGACCTGAGCCTCTTCTCTGTGCCCGAAAGACACTCGTATTTCAATTTGGAGACTGAGACACAGAGAAAAATCACCTTTGAGCCGCTCAGCGGAGCACGACCAACCAGCACAAAGGCTGGCATTCAGGTGAGGGTAAGACCCCAGCAAAGTTGCGGAAAGCGTTGGAACCCGTCTTTCGTGCCTTCCTCCCTTTCTCCCGACACAGCCCACTCAAGGGGTCACGCACTGGGATGCCTCTCGGCTGCGTTTGCTTCGGTCCGCACAAATATTTTTAAGCTTTCCAATTATTTGCCAACATGCGAAATCGGGAAACGTTACTCACGGGTTCTGTGGAACGGCTCCCTTACGCACAGCGGGGTTCTCCACTTCGCTGGCTGCCCAATTATCTTATATCTGGCCCATCTCACTCATTCTTCTGATCTGCACTCCCAGTGTAGGTATGTGAGTTTATAACCTTTCAAAATGAAGGACTGCCAAGGGCTCTCTAACAAAGACTTGGCCACCTTTCCAACGTCGCTGAGAATTTTATTTTTGTTTTTTCAAATTCACTCCGGCCTATGAGGGATCTGGGTCGCGACCCAAACCTTCCCACCAAATAACCCGGCAGCGTACAATCTGATTCTCTGGTCTCTGACCATCCAGACATCTGGTAGACCTGACAACAAGACTGTAGGGAAGGGGCGGTGGAGAACACAGCAGAATCTATACATGCCTCCTTCCGTCCTCCCCATACTCCCAGCCATCCTGCCACCATAAATGTGCCAAAGGTTGCAAACTCGCGGCCGAAAGGCTTTTGCCAAGCGTGTATGTGTTCTCGAGGGGTTTTTCAAAGACACGGAAACGCTACCCAAAACGAGACAGGACTTGACTCTAATGGCTGCACTTTGCAGCTGGAAAGGCGGCAAAGAAGGCAGTCTGGAAGAAGAGAGCCCCCAGTATGCCCCTTGACTGCCACGTCCACGTCCTCCCTACACATCATCGGAAGCAAGCCCATGCTGCTTCCAGAAGCACTCATTCTCGGGACACTCGGTAACTGTCGCTCACCGATGACACACTGAGAGGCATATGCGCGACCGTCACAGTGATGACAGCTGCCAAGAACACAAGGCCTCGGGTGCCTGCCCGAGAGAACACGGCCACTGTCATCCCACCTCAACACACCCAGGATCATCGCGCACGGCTGGATGGGCACCAGCCCAGGAATGTTCAATTAGAAACCGGCACTTCACGAAAGAAAGTCAAACCATTAAGCTATTATCACGTTTAAAGGCAAAGAGCAGAAAATTAACCTGCCAAAGAAAAACAGTTCACAGGAGCGGCTGGAATGAGGGCAGGTGGGGCGAGAGGAAACGGAGCGTGGCCTGAACAGGAAGCACCTGAACTCAGGTGAAGCCAATTCCGCAGCCGCGTCAGGCCAAGTGCAGTCTTATTAGGAAAAAGGCGGAGCTGCGGTTCACGGCTGGGAGTCCGGGAAGATTGAGTTCAGACGCTTCTGAGCATGTATCTCTCACCAAACAAGGTTTCTTCACTTCCAAGGCTCTGCTAGTGATCGGATGCATGTGAACAGTTTAGAACTAGTCTGTCTCAGAGCTACGAAAAAGAGGTAACTAATGTGCTAGTTGTCTGGCTGGACCAATTAGAGATCAATCAGAAGCGGAGGCAAAATATTCCAAAGCGACAAGGTGAATCCATGGGGAAACGGGGTTTGACTGATACCCCGTTTGGACTGGGGATTTGTACAGCCCCTCAGGAACACTTCAGGACACTTACCCCATCACATGACCACACGTCTTTCCGTCTTGAGGCAAAAAGAGGAAAAACGCTAGTCATCTGAAAATCAAATCCTGGGCACAGGAGGTACCGACCGGGGTCAGGAAGGAACCTGAACTTCCCTGTCTTCTTTCCCAGGTCTGATTTCCTTCTGATCTTGCTAACCACATCCAAGCACCTCATTTCTCTCCTCCTTCCTTTCTCTATACCCCTTTATTGTCGTTGTACGATGCTTGAACACTCAGCCTGAAAATTCTCTTCGGAGGAAATGGCTTATGTATAAATGTAATGAATGGGCAATAGCTTTGTGAGCTAAAGGCTTGCACTTAATTCTGGCCCACATTTACAGAGGGACAATTACTGCTTCCAGAGAATAAGTAAGGGGCTTCAGATATTTAAAGAGCTGTTATGTAGAAGTCTGGAAGGCAAAAATATGGGTAGAAGTTACAAGCAAGCAGGTTATAACTCAACAAGTTAAATCTCTTCCATTATAGAAATGTTTCCTTTGTCCAGTACTGAACTCTGTCACTGGGCCTACTTAACAGGTCTGAAAAACTCCCTCTTAGGACGACACTGGAAGGTATGCCAGCATTGGTAGGAAAGAGAGAAGTCTAAATCTAAAGGTCCTACGATTCTGCAGTAAATAATATTATACGAATAGGTTTTTTTTTATAATGAGATACACGGTCATACACATCTACGTGATCGGGCGGTTTGACAAACTTGAACTTTAGGAAGAAACTAGACAGGAGAGGTGCCTATCCCTTACCCCATAGCAGAAGGTGACCTTAGGGATCCCTGGGTGGCTCAGTGAGTTAAGTATCTGACTTCGGCTCAGGTCATGATCTCAGGGTTTGTGAGTTCGAGCCCTGCGTCGGGCTCTGTGCTGACAGCTCAGAGCCTGGATGCTTCGGATTCTGTGTCTCCCTCTCTCTCTGCCCCTCCCCCAACCCGCCCTCTCAAAAAAAAAAAAAAAATTAAAATTTTTTTTTTGTTTTAAGAAGGTGATTCTATCCTAGATCTGGATAAAAACTGACCTGTAAACAGACTTGAACTCAGTAAAAGGACTGGAATAGGAAATTTAGGATTCTGGTTTTTCTGTTCTGGGTAAGAAGGAGGAGAAGGAAAAAAAAAAAAAAATCCCGCCTCCGCCCCTGCCCGTGTCTGCATGGGCAACACAAAAGCTATAAAGAACTTCCATTCTGAAGCTCTCTACAGACGACAGCCTCCCTGACCAAATGCCAGAGGGCTGGCAAAGATTTCTAAACAGATTAATAAGAGGCTTCGGAGAATGTTAACTCAAAACCGTCGTTCCTGAAATTTAGCTGAGGTCTCTTGGAGAAAAGCTGGCCAGTCAGAAAGAAAGACACGGATAAGAGTGTCGTAAGAGTCAGTGATCCAACTGCTGTAATAATGTACCGACACTCTCTGCAAGACTGTCATTACCGTACTAGGGATGCTGTCTTAGAAGTCTGTGAATCGCTGTCATTTAAAAAGCTAATCATAACATAATGTTAACACACGGAAACCAGGCTATTCTTGTTCCCTGGGCTCATGCACCCCAACTGACCAGAGCGTTTTCTTAGCACCAGGAAGATCCTTCTTATAGTGTCACCATTTTTGCATTTCCTTCTTTAGAGCCCTCTAAATAAAAACAAAAGCAGAGGGGGGGGGGGGTGGAGGAACCGTGCAATTTACTACAGGAAGCAAAAGCCAGGATGTGTTTACTGTGTGTATTTCCTGCAACTCACTGGTTCAGTTTCTCTCTCTGAAGATAATGGCAATCAGAAATGACACACTGCCAATGTTTTCCAAGCCACTGATGTGGCCCCATCACCCGAATCACACACGTGCCTCCACTCTAGCACCCAAGCCGTCCACCATACACACACCCAACGGCAAAGAAAAGAAGACCTTCCTAAGAAAGGAAGTCCCGCGGACACTAGGTTTATACTCCCAATGAGATCGGCTATGAGTTGGCCACATAAAGTTAGCCAGCACACGGTGACACGGTCTCAAAGGATCTCCGCACAAAACACTTATTCATCAGAAAGGGGAAACGAGTCATTTTAAAGTAGAGAAGACTGGGGGCTCAGAAGGGTAAGCATCCAACTTCAGCTCGGGTCATGATCTCATGGTTCATGGGTTCAAGCCCTGCGTCCGGCTCTGTGCTGACAGCTCAGGGCCTGGAGCCTACGTCAGATGTTGTGTGTGCGTAATTTACAAAAAAAGCGCTAGCAGTTGAAAGAGGAAGAAAAAATAAAAAGAAGTCTGACACGGTATACAAAGAGGGTGTGGGAAAAACACAACCACACGTATTCTTGGCTCAGAACAGAGACAACTGGCAAAGCTTGTACGAAATCGCTAGATTGGATAATAACATTAAATGACTGCTAATGTCCAGAGTTTGGCCAGAACGTGAACCGTTTGTACTTCCGGTTATAGTAGCCGAACGTCTTTGGTTTTAGTCAATACACAGTGAAGTATGTAGAGCGAAAGGTGCCTCGTGCTCGTGTGTGTAATCTGTTCCCAAATTTTCAGAAAAAAACTTCTAGATGCAGCTACGGACACACACCTACACGTGTGGGCGGGGGGGGGGGGGCGGGGTGTGTGTTGTGAGTGTGGACAGAGAGGAGAGAGAGAATACGATCAAATGGTAAAATGTAAAACGTAAACAACATTTGGGGGATGTGGGCAGCTTACACAGGGATTCTGCACAACGTTTTTGCGACTGCTCTAAGTAAAAAGTTTTTCAACGTTACAAAATAGTAATAATGAGGGGCCTCTGGGTGGCCCAGTTGGTTAAGCATCCGACTCGTGATTTCAGCTCAGGTCATGATCTCACAGTTCATGGGACTGAGCCCTGCGTCGGGCTCCGTGCTGTCAGCACGGAGCCTGCTTGGGATTCTCTCTCCCTCTCTCTCTCTCTCTGCCCCTCCCCTGCTCATGCTCTCTCTGTCTCAAAATAAATAAACTTTAAAACAATAATAATAATAATAATAATAATGACCCATGTTGGCCTGAGCTCTTCAAGGAGGGAGCTGGAACAGGAGAAATAACGTAGCACACGTCCCTCACACCTGCTCCCCCATCCCCCACGCTGAACAGCACCGTAATGTGCTGAGTTTCCCTGAAGGCGACTGTGGAGGCCTGCGGTGACTTCTCCTAGGGCACAACTACATCTCCAAATCCCCAGAGCCTGACCCAGGGCCTGCCATATACTAGAGGCTCAAGAAATGGCCAATGAATGAATGAACGATCTGTAAGAAATATCTGCAAGAAACTGTAGACAGCCCCCAATTTGAGGCACCCCACGGGCCCAGTTGGTAGGATTGCGGCCTCTCGTATAAACAGCTGGGTGGGAACGAGGGCAGGAGGCGTCAGAATAAAGAGTTAGGTACGGTTCTCCCAAGGGGTGTTCTTTTTATTGAGGAGGAAGGGGAACTGAGCACATCCCCGAGAGCTGGCCTGAGATGGCCCTACCCCTTTGGTCTCAGTGAAGAAGGGCATACATTCCGGGTGTGATGTGGGCCGGCATCCAAGGTCTCTATCGGATCCCGCGTGAGCTATCCGATGCACTGAGATAAGAGGAAAGGAAGACCAAGATTTCCCAAGATAACACTAGAGTCTGAAACAACTCCACATTCAGTAAACCCTTCATTATGAACACAATGCCTCGTTACATTCTGTTCTTACCTCCCAACCCAACTCGTATTTGGTTTCTCAAATTCACACTGACTACACACATGAGCTACGAAATTGGAATCATTTTAATTACTGAAGTTCAAGAAAGCTTCAAGAAAGTTGGTTAGCAGATGAAAAACGTGACTCTGCTTCAAAAATTTAGCTAATTCAAGAACGTCCCGACAGACTGCTTTTCCAGAGACGTTCAATTCTGAGTGGAGATGAAGGGGGGGAGGGGGGGGGCAAAAAAATTTACAACCCTCAGGCCACCGGACTGCAAGTCTTAGGAGCTGTTCCTATAACCCAAAACCGGGTTACAGAAAATTGGGACCTACAAGCAATGTGCTTCCTCGAATCACCGAGATGCAATTTCGTGATCACGGACGCCGGGTGATACTATTCCAGAAACAAATTAAACGAGGCGAACCATGGCACCTGGCAGAGGGCAGGACTTCCAGTGGCAAACACGATTTGCATATTAATTCAAATAAGGACTTCTTGCTCTAATAAGGGATGCAATTTTCGCAGAATCTCTAGGCGAGGCCTGCTACTGCTCACGTGTAGGGACTTGTTCGCCAATTTATTTGAAAATGAGCTCATGTGGCAAAACATAACGGGGGAAGGAAACCTTCCTAATCAATACAAAGTCACCAGTGAGCCCACAGAGGACCCAGGGCAGGCTGGTACAGCTGCTCTCTCCTCTGCTTTTCGCCTGCCACGTCTGGGGGGCCAAGTAGCTCCCTCTCGGAGTCAAGGCCTTTCTGTAACTTAATAAGGATGGGTATGTAACGCACCCTGAGTTTCAGCGGCCAGTGACTACTTTGCTCCTAACATCCTTCAGCTTCCTACCTCCCAGTGCAGAACCATCCCACCTCTCTAGAATGGAGTGGGAAAACGTGGACGTATCACACCTCCTTCTACGTACTTGCAAGGGGTATGTTGTCTGTATAACCCAAAAGGGCATAGGCTAAAGACAACGCGCAAGAAAGACACCTGACGAGCCCTCCCTCGAGGGCAGGAGCCGGCTTCTATCCCTTCCATGTTCAGTGTCCTTCCTGTCCCAGACACCGGGTGGCCAATGGCACGGCTCTATCAATGCCAGCTGAAATTGTGAGGACCCATGGCGACCTGAGGCCTGACCTACGGATTCTGTTAGAGACCCCGCTATGGAGTCTGCATAGGACCCCAGATCTACGTGCGACTTGTTACGATGGTGTGGAATTTTTATTCTTTCAGTACTTCTGAATCGATCCGTATCTCCTCCCACCACACTCCTCCCTTCTCCGGGAGGACCCAGCCTTATGATCCCCCTGGGCTGTTGTACCAGTGTTTTACGGCAACGGCATATTCCGGGGCAAATCAAGCCATCGTCTATGTTTGTCTGAAGAGGAAGCCAAGACAGTGGACCAAAGGACAGTATGGCACCTCCTGAAACTTGAACCTTCACGCTGGTCATCAGTTCCCAGTGTGATATTACCAATGAAAAATGCAGAAGCTTTGCCTCTTGGTCCCCACCCAACTGGTTCTTCTTACCTTTGGTTCCATTGAAATGAAACTGTGGGTTCCTCTGCTCGAGAGAACTGACCTTTTAATCGTCCTGCTATGATAGAAATGGTAATAGTCCTTCAGGGCTCCGATCTGCAAAGACAGGAGGGGAAGAACAAAAAGGAGTTAATGGAGTTCAAGGGAGTCTGCTGTTTTCCTGTTTTTCATTACAGTAAGAACACAAAACAAAAAAGAAAAAAAGGCCCATAAATTATGCAGTTGTCTGCTATGCTTAAATGTTACTTGAACCTTGGTGATCACTTTTCAAAAGAAGGACATGTGATATGAAATGGAGTGTCCTTGAGGCAGGGACTGCGGAACTAAAGATTATAATGGGGCAGCTTAGCCTCTCTGTATCTCCCTTTTAATGTTTAATTTATATGCAGCATTTTAAGTAATTCTATATCCATTTATATCCAAATGTGGGAAAGAGAAAAAAAAAATCAAATAGCTATCTGGTTATAAAAACACATTGCGTTCTGTTTGCTGCGAGAAATGTACAATGAGGGACCTTGTTAGATTATTTATATCATCAATTTGAAACAAGTCCTGAGCAGTTGGTCATTCACAGAGAAAACACCACTTGGTTTGTTTCGCGACTTAAGTAGACAGTATAAATACATAGCAGTTATTCATTTACTGCAAAGCTCAAAGTCGGATGGCAGTCTCTAAAACAAGACAAAGATCACAGACCCTACCTATCGACTAAGCATCCCGGGCAAAAGAACAGTTTGGTCTACGTTATCTGAGTCCCTTCTTTAACAAATTCATCTTCCCGTTTGTGTACCCTCTGTTCCGTTAAAAAGTTAGGTCTGTTCAGGATAGCTCTGAAAACGAGTCACTGTCCACTTGAGGCAAACAAACAAAATCCCAGGCAGTCATAGTCTCTCAGCAGATTATAAGATACGGATCACATACATGGAAATTGAACAATACACCAAACGAAGACAGAAGACTTTGGCTCTCATTCCGGCTGACACAGCTCAGAAGTGGTTTCTTGGCTAAATCCCATGTACTCGCTGTGTTTCCATTTCCATTCTTATAAAACTTGAGGTTGGACTAGTTAATTTCTAAGACCACCGCAGCTCTCCAATTCCATTCTTTGATACTGACCCCCTCCCCACCTTTTTTTTCCCCCCCTTTGGGTAATTACATCCAATGGCTACTTCTCCAGAAGACCATGGCTCTGCCCTAAAAGAATGACCATCAACAGGATGCTTTCCAACTAGGACAATTCAAAAGTTGGGCTTTCTTAATTTAAAAAAAAAAAAAAAAGTCATTGGTCCAGCTTTATTTTTCCAGATAAAAGGTTTATTTTTTTTTTAATTTTCTTCTTTCCATCACATTTTCAATTATCCACCGCACTCCTCTAGTAGGGATGATCAACCCAACTACTGCACCATTTAAGAGTCATGCCCTCACTGGGACTTCATGCTCTAACTTAAGGTCTCTAATCATTATTAGATTTGACAATTTGAAGTCACACATTTTTAACTCACGGGGAAACTGCCCAGATGTACCCAGAAAAGATCGTGGACTCTGTCTGAAGCAGCAGCGAACAATGAGGGGGAGGGCCCAATGCCAGCCTCAGTCTCCAAGAGTGTTTCAAGGAGGGATTTACGAGCCAATCTTAAGATTCCTGAGGACTAAGGGTAGAATTCACAATGGGCTGTGTAATCCTTTATAAGAAAATCTTAAAATCCCAAGAAGCTTAGAGCTTTCATCTCATGTAGCTTTTGTCAAGAGTGCTCCTTGGGTAAACACAGTAGTTCTTGAGGAAAGGAACAGAAAATCTTTGAGGAAGAACGTTACACAGAACCTATCACCAATGTGAAAAGGGTCAGTGAGTTGCAGACCACGGCCATGCAACTATAATGGAAACGCTTTGATTATAGGAAATAACTGAACTCAGTTGAACTAGTAAACTCAAATATGGATAAAATATACCCTGAAAACATATTCAGATCCATTATGGCCTCATTGGTAAAGACTGGAATCCCGGCCTTCTGTAAGGTGTACGAAGCTGGAAAACAGAACCCTTGTCCTCGCTTTGCTTGCTTTGGGATATTAGATACGTCACTTAACCGTTTTGGAGCCTTCATTCCTCAACTGTAAAATAAGGACACAGGTGGCATAGTGGACAGATACCGGAGTCAAACGGGGGGTAAAAAAAATGTTTATGGGTGAATGTGGTTATAAGAACTGAATGTAGTCACACAAGCACTGCCTGGTCAAGCCACTGCCTGACACACAGTGTCACATTACCACTCTCCCTTTCAATTTAAATATAAGTCCTATGTTCTCTCACCTCCTATCCTGCAATTCATCCCTTGCCTCTATCCCTTGGTCAGAATTCCTCTTGGTCTACCCTAGTATCACCTCTTAAATTCCTTTACGTAACTGGCAAAAGTCAAAAGGTCTGATGACACGCTCTCGGCGAGGACGTAGGCACAAATGCGGCTTGCGTAGGATTGGTCAAGAGCAAGCCCCGAGACAACCGTTTGGAGAGCCATTTGGTGCTATCCGTAAATTATAAGCTGTACCTAACCTTTGGCCCAGGCTTTCCACTTCTAAAATTTATTGGACAGATACGGCCACTTATGTCTGAGAATGGAGGTTAGAGCAAAGTTTGTAAAGCAGAACGATACAAACAACTCAACAACAAGCTATAATCCATAGGTCGAAGGTAGTAAAGGGAGGGAGGGAGGGAGGGAGGGAGAAAGAAGGAAGGAAGGAAGGAAGGAAGGAAAGAAAGAAGGGAGGGAGACCACACGACCCAATTTTTGTGGGAGACCAAAGAAGGAATCTGAATTACGTATATGCTTAGGAGTAGAGGATGTTTCAGGAAGAACACTCGAACTGCATAGAGGGCCTTTCTTATTCTCACCGTTTATGTGTGTGCGTTATTTTTTAATGAACAAAAACGATTTAAAAATGAAAGAAATCACACAAATACATTAAAGGGCACATACTCAAATCCCACCTTCTTTTCCGGGGACGAATGTGCTCCCCAAAGTCTGCGTGCCCGGTACAAGAGCCGCGTTTATGCGGGCCATTGAATCTCTCGGGCGGTAAGCTCTATTTTGTCTCCACCTTTCAGGGCTTCTGTTTCCTCGGGAGAGGGGTGCAATGGTGTCCGGGGACTGACTGATGTCTCATTTATGGAATGCCCACCATGCACCAGGCAGCTGACCGCTCTTGTACATGTTGTCATATTTAACTTAATGCTCCCCAGGAACCCTGGGAGATAAACCTCATCCCTCTAATTGGATGAAGGAGGTCATCGAAGCTCTGCCCACGTGTATACAGCTAGCACGGTGAGGTGGGAAAACGCAAATCCCTGTTCGATGTCGCGCATCGGGGTGAACCCAGGTAGTAGGGTGCATCCTAGAGGTGGGCTCACCCCCCCATCCTTCCGGTGAGTTCTCCTACACTGTGGAGCTTAAAAAGCTAGACTCGGTGCAGCTAGGGTTCTGACGTGACTAAGGTTCTACCAGTCAAAGACGGACCACGGCATCGTGGGGCACGTGCTCGGAGGCATTTACGTGCGTGGCCGTAGGGGTGGAAGGAGTCTCGACGTCTTGGCTGCCAGCTTTCTGCGCATCCGTGCCGCCCGTCCCGTTTTCCGGGCGAACTGGTAAGAGATCGTAGGAGACCTCCAGCGGCAGCAGCGGGAAGCCTCCCCCGTTCCTCGGCGTTTTGTTGAGGATGAAGCGGCAACCCTTGCCAAGGTCCATCCCGTGACGTGGCTGTGGGGGCACGATTCTGAACGCGTGGGCTTCTCGACCGGTTCTGCAAGCTACTTAATAGTCTCTACTGAGATGCCTTCCCAGGTAGAACCAGTGGGTCCCGTCGTAGGCTTCCTACTAACTCTTAAAACTGGACCGATCAGAACTTCTGAAAACGTAGCCAACCCCTGACACACTCTCGTACAACTTAGAGCCCCTCCGAGTCATGTTCCTCTTGAGTCACGGGCTATGGGGCGCCCGTCAGCCACAGGCCCCTGGATGACTCACTGTGTCTGTTCCCACCTCTTGTTCGAGGAACACACCTGCTTCTGGTCTTCTCAGAGCCACGTGCACCAGATCTCCTCTCTCAACTCTGTTCTCTACAACAGCAGCCGGAGCAACGCCCCAGAAGGCAAGTTTGGCTATGCCACACGTCAGTTCACCTGCCTACGTGTTGTAGGGGCTTCCCTGTGCTGTGAAAAGAAACCTTGAACGCTAACGAAGAATATAGTTTATACAGTAAAGCAGAGTAATCCTATCATCGTAACACCTATGCTCTGCCCGGAACTATTCTATGTGCTTCGCCGTGCTCGGTGAACGAAGACCATCCTCCTACTCCGACCTGCGGGGCCTGCCTAACCCGGCTCTCTGGCCTCGGCATGGGTCACACGGGCTCTCAGTTCCCTGGACTCAGGCTGCACTGGCCTCTTCAGCTCCCTGTGTCAGACCTGCCGCTCCCTTGACCTGCCGGACAAGGAGCCCCCCTGCCTCCTCCCTCTCCTCCTTCATCTGTCACCCCAGGTAGAAAGTCTTTAAAACCCCCGGGCCAGGGACGCCTGGGTGGCTCAGTTGGTTGAGCGTCCGACGTTGGCTCAGGCCATCATCTCGGGGTTCGTGGGTTCGAGGCCCACACTGGGATCCTCTGTCCTCCTCTCTCTCTGCCCCTCCCTGCGCAGGCTCACTCTCTTGAAGATAAATAACTGAAGAAAAAAATGTTTTTAAAAACAACCCCCCAGGCCAGCTAAGCTCCCACCAGCTCCCAGAATCAAAAATATACGCCCGTAGTTATACCTCGATTAGAACAATTATGTGTTCAACGTCTGTGCTCCCAACTCTATGCCTGTACGTTCCAAGGAGATGGAGACACAACTGCGGTGCTTACCATTCTGTTTCCAGCTCCCGGTACACGGCTCAACACAGAACAGGTTCTCGGCAAAGACTACTGATTGACGACGTGAACATCGGAAGCCTTGAGCTGCTAACGTCGCACACGTTAGAGCTAGAGCTGCTTCAAAATCTCTGGTATCACAGGACCATCAAATTAAGGCTGGCTTCAGCAGAAATAATTTCATGCCACCTTAACTGCCAAGGTTATGGTGCGGAAGGTGATGCAGGCTGAGACGTCTCTATGCTGGTTTTGTTTTTGCAAGACCACGGCTGACGAGCAGTGTGCCTTAGTTCAATCATTCTCCATCATTCGAACAAAGTAATCTTTCACTTTTCAGAGGGACACACATTTTAAAATCTAAATATATAGATTTAAAAGCATGTTTGTGTCTCTTTTCTATTCATATGCATGTCCCTTATTGGCAAGAATTGTGTCTTTTATATTCTTTCAACGGCACGGAGCACGCTGAGGGCATTTAATAAACATTAAGAAGAAAAATGTCATAACATGTTGGGAGTTATTCAAAAGAAAGACAGAGTATGAAAACAGAGCAGTAATGTTATCTATAAGCAGGCATTCCATCTAGCTCCTCCAGGGTAACGTAAAACAAAAGATGACTGTGTTTATCTGTCACGAAATACCAACAAGGGCTAAAACAAGAAACAATATATAACTAACAAAGGGGCATTTTATAAATAAATCAGAAACCATAGGTGTATAAGGAAGTATGAAATCAAGAGCAGAATCACCAAAGCTCAACCTTTTCCTTAATCCCACCTAAAAAGAAGGAGAATAATTCCTTCCCTCTGGCCCCTCTCAAGCTCCTTTTCTGTGCAGTCACATGCACACACTCTTCCCGGCCTCGGAACATAACCCTATTTGACACTAAGTTGATAAATTTCATCTTTTGTTCCCAATTCTGTCAAGCATTTGTGCCTTTTCTTCTTTAGTGGAAGCCTCTCACCCTTGCACCCAGAATTTCCCTAACGTGACCCTCTCTCAAACCAAACTGCTCTTAGAGAAGTTTTTTTAAGAAACCATTTTATACTCAAGTGTACATGACTGATAAGACTCAATGTCTTAGTTCTTCCAGGAACAACTGAATTTGATCAGAAAATCAAAACTGAAGCCAAATAAATGAGTCCGTTATATCTATAACTTTAAAAAACAAACACTGTCAGACAATGATTGGAGGGTGGTTGGAGGGTTTTTTTTATTTTCTGCCAACAAGAGAGAACCTTCCAGGCCCTAAATGCTTATGTCACAAGTAAGCTATTGACTTCTGAGCAGAGGGCTAGGAGCCAGAAGACCCACATTTTATCGTGACTTTGACCCCGCTGAGCAGCCGTGCAGCCTTGCTGAATTCATTCACCACCAACAGTCTCCCCTGTGCTGTAGCTAAGATCCTCTCCAGTCTAATGACTCCAGGTATAGAGTGTGTACATTTTTTTATACTCCAGGCACACGGTTTGCAAATTTTTCATACACAGTTCTAGAGGGTGAACAACCATGCTCAGGACTGAGTTGTTTCCAGGGACATGGAGCTTTTCAGCGCTTAACCTGAGACAACTCCCCATCAAACCTGGTCACCCTGGTCACGAAGCAGTCATGTCAAGGGCCTGTGGTCACCTTCATGAACGCTGTCTGCCTTGTTCTCCCCTCCCGCCCTCTCTAATTTACAGATTTCCCCAAATTCTGAACTCCCTTGTGAAAGGTAACTGACCCCCATTCTACACATTTTTTTTAAACAGGCAAGAATTTGAAAAGACATTTCACAAAAGGAGATATGCAAACAGCCAATGAGCATGTGCAAAGATGCTCAAACGCTAATTAAAATCATAATAGTTCTGTACGCACACACAAATGCCTACAGGTTAAGGACAGACAATACCACGCTCTAAGATTGTGGAACACTAACTCTCACCCCTAGCTAGTGGGAGTGTAAAACGGTCCAATATCTTTGGAAAATCGTTTGGTAATTTCTCACGAAATACACATCCTCCTCATGAACCAGGCATTCCATTTCTGGGTATTTACCCAGAAAAAAAAAAAAATGAAATTCTACTTTGAAACAAAACTGATACAGGAATGTTTACAGCAACTCTCTTAATAAGAGCCCCACGCTGGAAACAATGCAACAGGTAAATGGTAACAGGTACATGGTAAAATAAATTGTGGTATATCCCCATAGCGAAATGCCCAGCCATAAAAAGGAGCAAACTACTGATGTATGCAACAACGTCGATGAGTTTCCAAACCTCATGCTGATGCAGAAGAACGCTTCCTGCAGAATGCCACTGGTATGAAATCCTAGGACTATGTCAAACTATGATGACAGGAAACAGGTCAGCGACGACCTAGGCGTGGAGCTGGGACTGACTGGGAAAACCTGGAGAAATGTGGACGGTTGGGAATACTCTGTATCTTCAGGACGGTGATAATGACATCAGTGGTAAGTGCTTAGGTGAGCTGGAACCAGTTCGTCGTAGGCTTACAATCCCATTTCACCTCTCCCCAACACCCTGCTCAATGACGTCACACTTGTGACTTAAAATCAACAAGGACGGAAGTATTAACATATCAGGAAAAATTGGCAAAGACTACAAAATTGGGGCTTCTTTTCCTCTGGAAGAATCACTTGTTTAGTATTTATCAGCACATCACAGGGCACGCAGATTTGTCAACACTCATCCGACATCCTACAAAAATGGCTGCACTGGGCGGGGGGGGGGGGGGGGGTACGTCAATGATACGTCAACGACATTGATTTCAGAAGTTATAAATTTCCCTCTACGGATTTCTGGTGCACTCTCTCCCATCTGTGAGATGACTTACAGACTGGAAAACTTAAGAACCAGTTACGTGGGGCTGGAATTCACCTGTCAGCCCACATCTCTTCCCCCGCTCAGGTGAGACGGAGAAGAACCAAGTGGCAAAGCCCACAGGTCTTACTGACCAACCAACCCCTTTCCAAGGCTCAGCGTGGAAAGGCCCAAAACGTCAACGTGCTGAATTCCATTTACAGTTACAGAAACAGCAACTAGATAAACTGCTTCTCCTTCATGTAAATGTTTTCTCCGGTGCCTCTTTTGTGCTTCCCCGAGAATATTAAAACCTCTGCAATAATTTGCCTCCTGTGTTCCAGACTCTGTGACATTTAAAGTAGAACCTAAGAGAAGGTGGCCATGACTGCTTTCCCCCAAGTCACCAAGCACACGCCAACCTCAGGGTCTTTGCACTTGCTTTTCCTTTGCCTGGAATCTTCTAAATCTGACACACATCCTCTCTGCTTTCAGATCTTTGGCCAAATGCCCCTTTTCAGGGAGGCTTTCACTAACCACCTGATTTAAAACTGCCATCACGCCCTCCAGCATAGCCCGCCCCCCCCCTTTCTTACTTTTCCCTGTAACATTTAACACCATTAACGTATATTATTTTTATTTATCCCATTTGTTATTGGTCTTCCCCCATTGGAATATTAGCTCCATAAGGGCAGGGTTTTTTTGTTTTATTTCACTGATAGATTCACCCTAGCTCCTTTTAACAGTGCTAGGCTTATCCAACAAATGTGTCGAGTGAAGGAATGGCCCCTGTCCTTGGGGTAATCAAAGCCAGAGTGAGCATGTCTCTAAACCTTTGGGAAAGTTTCTTGCTCATTTCTTTCTAACCCCTTCTGTGACAGAACATGAACATATAATGCAACATATGCGTTACGCTTACTAAATGTTGCATGAAGGAAGTCCCCACATGTTAAACGTGTCCGAGAATTGAGAATTTCCCACTCGCCAAAGTCTGCCTTTATATTTCTCAGTTCCCTCCCTCGTCCCTTCATAGTCAATGACCTCACGGACTCACTGAACAAAAGCGATACTTATAACAAGGCTGTTGAGTTCATTGACTATTAAAGAAGAAGGTAAGTAAATGCAGAAACCTGATGAACCGCTAATATGTACGGAGTGCAAACCCAGGCATTACTGCACTGGGTCCTCGTCACCCAACAGTGGGAAGCAAGTGCCGTGATTTCCATGTTACACGCGAGAAAGAAGAAGCCTACAAAGTTCAAGAGCTTGCCTAGGGCCACACAGCCGGCAAAGCGTGAAGTTCAGGGGGATCCCGGGTAGCCTAACTCCACAGCACGTGTTCTTAACTCCAAAAGATGTTTTTTCTGAGGATGAATTTAAAACCATAGCTACCCAGAGATCTCAATTACCCAGAAGACTGTGCTCTTAAGAGCTGTACACAAAGGGGATGTTTCCTAGGGATATTTCTATCCACTTCGAGCAGATGCAAAAGTAACTTACGTTAAGTATCTCCATGTGAGAAAGTATCTTTAAGGCGTACCCTTCAGGCTGAAGTTCAAGGGCCGTTCTAAGTTAAACAGTATTGTCTGGCACCATATATCTTCGATACAATTGCACTGGCCACGGAGTGCTACAAAATAACATGAAGGGACCTTTCTTAGGCTTTAGTTTCGAAAATCAGAGACCCCTTGTGATGTCTTCCTAAATCCCTTCAAGTTCAGGCTCAGCATCTGAGCTCTTCAGAGAGCTCTTCAGAAAATGGCGTTAGGGCACATGAATTCAGAGAGGAGGCACTACCATATATATGCATATTTTTTAATCAGGGTGCTCAAGGAAAGATGAGTCATCTGTATGATTTCAGTGCAATGTTCTAAGATAGGCAGGCACGTGATGGGTTGAAGGCTGTCCCTCGCCCAAATGTGCGCATCCCAATTCCCAGAACCTATGAAGACGTCACCGTACGTGGCAAAAGAGACTGTGCAGCTGTGATAGAGCATTCTGAGACGGGGAGATTGTCCCGGGTTATCAGGGTGGGTCCAATGTAATCACAGGCGTCCTTATAAGAGGAAGGGAGCCAAGTCAGACAAGATGTGATGGTGGAAATAGAGGGTCAAAGAGAGAGACGGGAGCACAGATCAGAGACGGGCGAGGGGAGAGAAAGAAAGAGAAGAAGACAAAGGGTTTCGAAGATGCTATGCCACTGGTTCGGAAGGTGGAAGAAGGAGCCACAAGCCAAGGAACGCGGATGGGCCTCCAGAGGCTGGAAATGAGTCTTCCCTAGACTCTCCAGAAGGAATGTGGCTCTGATGACACCTTCACTCTAGGTTAGGACTTCTGGTCGTCAGGACTGTGAGATAATGCATTTGTGTTAAGTCACGAGTCTGTGACTATGTGTCACGGGAGCAATAAGAAACTACCACAAGCTACAGCCAGTACGTCGGTAGACATCCAGTGAGGAGCAAAGGAAATGAAACCGGGGTCTATTTATTTTTGGTAATTTTGTGGACTCTCTGGGTGTTCAACGATCAATTTCCAAAACACTGTACCAATAGAATAACGGTTTAATATTGGCCCAGCACTGGAGCGCCTGGGTGGCTCAGTCGGTCGAGCGTCCCACTCGGAGTTTCAGCTCAGGTCACGACCTCATGGTTTCGTGAGTTCGAGCCCCGCGTCGGGCTCTGCGCTCACGGTGCGGAGCCTGCTTGAGATTCTCTCTCTCTCCCTCTCTCTCTCTCTGCCCCTCCCCCACGCACACGGTCTCTGTGTCTCTCAAAATAAATCAATAAAACTTTAAAAATATTAAAAAAAAAAAAAATACTGGCCCAGCACTCTGCTAAGCTCTGTATTAGCACCATCAAATTTAATCCTCAAAAGAAAACCAAGAAATAACAGAACTGAAAACCAAGATAAAGCCACTTGCCCAGCAAAAGAGAACTAGCACATGGCTGGTTTTTTCAAAGCCATTGCCTAGCTAACACTACTTATAACCGAAGCTAACACTTACTGATGCTTTCCTAAATTCTCTCCTACCTTCCCAACAAAGGGAGAAGACTGATTCTAATATTACGGGGCAGGAAGTGGAGTCGAAACACAAGAGAAGGTGAGTTACACGCGCAGACGAGAAAGTGTGTGACTCCAAAAATCTAAGCCTTTTCTACAGCACTTTAACTCTTCCTTAAAATGTGTCCAAAGGGTTCTGTTTTACCACTGATTGAATGGGCACGCTCAGATCCCACCTCCTTGCCCTCACCAATACGAGGCCTGATTGTTTTATTCTAAAGCCACCTGATCAGCAGAGTGTGGGAGACTCTAGGTCCCTGGAGTTCATCTGAAAAGCAAGTAATCAAAAACACCTTATTACAAATCCCGAGCAAGCAAGAAACAGACACAATTTCACAAAGGAAATGCGAGACAGAGAAAGAGGAAGCAGCAAATGTTCCAGTTTCAAGTGAGAAACCTACAGTCGGCCCCACCAAGTCACCCGCGACACGAGACTTGCCTCACAGCAAATCGCAGAATATCAGAATTGGAAAAAACACCATAGCAGGATTTTAACCCGACTTACCCCACTGGACGCGGAATCCATTCTTCAAATGGAGCACGCGTTTCCTGGGGTAGCCTATTTTTTTTTTTTTTTAATGTTTATTTATTTTTGAGACAGAGAGAGACAGAGCATGAATGGGGGAGGGTCAGAGAGAGGGAGACACAGAATCTGAAACAGGCTCCAGGCTCTGAGCCGTCAGCACAGAGCCCGACGCGGGGCTCGAACTCACAGGCCGCGAGATCATGACCTGAGCCGAAGTCGGCAGCTCAACCGACTGAGCCACCCAGGCGCCCCTGGGGTAGCCTATTTGTCAGACACATCTTCCAGAGAAGTAGCCTAAGTCCGCTCACGACTCCTGGTCCTAGCCTGTGGGGCCAGGCTGGGAAGGTCATCTGACCACCCAAGTTTTTCCTTTTTTTTTTTTCCCTCATGCACCACGTCTTCCCTAAGGTCTTGCTTTCCCCAGACAAGCCAACACGTATAACACGTCCCCAGAAAATGGAGCCCGGAACATAACACACGTCAATTCCCCGTAGGATGGAGCCAGGCTGCCGTCCATGATCCCATGACTTCCCTTGGTGAGGTTCTTCTAATTAGAAGTAGCTTAACATTGAAGTATTTGTTTTCAGTTTGAGAATGAACTTGGCCCACTGAAAAAAAAAAAAAACCATCCTCAGAAGCCCTTTTTAATGTGATTCTCCTCCGGTCTGCATTTTAATTTCTAAAGTGCAAATGTGAATGTGAAAGTTGAATGCCATTTTCTATATTCTACTCCACACATTGATAGCCTGCCGAGACATTAATGCATTTACTGAGTGTGTACAATATGCTAGGCACCGATCCAGAGACACTGCAGACAGAGTAAACAAAACGAAGTCTCTACGAAAATGGAGCTAATTCTCTGACTTGACTCTGCAACCCCGCTTTGTCCACCGCAAGGTTGAAAGTGACGTCTTCTTTGCTCCATCGGAATATCTCCCTCAAAGGAACTCGATTTTTCATATTAGTATATGAGATAAGGACTGGGCTCAGCATCCGATAGACACCGTGTTTGCAACAGCTCTTTAAGAATGAACTGTTAATGGCATCAGGCTTTTGTTTCCTTCGATCCATGTGGGTCCAAAATGAGTAATTACGTCCTTAACGTAAAATAATCCTTGTATATTCCTCAGATAAGAACATTCATTACTGCTATTTAGAGTCTGCTATTTTTTTACCAAGTTTTTAAAGCCCCATCTGTAAGTAATTTCTGCAGAAACTAAAAGAAGTTATTGTTTAATATTTAACCTATTCCACCTGCTTGTAAGCCACACATCACACACCCACAAAGGAAATAGAGAGTCCAAGAGAGGCTGAGAGAGAAAGAGCACACATAGCCTGAAGTTAGGTCTAAATTCTTTTCATTACTGATCACCTTAGCCACTTGGATCCGACTTATAGGGAAACAAACAGAAAATAGCATATCTTTTGATAGTGAGAAACATTTCTTCAATTACTGCTGGAATGGTAAATTTTCCCTTTAGATTCAACGATTCTGAACTTCTGTTATACATGAGAATATATGGGATATATATTCTGTTATATGGGCACCACAAAAAATACTAATGTTAGGTCTCCCCACACCGACCCCAGAGATTCTGATTTAAGAGTCTGAGTTAAGGGGCGCCTGGGTGGCTCAGTCGGTTAGGCGCCTGACTTCAGCTCAGGTCAGGATTTCGCGGTTTGTGGGTTCGAGCCCCGCGTCGGGCTCTGTGCTGACAGCTCGGAGCCTGGAGCTGCTTTGGAGTCTGTCTCCCTCTCTCTGCCCCTCCGCCACTCATGAGCAAGCGTGCGCTCTCTCTCTCAAAAATGAATAAACGTTAGAAAAAAGCGAGAGAGAGAGAGTCTGAGTTAAGACCAGCGTTATCAGTATTATTTTTAAAAGAGCTTTCTAGGTGATTCTAATGTAAAACCAAGGTGAAGAATCACTATTCTAATCCATGCATGTCATTCTGCAGAAATAGAACGATCTACTCTGAGTCCAGCGATCTCCATTCAAATATTCCTATCTAATTAATTAAACTACATTTAAATGAGAAAAATCTCTAATTACTTTGACTTCAGTACCAGTGTAAATGGCATGTTCTGTTCGTTGATTCATTTCTTTAATTATTTCAAAAGCCCTCCTCGCCTTCAAAAAAAAAATAATAATTAGAAAACTGTATTTAGTATAACCAGATTTAGAACTCCTAATATTTTATTATATTGGTAAACAGAGGCTATTTTGAGCTCTGCGGCATTTTATTTTATTTTTTTTTATTTTTTTATTTTTTTTTTAACGTTTATTTATTTTTGAGACAGAGAGAGACAGAGCATGAACAGGGGAGGGTCACAGAGAGAGGGAGACACAGAATCTGAAACAGGCTCCAGGCTCTGAGCTGTCAGCTCAGAGCCCGACGCGGGGCTCGAACGCACGGACCGTGAGATCATGACCTGAGCCGAAGTCGGACACTTAACCGACCGAGCCACCCAGGCGCCCCTACTCTGCGGCATTTGAAATCACACATTTTGTTCTTAAAAGGGAAGATTCTGAATCTTTGAAGGGCGTGAGCATTCAAAACACATGATAGAGCCTACGTATATTCAGGACACTGGATAGCTTTGTCATCCTCAATTAAAAAAAGAATAAGTTGCTAGAAATGTCACAAGCCCAGATTTCAAGACCTACTCCAAAGCTAAGTAATCAAAACAGCATGGCACCGACTCAGAAATTGACACACACATCTATGGAATGGAATAGAGAGCCCAGAAGTAAACCCACAACTACATGGCCAATTAATCTATGACAAAGGAGGTAAGAATATCCAGTGGGGAAATGACAGTCTCTTCAACACATGGTGCCGGGAAAACTGGACACCACATGCAAAAGAACGGAATCGGACCACACACAAAAGTCAACTCAAAACAGACTGAAGATCTGAAACTACAAACCTTCTAAAAGAAAACATAGGCAGTGATGTTTTGGATATTGGCCTTAGCAACATATTTATGGATACGTCTCCTCGGGCAAAAGGAAACAAAAGCAAAAATGAACTATTGGGACTACACTAAAACAAGATGCTTTTGCACAGGGAAGGGAAGCATCCACAAAACAAAAAGGCCACCTACTGAATTTGCAAATGATCGATCTGATAAGGGCCTAACAGCCAAAAGATACAAAGAACTTACACACGCAACACCCGAAAAACCAACAATCCGATATAAAAATGGGTAGGGGACCTGAAGAGACGTTCTTTCCAAAGAAGACCTACAGATGGGGCCGACAGACACATGACAAGACGGTCACCATCACTCATCATCAGGGCAATGCAGTGAGAGATCGCCTCACATCAGTCGGGATGGCGAGCGTCAAAGACGCAAGAAGTAACACGTGTCGGGAGGGATGCGGCGCAAAGGGAACCTTTGTGCGCTCTTGGTAGGAATGCAAATTGGTGCAGCCACTATGGAAAACGGTATGGAGGTTTCCCCCAACATTAACAGCAGGACTACCGTAAGATCCAGCAATTCCACTCGTAGGTATTTATCTGAAGGAAACAAAGAGTTAACTGTAAAAGGGACAGGCGCTTCTGTGTTCACTGCGGCATTGTTTACAACAGCCAAGGTATGGAAGCAACCCAAGTGTCCACGGACAGAGGAAGGGACAACGATGGGCCATAAAAAAGAATAAGGTCCTGCCGTTTGCCACAACATGGATGGAACCAGAGGGTATTAGGCTAAGTGACATGAGACAGACAAAGACACATATCAGATGATTTCCCTCATGTGTGGAATCTAAGATACAAAACAAACAAATTCTTAAATATAGAGACCAAACTGGCAGTTTCTAGAGAGGGGGCAGGTGGGGGGGTGCATGAAATAGATAAAGGGGATGAAGAGGTGCAAACCTCCAGTCACTAAAACAAGATGATTAGGAGGAGAAGCTCCCACTTATCTTTGCTAGTGGCTGCTCACGGAAGCCTTGTACCTTTGTCCCCATCTTGGTCCTTCCTGGGGATTAGCAGATTATCACTTGCAGGACAGTGACCCCAAAACTGGGCCCAGAGCAGGGGATAAACGAGCATGTGACATAATGGCAGAGGAAAAGTAGGTGAAGTTTCCAGCCAGATGTGAGGTTCTAGCTACATCCAGGCAGAGGGGAGGTTGGCTCCTCTTTTTATATCTCTTTGGCCAGTTACATTAAGGATGTCACAGATACACATCTATTAAAATAGATAAAAATAAGAGAAAAAACGTCAATACCAAGTGATGGTGAGGAAGGAAGGCTCATACACTGTCACCGAGAATCCTCGAAAAACAGTTCAGCGGTCTCTTACGAGATTAAGCATTCACGGACTAGATGACCCAGAAATCCCACCCCTAGATATTTTTCCCCAAGAAAAACAAAAACTTAATGTTTACACACAAACTCGTACGTGAGTGTTTAGAGTGGCTTTAGCCATCATCACCAAAAACTGGCAACGACTCAACGTCCTACAACCGGCGAATGGGTAGAACACTGGCAAATCTATACAATGCAATACTTGTCACCAATACAGAGGACCAACCTACTGATGAGTTCATCAGGGACGGATCTCAAATGCATTACCACAAAGGAAGGAAGCCAGGCTCAGAAGGTTGCATACTATCTTACTCCATTCATATGACATCCTAGAAAAAGCAATATAGACCAGGAAATACGCTGGCGGTTACCAGGAGTCGGGGGCACAGCAAGATTACAAACACGCGCTACGCAAGTCTCCTGAGGTGACCAAATTGTTCTGTCTCTTTACTACGAAAGTGGCTACATGACTACGTCCGCTTGTCAAAGCTCATAGGCCTCACTTCGAACATTTGGAATTACACAATGCAAACAGCAACGCTGAGAAAAGTAAGTCGAAATCCACGCCCGGTGATCCTCCACGTGTGGCCCCGGGACGGGAGGCCAAAGAGCAGCCGGACTGGTGTCCCCTGTGAACTTGGCAGAAATGCACAGTGACGTGCCCCACCCCAGCCGAAATCAGAATCTGGCCATTGCCCTATTCAACCAACTGACGGGGAAGAGGTGGGGAAGTGGGAACCACGCGTGACCTGGTGAAGCAACATTTTTAAAAGGACGCACTTTGCTGTCTATGTCGACCTGTGCGGCCAAGAGCAGGTACAAATCGACCCTTCCACAAGCCCGTACCATCTGTACGGTAAAAAAGAGGGGGTTAATTCTACGTTTCCCCCTTTTATAAATGCTAAGAGCCCAACCTAGGTCTACCATAAAATTGGATTTGAAGTAGAATTTTATCCAAACTCAATTCTAGGAGATAATTAAAAACATTAATAATGTTCACGGCAGTAAGAGAGGTGTAGTTATCTGTGGCACGTCGGTTCGTGTCAGAACCGAGTCAAGTTTCCAGAACAAAAATTTCCCAGGTGATATACATGCTAATAATTATAACTATTAAAAATTAAAAGTTGTCTTCCAATAACCGTTAGGTCCTGCCATATTCTGCTTTACACAGACTGTATCTTTTCGGCTTCTGCTTCCCATACAGAAGGATCAATAACAATTTCAAAATTCTCAATAAATGTCTCCAGCCACAAAGATCAGGTTTTTCCTCCTCTTCAAGAAAAAGGTTATTCTATCTCACTGGGTGTCTTTGCAGCAAAGCAAAAAATGTTATTTTCACCCATCTGAATGCGGGTTCGTCAACCACCGAGAAGATGAATAAAGTCATCCCAACTATTAGCACAACTATTATCAGCAGATACGCTGCTCAGTTTATAAAGCAAAGCTTTATTTGCATCAAATTACCAACATCTCCCCTTTGAGTCCTGCTTTATTCATGCTCCCTGTCCACGATATTCAACAACCACAAATTCATAATTCTGCATAAATGCACTATCCAGCCTTTCAATCCCCAAGGGGCAAATATTTAACGTGAGGCGAATTCTCGGTTGACGTCTCGTGTTTCCGCAGATGCGTGCGGACGGCCAACGAAACGTGAACGTCGGCTTACGCAAAATACTGCAGGAGGAGCTCTTTCGCCCCTCACCTCCGCACACACACTTGGCCCCAAAACATATGAAAACACCGCCGATGTTTTGGCTTCTCTGCGTGTTTTAGCACCACGGCTCGCTTTAAGAATCTGACAACCCTGTAAACAGGTTAAGTCATCAGGCCGCATGTTTTTGTCTTGTTCCGTCCCACGTAACAATTAACTGCTTATAGCCACACCCTGTTGCCATCTTTAAAGTGCTCCCCCATACACCGTTGTATGTAATTAAGATAATATCATACCTCTTTGTGGAGGTGGCCAGTTATTTCCTGTTCCTTTTATAATAAACCCAAAATGCCTTTATTTGGCCCAAGAGGACTACCGCATCTGACTCCTATATACCTTCCTAGTGCCATTGCCTAGCACTTCCTCATTCATCGGCCTCCAAACCCCAAGGGCCCTCTACCTAGCCTCAGGACCTTTGCACTTGCTATCCTATGGGCCTGGAATTCCTTTTCAGTCTCCGATTGCCTAACCCTTCTCCTTCTGCTGATCTTATCTCCAGGATCATTGTCTCAGAAAAAGTCTTCTCTGAGCTCCTTGCTAAGTGACCTTCCCCGGTCACTCTCTATCTGGGCAAGCCGTTTGTCTCCTTACAAACTTTTCAAATATTGCTATGTTGCTTGCACATGTCATAGCGTTTGGGCCACGAGGTGCCCAGTAGGCACTTAGAAAATGGATGAGCGGGTGAATGAATGAATACTGTGAAATAAGAATTATTATCTTGATTTCCAAATAATAAAACTGAGGCCCCGCTAAAGTCAGTGATTTACCCAACCTTTTATGATAAGTAAATGATAGGACCAAGATTTTTCTCACACCAAGCTCAGTGCCCTTTTCACTATTCTATACTCAACCTCAGTAGGCTAACTAAGGAATATCGTAATTTGTGCTTGGAGTCATATTTTCAATTTTTATTAAAGGTTCAACTCCAACCTGATTAACTTTAGGATTAACATCTTTATCTCAACAATTCCTGAGCCTGGAGAAAGTGCCAAGCTTTTAAATTTTTTTCTTCACATTAAAAAGTCCATTGACCTTTATCTGGGCAGCTTGCTTGGTCTTAAATATATGTCAAATAAACCCAAAGAGAGAGTTTAAATAACCATTATGCCTACCAAGTAAATGTTTGCATCTATAAAGCAGAAAGTTAGAAGTGATGTTTAAGATAATGCACTCAGTGTGGTAGAATGAGTTTTAAGTTATCTCTCTTCTATCATTCCTAAGTACTTACTGTTGACATAAAAGATAAACCCAATACAGTGTTTTTTGCTGAATGAATCATTGCAATGTTCACAGATTTTTGCCGTAACTGAAAACATACACTTATCTGGACAAATACCTCGTATCTGGATAAATGAAGAAAAAGGGTATTTAAAATATATTCACCTTCCATCTGAGGCTGCCACGGGACTGGAAATTAATCCCTGCATTATTTTAATATTCCAAACACTGGATACTGCCTGATTGCTACATTTGTATCACTCAAACAGATGCAGTCAATTTAGAAGAAGAACAGGGCTTCAGCGAGTTTTCCTCCCTCTTAGTTCAAACATGCCAACATTCTGTAGCTAAGTTGTGAAATAGGTTTAAAGCCCCAATAAACTAAAGTGATAAAGACCCAGGGTGGAGAACAGTCTGGGCAGCCACAAGCATTTACTCCCGTTTCAAATGTATCGTGTTCATTTCAATTCTTACCGCGACTGCATTGGATATGCTGCTATGTCTCTATTCTGGTGTTTTGGTTACTGCACAACTTCCGTAGGTCTATAAAAGGAACGTCTGTGCTCCACGCGATACAGGCAGAAATCTTCCCCTCATCGCACAGTTTAACAAAATCCCGTAATGCGGTCAGGATCAGCCAAGGAACGCCGAGTTTGGCTTGCAGTCATGGGTAAAGCCACCTCCCCCCATTATAAGATGGCCAATTTCCTATTTGCAAAAGTGATGAATACCCCCACCTTTCTCAAAATGTGCCTTCTGACTTTCCTCAGGAGAGAGTTCTCTGGGTCCGAGGGACTCACCGAGATACTAAGACCCATTATGCTTTAGCCATTAGATCAGTCATTTACCTTATTGCTAAACAGCCACCATGGTAGGACCAACATTCTGCTCTATCAGAGTCAGGAAAAAATATCTAACATTTCTCTTCAAGTTAGTTTACTAAAAAGGGTCTAACAGACTTTCACAGAACTAGAGAAAAAAATGGTGCCTCCAAAATCGGGTTATTTGTTCATACACCGCATACCTATATGTTCAAACTCGCTTGACAAAATTTCCCCTCGTGCATATCTCCTAAGGAAACATTGTCGATGCTAAATATGAAAATTATTAGCAATGATTATTCAAGAAATGGGTATGCTTCCTAAAAAAAGAACAAGATGACCAGAAAAGCTTCTCTACATTATTAATCACACAACTCTCAGGGGTCACTTTTATAATTGGGGCTTGAAGATACTAGAACTCAGGTCTGCTAAATACCAAGTCTAGTGTTCTATCCACGCCTTTTCCTTTTGGGCCTCAGTTTCATCATCTTTATAATGGGGGAGTGGGGAGGGACGAGGTCCCATCTTTGCCCTCAATTCTAAAATCCAATGGTTCTAACTACCTCGCAGGCATTTACGGTTTAGGAAACATTATCAGGACCCTTCTCAGGCCTCAGAATGTTGGAAGTGGCATTACTTTCAAGACAAACAGATTACCATTAATTAACACAACCCCTATGTCCCCCCACACGTACTTTCTTCCCAGCTATAAGGAAGAAAACAGATCCAATATGGGAATGTGGGGGCAAAAGGCAGTGCCTTAATGGAATGCTGCATCCAGCAAGATTCAAGCAATAAATTTTATGGAACTTTGCCATACTCTCACATCACAAAGCCCTTTATGATAACACTCAAGTAAACCCATCTGGTCGAGTTAATAATTAGTTTAAATCTGTTACAAGTTAATGATGCACAGACAAGTCATCCCGGGTACATGATGATACAGCGAATTTGTGATACAATTTACAGATAATATTTTGCACTGCCTTTCATTTTTCTGTATTTCCTACTCTGATTAGAGAACAAAAAGTCATTGCAGAACAAGCTGGACATACATGTCTTGAAATAAGACATATATACATACAGGATGAATTAAAGGAAAAAAGAAAAAAAAAAACATTCTCAGGAATCACACAGGGTTTCAGAAGGACCTCGCCAAGGCTGAGACAGACCCTAGGCCATTTCCACATTTTGAGCTGCCTGTTGTATTATAAAATAAAGAAATGCCAAAACATGTAGCATATTTATTTAGCAACAAAATATAACTATGCTATTCACCAGATAGTTTCAGAATGAGCAATGCATATTCACTCCTAGTGTGCTTGCCATAAACAGTGTATAAACAGGGAAGGGTAGTAATGAGACGCGAGATAGAAGGTTTCAAGTGAACACTATTTCAATCCAACCAGAGCACGAAACTGTATGTATAAGCTCATTGGGAGACATTTCGTAAATATCAAACCTGCAGCCAAATGATCTTCCAGCCCGTGTTCCCGGTATCCCATCCCCTGGGTAAGATCCTGGAGTTCACTTAAAGGTCTGTTCTGTGGCCATGGCCTTTCAATATCCATTATACAAAAAAAAAAAAAAAAAGCCCAAGCACGTGACACTCTATGTGGAAGGAAGATACATACATATATATATATATGTATATATATATGTATATATGTGTGTGTATATATATATATACATATATATATATATATGCGTAGCTATACAAAGATCGTTCCCCTCTCCAAACACAGACCGTAATTTTGCAAAATCTGACCACTGAGGCTAGAACCATCAAAACGCAACAGGGTTGAAAATGAGCTAATGGCCATGTGTTTTGATGGTAGTGAAAAGAGAGAAGCTTAAGGCTAGAGTGGTTGGGGGGAGGGCTGGGGAATGGATTCCTCAGGGAAAGGAAGCTATGAGCTCTGGGGGGGGGGGGGCAGGGGGAGAAGGGGAACCACCAGCATGTCAGGTGCAGAGGAAGAATTGAGCACAGTGGCTGTTCTCAACCCTGGCTGCATATTTAAGAATATGGTTGCCCAGACCTTACCCTACGGCCAATTAAACAGATCAGTGAAGGCTCCCCGAAGACTGGACTTTGGAGCCGGGAAATGAGAACCACTGAGTCAAGGGGGCTGAGGATCAGAAAAAGAAAAGGCCAAGCTAGAACAGCTCCAATCATCAGGATTTGGGTGACCGTAAGGAGACAGAGCCAGTTTGTTCTAGAACAGATGTGGTATGGGAGTGGGGTAGGGTGAATGGTGTCCAGAGATAGATGTCTCACTTACGTACTAGCAGAGCATAAGGACACGACCCTGTAGCGGAAAGGACATTCGGATGACTGAAGCCATGGCGAGCTAAATCCGGACAGCACTCTCCTCCACATTGGACTGTCTCCCTCGCCTCGCACTCTGTGTGCGTAAACGTTGCCGTCTCTTATAACGGAGCAGAGAATAGGTCACACCTCTGCTAGAAGTCCAATGGCATTCCTATCTCCTCCCTTAAGAGACAATCTAGTCCTTACTGTGCTTGGTCTGCTGAGAGCTGCAGGCGTGCTCCTCAAAGCATGGTCCCCGGCCCAGCGGCAGCCCTGGCATCATCCAAGAGCTTACTAGAACCACAGAAGCTCTGGCCGCATCCCAGACTTACTAAATCAGAATCCACATTTGAACGGGATCTCTAAGGGCCTTCGCGGCACATTGAAATGTGAGAAGCACCCACGTACGGGGTCTACCTTACTTCCCAACCCTCATGACCTCCCCAGCTCATCTGCCACCCAGACGCCACTCAGCATCACCGGTCTTCCTGTTCATTCTTCCTCCAACGCATCAGGCCCTCTCCCGTCCAGGGCCTTTGCACTGGCTGCGTACTCCACGAGAATGCATCTCTCCCAGATATCTGTCAGCCTCATTTCTTTCCCTCACCTTCTCCAGCTCTTCACACATCTCGCCTTCTCCATGATAACTTCCCTAGACATCCTGTTTACAACTGAAGGAAAAAAAAAAAAATGTCCAGACATCCCCCTTCCCTGCTGTCTCGCCCAAAGTTCTTACCACCAACTGACATACTTGTGCTGTTTATCGACAGCGTCCCCGTGGTAGACTGAAAAATATGGCCACATTCTTTGCATCTGTTCCTATGAAGGGGTGAAGTTTATGTCTCCACCTCTTGAAGCTGGTCATGTGGCTCGTTTGGACTTAGGGAATGTTAGTGCGTAAGACACAAGCAGAGATTTGCAAAGGGCTTACACTCGGAGGGTTCCTCTCTCTGGCCACTGGGATACCATTGGTCCCTATGAGGAGAAGCCCAAGCCAGCCTGTGGTGGATGATGGGAGGCACACGGCCAGTGACCCCCCCCCCCCCCATAACCCAAGCCAGCAGCCAGCACCAGCCACTAGGAACGTGAGTGAGGACATCCAAGACCAATCAGGCCCTGGGCTGACCACCGGTTGACTGAAGAACCTACCACACAACTCACAGCTTCACAGCAATAATGCTTATTGTTTTAAGCCACTGGGTTTGGGGCGATTTGCTTTGAAGCAAGCTGCTACACTCCTCCTGTGAGAATTGAAGTTTCCAGAAGCATCTCCAGGGCTTAGAAGAGTACTTAGCATAGTGTGGACGTTCTAAAACGTTTGCAATGCACGTGAAAAGACAGACTGACGGCAAAGGAAAAAATTACAAGAGAAGGCAGTAAATGCCAAAGATGGTCTCCATGACTGAGACACTAAAAGGCAGGAGAAGGGCCTTCTGGGTCCATTAGAATCTCTGTCTCTTTAAAGTTAGAGTGAACTAGGTGAGATTCCGACGACTTCAGTAACAGACTATTTTAGCAGAAATACAAAATTCACATGTTCACATGCGGTGTCTCAAATGTGTTCAAAATAGTTTTGTTTTCGTGGTGCTTCACTTGTCTAAGACTGCACAACCATGTGACCTTTGGAATATTTTTCACATTATGCAGCACTTACTCTCCTCATTTTAAGTTATTCTGATTTTTAACAGCTCGCAAATCGGCGAACCAAATCACTGCATGTTGCTTCAATCCTGTCTTGCCAAAGACGAAAAATCTGCTGCTTTGGATTCGTTTCAACAGTTGGAAATTCAGGCCATAACATTTTAAATCTCAGATGTTCCCCGCTGTGTCCACATCACATAAATCAGGAAGAGCACAGATCCCGACGTTTGCGAAGCCAGTTCTCTAACAACGAAGGCAGAACGGGCCAGCGGACTGGGGCGGCAAATTTAAGTGGATTCCGCAGCAGTGGGTATCACAATTCTGGAGGCACAGTGTGGCCCTTACAGAATGCACAAACAAGTGCGATTGGCGAGCAGAAAGCACGTTCCCTATTAAACAATCATTCGAGGTACAAAGGTAACATGGTGTTTTCATTTCACGGGGAAAAATAAAAAAAAAAAAACAAACTGCAATACGCTAAGTTTCTATCCTCTTGGAAAAGAAAAAACCTTCCATTTTCTAGAGAGGCTTACAGGTCCCGAACAGGTATATCTGAACCCCTGGAACGAATTTCATCCAGAGAGCTGGCAAGGCTAGAAGGAAGCAACTCAGTGCAATTAAGCCCTGGCGCCTTCAGGGTTTCTTTCAGGAAACGCAAATCTCTAAGCAACAAAACGCGCGTACGTACATTTGGAAATACCTACTATCTGGCCTCTGGTTTTATTTTTTTGAACCCATCTAATTTTCACTGACATAATGAGTAAGACGTAGACGAGACCACTGAGGTCTTCCTATTAAGTCACTTCCTGGGTTCTCATCCAGAGTATCGCCTCATCTTTTCTCCCCAGTCTGTACATACGTTCACCTATACTGCGTGCAAGGCTAAGGAGAAAGCCTGTTGTATTTTTGTACTCGTTGGAACGCGCAAGGTTTCACAGCAGGAGCAAATGAACCCATGAATCTCAGTGACTTAAAACAACAAAGGCTTGCTGCTAGTTCGTATTACGTGTCCATCGTGCATTGGCTGGGAGTGCTGTTCATCAGAGCCCATGAGGACCCTGGCTAATGGGGCATCCACCCCCTGGAGCGTTGTAGACCACAGCAGATAGCGCACACACGGGTAAAGAAGGGACACGGGTCACTGCTGCTCACATATCCAACATTTCCATCTTGGCCAATTCCATCGGTTATATGGCTACCCTTATCCCCCAAAGTAGGGAGGTACAATCCTATCACATGGCTAGGAGGACACCCAGAAATTTTCAGTAGACCATACCGATGTCCACTGCAGTGTTGACTTACCCTCCGCCTTTATTTACTCACAGCCAACTATCCCTTTCAGAATAATTTTCTGAGGGCATTTTAACTGCACAGCGCTCTTCTAGAGACCATATGCAGGACAAAAATGAACCAAAAAAAACCACATCCTGTCTTTAAGGCGATTGCTATCTAGCAAAAGAGATTACACACACACACACACACACACACACACACACACACACACCCATACAATGAATACAATCTAAATATGTCAAATGCCAGGAAAAAGAAGCATATAAATTTCAATGAGAGTTTAAATGAAGGAAGTTTTAGCCACAGGCCATTTCACTTGAGGAAATACCACCTGAGAAGGGCTTTGCGGAACCAGTGAGAATGGTGCATGAGGATGTCCAGGCAGTGGGAATGCCGTAGGGGGCTTCAGAAAAGCAGGGCATGGCACTTCTTGTGCAAAGAATGGCAAAGTGTTCAGGCTGAATTATGTTTAGAGTAGGGAAGGAGGAGGAGGAGGAGGAGGAGGAGGAGGAGGAGGAGGAGGAGGAGGAGGAGGAGGAGGAGGAGGAAAGTTCTACTCTAGAACCGTATACAGCCTGAGAACACTTCCCTTTCATCTGACCCAGAAAACAACTCACCCTTCCCCCTGTCTAGGCCTAAAGGACTGGTCATTTGATGCTCAGATCTGATCAAAGGGGAAAAGGTCAGATAGGGAGACCCAGCTAGAATGAGACACTGGCGTCTGGCCACGTCACTCAAGTAAGAGAGCATTCCTTTTATAATGGAGTTAACTCCCAATGGATATTTGCTCTATTTGTCTTGAGTTTACTTCCTATCTCCAAGGATATCTCTGAAGCCACTCCTTAAGGACTAAGCTCCGGGGCTTAATTTTATGTCTGTTGGTCCCAGAGGCTGCAATCTCTCCTCTCGAGCTGATATAACTCGTGTTTAGGTCCTTCAAAATGGCCAATCCAGGCAAGCCCCGCCATGAGCGTCTGGCCAGCACCAGATTCTACTGCTTACATTATCCCAAGCTTTAGACTTTCCTACGCACCAAATCTGCTTCCTTTTGCTACTCCCACTGATTCCACACAAACGGTAAAAATGCACCTGTGATCTGAAGCGGTCCCTTCCTCCTGACCACTTTTTTTCGCTGCGGGACCTCTCGGTGCCATTCCCACTGCTCCAACAGACACAGGGGCCCACGGCCACCCCAAGAAGATGATTACAGCCAGCAGGGTGCCTGAGGTTCTCCAGGATCCATGGAGAAACCATCCGGACCCTAGGATGATCTGGGACTTAGCTCATGGATAATGTCACACTGTGTACTCTCTCATGTGAAGAATTTCCATGGAAGTCAAAGCCAGAAGGAATGACCCTGCTGATGATGCCGAGGGCTGAAACACTTAAAGATGAGGGTTAGGCTAGTTCCCAGGAAGTGCTGGACTGTAGGATTCACACACAAAATGACTCATCAATCCTAGATCACTGCTCTTTCCACACACTCCTTTACGGAATACAAGATGCACCGTTAGCCTTCTTGATTCACGGGGTGGTAGAATTCTTTTGCAATTTTTCTCCAATATTCAGATTTATTGTTCACTTTATATACATTGCATGTCTATAAAATACGTTGGGACTCAACTGATATTTAATCGTTACTTATAAAGAACAAGGCACCGTGCTACGTGCTACAGAATACTAATGAAATGCCCCAAGGGGGAAAAAAACAAGCTTAACTGTATTAAATTCCCCAGGAGTATTTTGGGCAAACTATACCTAAGTTTTACCTATACCTTCAGAGCAAGGTATAGCAAAGAGGGGACGTTGAGACGTGCCTTCAAAAAGAGAGAGGATTTCCTATCTCTTCAAAAGCCTTCAAAAAGCCCAGAGAAGAAGTGTGTTTCAACACAGTAGGATATGGGAGCTACTGGTGGCTTCTGAACAGGAAAATGGCATCACCAAAATACACTCTAAGATCATTCTCCCCTTGGAGCCCCTGGATGGCTCAGTCCGTTAAGTGTCCAACTCTTGAGTTCAGCTCAGGTCACGATCTCACAGTTTGCGGGTTCAAGCCCCGTGTTGGGCTCTTCTGTGCTGACAGCAAGGAGCCTGCTGGGGATTCTCTCTCTCTCCCTCTCTTTCTGCCCCTCCCCTGCTCGCTCACTCGCTCTCTCTCTCCCTCCCTCAAAAAGAAATTAAAAAAAAAAAAACAAAACTAATAAGATCATCCTCTCCAACTTCAAGTTCAACCGCTTCTTGTTAACCAGAATCTTTTTATACCAGCAGTTTTCGGTTCTTTAGGAAATGCTGCACTGGCCGTCTCCTCTGCAAGGACCCGGTCCCAACCCAGACCTCCAGGTGGTTGGCTTCTTCTTAACATTCAGGTCTCGGCCTCCAGAGTGTCCTCCTCAGTGAGCCTCCCTGACCAGCCTGTCTACAGGACTCCTCCCCACCTCGGTCGCTTTTACTCTACCATCGTGTTTTGCCTTCCAACAGCACATTCCCAATTGCAATTATGTTCTCCATTGCATTACTGAGTTACGGCTTGTCCCCTCCCACTATCACATAAGCTCCATGTGAGCAGGTACCTTATCAATGACAAATGTAGAAGCGCTGTGCCCAGTAGAAGGGCTGATAAACAATAAGTATTCTACGACTATTTTTAACAGCTGGATTCAGACACATTACCTACGGTAAAGAGACCCTTCAATGCTTTTGGATTGTCACAGAGTTGCATCAAAATGACCACGATCCATTTTAGGACATTTTCCTCGCCGCCAAAAGAAGCCCCACACCCATCACCCTATTCCCGCCAACTCTTCCAGCCCCATGTGACCACTCACCTACCTCCGGCGTCTGTGGATTTGCCTATTCTGGGCATTTCCTAAGAACGGAATCAGAAAATATGTGGCCTTTCGTGACTGGCTCTTCTGATTATAGCATAGTTGTTGTCAAGGTCCATCCGTTTTGTAGCATGTATCACGACCTCACTCATTTTGATTGCAAAAGAAAATTCCAGTGTATGGATGTACTATGTTTCATTTATCCTTCCATCCATCGAAAGATATTGGGCTGTTTCCACTTTTTGGAGTTTTTGTGTGAACAGTGCTCCCACTTCTCTTGGGCATATAGTGAGGAGTGGGAATACTGGGTCATATGGCAACTCTATGTTTAACCTTTCGAGAAACCACTAGACGGTTTTGCAACAGTGACTGTACCGCTTTACATTTCTACCATCCGTGTATGAGGGTTCCAGTTGCTCCATATCCTTGCCAACACTTGTGATTAACTGTCTTCTTGATTACAGCCATCGAACGGAGTGTGAACTGGCATCTCGCCGTGCATGTGAAATGCATTTGCATTTCCCTGATGTTGTGTATCTTTTTATGTGCTTATTGTCCATTCATACATCTCCTTGGGAGGCCTGTCTGTTCAGACCCTTTATGCCCATTTTTAAGTGGGCTATCTGTCTTTTTATTATTGAGTGTATATCCTGGATATAATGCTCTTATCGGGTATGGTCTGCCAATATTTTCTCCCATTCTGTGGTTTGTCTTTTCACCTTAATGATGCCCTTCGATAACTAATATTTAAATAAAGCAATGGGGGTGTCTGGGTGGCTCAGTCAGTTAAGTGTCTGACTCTTGATTTCAGCTCACATCATGAGCTCACATTTTGCAAGACTGAGACCCGTATCGGGCTCTGTGCTGGTAGCATGGAGCCTGCTTGAGATGCTCTGTCTCTTTCAATAAATAAACAAACACACAAACACACAAACTTTAAAAATAATATAATAAATAAAGCAATGTATAAAACGAACCCTTGAAGACACAGAAAGCCTATGATCAGCTCCCAAGTATGTGGCAAATTAGCGGCAGGGCAGGCCCCACAGGGGAAGGGAAGTCACCTGTTTCCTGCCTTGAGTTTTGCTCACAGGTTCTCAGTGTTGTCCAACTGAGCAATGACATCATCCTACAACAATTCAAAGAATGTAGCATTTGGTAAATTGGCCGAGGAGCACTAACCAAATAGAAAGATGGCCCACAGTTAAAAAAAAAAAAAAAGAAAAGAAAAGAAAAGAAAAGAAAAGAAAAGAAAAGAAAAATGGAAAGGGAAGGAAAGAGAAGGAAAGGAGAGGAAAGGAGAGGAAAGGAGGAAAGAAAGAAAAGGAAAGGAAAGGAAAGGAAAGGAAAGAAAAGAAAAGAGAAAAGAAAAGAAAAAAGAAGAAAAGAAAAGAAAAGAAAAGAAAAGAAAAGAAAAGAAAAGAAGAGAAAAGAAAAGAAAGAAAATAGGTTTTCCTGGAAGCTGGGCTGCTAATAAATCCTAACTGGACTACAATTTAGTTTTCTCTTGAAAAACTTTGAAATTGATGAATGAGGTTCCACACACACACAGGAAACAAATCTATGTGTTAGTTACGTACAAGTAGAACAGCCCGGGATGCAGTAAACTTCTACACTTACAGTTATGGATGTTTGCTTACGAGGTTAAAGGCCCTGGAAGTGTCTCCCTCCCTGCACTGCATTCAAACTAGCGAGCGCGGCCCAGTTTTATTTTGGTTGAGAAACGTCCACTAGTAAAAACAAGGTACAGGCCTGGGAACATTGATATGGGGGAGCCAGGATATTTTTACAGCTGTAAGAGCTCCTCAGAGTAGAGAAATACCAGACCTTAAGTACTTATTACAAAAATATCAGACCTTAAGTACTTAGTACAAATACAGATATATATGGCGTGGATACACACACACACACACACACACACACATAGGGAAAGGCAGCAGGGAAGGACTTGCTTTTAATAAATCTTAACTAGTTTCAATGCTGGTATGGTATTCACACTGTAATTTTCCCAAGACAGAATTAACCTCTCAGATAATGCACAGATCAAATTAAAATGTTAATGCTTCCTTTGTGATGCTAACCCTATATTAACAATCAGATGACATACAAATGCAAACAAGATTAATCTAATATTACACAGGGCCATCTAAAAGTATTATCTATTAAATAGAGAGCAAAATATACATAATTTTTTAAACATATATTTTAAAATATGTGTATATTCCTAGATGCCTGGGTGGCTCAGTAGGTTGAGCGTCCGACTCTTGATTTCAGCTCAGGTCACAATCTCACGGTTTTGGGGGTCGAGCCCCGCGTCGGGACCTGTGCTTACCGCAAGGAGGCTGCTTAGGATTCTCTCTCCCCCCCCCCCACTCATGCTCTCACTCTCTCTCTCTCTCAAAATAAACAAATAAATAAACTTAAAAAAATTAAAAATTATATATGGCTATTCCTATAGGGCAATAAAGTTTGGATTAAGATAAATAAAAGACACGTTTGGAACACACAGCTTCATTACACTCTATAAATAATGTAAAGGGCAGAACACATGACATGAGAATAACTCATAGGTATAATTATTTACTATAATGGAAGTGGGTTACGTGACAACTCAAGGTGGAGGCAAACATGAAATGTACCAAGATATACACCATTTAAAGATCATCCTTAAGGATTATCGCTGGGTTCACATTCTCTGTCTACATTCTTCTATGTTCAGCGTCCAATGCAATCTGCAGTTTTTACATCAAACACAGGAAGACACAATTGGGAGTTGAAAGCAGTGACCCAGGTGGCTGTCTTTATCCGTTAAGCTGACACAGGACCTGGAGTGCAAATAATACCGCACAGATGTGTAAAGCAGAGATAACACCTGAATTTATCCAAGGAGAATGGCCGTATGGGGCACACCTCACGTTCACCTGCCTGGAAGGTGTGCTGGCACGATTACACGGAAGCCTCATCTTACCCAAGCTGGTAACCATTCCAAACAACATCCCAGCCTCACACTTTGTCGACTCGGTCTAACCCGCTGTCTAACCCACCTGCTCTCTACCTGATCAGCTCCCCAGCGCGTCCACACCTTGGACCCTAGCATGCCGCAGAAGAGCTCTAACTTGGAGCTTACAAAACAGCAAACACACAAACACACAAACAAACAAACAAACACCCTCTGGGATGTCTTGTCCAACTGGCCCCTCCGTTTTTATTTTGCACTCACGGCCCCCAAGTCCTCCCCATTCCTTTGACCCACCAGTCCTGTTTCGGCCCCTCCACCCTCCTCAAAGCCAGGACGCTGTGCTGTGTCATTTCAGGGGTCCTGCCCCTTGCATTCAAAAGCCATCGGATTCGTTCCCCACCCCCCCCCCCACCCCCAACCCCCGCTTCCCACAGATCTTTTCCCTTCTCTCTCACCCTGGCAAATTCGAACTCCCAGTTTGGTCCTGTTCTAATGTCAGATTTCTGGGCATTCGTGACCAAAGACAAAACAATACGGATTGGTTCATTGTTCACTCATTAATATTCAACCACTACTTACGGGGCGATAACTAAGCACCAGCAGCAAATGATCTCCTTGCTATTTGGCTATTCTTTGCGGAGTCATTCATCGGTGATTCTTCTTTTTTTTTTTTTTAATTGTATAGTTGAGAGGTGACGGTACATTCGTTTCAGGCGTCCAATGTAGCGATGTGACAAGTCTACAGGTTAAGCTGGGCTCACGACAAGCATAGCCACTGTCTGTCACCACGCAGCGCTGTTACAATACCACTGACTACACTCCTCATGCTGTGCCTCTCATCCCCACGACTTATTCATCCCACAACTGGAAGCCTGGACCTCCCACTCCCCTTCGCCCACTTTGCCCGTCCCCCCACCCCACCCCGCCCCTCTGGCCACCACCAGTTTGTTCTCTGTATTTCTAAGTCTGGTTCTGCTTCTTTATTTGTTTATTCGACTTTTTTTTTGAATTCCACACACGAGGAAATCATATGGTATTTGTCTTTCTCCGGCTGACTTATTTCATTTAGCGTAATACCTAGTAGGTCCACCCATGTTGTCACAAATGGCACGGTCGCATCTTTTTTACGGCTTCTTATCAGAATTTCCTTAACGCGTGTCAAACCACGGGAGCACCCGGACGCCAACTTTACCCAGGTCTCCCCTGTCTCTGCAGGTGCGTCTGAGGTGACAAGTGAGACAGAGCTATTCCGTACATCCGTTCCCTTCCCTTCCCTTCCCTTCCCTTCCCTTCCCTTCCCTTCCCTTCCCTTCCCTTCCCTTCCCTTCCCTTCCCCCGCTACTTGGACTCCCCTGAACCTCCACTCGTCCTGCATTCCTCTTTAGTCTCAAGGCACCAGTGTTCTCTGCCTTCCAAGCCTATTTCTCTCCACATAACATTTCCTATCCCAAGTGCACACTGTGCTTCTCCAATGCCACAGAAGGTGCTGGGGACACACGCAAGAAAGAGGGACAGCTCTGCCCTCCCAGCTAGTAGAAAGATGTGCAATTACACACACACATACACACACACACACACACACACACACACAACTCACACATGTTTGAAAATAAAGGGGGATATTCCACAATACTTCATGGGGGTGAGGCATAGCCCAGGAATGTGCCTGGAAAAATATGATACACGGTCACACGAATCATAACGTAGTATATGATACCTTCAATTCTGCAGTCACCCAAATGTGTCTAAAATTATCTAGTAACATTGGAAAAGGCTCACAATATAATATTAAGTGAAAACAACAGGATGAAACAGTATATAGAAACTGAGCTTAACTTGGTTAAAAAAAAAAAAAAACGACAACAATATGGGGCGCCCGGGTGGCTCAGTGGGTTAAGGGTCCAGCTCTTGATTTTGGCTCAGGTCATGGTTTCAGGACTCGTGAGATCAAGCCCCACGCAGGGCAGAGCCTGCTTGGGATTCTCTCTCCTTCTCTCTCTCTGCCTCTCCCCTGCTTGTGCGCTCTCTCTCTCTCTCTCTCAAAACATGAAAGAAAAAAGTTTTAATAAAACAATTTAAAAATTACAAAATAAGATATAATAACAGAGACTTACTGAATAAGTAGTAGGTGCCAGGCACCATTCTAACGACTTTTATGATTCTGTAAGGGAAATACGATTGGCTCTTTTTAACACATGATGAAACTGAGGCACAGAGAGGTTAAGATGCTCGCCTAGGGTCCCCCAGCTAAGCAGTAGCAGCGTTAGGATTGAAACCCTCTTGGTTCTAGACCTACGATCCTAGGTCTTCCTTGCCCACCATGGTGCACTGATGAGACAAGAGACAGGGAAAGAAGGTAGGTAGGTAGGCAGATGTGCAGTAAGAACCTTCTCTACTCGTTTCCTCTACCGCCCCACATCCTTAAATTCCCCTCACTGTCCAACCAAGCACTGGCGCTAAGATCACAGGGAGCCTCGTCACCACCAAGTCTTTAAGCCACGTTCCAGCTCTTACAGGCTAGATTCTCCCCACAGCTCTTTTCACTAGTGCACACCCTGTAAAGGGGCACATCTGTCCTCGTGACTTCCAGGCTCTACCTTTGGTGCCGCCCTGAGCCTTCAATGCTCCCTTTAGCCCTTAAGCCCTAAGTGGATACATTCCCTTAAGGCTCTAGCCTCAGCCCCCGCCAGCCCTCTTCATGCTGCACCCCTTACCTATCCTATGCACCTTCCCCAACTTCAGTTACGTGGAGGTGGATGAGTGCCCGTCTTCGCTTCTTTCCTGTCCTGAATCTCTTCTGCATCCTGGACACTCCTATCTGCCTGCCGTTCTGTCTCCCCACAACACTGAGGCTGAACCTATCCCCTTGTTCTCAAGATGCTCCCGCACACGGCCCCAGTTCCGTACACGGGTCCCCCATGCTCCCGGTCCCGTGGTGATAAACTTTATAGTTACCCTCACCCTCTCCCTCCTCCTCCTCCTCCCCCGCATCCATTGAGTTATCAAGCCATATTGAATCCACCTCGACAAGGATCCAAATCTGCTTCTGATTCATTTCCAGGCACCTTTACCAACACAATAGCCTCTCTGCCTCCCCCAGTTCCTTGTGCACACGGATACCAGCAGATCCCTCCCGGGCACAAGTGAACCGTACTGGGTTGCCTGTGACCCCGTTAGTACTTGCCTTGCTGAATGACAGCTATGAGGGAAAATGTCCTACCTCCTTGAAAGCAGAAAACGTCTTCCATATTACATGGTAGAGTCTCCTGTTTGTTGAATCGGTAGGTTGTTACCTCTTCTCAGGGGAATTCAATATCATTTTTTATCCTACTTGATAAGGTGGAAACCCCCTCACCGACGCATGTAAGGCCTTACATAACCTGATCTGAGCAGGAGGTCTTCTTGTCCCACATCTTCTTCTAGAAACAGCATCCTTTCTTCCCTTGGAGAACTGTCCCTCTCCTGTTTTGGTGGGTTGCCCATCAGTGGTCAACATCCTTACTTCAAGGGAGACCAAGTGACCCAGGGTGACTCACCAACAGACTACTGTCCCCGTGGACAAAGTCACTGGCTTATGAGTGGAGACATAACCCCACCGGGAAGAACGGGGGTTCTTTCTCCGGGGTTCATCTCATCAGCAGGTAAAGGAGGTACTAAGAATCGACTGAGCGTTGCTGCCTGGGGGAAAGGGTCTGTGTGAGGATGAAGCTACTGACACAGGGAAAAGGAGAAATACCAGACACGAGCAGTACTCCGGATCTGCAGCTGGGCAGACTCACAATCACGTTTTAAAGACGCTTGGATCTGGATGCATTTCAGAATCCAGAACCCTTCGGATGAGAAGAGCACAGCAGGGCACACAGAGCAATGCGGTCTCCACACCCTCTACCCGCACCCAGGACAGCACCCTCATCATCAAACTCATCCACGCAGTTCCGCAACCAAACAAAAGAACCGATGTCCCAACTAATGTCAGTTTGGGTCAGGCAGGGGAGGTTTTGCCGTGAAGAAAGTACACGCCAGGTAGGGCCAGTGCGCACAGAGGGTTCAGCCTCTGTGTTCGGAACCGCACGCGAAGGCACGTGGACCTGTTTACACCAACGGAGTCCCCGCTTCCTTATCGGATTGCCTACGAGTTTTACTCAAGCAGTAGGAGTTTGGGTTTCCAACACTTGCACCGAGAACGGTCCCATCCATATCCCTACATTTCCGTTTTATTTCCCGCTATTCCCTACACGTGCTCGCATCTGAATCAAATGTAAAAGGATAGCGTCGGGAAGAGTCTGTAATCTTCTAATAACGTTGTAGGGTGACCGAGAGTGACTACACCTCGCGGGGCGACCACCGAAGAGCGTAGAGAATTGTTGCATCGATATGTTGTACCTCTGAAACTACGAGAACATTGCATGTGAATAACGCTTCGATAAAAAAAAAAAAAAAAAAAACGGTATCTTGGCTCTTTAACGAATCTTGCAATCTCCATATTGTATATGCCTTATAAACCAAGCTGTCCAACCCAGGGATGGGGAACCCTAGCTGGGTGATTTTCTGGTCCATTGCCCCAGCTCTATGCCTCTGTCCATGGCTCTCAGTCTAGCTATCACTGTCCTCTAAAGTGGGGGGGCAGGGGGGATCAGGAGCAACACGGACTCCTTCCGCCCCCACTAGATCTCCACGGGCAAGCACAAGAATCTAGAAATCACAAGTGACTCCACTACAGAAACCTTCGTTAACCATAGCATTCTCTTATTTTCCTTTGAGCAGCCTTTGAATCTCCTTGGAGCCCCTGTAGATCATGCAATGCTTCCCATGCCTTATTTTATTGACGTATTCGTGTTCATCATTAGGCACTTGATTTCACAGCAACCCCGCAAGGTGGCTGGAGCACATATTAGGGTCCTCTCTTTGAAAAATGAGGCAAAGAGGGCCGAGTTGGTTAATGAAAGAAAAAACCCCAGAGTTTCGCTCCAAGCTGCTGACTCCTACTCCTGTTTTCTTTCTGGTCCCATTTTCCTGCAGGGATTAACCCACACTGAAGAGTTTATTGGCATTGATTGCCCTTTCTTGCTACCTTTAGATGTAGAGATCTCATCTGTTGAAACTCGCAAGAATACTGCATGAGTAATTTCACTGTAAATTGCGTGCAATTTAACTTTGATGAAAGTAAAAATTAACAGATACACACATGTGTCCGTACACATGTACATATATGCGCATACATATCTTCTAGCATGCATGAAGGTCTGTAAGCATTTGTTTTTCCCCATCCAGGAAGCCAAAGCCTTCCCTGTCATTGAATCCAAACTGAGTTCGCCAAGTGATAAAGTCCCAAGGCACAGCACTGCCTGGAGACACTTCGGCCTTGGGGAAAACGCAGACGCTGTTTCACTTAACTGGAACGGACAACACAAATACCCCTCCCTGCCCCGGGGATGTTTCTGGGTCAGGACTCCCTCCCTTCACCAAGGAGTCAGACATCGCTGGCCATTTTCCCAGCACTCTACCCTGCTTCTCTGGCTGACCTTTAAGGTTAGGACCTCTGGATATAAGCTCATGAGAGACAGCGATAAGGCAAATTCAGCTGCCTTCGGGTGCACAAAAATGCAGTTTTTCATTTCAAACAGACCCCGAAAATCCCAACGGCCACATACAAGCCATTCCTTGCCCATGAGGTTAATGCAACAGGTCCACCGTGATCAGGCCAAGCTCTCTGAATCGCTTTTTCCAGTAAAGGTTCTCCTGCTCATGAGAACGCAGCATGTGAGAGTCGCTAGCAGAGGTCAGGGCCGAGGTTCTTGGGCGTGAAGAGCTGCCCTGTGCGAGGCCAGGTGGACTCCCACACCAACTTATTTTGCTGTTTACAACATGCCTAAAAATGCAACTAGGGGAGCACAGTCCCATTCAACCCAGCAGTATTTGCAATGCCATCCACTCGCACCCAGAACCCACTCTCCACCGCTCATCACCATTTCGATCACCCCACATTGCCTGAAGATCAGAACTAATCAGCAGCGGGGTGGGGCGGGGGGAGACCTTTGGCAGATCTCTGAACAAAAGTTCCTCGTGCCAAAGATCTCTGGGAAATGCGGCTTCTAACTCTCTTCGTGCAAACTGCATTCAGAATTAAAACACGAATTCAGATGCGATCCAACATAATGTACCAAGGTAAGAGGCTTTACAAAATAATCGGTCTTCAGATATTTTCCCTCCCCGTCTTCCATCTCTCCGGCAGGCTTATCCTGTAATATTTAATGGGCTACAACCAGGATCGACCAGGGAGGAAGGCATTGCCACGGGAAATCAGCCAGAATTGTTTAGAGCCCAACAGCAACTATTTTTAAGGTGTTTTACATGGTTCGTTGAAATGGAAAACCATTTTCCCTGTCTACAAAGCTCGGATTTAGCTCTTTTTTACTCGGCCGTTAAAAATGTATTTTCCTGATCTTCACATCTTGTATCTCCCATTTTCAAAATGTCTTCCTTTCTCCCTATCCAAATAAAAGTTTGAATCTCACTTATTTCAGAGTCAGACCCAACCAACCTTTCGCTGCAAGCCTAACTATGTGCTGAGCAATGCACAGTCAACTCAGCCTATTATCTAGAGATTTATCATTTTACAGATGAAGGAACAGGGGCTCCATTAAGTTCACCGACTTTCCTGCTTTCAAAGACCTTGTAAGTGACATCTGGAGTTTCCAATATATATATATACACATACATATATATATATATATATATATATATATACACATATACATTATATACACATACATATATATGTATAATATGTGTGTATATATATATACACACATATTATATATAATATGTGTGTATATATATATTATATATGTATAATATGTGTGTATATATATATTATATATGTATAATATGTGTGTATAATATGTATAATATATGTATAATATGTGTGTATATAATGTATATGTGTATATATATATACACATACATATATATGTATATATGTATGTGTGTGTTTATATATATATATATATATATATATATATATATATATATACTGTTTTCAGTGAGAACTCCAGGTAGAATATTTCCCCGGTATTGCTTGCATCTGGCTTTACCCTTCCGGAATCTGGCTCAAGATAAGTGACATGGTTTGAGGAGCGCTTCCTGTTACTGGTAATCTCGGCTTGGGATCAAGGATTATATGCAATTCGCAGAAGGATAAATACAGCTCTCGCACGCTGCCAACAGCCTTCACCGGGGACCTTCTCCCTGAGTTCAGATAACCAGAAATTAATCTCCCTGGTTTGCAGGGTTAGTCCAAACAAAGGTTCACGATTAACGTGATGCCGCGTCTTGATTCCTTGCTGTCACTGCTACCCTCTCACCACTAACTACACTGTTAGTTCCATCGGTCACGTTGCCCGATTCAGAGGCCGGACCAAGGCCTCCTTGCCACAGGTGTGAGGCCAACAGTCAGGGGACACCTGATCCTGGGAGAGGCTTTCAGGGGGAAGACAGGGCGTTCTACGGCCGACACGAATACCAAGCAAAACAGGACATACGCCAACATGACAACATCTGCTACTGCTAATTATAAGGCATCATTGCAGCTTTTCAAGGCATGACCATTCACAAACACTAACATGAGGTGGAAAACCTACCGAAACACAATGCTATCTCTATAACCAAAAGCAAGAAAAGCCTCATTATTCTTCCCTTCCGGGAAGCCAAGCATGTCCTCGTTGCCTGTTTGCTTGCTTGCTCTTGCGTTAACTCTAAACATCCTATTTTTCATGAGCACAAGAGGCACACCTATTCTTTTCCGCAGAAATCCCCAGGCCGGAAATTTTACCTCGGGTGACTTCCAAGCGCTAAGATGCGGTATAAAACATTACGCTGGAGTTGCGAGTCGTCACGATGGCACCTCGACGGTGGTGAAGATTCACCACCTAAAATAGCTGCCTAAAATATTATACCAAAGATGTCAGAGAGACCACCGAGATATTAAATGACTTCGGAAACAATAATAGGCCTCGGTTCCAATTTGTGACCCATGAGGTGGGACCCCAAACCCAACTGGGGTAAAAAACATGAGAACATTCCAGAGACATTTGCAAATTAGTTACTGCTCAGTGGAACCACAACTGGTTTATTTAGGGAAAGAAAGAATAACAAAAGGATGGCTAACGTGTTAAAAGGTCAGAGCAGTAAAGGGTGAATAAGAAATACGTTTGGCCCTTTACAGTGCAATGATATTGTCTGTGTAACTCAATTTAGCGCCCCCAACACTTAGCATAGGGTTACCCCCCTTTGATCTGCAGAGGGAACCCTTTACACAGTGAGACCAGCTGACCTTTTTACACCGGTTATGGCATCAGTTCAAGGGGTCCCCTGTAACCTTTCAAAGCACTTAATGTCTTCACAGGCATTGTAAAAACCACAATAAATTGTGTTGGGTGTCATGTGTATTTCTAGTTTTCTGCATATTTTACAAATGAAAAGCCACAGATCTCCCTTAAAAAGCCCTCTGTAAACACAATCCTGTGAAGTTACAGGACACAGCAATGCTTGTTCAAAGGGGGTTCCTTCGGTGACAAAAATCCCCTCCCTTCCTCTGCCAGGCTCTGCAATATCTAAGTTCTGTTTAATGAGTTCATTAAGAAACAGGTATTTCTGGGGTGCCTGGGTGGCTCAGTGGGTTAAGCGTCCGATTTCAGCTCAGGTCACGATCTCATAGTTCGCGGGTTCGAGCCCGGTGGCGGGCTTTGGGCTGACAGCTCAGAGCCCGGAACCTGCTTCGGATTCTGTGTCTTCCTCTCCCTCTGCCCCTCCCCCACTCATGCTCTCTCCCTCTCCCTCTCAAAAGTAAAAATTTAAAAAATATATATTTTTTTAAATAAACATTAAAAAAAAAAAGAAACAGGTATTTTTCTTCCCTTACAAGTCATGAAGCTTCTCAGAGTCAAGAAGTCCAGGTCTGTTTGAACTAAGTATCTGTGAGTTAATACTAAAGGTTTGCTTCCAGTCTACTCAGCCACTAAATCAGAATTCAGGGGATTGGGGGTGTTACTTTGTTCCTCCCATGGGGAGGGATACCCTACCAGGCGGAATTCATGCAGGGTAGGCCTGGGCCAGACAGTCCTAGGTCTGAATCACAGTTTTGCCACCGTCTAGCTCGGGGATCCTGTGCGCATCAACTTCTCCAGAGTCCTGGTTTTCCAATTTGCTGAATGTGGAGGCGTATCCACCCAAAACGACCGTTTTGCAGATTACCAAAGAAGTCTATATTCAAGACCTTATTTTCTAAGTAGGTATCCTATGGAGGAGATGCTCCGTGTTAGAGAACCTGAGAGATGCATTTCTGGAAAGAATGGTAACAAGGCTACTTTCGTTGACAAGCGTTCCCAGTTACATTCCAGGGTCACATGCAGCACCCAACTTGAAGCTCATGGAAAAAGAGGAGACTGTGTTCTTCCAATGAAACAAGAAGCTAGTAGACTCCTAACAAGCCATTAGAATGGAATTCTCCTGAAGATGACAGGCGCTGGGGCAACAAAGTCTGGCTGGCTTCCCTTCCTTCCTTCCGGGGGGCGGGGGGTGGGGGGGGCTGTTGGATACGTATGGTGGTGTTGGGGGGGGGGGTGGGGGACGGGGGCGCACGCGTATGCGCAGGGGGGCGTGGGGGGGGGGAGACTCAGACCTTGCCCCTTGCCCTGGTTTCAGTCCTCCACAGGACTGACTTCCCTGGAACGCGTCTTCCCTCTGGACCCACAGAGCCCAAGACCTCACGCTCCTGCTCCCCTGAACCCCCCCCCGCCCCCCCACCCAGCGCTCCCTATCTCCTTCCAGATGCGGTGATCGCAGAGCTGCCTCTTCAGTCAGTGCCGCATCGCCCAGGCAGCTGAGGGTCCCTGCGCCCCAGGGCTCCCGTTCCTGGACGAGCAGCACAACATCAGAAACCGTCTGTGCTGCTCTCTTGGCCCCGCTGCGCCAGCCTCCTGCCAGCCTCCTTTCCCCTCGCGCTGGCAGGACACGTGCGTCCGGAGCAGTCCCAAAAGCCGGTCTACAGCAAAGGTGACCCATCACCCTCGCCTCCCACCCCCAGCAGGGTCTCTGGCCAGAGCCCCCTTCTCCAGCCAGGCCTAGAGAAGTGAGTGAATGGGGTGTGAGTACTGGGGTGGGGCGGGCGGGGTGGGGGGCGGAGAATGATCGGGTCACTTTCTGGAACCCGCGTACACTGCCCTCTCCACTCCATTTCTAGCAGGAATGAGAGCGAGGAAGCCAAGACCGGTTAGCTCGGAGGTGCCTCCAAATCTGTTGCGCTTCCAATCATCCGCATAACACCATTCAATTCATTGTTCCCCAGCCGGGCAGCTCTGCCCTAAGCCCGGGAGCGGCACCCCATGAGAACCCCGCGCCCGTCTGCCTGTCCAACTCTTCGCCCCACGTCGCCGCCGCACTTCCCTCTCCGCGGGGAGACCTGCAGTTCTCCCAGAGCAGAACCCCGCCGGCGGGTGTCGGAAGTTTCCCACCCCCTTTTCCGACCCCGCTCCGGGAGCCCCCACGCGGATCCCACGAGAGAGGCGAGGAGAGCGAGAGGTCTCTCCCCAGATCTGCGCTCACGCCGGGTCCGGCCCTCTCTTCCCTTCCTCCGCCTCCCTCTTCCTCCTCCCTTCCAGCTCCAGTCCCCGCGCCTCCTACTCCTCCAGCGCCCAGCGGTCCTCTTCCCCCCCCCCCCCCCCCCAAGGGGCAAACTACTTTCTGGGCTAAATTCAGGTCTGAGCAGGAAAGGCTCTCCCTTCCTCGCCTCCTTCTTGCCCTGGCTCTCAGAAACCGCAAGGAGTGTGCTCACTCCCCTCACCCCCCAAAAGAGCTCAATCTACCAGTGCTCCCTGACTTTCCATGTCAAAAGACCCGGTCGGGTCTGAAACCACCACGGGGGTATGCACACTCTGGATTTTTCCAGACACCCTACCTGTCCCTTGTGGCCAGAAGAAGAAGAAGAAGAAGAAGAAGAAGAAGAAGAAGAAGGAACAAAACAAAACCCACAAGTAAACAAAACCAACCCCGGTAACTTTGGGGAGAGAGAGTGTGTGTATGCGTATGAAAGAGAGAGAGAAAATCGCTCAAGAGTTAGGGCAACAGCTGCAAGAGCACATCTGGAAGAGGGGGAAGGGGGGTGACAAGGAGGGGGCAAGAAGCGCGGGGTCGCTGGGGGCTCCCCCGGCCCCGGCAGCTTCAGGGCCAAGGACTGGGCCAGCCCGTCGTTACCTGTCCCATGTTGATGAATCCGTACTTGCTGGCGATGCGGTTGGCCTCCGGGAAGCCGCCGGCGATTTTGACTGCCCAGTGGTTGGTGTAGACGCGCGTCCGGCACACGGGGAGCAGGCAGCCCCCGAGCAGCGCCAGCACGCACAGCAGGTCCAGGCGTCCCGGGCAGCAGCAGCGGCTCCCCCAGCCCATGGCCCCGGCGCCTCGCTGCCTCCCTCGCTCGCTCGCTGACTCCGCGCACGAGCGGCGCGCACAACTAACTTCTCCGGCCTGGGCCGCCCCGGCGCGCAGCCCCCGGCCGCCGCGGCGCGCAGCCCTGGGCGATCCGCAGGAGGCGGCGAGCCCCGGCGGGGAGCAAACGGCGAGCCTGGCGCCGGCTCCTAGACCATCCCTGGGGCTGCGGGGACCTGCGCGCCGTGCCCTCCGGCCCGCGGGGCGATCGGCGGGGGCTCCCCGGCTCCGGCGCAGGAGGCGGCTGAGCGGGGCGGGCGCCCTCCTGCAGTTGGGTCTCGCCGGCTCGGCTCCCGACTCTCCGACTAGCCTTCGCTCCTCCCCGGGCCCCGGAACGCGGCGGAGGCGGCGGTGCAGGCAGCGGCCGGGCGCCCCCTCTGCTGGCCCGGGCTCCGAGCGCTCGCTAGCTCGCTCCCTGCGCTCCCTCCGGCTCCGAGCGGCGCGCGGGGAGTGCGAGTGGCAATGGCAGCAGCGCCTGCTCTGCATAAATGACTCCCGCCGCCCCCCTACCACCCCTCCTCTCCCACAGCCCCCTCCTCCTCTCGCTCCTCCGCCCGCCGGAGAGCGGCCGCGGCCAGGCGCCAACCAGGTCCTAGCGCCGCCGGGTTCTCCGGGCTGTAACCTCTCAGGGTCCAGGGCAGCAAAAGCCAGTCTTTCCAAAGGGCTGGGAGGAGAGCTCCCGGCGTCGCGGCCTGACCCCCTTCTCTCCCTTTCCTCCTCGGATTTGAGTCCGTTCACCGCCCGCCTCGCGGAGGACTGAAGAGATCGACACGGTGGTGAGAGTCCAGAGCCTCGTAGATTCATTCATCCCCGCTCTGAACCTCCTTAAACGACTCACTCGCTCATTTAGGAGGAAGGTCACTTGCGTGTCAACTGCCGAACAAATAACCCGAGATTTTCACTTCGTTAATTCTTCATGCTTTTCGGCAACGGTTTATTTTACACACCGCTGCTGCCGGGAGAAGCCACCACGCAGGACCGCAGGGCGCATCGACTCCTGCAAAAGCCAACCGCTGCGGCTCACGGTGCTGACTTTCGAAATCTGTGCATCTGAGAGGAGGCAACGCCACGGGAGAGTAAAATTCCAGTCCCGGGACTGGGGAGAGATGTTCCTAGGAGTGTTTGGTAGGAAAGTGGATGGAGACGTTCGGGCCAAGGGAATAACTTCATTCATTCGTTCCATTGGGTCTGATGAGCGCCGCTTTCCTCTCCACCAAGGGAAAAGTTTTCCAACTTTTTCAAGCGCGGCCCTGTAACAGGGAGAGACTTCAATATAAAAAGGACCACAGAGGAAGTTCGGGTGAAATGTGTGCCCGAGCCGGCTTCATTACTGTCTCCAGCGCCGTGACTGCAGTGGGCAGGAGTGAGCTTGGATTAACCCCGTTTCTGCTGAACAACCTCCCTGCCTCTTTTGGCCGCACAGGACGACTTCTTGTGAAAAGAAAATATATCGTTTATGGAAACACTCAGTTGGCCTGAAAAGTAGTTCCTTTCCCCCCTAGCTCCCACCCGTCCCTCTTCTCTCTCCTTTCCCACCCCCCATTATCTTTCTTCTTAAACATTGGTTAAATGGACTTGAGGTTAATTAACCCATCACCGTCTCTCGCTTTGGGTAATGATTATTTTATCCGCCTAGGGCTTCACTTTTCTCCCTTCTCCCCTCAGCTGAACCGTATCTGCAAACTCAAGATGCATACATTTATTAAAGTTTGTAAAACTCATAAAGTTACACTCAGAACTCATAAAAGTGTCACTTTATGGCTTTGGGCACATTGTATAAGGCATGCTGTGTTATTTACTCTTGAAAACAAACTTACCGAATAACATGATCCCCTCCCCCCACTGATGAAGAAGTGGAAGGTCAGCAGAACTAAATCATCTGCAGAAGGACGTACATTTTATTCTATTTACTTGACTGATTTGGCACATCTCTCGAGCACCTAGAACTTGCCAGGCATTGTGCTAGATACTGAAGGGGAGGAGGGTGAGGAAATGGGGCGCAGAGGATTGGTGAAATTCAGACTCTGAATAACTCCAGAATAAATGTGGTTTATTATTGTTGCCCTTTGCTGGTGGAAAAGCATAAGCACTAGGCGTGGGCTTTAGAGTTTCAGTGCAGTCTTGTTACTGACCAGTCCCTTTGCTCCCATCAATTCCTCCGTCCCCAGTGCACAGTCCAGAAATCTTACAATCTATTAGATCACCGTTAACTGCCACACGGGCCACCTGCTTCTATCCACAGGACGTTGGCTTATCCTTCCAGAAGCTGATGGGTTTCAGATGGGAGGGGAAGAGGTCCGTCAAAATCCAAATCTCAGTATACATCTGAAGGGTCTTTCCTCCCCTCAGAACTGGGGGCATTAGCTGTCAGACGGTAGGGAGAGCCTGTCTGGGGATGATCCGCGGGAGGGTGGCCACTGTGAGGGCTGCACAAGGTCCTTTATGAGTCAGGTCGGAAGCATGGCCTGTGGTTTTCTCTGGGATTCTGGGGCCATTGTTGTTAAGGACTGCAAAGACAGCACAAAATGCTTCTCTTTGAAAGCCACCTTGCCTCTGGGCTTCAACTTGTGAATGAAATGAAGGGACATCACTGCACCTGGTCTTCTGAGCCTGAAGGTGGTTTCCTAAGAGTGGTGATGCTATCCCCTCGACATGTTTCCTCCACGGTGTCTTTCCCGTTTTCTTTCCAGCTAACACTCTTGTCTTCCACGAGCATGCCCTGCTTGACACAGGCACACAGCATTCACTGCAGCGAACAAGAGAGAGAATTGGAGAATGAGGTAGGAAACGGGCAAACCACTTTTCTGCTGTGTAACCCGATCCCTGGGCCAGCATTTTTAGCTTCCTCAAAGAGTACATTCTTTCGTTTGGATGCATATGTGTTTAGAAGGGAAAACCCTAGCTCTGTTCAAAAAATGAAAAAGACCTGGGACTCCATCCATCTGTCAAATTCAACACACGAATGTGGATGCTTTCATCTTGTCCGTCACATTTGCGGTTCCTTCCAGTTCACTTATCAAGAGCGTGACTCTTGAACTTCACTGATACAGGAGGAACGTCCTCTACCCTTGATGCAAAGGCACATCCTGCTTCCGGCTTTGGGATCTGCCTTCATGAACTCATTAGCCTCCTTGATTAGAGCCAGTTGGCCACCATGAAGCTTCCAGATAAAGATCAGTGGCTGCAGCAAAAAAACATCTTCTTTCACGACCTTAAGTAAGCCCTGTTGGTTCCCACAGTCAGCTCCTGTCAATGCCTCCGTAGCCAAAGGAACAAGAAACTGACAGAATTGCAGTGGCTAGGGCAAAGCCCTCACTAACATTGGAAAAGGAGCTCAATCCAAGACTTGCACAAATACTTCCTTTTTGTATGCAAAGAGTAGCCCTGCAAATCTGACCCTTGACTCTTCCTCTAGAACATGCCATATGGCAGGAAATCAGGCAGTTTTAAGTTTTACTCTGCCTAATACTTAAGCAACATATTACTTGATAATGAGGCCCCACTAGTCTTTGGCCTTTCTGCCAAGGTCCCTCACAGCTTTAAAAGAAAATTTCAGTGAAAGGCAGTGAATAGAAATCCAGGCAGTTTAGTAGGAGAGGTGAATAAGAACTCTGCAAAGGATTCATCTTGAAACTCTGCAAACGAGAATTATTCTGGGAAGAGTTTGCCTTAGGAGACACCTCATTTCTTCCTCTGCTACCTCCTTTGCTGAAAATTGACCGTTAATGGCTCTTCTAACCTGAGATTCTGTGAATCAATAACAAATTGGCAATGGACAGTTTGGAGCTGACCAAGAAGGAAAGAAATGCCACTAGGAATTTCACTGCCCAGTAGAAGAGTCACCAAATTTATGGAGATTCTAATCATTTTTCCAGCATATCGGATTCAGAATCGGCAGTGAAAATCTGTCAAGCGTAATGATAATAATAAATGGTAGCAATAACTACCATTTATTAAGGACTAGTAATATGCCAGGCACTGAGCCAAACACATTTCAGGCCTTAATCTCATTGGTAGAGCATCGGGGTTGAAAGAGATCTTAGCTATCAGAGAATCTAACTTCTTTATTTCATAAAGAAGAAAACTGAGGCCAGTAGAAAACTAAATTAGAAGACAATAATCCTATCACGGGAAATTAAGTTCACAATGCATGAATACTATAAATAAAACAAAGGGATGGCTGCAAGGACCAAAGGTGATAGTGTGTTTCGAACCTAGGATGGACATTGATTTGACTGGCACGCCCGGGTTAATACGATAAATTGCAGTAGAGTGGAAACTGGACTTACCATCTCTGATTTCTTAGATATTTAACCACCACCAGTTAAAAATATCATCCGTGACACATAGGAGCCAGCACAAGAGTTAACTCAGGGCTTGATTTTGCCTTTATTACAAAATATGTGTGTAATGGGACACTAACAGGTGACTAATAACCTGTAGGTTTCAGGAAGATTTAGCTCGTCTTTGACCTTTTTGAGGTGGATTTAGATTGGCACGGTTGACCCCCTTCTGTGGACATTTGAATCCTGCAATGACAAGCTGGCTCCCAAAAGGCTTTTGGTTGGAAGGAAAGTGTAAAGCCTGCGGGCGACTTCCTTCGGATATATATGAAGGAAGTGACCCCAACCGTCTATCACCTTCCAGCCTTGACCCCTGGTCCCCGCGCAGTATCCCTCCAGAATGGATAGGATGGATGGATGTAATGTCACTTCTCCTCACCTCAGACTCTAATCCAGGGAAAAGCAAGTAGAGGAAGGGTGGGAAAAATCAAAGCAGTAGGCTTGGGTGTTAGAGTTTCACCCTCCAAAAGGAATCAACACCCCCCCACCCTCCAACATCCATGGTAATAGCCCTCCTCCAAGGGTCAAGACTTGCCCTTTTTGTAGTGCCTCGGGACCCTTTTTTCCAAAACACTTTATGGGCTTTTTAAAATTCCTGAACCTCTCAGAGAATTAGGAGTTTAATAACTACCAACTCAATAACTTGATCTTGCTCAGGAACAACTCAAATGGAATTCGGTTTTCATTTGGTTTTGGAGTCCGGGCAGTAGCTCTAATTCATTGATGCCAAATGATACATTACAATTCAAAACATATTCACTATGACTTCTACTTGTTTATCTGAAGCAAGATAAATTACGACAAAATTATCCCACAAATATCTTCTATGAGTACATACTTTCATGCTTATTATATTCCACTATTTCCAGGAACTATATATCTAGATTGCTGCGCATGACATAACTTCATTTCCCCCATGGTGTATTCGGGATGTAGTTATTACACAACCATTGCAGAGCTATTGTTCAAGCACCTCCCTACCAACCTTCCCTGCCCCTGCTTCAGATATTATTAATGTATGAAAAGAAAAAAAAAAAAAAAAAGGACATCTTTTCTCACCCTTAACCCTTCGATGCATGGTAAAGTTATTTATCAGTGAGGCATGCCAGAGCCAAACCTCAGCGCAATAATTTACCAGGAAGTTCAGTTTAAACTTATGCCAGTGAACAGCTACTGTTCGTTCCGATTCTATATATAGAATGAAAGCAACGTTCTATTTTCAAGAAGGTTATTCCATACTTACAAATAATTCATTGATAACATTTTATTTTTCTAAAGGCAGTGGAATACAATTCAATAGGAAGCTTTTCAGGGCTTTCCAATTTCAAAAAGTGTAAGATTTCCCTGGCTCTGTGTTTACAAGTTCCCTGTGACAGCTCAAAGCCAGTTTCTGCATAAAGAAAAAGCTGACTCTCATTTGAACTTTGGCAAGTGCTGTTCTTTTAAGTCCTATGACTTAGTTGGCTTCCCCAGAAAAATCCAGAACTAAGAGTCCACTAAATCACTGGAGACCCTGGGGCGGGCTTCTCCAATTTTCTCCAAATCTGAACAGTGAAAGCCTGTTTCATAGATGTACTAAATAAGACTATATTATAAATTCGCCATGTAAATGCTAAATATTGCCTTCTGTGAGTGAAGATGAGACCAAGTTTATGAAAATACTATGCATCATAGGGTTTGGGTAAGGAAAATATCTTTCTCTGTACTGCTGTACTCCTGTTTGTTTGCTTGCTTAATTTTTTTTTTTTTTATGTTTATTTACTTTTGAGAGAGAGAGACAGAGACAGAGCATGGGCAGGGAAGGGGCAGAGAGAGAGGGAGACAAAGAATCCGAAGCAGGCTCCAGGATCTGAGTTGTCAGCACAGAGCCCAATGTGGGGTTCAACCCACAAACCGTGAGATCATGACCTGAGTTGAAGTTGGACACTTAACCGACTGAGCCACCTTGGTGTCCCTTATTTATTTTTTTAATGTTTATTCATTTTTGAGAGAGTGTGAGCGAGGGAGGAGCAGAGAGAGAGGGAGACAGAATCTGAAGTACACTCCAGGCTCTGAGCTGTCAGCACAGAGCCTGACATGGGGCTCGAACTCATGAAAGGTGAGATCATGACCTGAGCTGAAGTCAGATGCTTAACTGACTGAGCCACTCAGGCGCCCCTCCTGTTTATTTATTAAAAAAAAAAAAAATCAGAGCATTGTTTTGAGATCTGGTAGCAAATGGAACTGTGAAGGGTGAGCATAGACTGAATCCTGTGCAGAAAGAACAAGTAATGTATTTGGTATCATTAATCATTTCTTATTCCAGTTTTTGTCACCCATTTGTGTGTGTGTGTGTGTGTGTGTGTGTCCATACAGATACAACTTGGCAAATTCATAGGATATTTGCATGTTGACATTTTGGCAGCAAAATGAAAACTGAAAAGAATTTTGCAGAAAATGTCAGCAATGCAAAAAACTTAGTGACATTCTATAAAACTGGGCTAAGCATTATTAGGAAAAAAAAAATCTTAAGGGATGGTGGCAGTTAAGTCTTCTAGGCTCAAAAGAGCCAGATGCTGGGTGCTAGATGGAGAAGAAAAGTTAAAACCTACAGGTAAAAGGCTGACCACCTAAAGGTCAGTGAAATATTCAAGGCCACCTCATTGGCCAAATGAAAGAATTGGATCCATATGGAATTGATTTTGCATTTAATACCCTGGACACTTTGGAAAATACCTTTTCTACTCAAGTGTGTGGGGTGGGGTGGGAGCTCTGGGTTTAGCCGCTGGAGACTCATGGTTTGAGGGATGTGAAGTTTCAGAAGTGGTTCAGTTACGTGTGGAAACTAATGACTCTGAAGCAAATTATCTAATCAATATTCTATTATCCGATAGCCCTTTACTTACACGGGGCCTCAAGTGCTGCAATTTTCCCGTGTTAGTCATGCCCTCTGTATGTTTAACGATAAACTCTCTGCCAAATGGAGTCTAGACAGGAACAAGCCTTTTCCTTTCTCCAAATTCAAAGTAAACTTGCCCGAAAACATCTGGATCAAAGGGGAAGAGGAAATTGGCGAATCTGTAGAGGCAGGGTGAAAGGAACCCGTCACATCAGCCGGGGGAGTAATGACCCAGAGTGTGAGCGCGATGACCGTTACGGACAGAGCATGCCTTGATGCAGCATCTGTAGAGCCTTTTCGAAGCCCCTTCAAGTCGCCATCATATTTACTCCCCACAGCGACCCGCCAAGTGAAGGGAGGCATCGCCATCATTTTAACGCCAGGCAGCAACGATAGCCACCACAGGTATGGAAAGTGGGTGTTGAAAGGATTTCCCCAACTGCACCCCGCTCATCAGTGGGAGCACGTGGGCTGAATCCTGTCTTTGGGCCAAGGTCACCCCCCCCCCCCCAGACTTAACAGCAAAGTCTCCACAAAGGTAAGCCCTTCAAAATACATACTTCTGTTCTGTCCCCGAAGTTACCAGTCACTCACCGTGGACAAGTCTTGTGTTGTTGGTCGAGGAAGAGAGACTGGAGAATCCAAAGCCAAGGGCCGTCCTTCAGGGCGTCCTGAGTCTGTCCTGAAGCTGCATTTCCCTCCTCGCTCCCTTGATCTCTCTTCACCTCCAAGTCCGGTCATTTCTCAGTTCCGTCCCCAGATACAGATCCAAGTCAACACCGCCCCCTGCGTTTCTAGGAAGGAGGCATACGTGTGATTCATGAGGTCGAAAAAAATCCGCTTTGCTCCTTTCCTGACTGAATTCAGAGGTCTTCTCACTTGCCGATTATCCAGAGCCTACAACCTGCGGATGTGATTAATTGCCATGTGCTCGTTGTAATGAAATATCACTAGTTTTGGAAGCAACTGCGAAGTCTTGTTGGTAATTCGTTGTATGAGACACCCTTGTAAGGGATCCTCTTAAGGCTCCCAGCAACACGCTTGTCTTAGAAGCGGTTCAATTATCCCTCGTTGCTGGCCAAAGGTGAATTGGTACAATCGGACCCTCCCTCTCCTTATATCAATTATACCTCATTAAAGCTATTTCAAACATCGTGTTCTCGTACCACACACACACACACACACACACACACACACAGCCAACACACATAATTACTAGTAGAACTTTGAGAATCACAGAGAGAGATTCATGCAAAAGTAGATGCATAGGTGATAGATGCCACAAGGGAAATTCATCATGGGTGATACAGCAGGAACCGAGTCACCTTCTTCCCCTTATGGCAAATTTCACTTCTTCACCTCAAATTATTCCCATTTTCTTCCCATATCTCCTTTGTTCCAAGTGTCCTATCAATTTGTCTATTCCCCCCCATGTTACCTTCTGTCGCTGTGATCTTCATAAATAACAGAAAAACACAACAGTTTGGAAAAAGGAGAAGTAGAGCAATGTTTCCATTGCTGAAACATATCTATTTTCATATTTATGTACTCCCTCTTAGGATTGGTCTGAAAACCATATCTTTATTAAGTTAGAAACGTAACACATGCCGACTTTTACCTTCCGCATTTTTCACATAATACGTTCTATAAATATATCTCTCTGGTCTTTGTTATTAGCATTTTAATGATGATACTCCATTGGGTTGATGCATCATAATTTACTAAACTCTACTGTAAGACATTCAAATTGTTTCCAATTTTTCCTTGTTGTAAATAATCCTGCAGAGAGTATCTTCATGAATAAAGGCTGTGTGCGTTTTAGATTTTTCTCCTTAGGATGAATTAACATCCATTTGGACTCCCATACTCCAAAAATCAAAGTATGGTTTGGTTTGCAGCCTCAAACTCTACAGGAACCAGGCACATATGTAATTAAACAACTGAAGTGGCCCAATAAATATGATAAATACGTTCTTTTTGTTTTAATATGAAATTTATTGTCAAATTGGTTTCCATACAACACCCAGTGCTCACCCCAACAGGTGCCCTCCTCAATGCCCATCACCCACCCTCCCCTCCCTCCAACCCCCCATCAACCATATGTTTTCACTCTTATGTGGATCCTGAGAAACTTAACAGAAGACCACGGGGGAGGGGAAGTTGTCCACCCATCAGACAGACAGTCAATACAACATGTCCAAAGTGAAGTCACTTATGCTAAGCCCTGCATCAATAAACTGAGACTTAACTCAATTAGAGTTTCAGGCCTCCCAGAAATGAAATCTTAAACCAGGCAATCAGGAATCACTTGATCAGCATTAGTTAGGCCATCTGCCTAATATACCCCTGCAGTCCCCTCAAGGAAAGCAACCTTGCAAAAACCAACCCACATTTAGTCTATTATTTGTCCTTGTTCCTGCTCCCCTTTACCTATAGAAGTCTCCCTTTTGTACAGCTCCTCAGAGCTTTTTTCTGTCTACTAGACTGGATACTGCCCAATTCGCAAATCAATAAATAAAGCCAATAAGATCTTTCAATTTACTCTGTAGAATTTTGTTTTTTGAACACTGGGTTAGGTGCAATGATCAATGACTAATATAGAAGTCACAATTTCACAAAGCTTTAAGCCATTCTGTGAAACTCTTGAGTTGTTATATTATTATTTAATTTGCTTGATTGTCAATGCCAAGTGCTGACACTAAGAGAGAGGCATTGAGACAATGAGGAAGACGCTACCAGAGTGGTCTAGGTAATTTCACGGAGAAAATAGAGCTTGAGATAAATTTTAAAATTTGGGGGTTGAGTTTAAATAGAATAAAAGTCTCATTGGATTCTGATAATTGGTACACTTGTCAGTGTCATTTATCAGGGATCTTAAGAATTTTTTTATACCTTGGGGCACCTGGGTGACTCAGTCGTTAAAGCGTCCAGCTTCAGCTCAGGTCATGGTCTCACTGTTCATGAGGTCAAGCCCCGCGTCGGGCTCTGTGCCGACAGCTCGGAGCCTGGAGCCTGCTTCCGATTCTGTGCCTCCCTCTCTCTCTGTCCCTCCCCGGCTCATGCTCTGTCTGTCTGTCTCTCTCTCAAAAACAAACAAGCATTAAACAAAAAATTTTAATGAATTTTTTTATACCTTTTACCAAAATTTTCCAACTCTTCAAGTTGAAAAGTACCAAGTAATCCTCCTTCGACCAGTTGGAATCTTGATGACTTTGTGTCTTCCCTTAAGCGTAAAAGTCAATTTCTGAGCAAAATATGAGGATCTGGACTCTTGATCATATTAGGGAAAAACGGTCTGTTCTCTGAGACAGTTACAATCCACTAAAAATAATCGAGTCCTCAATGTATGGAGAAAACCAGGCTTGGGTAGGAAAATGGAATACCATTAACCTTCCCCATAAAGGTTGCCAGTCTGCCAATAATATTTTCCAAATCTAGCTTTTGGCTTCTACAGTAACCAGAGGACAAGGATATGTTTCCAGTGAGTTCAAGCATTCGGAAGGACGCTGGACAGGTCTACAGAGTAATTTAAAATTTACTTGAAACTCTGCAATCTAATCAATAATACCAGAGGCCTTACTCAAATGAGACAATCAACAAAAATCACCAATTTCCTGCCTAACAAAAAATGGCCATTTCCCCCAGTCCCTTTGGGTCTCCGTTCATGTGCATGTTCTTTTTAAATAGCAGATGCATTGAAAGTTTCAAGTATTTTCTCTAGCAATGTGAATTTCTTTCTTTGTACTCTTCCCTCCTTTATGGTGTAAAGTCTTTAACCCTCCTTGTCTGCAGCTTTAATTATTTAATTTCTTCACTGCATTATTTAATGAAGACAGTTCTGAGGACGCGGCATGCATGAAGGAAGTACGACCCCATGCAAAATTGAAGGAAACTGTGTAACACTGAGCTGCAGCACATTATTGACTACAGAATATTTTGCAGTCTCTAATCATCTTTTTTTTTAATTTTTCTTAACATGTATTTGAGACAGAGAGAGACAGTATGAATGGGGGGGGGGGGGTGCAGAGAGAGATGGAGACACAGAATCCGAAGCAGGCTCCGGGCTCCAGGCTGTCAGCACAGAGCCCAGCACGGGGCTCGAACCCACGAACCATGAGATCATGACCTGAGCCGAAGCCGGACGCTTAACGACAGAGCCACCCAGGTGCCCCTAATCGTCTTTTATGTGAATGTGTCCTCCTGTAAATCTGGAGTAAATGACCATTTTGCTTTTGATGTCAGATAAATATCAATGATGAAAAGACCTTCAGGAGCTTGAAGACAGATGACGTAAGTCAAAGTGTATCATTCTTTTCTGCTAAGATCGTTTAGAAATGGGCCAAGATAAGGGCAAGGCCAGAAATGCTGATCACAGCATTTAGATGCAGAGATTTCTTTGACTTTTCCTCCCAATGTAAACATAAAACGGAATGGCAGTAACATTGGAACACAAGGACAGTTTGTAAAAATGCATGACTCTCTTATGTTTATGACACATTCTTGAACCAAAATTCCAAATACCTCAAAGGTAGAGACAGACTAACTCACAAAGAAAGTCCTTCTTCTGATTGGATCGGTCTGAGTGTATTGTAGAAAACAGTAAAATAAATATCCCATAACCCGCCCACCCCAAAACACCACTAACCTCTCATCACTGCCTTGGCATGTATAGGTTTTAATCTCTTCCTCTTTCTCTCTTCTCTCTCTCAATAGATACACAGATGTATACAGATATATGTGTATAGATATAGATATCCAATATGTATCAAATGATCTATGTATCTTATACACATGCATATATACGATACATACATATACACATACACGTATATTTTCACCTAATTTAACATTTTAGTTATTTCAATTCATTTTCACTTCCGTATTTCAAATGTATTCTAATTCCCCATTTGTTTTTAAAATATATCTTTCCATGGCTTCAAAAAAGTCTATCATAGGATATACTACACACGATATATACACGTATACGTTACCAAATTACTGTGGACAATCAAAGTCATTTCCAATTTGGGGGTATATTATAGATAATACTGTATTGACATATGTGCAGACGCATGTCGTTTTGGGCATAAGCTATCAGACTCGAATGATTTTCACAGAGGAAACTTCACAGTCTCATAATGACCTATGGCGTGGCCTGAAACTACATGGAAGTCATAAAATGTCAGAACAAATTATAATGAAGGTATATTGCATGTTGTTTAACACTCTGGATTCTGAAATCACACCGCCTAGGTTCAAACACCAAATTTACTGCTTGTATGACCTTGGGTACATTCCTGAAACTTTTTCTGTCTGTATCTTTGTCTGTCAAGTGGGTATAATTCTAGGATATACTTCGTAAGTCTGTTGCAAAGATCGGTAAAATAATTTGTAAAAAGGGATTTAGCCTGTTACTTCACATAGTAGTTTCGTACTAGGAATTAGCAGTAAATGAGATTTCTATTCATATCAGCGTCTGTGAAATACACTGAAATACCCCTAAATACGTACCATCAGGTGGTATTCCAATTTCTCCCTGCAAGAATTTGAACGATTTTTCGCTGGAGCACACGCAAGAAAAGAATAACTCAACATTTAGGGAGTCTATTTAATAGATTCTGTTAGCATGCCAGCGAATATTTATCTTCTTTGTCACGCTACACCACAAATACTCAAATCCAACGGACCCATTGGGTAATATTATGCAGGGATTATGGCACAGAGTCACCCGCTGTAGATTATGCTTTCTGACGTGCCCAGATCCACATACATCCCCTTCCATGCCATATCTACTGAGAATTTTTCGGGGGGGGGGGGCAGGGGCTCTAAGCTACAAATGCCAGTACATGCTGTCGGTGGTCATCGATGAGCAGACCTGCCCTCTCTTTGAGACTAGATTCATTATGGAGGTTCTGTCTGGGGGAAGAGTGGTTGACTGTGGCCAAGTGTCAGAGTGACGCCAAACGGCCCCTTAGGAGAGCTGACTGGCTAGAGCAATTTCAACAGATGGGCAGACAGGCATTGAGCGTGCTGCCGGAGTTAGGAGTTTCATAGGGTTCTTTCCACTGCCTGGAACTTCCTTCAACCTCCACATCATCCTTTGGTGATGAATTTTCAAAATTCACTCAAGGGATCAGTTTTTGGCAAAAAGCCTTTCCCAAAACTTTGTCCTCCTTTGCCTGCAACAACCTGTAGCCGATTCTACGTGTTTCTTTTTCTGTCCCTCCCCCCAGCTACCTACGTCTTCCTACCTGCCCACCCATCCACCTCCACACCTCCCTACCCACCCACCCACTTACGCACACACACAGACACACACAGACACACACACACACACACACACACACACACACACACTGAACCTAAAACTCCTAAAAACAAATAGCATATCCAATTCTATTTGCTATCCTAAGTAACACACGTGTTAGGTGCCTAATATCTGTCTGTTGAATGAATAATTCTGTAGTCTTTCATTTCTGGAATAGACTGATGGCCTCAATCCCAGGAAGCGTGCTGATAAAAATAATATTGACAGGGATTAGAAAGCATGTCTCCTTTGAAGGATTTATGAGTGGAACGAGATGCCTGAGATTTGCCTCAGAAGAATCTAGGTATTTGGGGGGATGCCGGAGGCCTGGTGACAGAAAATGTAGGTATTGACGAAAACACGTTGGCCACATATTGATAATCGTTGAAGGTAGGTGATAAAGGAGGAAGAGTCAAATGTATCTACTCTCTACACTTCTATTTGAAAATTTCTATTTGTGTGTTTGAAAAGTTTCATGAAAGTAAATGTATATAGAATGTATATTGAAAATTTTCATAAAACAAATACACATAAATATATATATGCATAACCAGTGTTATATATATATGCATATATATATGTTATATATATATGTGTATATATATATATGTATATAACCAGTGTTATATATATATGTATATACATATATATACGCATATATATGCATATATATATATGCATAACCAGTCCTTCTGTAGCCATATATATATATATATATATATATATATATATATACGTATATGCATAACCATAAAACACGCCATATAAAAGCACATCCTAAGAACACTAACGTTATAAAGTTAGTATCTTAGAGGAGGGCATACGTTGATGGAATTTTATTTTTACAGCCCATAACTGTTATGTTTGGGAAAATATGATTTGAACGAGGTCCAGGTATAGTTTGTTCTGCCATACTTCAGCCAAAACTGGTAGGATTACAAGAGCTAGGTGGATAAAAGTCTCCTTTATACGAGGACCCAAAGGCAGACATGGAACCAAAAATAAGAAGAAAGAGAAACAAACTCCGAGCTACAGAAAGAAAAAGAAACAAACTATACGCTTCAAACGTTTAAAACCTAGCCAATAAAACTCATCTGCAAAGTGCCCGGAGATGGCAGGCAAGACCGAGGTGGCAGCATTTCTGTTTACGTTGGCTGTTTCTTTCCCCTAAACACCTTAGACATCTCTAATTAATCCCTTTGGAGCAGCGGTGGCTGGAGTTCTCAGCTCACAGCCTTGCCGGCCAGATGTAATCCTGAGCCACCGCACGTACGTGTTAAGGGACATTATCGCCCTTCAGATTTAAGAATAACCGTCTAATCTATTAGGCCGAGAGGTCTCAACTCTGCGCGTTGCAATCAATTCAACCGGAGAACCGGAATCGGGTCTAGGCATCTTGGAAAGTTGCCCCCAGATGATTCTACTTTGTCAGACCGATACCCCAAAAGCTGAAAGTCAGCAGCCCTGAGACATCAGTGGTGTTGAGGGATGAGAAGAGGACATTTTGCAGCTGGTCAGTGAAGCGGACCCTGTGAGGTGCTGCTCAGATTGCACCACTCCACGCCTTCAGGACCGACGTGCTCATTCTCTGAGTGTCCTGTCCAAGACTGTTGGCTACTAGGCTTCACACCCGATTCCTTCCTGGGAATTGCCTCAACCCAAGGAAGCTGTCTCATCCGGGATTGCACCCCTTCCCATAGTGGTCCATATCCAATCTCTGCACGGGTAAAAATGCACGGCCCCCCTTGCTTCAGTCTGGGACATCTCCGAAGGGCCATCCCTGCTTGAGTGCTCCCCATGGGATCAGCTGAACCTCTGGTGTAACTTCATGGCAGGTCAATTCTCCCTCTACGGACTCCTTTCTGGAAGGGCCTCTGCTTCCCGAAGCTTTCCAACTCCCTTGCGAGCATGGTTCTGCATAACCCTCCCTGGTAAACCGGCTCCCGGGAAATCTCCATCCGGGAGGCTCTTCCCCAGGGCATCTGACCAAGAGAGTCATGGCGGCTTCCCTGGAATGCGGTTCAGCCTGAGTGCTACCATCTACCAGTGGGGACAAGAAGTCTTGGTATTTGCTTGGCCGCAAGTGATTATTTACAAAATCAACTCAGAACTAGACTCGAGCCGCCTTTCCAAAAGTCTCATCATTTCTGCTGGTTGTCATAGATGGACAACTCAAGGCTCTGATCCATAATGAATGTTTTCGAGATAATCGTAAGTACGAGAAACATCGATCGATATGCTACAAATCAGTTAAAGGAAAGTGACTCTGAACAGCATATATAGACTTAGAGGTAAGGATCACGGGCAGGATAAGAAGTATACTGGGGGATCCGGGAATGAATGTCTTTCCTCTCTACTCACCGGTGACTAAAATCTGCGGGGAGTGGAGCATGACTTATTAGGCTGTGTTGCTGCACTCTTCAGTAGCTTACGGGATCCAAGAGGCTGTAATTCTCTTCGCCTCGGTAAGTGACTTTCAACTCGCACCCAGCCACAGAACAAACAGACCCGTGACTTGTAGTTGACAACTGGGCAGGTGACTTAATTTACTCTAGCCCCGGCTTATCAGCGTGTGGTTTAGGAGCCCGCAGCATCGACATCGCCTGAGAGCTTGTGAGAGAGGCAGGATTTTGGCCCCAGATCTACTCAATCAGAATGTGCCTTTAAACAATGATTCTGTAGTTCCGGGGGACTCCCCGGTGATATGGATGCTCTGATCCACAGAACGCATTCTGAGTAGAAGGCCCTAGAGAGTTCTTTCCTATTTCGGGTCCTTCCAAATCTTACCCCTTATAGGAGGCTGGGTGGCGGACGTGTGATCTTCTGTGTCCCTTAGTGCTGCTTTTGGCCCTGCCAATTGTCACAAGTCAGACACCAATGAGAGGCAATGACACAAGGAGTTGCAGTCGAGGGGGTCACAGTGGGAACTGTTCCCAAAGAGATGAAGAGAGTCCTTGTCTTATGGGCCAGGCCACCGTCAGGTGTAAGGGCGTAGCTTATAGCTCATCCCCGAGACACGGTGGATTGCCTTCTAGAGAACGTTCACCAAGAGGTGGCTTTCACGTGGAGGGGAACGTTGCCCGCCCACATCACCAGCTCTGTCCAGAGGCAGCGGAGAGTGAAGCCTTGGGAGAAAAAAACCACACCAGTGAGGGGGTTCTTTCAACTTCTAAAATGGGGAAAGAAAACTCTTGTGAGAGACACGAGGCCTGGATACTGGACCTGGCTGAGTCACCAACCAGATATAAAGACGGACCCGTTACTTGTCCTCACTGGGCTTCAGTCGCCTCATCTGTAGAACGAAGAGGTTTCTGAGATCTTCTAGCTCTTCGGCACCGAAGAAGTCCCATGCTCCAGAATCGGCTGCAAAAACTGCTCTTGCCACAAGAGGGAGGTCTCTTTCTGAAATCCTAGAAATTCCATGTGTTGTCTTAATGAGATGATTTAGGCAAACTGTGATATTTGAGCACCCAGAACTAAGTGGTCTTTCATAAACAATTAAAATAGATTAAAGGGGCCATTAATTTTGTAAACTGAGATTAAATCATGACTGATTCCCTGCTTGAACAAAGTGAAAAGGAGACTGGGGCAGTCAACAAAAACACAGATTGAGAGTCTATAAATATAACACAAAAGAATGGTCCTAAACTGTCCTGCTCGGCTTCATCAAGAACGCGAGGCCTGTTTGGTGCTTCTCTCCTTCTTCAGACTGGCAGTCCTAGGGGGGTTCCGGCCCCATGATACAGCTGTATGTGCCTGAGAATCAGTATGGGACTCAAGGCGTGTACATGACGGCAAATAGTTCTAGCCGGGAATAAACTGGTGTGGAAGACGATGGGGGGTGGGGGGAGGGCACTGTTTATAGAATTCCAACCATCTGCCTGGAAAGTGAAATATTCCATCAAATTTCATCACATTGCCTCTGCAAGAGATGTTTTCAAACACCCGGATGTTAGGTGTCATGTGAACGTGCCCAGCAGAGGAGCTAAGAGATCCCTCCACCTGTCCCGGATCGCCCAGACCCTACTCTGTCACTGATTCCCCCCACCCCCTTTTTTTTAAATGTCATCTTTCCTCTATCTTTCCGGATTCTTAAAAGAGTTTTCCAGGCTGAAGTTGGTTGATCTGCCTCCACGGGGGTAGGGGACAGAAAATGGGACGTGAAATTTTGGCGAGGCTGACAGAAGCAGCCACTGATGGAATGACTTTTCGTGGCTTCAAATAGCATCTCTTCACCCTCCTTTTTTTTTTTTTTTTTAAATTTCGTTTGTTTGTTTGTTTTGTTTTGTTTCGAGAGAGAGAGAATCCCAAGTAGGCTCTGCACTGTCAGGGCAGAGCCCAAGGCGGAGCTCGAACTCACGAACCATGAGATCAGGACCTGAGCTGAAATCGGGAGTGGGATGCTTAGCCAACTGAGCCACCTAGGTGCCCCCCTCCCTGCCTTTGACTAGAGGGTCTGTCTCCGAGATTGTGCAGGAAGGCCATCTAGTTCAACGTTTCCCAAAGTAAAAGAGTCTTCCATTCATAAAACAAGATACTCTTTTAGTTCATGCATAGACGTGATAATAACGGAGAATCACAGAGGGAGAAAGGTTATTCCCCTCTGAGTTCTCAGGCATTCCTTCTTTTTTTGTTACATTTATTTATTTTTGATAGAGAGAGACAGAGCACAAGTGGGGAGGGGCAGAAAGAGAAGGAGACACAGAATCCGAAGCAGGCTCCGGGCTCCGAGCTGTCAGTACAGAGCCCGTCGCGGGGCTCAAACTCGCAAACCGGAAGATGGTGACCTGAGCTGAAGTCAGTCGCTTAACCCACTGGGCCACCCAGGCGCCCCTCAGGCATTCCTTCCAATGACCTCAAGGAAGATCCCTCAGCCTTATGCCCGGAATACTTCTGAAGCCTATCTAACAGTTACCAATGTCTCGTTTTCACAACGTTAAGAGAAGACCTCAAAAATCAGAGCCTTCAACAGACAACCCTCTCCAGCTAGAACGTAATGATATTGCTTGATTTAGCCTATTGATTTTTTTTTTTTTTTTTATGACAGTGTTCTATTTAGGGCAGATATTGGTTTTCCATCCACGGTGACAGCAAATTTGCTTTCAGTCAAATTTCAGTAAAAATGTGAGTTGGCTTAAGAAGAATATCGTGTAGGTGAGAACACTACCACAGGTAGTGCGCAGATAAGGCAAAAACTTGTACAGATGGTAGCGGGAGGTAGAGGGACTTGACAGTGAACATGTAACTCTGTCTTCTGACTCAGTGGCAAATTCTCCCACTTGTGTATCCGGTTCTACGATGGGACTGCCCACTAATGAGTTACTTCAGTCAGGCTGACACAGAAACACGTAGGTGCCCTCATTTTCTTTCAACTAGTCAAGTTTGTACTTCATTACATATATTAAATAACTCATATTTCTCCTCGGAGACCAACGGGGGAAAGAGGAAAATTCCTTTTGTGCCAAATAAATCCCATTGCAGCCCACAGGCAAAATCCCCGAGCTGCCAATGCCATTTCAAAGAAAGTTCTCTATTTCCAAATCCCTGTACCTCAGAGTTAATAGGACTTGGTTTACCTAATTACAACAAATTCTTTCCAATAATAATCCTTACAACTAGTGCTTTCTCTGGCTTTGAGCCAGTGACTCAATAAAGCAAAGCCCCAACTGTTATTTCCTTCAGGCAGGACATCCTTTCTCTATTGCCTTGGATGTTTCTTATAATTTTATTTGTCTGTTTCTCATCCAGTATCATCATACTCCTTGACTTGTGCGAGCTTCCTGAAGGCAGGGCTCTCTGTGTGGTTCACTGCTGTGTTCTCGATGCTTGGAACGGTGCCTGATCGTCAGTAAACATTTGTTAATTACCTGATAGATTCATTAACTGCGCTGGTGGGAACGAGTCTTGATTTGGGGGAATTGCTTGTTTATGTAAAGCCAACTGGAACATCTGCTCTGTGCAGGTACGTCTCACAGAAGCGGCTTTTATCTTCGAGAGGGGGATAAAGAACATACTAGTGATGCGGGTTGTGCTCAGCTTGGGAAATCGTGAATTTCAAAGAGTCCCAGAGGTTATCTACTCGGTATTGAACGGCGGAACCATCCCAGGTGGAAAAATGCCTGATAATCGTCCAAGGCCATCAGGAAAGTAGGTCGGTTGACAACTCCTTGCATGTGGCCTACAGGTAAGTGTTCTCGTTCTTCCTGTGAAATAATACAGAATTATCAAGACCTACCTCCTGAGGTTATTACGATTTTTGTTTTCGTTTGGTTTCAGCTGAACATTCAACTGATTTAATGCACACACTGGATTTCATATTGCCCACAAAAATGGTTCACGTCCGTTGAGTGGAAAATGTAAAATCAACAGGAAAATTCAGGGTCGCAGATAGAATTGTCGGTTTAGAAGAGCCTGGTCCCTTGAATCTCGCCCGTAGCCACAACACTTTGTTTTCTCAACAGGTATTTAGGTGCTAGAGAGCACCGCCAATACAATCTGTAGGCCCTGCCCGCCAGAAGCGTAATCACAGGGGCGCCTGGTGGCTCAGTCGGTTAAGCGACCGACTTTGGCTCAGGTCACGATCTCACGGTTCATGGGTTCGAGCCCTGCGTAGGGCTCTATGCTGACAGCTCAGAGCCTGGGACCTGCTTCAGATTCTGGGTCTCCCTCTTTCTCTGTCCCTCCCCCGCTCGCACTCTGTCTCTCTCTCTCTCTCAAAAATAAATAAACATTAAAAAAAAAAAAAAAAAGAAGTGTAATCACAGCCGAACAGAAGACGGACAGGTGAGCCAGTAATTACAATTCCTATGGGTCACAGAGCCTATCAGAAGAGAATGTTCCCGGGAGAGCATGCGTCCCTTCAACAGTTGTCATCACGTTCTCGATCTCAGGGTTGTGTTCTACTCTGCTCTGCGTTGTGTTTCTCCCTGTCCAGTTATCACGTGTCATTCCAGAAGAAGGAAAGATCATCGCTGTGGACCAAATGTCTGTGTCCCTCCCGCATTCACACGTTGAAGTCCTAATCCCCACTGCAATGGGATCTGGAGGTGAGGCCTTTGGGAGGTCGCGACATCATGAGGGTGAAGCCCTCACGAGTGGGATTAGCGCCCTCGTAAGAAGCCACGAGAGTGATATCGCCCACCACGTGTGGATACGGCAAGAAGGCAGCCGTCTGCGCACCAGGAAGCGGGTCCTCAGGAGACGCTGAATCCAAGGAGACGGGCACCTTGATCTTGAGTGTCCCGACCTCCAGAACTGTGAGAAATAAATGTTTGCAGTCTAACCCCGCCCCCCGCCCCCAGTCTACGGTATTTGTTGTAGCAGCCCCAGCTGACTCACACAGTGGTGACGCAGTCCAGCCCACAATCACATAAAAATGTCATCTGACCCCTGCTTCCGGTCTAAGAGAACCACACCGTCTCCATTTTATCCCAAGGAAACCCTTTTATAATCCAAGAGCAAAGTTTGCCCAGGAACCCCAAGGTAGCCTTGGGACAGGAGTCTGGGCGATAAGCAGAAAATGTGCCCGTGCTCCCCTCCTCTGGAAAGCATCAAAGCCGATGTTGCTGTCAATGGCTTCCATAGTACACAGCCAGGCTCTGTCTGTAAAGTGTGCATATTTTTTAAACCTGGTTCCGGTCCTCGGATGACAAGAGAGAGAAGGCTTTTTTATCATAAGCTGTCTCTGTCCAAAAAAAAAAAAAAAAAAAAAAAAAATTACCAAAGCTTCTGGCTGGCAGGAGAAGGGGATGAGTAGGTAACAATGACCAAAATGCCTTGTAGGTTTTCCTAAGAGACTCTCAGAAGATGCTGTCCATTCTCCTTTAGGTGAAAACAGAACAACTAATTTTAATTTTTTAAAAGCATGTTGATTTTTGAATAATTCATAGGAAACTAAATGCATCATAGACTTGTTATTTCCCCGAGATTTTTTAAAAGATTATTTTTTTAAATTTTGACTATTTAAATTTCTTAAATATGTATTTATCCTTGAGAGAAAGAGAGAGACAGAGCATGAGCAGGGGAGGGGCAGAGAGAGACGGAGACACAGAATCCGAAGCAGTCTCCAGGCTCTGAGCTGTCAGACGTGGGGCTCGAACCCACGAACCACAAGATCATGACCTGAGCTGAAGTTGACCACTTAACCAACTGAGCCAGCCAGGCGCCCCTATTGTGAATATTTTAAGATTCATAAGAAGTTATAAAAACCGTAGGACGGGTACCTATATACCTTCCATCCAGCACGTACACAAGCATAGTACGTTGACAAAACCAATGTTCCTTAGATTTTCGTGTCAATTTTCTAAAATAGAAAACTTCTGTTCAGTGTGCATTTGTTCGTTTTAAAGTTTATTAATTCCACAAATATTTAGTGAGGACTCACTCCGTTCCCAACATTGTGCCAGGCCTAGGGATTGAAAGCTGACTGCAACATGGTCCATTCCCTGAAGGAACTCGTAATCCAGTGTGGGGAATAGACCAGGATCATGTGATCAGTCCTGGGACCCAGAAAAACACGGTCCTACCAGGGACCAGAGGAAAGGCATCTCCATAAAACTCTTCGCCCAAGAAGACTCCTCAAAGACCCGCCTGATTGGACTCGTGAGGGTTAAGTGATCTTTAATTACCCAAAGGGATCAGAGAATATTTGGGAAGGAGGAATTGCGCGTGCGAGGTCCAAATAATATAAAGTAGCAGGATTTGTTCAGAGAACCAAACTAACTCAGTTCGGACGGGTCAAAGAGCAAACAGCATATATGGGCTCTGGGCAGGTGGGAGTGGGAAAGGGAGGGATAGAGCTAAGTTATGATAGGCAGTCAGGGGCCAGATCATGACAGGCCCTGCTTGCTAAATTAGTGCCTTTGAAAGTTAACCCGAAATTCAGGGTGAGCCATCAATGGGCGTTGAACAGAGAAGTGATATTATCATTTACGCGTTTCGGAAAGCTGAGAAAGAAGGGAGAAAGAGGAGAAGGCCACAGGTAGGGGGAAAGAGCAGAGGCAGAAGCGATAGAATTCAGCGGCTGGTTGGATATTGGGGCTCACGGCTGAGTGAGAGCAAGCCTGGGCTGACTTTTAGGTCCCCAGGTCTGACCCCTGGGGGTATCATGGAGACAGAATGTAAAGGAAGATGGGGAGATTGGGGAGGGCATTTGGTTTTGGACATATTGACTATGGTGGAGATATCCAGTTGGAACTTGTATCTATAAGGCTGGCATTGGCAATAAAATATTACTCATTTATTATAGTTAAGCCTTCAGGACCGGGTTAGAGGTGCAGAATGCTTGGAGGTGAGACAATCAAGCCAAAGTAAATTCCCACCTTTTAATTCATTCTGTTCCTTTGACAATAGCATCTTTCTACCAAAACACCAACTTGGTGGCAATCACCCTTGTGTCCCCAGAGTCGTGCACACAGCAGGTGCACGATTTTTCCTAACTGAGTGCACAACAGCTCTGTGGGTTCCCGGGGCCGCTTAAGTACTTCTCACCTTTAGCTCTCTCCCCTCACTGGGTGCATTTCCATCGCTATGACCCCAGTCCCCATTTATTTCCTCTTCTTCCCTTATTCTTGGAGCTTTGACAGAAGCCACTAGAGGGTGACATGACAATTCCCACTGAAGTAGCTCAACAGAGAAAGGCTTCCTCCGCCAGCAAGAGGCAGAATGGCTGGGGACACTCAGGCACCCAGCCTGTTCACTGAGAGAAGAGGGAAGTAGTGCCACCTAGAGGCAAAGCATGCAATTGCCAGCCTATGGATGCCACCATGACCCCCCGGGAGGCAGGTTTCCTCACCCACAGAAGGAGAGCGCGAGATTGGTCTTCGTGCACCGTTTCTGGCTTTGTGAAGTTTAGAAGGCACTATGTAATGCCTCTGTTCCAATTAAAACATGGTATAACGAACAATAATTTTTCAAAAGTACACTCTTAAGAGTTAGCATAAAGTTTTCCTGCTAAGTTTTGCTAAAGGTTTTGGCAAATGGCACTCCTTATGCTGTTGTTATTAAATAGCAAGCAGGAAAAGAACTTGGCAGGGTGGATGAACCATTAATTCACTCTTTTCATTTGTTAAACAAATACTCCCGGGGTAGCCGGTGACAGAGCAGCAACATCAAGAACTGGCTTTCCTGGAGCTTAAGTTCTAATGCGATAAGGAGAGACAAACACACCTTGTCCGGAGGTGCTAAGCTCTGTGGGGCAGCGTGTCTGTTATTCATAATCATCGTCGCCGCTCCCATCTCTAGGATCGCACCACACTTGACAACCGCCAAAGCACTTTCCCGCTCATTATTTCCTTCTTGACATCACAGAGAGGACAGATCTGTTGAAGTAGATAGGAAAATGGAAATTCAGAGAGGTGGGGCCCGGGACGCAACAGCAGGCCGGTGGGCTGGTGGTCAAGCACAGTGTTTTGGCTTCGGAAACACGAGTGCCCCCCAAGGAAGATCTGACAAGGAGACAGAGAAGTCTTTTCCACTCGTCTGTTGCTTTGCATTTGCAAACAAATTGGCTTGCATCTAAAGTAAAACCCAGGCAACAATCAAGGAACGGTGCATTTTGCCACTTCTATCCCATGAATAAGAAGGGCTTTGGTCCCAATACAAGTAGGTGCAGGAATAAACGGCAGGTAAGGAGAGGATCCTTTGAGGTGGAAAGATGTTGAACTCAAACCTGGCCTCTTCTTTTTTTTTTTTTTTTTTAATTTTTTTTTTAACATTTATTTATTTTTGAGACAGAGAGAGACAGAGCATGAACGGGGGAGGGGCAGAGAGAGAGGGAGACACAGAATCGGAAGCAGGCTCCAGGCTCTGAGCCATCAGCCCAGAGCCTGACGCGGGGCTCGAACTCACGGACCGCGAGATCGTGACCTGAGCTGAAGTCGGACGCTTAACCGACTGAGCCACCCAGGCGCCCCAAACCTGGCCTCTTCTTATGAGCCTGGAGGACACCATAAGTAAATCCTCTGGGGTGGGGTAGGACCCAGAGGGACCCATACATGGACTTCTCACTCTCTGCTCCCAAGCTCCTTCACTGCCTGGGGGAGGCTCCCTCAGAGAGCTGCCTTTTTGATCCTGAAACTTATAGGTTTGGAAGGGATTGTATTCCTTCCAAAGCAACTTCTTCAGCAACTAATTCTAAGTACCACAATGAGTATGGAATCAATGAATATTCATTACGTAGCTAGATAAATGGATGATTTTAATAACATAAAACTTATTTTACATTAGAATGCATCCCTATGAGCCCCCCCCCCCCGTATTATTTCTGCCTTCATTTGCAGATCTCTGCCAATAAAAAAGTGTTTCGCTAGAGCACATTCTTTTTGTTCAGAGAAAAGTATTCCTTTATTTTTGGAAAACAAACAGAACTGGGGACTTCGGGAAACTTCTTGCTACTGACTCATCGTATGTGCGCGATCGTACTTTGAAGTAGAAAGTGCAACTCTTTTAAAATGCTCATTGGAGCCCTGCAGTCCTATCTTACTCAGTTGGTTCAAAGGTAGAGTAAATAGCTATTGAATTTAAAGGCGACAACTTCTGACCCCAAGGTCTGTCTGAAATTCTAGAACTGGACGTGCTATAACACCGATACACTATCTTTCCTTAAAATTCAATATAGGCGTTTCCATTTGGCTTAGCTGATAATTTTTGGGTCCATCTATCTACCGGGCTTGTTTGAAAAGCTGGCTTTGTTTGGAAACGTAATCTTGGAGATTTTTGTGAGGACAGTCTACAGGATGAGAAGACAAATGAGGATTCCAACACTTAGGCTACCTTCACTTTCCTTTGGATCATGTGACATTGGAAGGAAAGCGGCTCTCTGGAGAGCTGGTGGACTCCTTTGCATTTACAAAATGTTATCCTTACTGTTGCTTATGTTTTGTGCTGATTGAGTTAGTAAAAAATAAACACAGAGAGGAAATTCAATTGGCAATAGGATCCCAGCAAGGAGAAACAGAGGCGGTATCTGGGGATTGCTGTTGTCTCTTCAATACAGAGCCGTGTCAAGGAAGACAAAAAAGTATCTCCTTTGACATATATCTATGCTCATTTTCGTTGTTGCAAATACGATTATAATTATGACTATGCTTCTGTCTTTCCAGACACCTCTCAGGGAGGTGACAATGTATTTTGCGTAGCGTTAGAGCAACTGACGCCAGGCGTTAGCAAAATGTTTTTCTCAGGCGCTGAGGCCCCTCATTCAATGAATGGGTAGTGGGGCTGCTGGTTTTCGGAAATTGGCCCTTCCTTTCCGGCTGGCGTGTTTCAGAGTGGCTGTTATCTGGGAGAGACCTATTCATTTAATGAAAGGGTGAAGTCATTGGGTGCCCCCACCCTTCCTATACTTACAATGCTGAGATCTTTCCTACCAGCATCACATGCCAAAATCTGGTGAGAGTGGAGTCCACCAACCAAACTAAACCAGGAGACTTCTCTTCTGGAGAAAGTTGACTTCATGCTCATGTGCAGACAGCTGAAGACAGCGTGTGGGGGACTGGCTTGGAGAAGGAAGATTGCAGATGCCCAGAATTTTCAAATAAATTAGAAAGCTGGGGGTCATCTAAATCCACCCAGTTGAGTCTCAAAAACAACAACAACAACAACAACAACAACAACAACAACTTCAACGTTACATAACCTACTTTTTCACCCATACCCAACGGCGAAGAAAAGAAGATTGTTTTTAAAAAGTTAAGCATTAAACGTAATAATCATGAGCTTTACCTGATACAGCAATTTCTCATTTTGGCTCAAATTATATAAGCCAGTGCTTTTTCCAAATTTGAATCCTCAAATCCTGCTTTTTATCTTCTCCAACAGGGAAAAACAAATAAATTTAAGGTTAGTATTCTGTGCCCCACCCCCCCCCCCCGACTCTCCTCTTTAGTGTTGATATTTCCTGATGTATCACTCACATATAGAACAGTGCCTGAGACGTAGTAAGTGATCAACATGTGTTTTTTAATAAATTAATTACTTAAAAAGTTGATGCCTTCTTCGTGCCAGGCATTTGAGGACCACTAAGATTACTCCCCTGGAGTCCTTATTCCCAGTGAAGCTCTACAGGTTAAAAGAAGAAGTAATAAATGTAAATAAATTAAAAGCATACAAAATGAAAAGTAACTCATAGCACTGATAATTTACATACATCACCTCCCTTAACCTGAACAATCCAAATAAGTAGGTACTCTTATTATCCCTACTTTACAGATAGGAACAGAAACTAACCAGGATATCTTTATAAAGGAGACACATTTGAAATAAACTTTACAAGATAAGCAGGATCTAGGTGTTTACGGATAAAACGAGAGTCCAGAACTGTGAATGGTTTGTGATTCTACCTGCTTGCAAGCTGAGTGAGCCTCCTCCAGTTGTATGAATGCAGTCTAAGACACGAGATTCCAGGGTCAGAAATAAAGGACAGTTTATTACTCAGCAATAGAATGCTTCTATGTCTAAGTATGGGCTCCAATTATGAGTTCGGCCACTTGTCTATTTCCCACCCATCTGTGGGTCGCTGCAGTGACGGTACCCAACCTCATTTGCCCCACACAAATCTGTTATTCTTTCACGATTGTTCCCAAATGGGGAACCAGAACAATAGGTCTAGTTACATGTCACCTCAGCACTTGGAAGAAAGTTTGCAGGCAAAAGTATGTTTCTGGTGGCAAGGAAATCACTGTGGGTTAATTCTAAGTTCCCCCAGAATTGAGTTAACCTGCTACTAATAATTTTAACATCCTTTATACTGGAGTAGGGGAGAAGAAAAAAGGGGAAAGGAACATTTTCAAAGACATGGTGGGGTTTTATGCTCATTTAACTGTATTAGCCTACATGGGCCATCATAACAAAATACCATAGCTTGGGTGGCTTAAACAGAAGAGATTTATTTTCTCACAGTTCTGGAGACTGGAAGTCAAAGATTAAGGTGCCAGCAGGTTGATGTTTAGTGAGAATTCTCCTCCTTAGTTGCAGAAGATTGCCTTCTCTCTGCTTACAGGGTCTTTCCTTGGTGCATATGCACAAGGGAGAGAGGTCAGTGGAAAGGAAAGAGAAAGGGTATGAATGCATTCTAGTGTCTTTTCTTATATGGACACTAATCTTATCAGATCATGGCCTCACTTTTATGACCTCATTTAACTTTACCTCCTAAAGAACCTATCTCCAAATACACATTGGAGGTTAGAGTTTTAGCATAAAAATTTTATTTTATATTTTATTTTATTTTTATTGTTTATTCATTTTTGAGAGAGAGACAGAGAGAGGCAGAGCATGAGTGGGGGAGGAGCAGACAGAGAGGGAGACAGAGTGCAAAGCTGAGCTGTCAGCACAGAGCTCGATGTAGGGCTCGAACTCGTGAGCTGTGAGATCATGACCTGAGCCAAAGTTGGACGCTCTACTGACTGAGCCACCCGTGTGCCCCTTTAGCATACAAATTTTAGGTAGGGCAATTCAATTCAGATCATAGCAATATCATGCAAACCTCAACTAACACCAGAAGGTCTTGATTCCCATTCTATAGGGAAGGAAACGGGCTCAGAAAGGTTCAATGAACTGTGCAAGGTCACAAAACTGATAACTGGAACAGGTAGAGATTGAAACCAATCTTCTGGCTTCAAAGCACATTTTGACTTCAATGTCAGACTGCCATCAACGGCCATTTGCTAATATCTCCTGTATATTGACTACTTACCAAGAGTCAGCAACCCTGTTGAAGGACTTGACAACATTATTTTTTAATGCCTCGACACCAAAGGGAAGGCACAGAAAAGTTAAATCACTTGCCAAAGAGCACAGTGAGAAAGTAGAATGACAAAAAACCTTAAATCTAAATTCATTTTATTCCGATGTCAACCTTTTTGTTCTGTTTCTCTACAGTGGATTTTTGGTCTTGGTCAATTACTTGCTAATCAATAATTTAATTAGAATGCATTCTAAACCGGTGTACTTCAAGCCTTATGAAACTCTGGAAATTTTTAACATGAAAAAAAAATCCACAGAACATTAACCAGGGTGAAAAGTTTTAATATATGCAAAGGCATGTATTGATATCAAAATCAAACTTATATTGGTTTATGCCTGAAATTCCACATTAAAGGGAGGCCAGTATGAATTGTAATCACACGGAAAAAATATTAATTGGTGTGGGGACTTCAGGCCAGGAGCGTTTCCGTAAAATGCCTTTGGTTTCAAAGTTGTGGCTGGTGCAGTTAAAGTGACGTCTTCCACCCAAAGGGGGCAGCACGTATATTATTGCTTTTGGTGTGCTTTTGACTGCATTTAACATAGCTTGAAGCTTTGAGAGCTTCGAGAGACCTGAAAGATCCTCTAGGGTATCCCCATCGTTTTGAAACAGAGGAAGCGGAGGCCGAGAAATTATCTGTGACCTGCTGAACACCCCACAGCTTTTTCAAAACAGGGCCCGAACCAGAATCCGAGGTCCCCGACTTTCAGCTCTGTCTTCCTATGGGAAGCATGCCTCAACTTAGTAACAAATTCACAGCTGATGGGGGGACGATGAGAGAGTAAAGTTGAGTTTAAAAGAGGAAAGGAAGAAGGCAGGAAGGAGAGGAAGAAAAGAAAGGAAAGAAAGAAAGGCACTTAATTTGGGAAAAAAAACACGAGCTGCAAACAGAGCCTTGAAGCATGAAACCTCAAAAGTGTAATTGCGTCTGCAAAAGAGATCACGTGTTCCAGGGAATAGTTAGGAAACCCCTGCCCTGCACAATATCAAATCTATCTGGGCCAGGTTTCCCAAGTCAGCCACACCTGGGTGCTTGGTAGGAAGGCCGGGTCCCCAGCCCTCTTTCTTCCCGAATTGCTGAATCAGAATCTGCATTTTACAAGACACCGAAGACATTCACAGGCACATTAAATAAAGTAGGAGAAACACTGGTCCGGAATCTAGATTCTTGTCTACAGTGTGGGGTTCCCCAAGGGTGGTCGCTGGACCAGTAGCATCAGCAATTAAATCAGCATCTCCGCGTGGGACTCAGCGATCTGTTTATGACAGCCTTTTCAGTGACTCTGAGGCATGACGAGGTCGACAAAGCACTGCTTTGAACTTTGCTGATTTCTTTGCTTTCACAAGTCCTACATCTCTGTTAACCGTATCAGCTGGGCTTGCTCTAAATTGTTTTTTATCCAGATGTCACCTCCCACCTTCTTCCCTTCTGCCTGATTAAAGGGTCTATTACAGAAGACCTATTCAAATGGCTTTGCTCCTAGTTGCTGGCTTAATTCTTTATACACACACACACACACACACACACACACGCACATATGTATTCTGGTAAACAACCAATTTCCTGGTTAAGATACCACTGGAGCCCTTGGATGTAAGTTAAATAAAGAAAAATAGATATTAAAAAAACACTATATGCTAACTCAGATGCAAATTTAAAAAATAATAAATAAAATAAAATATGAAAAAAAAAAGATGCCACTAGAGCCATTAGCTAGCTGGGGGGGGGGGGGGGGGGGCTGACATTTCCCGAAATGGGACCACTCAGACTTTCAGAATTTCCCAAGGTGGACCTTGTGATAAGATCTGTCCTCACTTTGTTCTGGCCCCAGGCCTGTCTCCACGTGCAGAGATGGATGCCTGCCACCGCCTGGTGGCTCCGAAGCCACCAAAAGCCATAAATCTTCTGTAATAATTACTGAATTGGGGCAGCCTTCAGAAGATGTAAGGCACAATTGCTATTAATATTTTGTTGTTGTTGCTGGATATTACAGAAAGACCCAACTGGGCATCAATTTAAAAAAAAAAAAAAACCCTGGAACACACAGTTTATTTCCTCTTGCATAAAATGGGAATAGAATTGCCCCGTCTACCTCATCCTGATGTCAATAGAATCAAATGAGCTTACACATGTAAAAGAATTTTATAAATACGCTCTTACGCGTGTAGATATGCTTATGTGGCGATATGTGCCAGAAAGGTTGCTATTATTATAAAGTTATCGTTAAATATTAGTATTTTCTGTACTGTGGATTTTCAGAGCTTCTCTTCTGTATCCCTTGCAAAACTGATAAACAACCCAGAGGTTCTGTGGTTGCAACTCAAGCGGGGGTTGGTAAGCTCGTTCTATAAAGTGCCAGACGGTAAACATTTTGGCTTTGTAGGGCCACATGGATGCAAATACTCTGCAAATACTCTGGCTGGAGAATAGCCATCGACACTACATAAACTAACGGGCATGACCGTGCTTCTGTAAAACTTTATTCACAAAAAAATGGTGGCAGGCAGAATTTGACCCTGTAGTCTGGTCACTCCTGACCCAAAGTCCTGGCTTGAGTGCTCACCCTTCCGGTAGGTTTCTGCAGTGTTTGAGAGTGCAGTGTTTCATTTTCTGCCTTTTCTCACAAAGAAAGATAAACCTAATAGTATCCTCTACCCTCAATCACCCCCGACCCCCAAATAAGTAATGTGGAGTTGTGAGAAACATAGGCTGCCTTCCTGTTCGGTTACTTCTTTGGGTGAAGCCCAAAGAGACGCTCATCCCAAGCGGACAAAGCCAACTTCGCATGGCTTAGGGTCTAGAGAGCATCCCCAGCTGAAGTCTATTATAGCAACAGTAAGGCCAGATATTTTAGAGCTGGAAAGCTAAAGTCATCGACCGCTATGGCAAGTGATCCTGTTTTATGGAAGAAAAACAGCCACCTTTCTTCACCCTATGCCTGTAATGCCGTTGAAAAAAACCAAGATTAGAGCTAGCAGGTTGAAATAATGCAGAATTGATCACCTGTCTGTGCTCCATAGCTCATGGTGCACTGTCCCACTTTGTCAAAATTCAGCAAACAATGTGGCAAATGTGACATAATAGCAGGACACATTTCCTGAAACGCGACCTAACAAAGACACGTTTTAAAAATATTTCCTTTTGAGTTTAGAAACCAAAAAGTTGCTTTGAATTCCTCACCAGGTGAGCCAGGCTGTGTGAGTGCAGGAATAAAGTCGTAAGAGAAAGTCCAAGGAATATTTTAGAGAAATAACACTCGTGGTAAATAATAGCTCGTGTTTGTTTCCCATTTGCCATGCGCTAGGTAGGGCCTTATATTAATTAACTTATTAAACTTTACAGTACCTCTGTGAACTCTGTAGTATTATTTTTTGTTTTATTACAGGTGATAAAGCCAAGGCTAAGAGGGATTACCTAATCTTCCAAGGCTCCCAGATGGTAAATCCTGCCCCAGCCAAAGCTTAAACCACAGTCTAAGACTGCCTTGGGTATAATCAAGGCAAGAGATGAGAAAGCTCCTTCAAAACAAGAATTTGCAAAGGGGATGGTAAGGACAGGACCTGTATATCTCTGAAGCTACAAACTGGGAGACGTGTCCACTGTGATGGCGACTTGAGGAACTGGTGGTCCAGAGTCGCATAGGGTGTTGAATGTCCAGAGCCCAGGTCTCCTGATCGCATTTCCTGGACTTTCTCACGCTCTCCAGACCACCTTGAACCATCTTTTCCTTCTACAAGATGCTGAGAGATTTGAGAGGAAATATATCGGCTGGCAATGCCTGCTGGTCTCATTCAGTCGCTTTTTGTTGTTTAATTTTTGGTCTTCTTGAAGTATAGTTGACAATCTTTATTAATTGCGGGTGTGCATCAGAGCGGACGTGCGATTCTGTTTATTATGCAGTGCTCACTATGTCATCGCCATCTGTCACCATACAATGTTATTACAATATTATAGACTACGGGCGCCTGTGTGGCTCAGTTGGTTAAGTGTCTGCCTTGGGCTCGTGTCATGATCTCGCGGTTTGTGGGTTCGAGCCCTGCGTTGGGCTCTGTGCTGACAGCGTGGAGCCTGCTTTGGATTCTGTCTCCCTCTCTCTCTGCCCTTCCCCCTGCTCATGCTCTTTCTCGCTCTCAAAAATAAATAAGCATTAAAAAATATATACGTATAAAAATATTATAGACTATACTACCAAATCTTGTCTAATATGGCTTGGGGTAGGAAAAGGGACAAGATCCCAATTCCCTCCCTCTTTTTAAAAATTATTTCTCCTTTTTAATTCTTTTTTAGTTCCCACAGAGATGCATAGCTTTGTTCTGCTATGAGAATGAAGCCAATATTTGTTTATTGTGTTTTAGCAGAGAGCCAAAATTGTGCATAATTAAACTCAAGAAGATAGAGTGCTTTGTCCAAATGGGAAAAGAGCTTTGGAAGCTGAAGTGCCGGGCGCCATAACGGTTCCTGCTTGTTACTCTTGAGCTTGGATCTCGCATGTTGAAAGGCTGCTCTGGAATGCAAAGCCCATGCTGTGAAGCGACCGTCAGAACACGTGCTTTGTTTTTCTGTGTTTAGGACATTTCCTAAGTCATCTAAGGTGTTTTGTTTGTTTGTTTGTTTTTGGTGAGATCAAATTCTTAAGAAGGGATGGAAACAAACCTTTCCCATGTACTGGACATACACTTATCATCTCATTTATTATCTATCTATTTATTTTTAAAGGTTTTTATTTTTATTTTTGAGAGAGAATACGTGAGCCGGGGAGAAGAGGAGAGGGAGAAAGAGAGTGAATCTCAAGCAGGCTCCACGCTCAGAGCAGAGCCCGATGCGGGGCTCGATCCCACGACCCCAGGGTCATGACCCGAGCTGAAATCAAGAGTCAGACGCTCAACCAACTGAGCCCCACCCAGGCGCCCCTGTATCATTTAGTCTTTACAGTACTACTCCCTCACGGGCATGGCGGTTTAGGGCAAGCTGCCTAGAGCTGCCTAACGTGACAACACTAGGATTTGAACCCAAGGCCTTTCAGGTCCCAAACTGTGCTCTTTTCCCCACTGTTCTCTTCTCCTACTTCACCAGACAACAGCTTGTCATCGTGGGTGGCAGGATTGGGGGATTAAAAAAAAATGGCATCTTCAGAAAAAAACTATCTTGTTCCAGAGAAGCATGTGAATAGGATACAAAGCTCTACAGAGAATAACACGGCGGAAAACAATGACAACTACAGCAAGAGGGAAATGAGGTTAACATGAATTTTTAACGGATTTATAGAATGCTTCAGAATTTGCAGGCTGATTTACCTACTTGATCCTACTCACTCTCCCCTTAACAGATCTGAGAGGAAAGCCGGGGAGGTGTGGTTTTGCCTAAATTGACAAAGCTTAGCCGAGCTTACGTGTCCCTCCCCCCATTTTCTTCTCACCCCACGTCCCACCCCTCTCACTCCATGCTTTTCCCATTAGTTTGAATTTTATCATCTGGAAATTGTCCAACGTCAGTTGACTGCGGTGATTACAGGACTGACAATTAGGTGGCGATATTTCGACCCACCCATGAGCTGAGAGACCCGTCCTAGCTCTCCCGACAGCATCGGTGTGTGTTCCAGAACAGCTTTCCAACACACGTCTTGTAGCTAGTAAACAGGAGTGTTGGCGTTAGAGCTCAAGGACTTCAAATCCTCCCAGAGCCTTGTCTACACCACGCTGTTCATAGACTGTTGTGTTTTTAGATCTTTCCATTTCTTTCTGTAAGAGGCTGGATTCAGTAAAGGGTAGAAATAAGCCTTCATCTTAATTTTTATGCGTTGAATCTTTCGACAAAGAAAATGTGGTATGTTTTATGCCTTTTCCTTGTATGGTGCAATGGTGACCTTTTATTTCCTTCCTTGGTGTATTCAGCATACTAACCTCCTGAATGATTCCTTCCCAGGGAGACTTGAGTTCTGTCATGCTTTTGACTACACTTGAGATAGGATGGTTGCTGCTGAGACAACTTAAATTGTTTTTTAAATTTATACATGGGATATAGGATTATACTCACTGTGGAAAAGAAGATCAAGGAATACGAAGACAGAAACCAATAGATATGCACTCCCCCTACCTTGATCCTATTTTCCTTCTTTAAAAAAATTTTTTCTTAATGTTTATTTATTTTTGAGAGAGAGAGAGAGAGAGAGAGAGAGCAGGGGAGGGGCAGAGAGATATGGAGACACAGAATCTGAAGCAGGCTCCAGGCTCCGAACTGTCAGAACAGATCCCGACGCGGGACTTGAACCCACGAGCCATGAGATCATGGCCTGAGCCGAAGTCTGATGCTTAATTGAGTGAGCCAGCCAGGCGCCCCCTAACCCCCCCCATTTTCCTTCTTAGAGGTCATCCATGGTAAACAGCTTGAGGTGCTTGTCTTTAAGACTTTTTTTTCCTGTGCGTTATATAAGTAGTGTTTTCAAAAATCACTTGGCCCTGGTTTTAACTATGGCCTCTCATGGCACTTAGTGAAATTTTAACAACACCCAAAGTTATACACCCTGTCACAGAGACACAGTGATGGTACGGTTAGAAGATTATCATCATGTAATTTAAAATGTGCGACTCTTTCCCAGACTACCCTGGCTCGAGCCAACAAATACTTAATATATGTTAAAAGCTTACTGCATTGTTTTAATATATTGTTGTATACTGCATGTATATTATAATACATTATGGATCTTATACGTGATGCATGTATAATTATATATATATAAATCCTGTACTTATCCTGAGAAGAGTTTTGTAACCTTTTTTAAATTTTTTTTTTTAACATTTATTTATTTTTGAGACAGAGAGAGACAGAGCATGAACGGGGAGGGTCAGAGAGAGGGAGACACAGAATCTGAAACAGGCTCCAGGCTCTGAGCTGTCCGCACAGAGCTGGACGCGGGGCTCGAACTCACGGACCGCAAGATCATGACCTGAGCCGAAGTCGGCCACTTAACCGACTGAGCCACCCAGGCGCCCCGTAACCTTTTTTAATGTTAATACTTTGATGTCAACCTGAAGGAAGTCACACAATGTCTGCGATCCTGTTTTCGAGATCCTTACTTATTAGCAAACCATGAGCCTCAAGAACGGGATACGGCCTCCGCAGAGCACTGGCTTGGGAAACAGGCTGTGGCTTTGCCTCTGTTAGGGTGGTTGCACACTAGCGAAGCGACCGGATCCCACGACATGCAGAGGCCACTCTGATCTTGTCTTCGAAAGGAGGAGGCCAATTGGTAAAGTCCTCATTTGATCCCACTTGCTGGCCGGGTCATGCAGTGGTCTTGGCCAGGCTGCCTGACCGTCTACTCTCCTTAGTCTGTGTGCTGCCTGCCCCCTTTCCCCTGTAGGGCTCAGGTGCTCCTGAAGAAGGACAGTATACAAGCGGATGTGAGAGGGCGTATGCAGAAGGCATCCACAGCGGGAGGGGGTGTTATAGGCAAAAATCTCTGATCCAAACAGCAAGCAATGCGTTTCCTTCCACACCCAAACGTCTTCCGTACCTCCAAAGATGGATAAAGACGATGTGGTATATCTATATGATGGAGTATTACTCGGCAATCGAAAAGAATGAAATCTTGCCATTGGCAACTACGTGGATGGAACTGGAGGGTATTATGCTAAGTGAAATTAGTCAGAGAAAGGCAAAAATCATATGACTTCACTCATATGAGGCCTTTAAGAGACAACACAGATAAACATAAGGGAAGGGAAACAAAAAATAATATAAAAACAGGGAGGGGGACAAAACACAAGAGACTCATAAATATGGGGAACAAACAGAGGGTTCCTGGAGGGGGTGTGGGAGGGGGGATGGGCTAAATGGGTAAGGGGGGCTAAGAAATCTACTCCTGAAATCATTGCTGCACCATATGCTAATTTGGATGCAAATTTTAAAAATGAAAAATAAGTAAATAAATAAATGAGTCTTTATAGCTCTGTGATCTTACATCAACTTTCTGAGCATTAGTTTACCTATAAAATGAGTGGGTCAGACTCATTAGAAAAATTCCAAATCTAACCCCCCCTCTATATTACAGGAAAGAAGTATTTATTGCTTACCTATTGTGTTTATATCTGTGTGCATATTTCATATGCAGACAATCTCGGGCTTCTTTCCTAGCCACCCACTAAATTCTGCCTGAGTCAAGGAGTATCTGAAACATCTCAAATGGCGTGACATTTCTCAGCTTGCAAAATTATCCAATTCATTAAAATAATTTGGGCTTTTTTATTAACAGAAAGTCATTTCACCCACAAATGAGGATAATTGGATGCTTTTCACAAGAGAAAGAAAGGCAGCTTTTGCCACCTTGCCTTGCTGCTGAAAAATTAAACTCCGTAGTATGTGAGGAAATGAGATTACTCCCAGAAAAATATCATTTGCTCTGGAAACTGTTCATATGTCACTAGCTGCAAATTCTGTCAAATTGCTACCTTCTCAGTAGCACATGGAGAAATGAATCAACAGTGGTGATTCTAAATGGGGAGTTAGAAAGTGTGTGTAACGCCAATGAAATAGGTGATTTCTCTGGTGGTATTTATTTGTGGGAGTCTGAATAAAGATACTACTTTGTAAGGCAAAAGGAATTTTGCATGTGTGATTAAGGATCTTAAGATGGAGAGATTATCCTGGACGATTCGTGTAATCACAGGTGTCCTGACAAAGGCAGGCAGAGGAGGTGTGACTCTAGAATAGATGTGACGACGGAAGGAGTAGGCTAGGGTGACGTGGCTGCAAGCCCAGGAATGACAAGTGACACTAGGGAGAACTGGCAGCCTCTAGAAACTGGAGAGGCAAGGAACAGATTCTCCTGTGGAGTTTCCAGAAGGACCCGACCCCGCTGGCACTGTGATTTTAGTCTTTTTGTTCTTTGTTTTTTTAGTTTACTTATTTTCAGAGAGAGAGAGAGAGAGAAAGAGAGAGAGAGAGCAGGAGAGGGGCAGAGAGAGAGGGAGAGAGAGAGAATCCCAAGCAGACTCTATACCAGCCGCACAGAGCCCGTCGCAGGGCTTGAATTCATGAACTGCGAGATCATGACCTGAGCCGAAATCAAGAGTCGGATGCTTAATCAACTGACCCACCCAGGGTCCCCCATGATTTTACTTCTATAAGACTAACACTGGACCTCTGATCCGTCAGAGAAGAAATCTGTGTTGTTTTAAGCTACTAAGGTTATGGTGATGTGTTACAGGAGAAACAGTAAGCTGATACATTCATTTTATGGCTTTATTGTTTATTCAACAGTTTGATTCCAGGAAAAAGGGTGACAAGCATCTTTCGGGCCATAAGGAGCCATTTGGTTGAATGTTCTTGGAATTCCTTTGGTTGGTAAGCTTTGTAATGGGAATCTCTTTCTGAGGGCCCAATCTTCAAACAGCAAATACCACACTGGGTATTCGGGCTTCGATATATGAAATGGGGGTGGGGGGGGGTCACAATTCAATTCACAGAAGGAACTAATTGTAATACTTATGGCGGTTCTCTTTTTGGGAATGTTTATACCCTGGTCTGGAAAACATTAAGTGGTAAACATTGACGGATTAATGGGAATAAGAATATTGATAGCATTGGGGTTTGAGAATTCTTACCTCCAGAGATGAAAAACTGGAAATATTTCTTTGTATGTCATTAGAATTCAGAAGATGCATTTCTAGAAAAAGCCCCAGCCGACACACAGTCCACGTCCAATTCATGGCGACACAAGTTAGGACTGTGGGCGCGTAATCTCTTTGCAGATGCAGTTGGCTTGGTGAATGCTTTCTATAAATGGACGTATTCGTCTTTGGACATAACACGCACGTATGTGAACATGTACAAATAAAGTGCTGTGTCCCAAAATGATGAACTTCGTTGTTGAACTACTTATTTAGGCCTCACGAATCCCATGGTTAAAGAAAAAAAGTTACGTTAGTAGCTCCTGATAAAGGGAGCATATATTCTACGGGCACAAGTGAATAAAGAGGGTAAGAATGCTTGGATCGTTGCCTCCTGCAAGATTGTCTTTGTTGGGAGTTATCTCCAGTCAGTTTATAGGCATACATGAACATAGAATGCTGTCGCACGAAAGTGAACACGTGAAGCTCTCTGCAGAAACCAAGTGTTCTAGGAATCCTTCCTCTTATCTAACGATCACCCGTCACAAGACATTTTGCTGGAGTTTGAACCTTCGAATAGAAGACAAAAGTCGTACATAGATTCTTACAGTGACAAACAAGAAAGAAGGACATAAAGTATAAGATGTTCTCTGAGGTTTAAGTACTTTTCTTACCGATGACCTACAATATAAGGTTATGCAATTTGTGTGAGTTGTCTGTGTTAATATATATATAGTTCAGGTATACATGATATATATAATATTGTAGATACTATATATGTCATATATAATATTGTAGATATTATGACACATAATATTGTAGATATTATATGACACACACAATATTGTAGATATATCATATACAATATTGTAGATATTATATATGACACATGTAATATTGTAGATATTATATATGACACATGTAATATTGTAGATATTATATATGACACATGTAATATTGTAGATATTATATATGACACATGTAATATTGTAGATATGTCATATACAATATTGTAGATATTATATATGACATATGTAATATTGTAGATATTATATATGACATATATAATATTGTAGATATTACATATGTCATATATAATACATACATGTTTTAATGGAGCAAAGAAACCTTCCAGTCTTAGTGGGAGGGATATTAGGAAAGATTCCATTTCAGAGATTCTAGGGAACCTAGTCAAGGTCTGCTGCTGCTGAGGGGGTATCTTGTCTTCTTGTAGCCAAAATCTACTCTTTTGTGAAAAGTGGGTATTTTGAGGACAATCATTAAACTGCTTTCTCAGGCAGGCTCCACTTGTCAACCCTTGTTGCAGACATTTTTCGAGGTTTGTCTGTCTGTCTTCTCAGGGTTTGTCTGTTCTCAGAGGCATATTGGCGCCCAGCTGGTGTGCCAGTATTCACGGCAAGCGTTCAGGTTAACCTCAGGCCAGTCTCTGCTGGGTTGACTCCAAATCAGTGCGACTCAATAGAAATATAATGTGAGCTACATATATAATTGTAAATTTTCCAGTAGCTACGCTAAAAATGGCAAAAAAAAAAAAAAAGAGGGGTGCCTGTGTGGCTCAGTTGGTTAAGCGTCTGACTTCAGCTCAGGTCATGATCTCACGGCTCGTGGGTTCAAGCCCCGCGTTGGGCTCTGTGCTGACAGAGGGGTTTTCAAACACTTCTTTTGCATACTTCGGGCTGGTTTTCCAGAGGAATTTGGATTGAGGATAATAAATGCTTGTTTCAAATGGCAATTATTTCTCGAGCCAAATGGGATTCGAGCAATATAAGGGCACAGACAGGCAAATGAAAATTGTGAAATAAGCAACTTCATTTTTTCAATAAATATCTATTAGGGCAGAAAGACGAGCCAGAATCTATGCTAATTGTTAGGAGAATACAAAGAAACATAAGACTTAGTCTCTGTCCTTAAGATGCTTAAAGGTAATTAGGAAGATTAAAATAATCAGTCATGATAATAGCTCCCCTTTATGGAGCACTTATTCCCTTCTGCAAACTATGCTAACCGCTTTATATAGATTATTTCACTTAAGGATCCTCGAAATCCTAGGAAGTAAATAACTGGGCAATGGTCAAAGCTGAGATTAAATAGGATTTAGAGAGATACTGAGATTCACGGCCTCTCCTTTGTCCAAGAGTAAAGAAAGCAGACCATAGGAATAGACCTTTTTATTTAGAATAGAGCTACATAAGTGGCCACTTAGTTTTACATACTATAGTATTGTGATGCTGTCTTCTTTTTTTTTACTGGACCAACACTGCCGCTCCCCTAGATATTTGGTATACAAAGCTGGTCTGGGAGGAGATGGCCCAATTTACCTAGAAGTTCAAGGTTATTCTGAGGAGGAAGGGACAAATAGTAGCCCTACTTCCCATATATTTATATAAATATTAGGGTAGATCAGTGGGTCCCAAGCAAGACGCTCTGGTTGGCAAACTGAATCAGAGATAGGTGTCTATGTGTTTGATCAGAGTGAGAAACCAAAAATTATGCCTGGTTGCTTATGAAAATGCCAGAGTTATGACATACTTACTTCGGTGCCCAAAGTCTCAGTTCCCCAGAACAAGGAAAAGCAGGTGAGTGGGGAGCTTTAAAATATATATTAACTGAATAGTCTCTGGGATAATCAGAAGCAAAGCAATCTGGAGATTCTCAAACCCACTGTTCCCCTAAGTTATTTAGTGAGGTACGAAGAGGAAAATATTACATATAGTATTTGGCCTAAGCATCTTGTGAATTAATGTTCCATAGAACGCTAGTTTAAGAAATGCTGCGAGAGATCTGTTCAAATTAGGGCTACCTTCCTCCCATTCCCCAACCCTGCAACACATGTGTATTAGTTTCTATACAAAACAAATATAGGAGGGCTACCTAATATTTACATCTCAGAATCCAGTTAAAAGATGACTTCAACTGGGACAGGTAGAGCCATAATTCCCCATTTACATGCTGAAATTTGGATGAGGGTAAATTATGAAAAAAAAAACAAAAAACAAACCACAAATATATAAATAGCGGGTCTCAGAGCTCTATTTCCATGGCAGTTCATGTAAAGAAAGCCATGTATTTTCAATGTGGGAGAGTCCACTGTGAAACAACGACATCATGCCTGACTCCAAATATCGTGTAAATTTTGGTGGCTCTGGGAGTTCCCTCTGAAGCCCTGCTGTTGTGTCCCGCGTGGGCCCCACTGTTGGTGGCAGATTTAAGAGGGAAGTTATAAAACCGTAGCAATCCCACGCACTATGCAGCATCATTTGTTGGCAAACGGGGTGTGACGGAACTCATTTTTCCAGGATTCTCTTCACTGTGTGGTTCTGCGTGAGAGCTGGCCAAAGGAAAGTTCTTCCAGGAGACTTGGACGGTGCGAGTCAAGGAGCCGCCATTGCCCTTTGAAGGCCGTGGTGTTAGATGTGCAAGACTTCGAGACGACTGGTTGTCCTCGTTTTCTGCTCTGTCTCTGCCTCTTCTTCCTGACTACTGGCCCTGTTGAGCAATCGAGGCCCCAGCCCGTCACTGGAGGCTGGAATGTCGACTCGCCATCTTTTCCCGTAGGTGTTTCTACAGCTCCCCCTTTGTGACGCTCCTCTTGGCAGTCAGGTGACCTTGGCCTCCTCTAATTTCCAACAGTTCCTTTTGACCTTCATTTCCTGGCTTCTCCTAGAGTCATGTAATTCTTATATTAGTGTACATATCCCACAGCTCGTGTCTGCTTCCCCGACCGAACCGTGACGTAACTGACGCTCTATAGTGTTTATTATTATTGTCATGTATCTGAGGAGTGCTTACTGTGTACCAGGCACCACTCCAAGAGCTTTGCATCTGATACTTAATTCATTGCTCCTGGCGGTCCCGAGAGAGTAAATACTATTACTACTTCCCTTTTACAAGTGAAGAAACGGAAACGCAGAGAAGTTGTGCCACTTGCTAAAGTCTCTTTAGTTAGTGAAGGGGCAGCACCGCGATTAAACAATGAATCTGATGCAGGAGTCCATGTGCTTAACCATTCCAGAGATGAGGCCGAGCAGATTCAGAGGGGGCCCGAGAAGCATGTCAGAAAAGGAATGGCTTTAAAAAAAAATGGAGATCTGATCTAAAAAACAATTCGCAGTACATATTTGTCAACGATCTCAGGAAGAGTGATAGGAGAAGGGAGTAAGCTTGTTTATTCCTATCCTGCCGGGAAGAACTGTAACTATTTGGTAGAAACTGGGGGGATGGGTTTTATTACTTTAAAAACATTCTAATTATTAATGTTGAAAAGTGAAATGTCCTGCCATGCTGATATTGTTTAACCAGGATGAAATGATTATCAGCCGAGAAGATGGCCAGGGGTGTTTAGATTCGTTATGAACTGAGTGCTCTTTCATTCATTCAAGAAATATTTCCGGAGTACCAAGCATTAGGCTTACACTGGATATAACAAAGCAGATACGGTACTACATAACATTCCCAGTCTAGTAGCTACAGATATGAAACCACAAAAATCATGCATTAATATGTACATACACTAAACATATAATACAGCCCGTGATGAGTACTCTCAAGGACAATTAGAGCACGGAAAAGAGGATATGACCTAATCAGTAGCTTCTGGAAGTCTTCCATAAGGAAACTACGTTGGGTCTAAATCTGCTGGCTAAACAAGAGTTTTCTGGGTGAATTGGTAGGATACAAGAGTACCAGGCACAGAGAAAGGCTTTTCATTGGCCCAAAGGCAGGAAAGAGAGTGGCATTTCCAAAAAAAAAAAAAACCCAAAAAACCCAGATGGCTGAAATGTAGAATGTTAGAAAGAAACGGAAATAATATTGCTCTAGGCAGGTAGATGGGACAGATTATGTAGAACATACTAGGGCGGATTATTGTCTTTAGCCAAAGGGGCCATGGGAGGATTTTAATTAGGGACTTGACATGAGAATCATAGATTACAAGCAGCACTTTGGACACAGTTGGAAGACAGGTTAAGAGTGAGCCATAGAAGAGTTGGATGGTTCTTAAGGTAGTTCAGGCATTAGAGACATGTGGAACTGGACAGAGATGGAGAGAAGTAAATAGATCCGAGATAGTTTTTAAAGGCAAATTCTATAGTGTGTTCCTGGGTCTGGGAAGTCACGGAGAGGGAAATGACAAAGATGAAGCCCAAAGTTCTGATTTGTACCACTGGTAACCTGGGCTTGAAATGCACTGAGATAAGCATGTCAGAGGAGGGTTGAATCTGGGGGTGGGACGTGGGGAGGGGGGATGGGATAGGAGACTATGAGGTCGGTTTTGCAAAGGTTTTATTGAACTGTTTGAAATGTCCAGTAGAGGTGTTAGGTAAGCAACTGGCTAGTTGGATTGGTGCTGAGGAAGGTGTGGACTGGAGATATTATCTGAGAAAACATTTGCGTGCAGATGGAGCGAGAAACCATGGGAGTAGGTGAGAGGGCTTGGGAAGGAGTGTAATGTAAGAAAAGAGGGGCCAGGGATCATCTGGAGGAACTCTAATATTAAAAAGCCTGATCGTAGAGGATGTGCGGGCAAAGGAGCCTGAGGAGTGTTGGAACAGTAGGAAGACACTCAGGACAAAGGTGGTGACTTGGAAACAAAGAACGAGGAAACATTTTCAAACGGTTAAGAGAAAACACTATATGATATCCGAGATGGCTTCTAGCTCTGAAACTTTCTTATTCTTTATTTTAGAAAATAGGCATGGACTTTTCCGTTGTATGATTCTATTTTGAATATCTCTCAGCGTGACCAATGTAGGTAGTCAAGAAAGCTTGACATTTGTATGGCGATTCCACATAGATATTATGTTGCCCCTCCCACAGCTGAGAAAGAATGAGGAATAGATCCTTCAGGTGTTTTCAAATACGGCAACTGAATTTCAGAAAATCAAATGTTTTGCCTAAGGTCGTAACTAGAAGAGATATTCTGACTTCTTGGCCATTTAAGTTTCTTTCTCTTCTACTATGTTTCTTCATAGATAGTGTTACATTAAACTTCAGCCAGTCTCTCTTTACGTTAGAAGAAATCCTAAATGGTTAATGTGTCTTTTAAAGCTCACAGCTTACCAGTTTTGAAGCTCTACTGGAGTGTGGCTGAAAATAAGTCTTAATAATTATCATTATTTAATCTCAAGAAATTTGCCTGGATTAAAATAACTAGTTTTTCTTAAAGAATAGTCTCTTTCTCTATATGTTACAGGTCAGCTCAATACTTTTGTTCTCTTAATTTATTGCCACGGAATCATGTGCTTGACCAACTCTACAGCTGATACACGAAGAGCTCTCCATTGGTGATGCCTACCATCAGTGTAACCAGTTGAAATGTTGACTTACGGCACTAATTTAGTAACTCATTTTGAACTCGGTGTCAACCTCATAGATGAATAAAAAACTAGAACAACTCTCTAATAGAAACAATGCAGGGCCCCTGGATGCTCAGGCAGTTAAGTGTTCTGACTCTTGATCTCAGCTCAGGTTTTGGTCTCAGGGTCGTGAGTTCGAGCCTTGTGTTGGGCTCCATACTGGGCATGGAGCCTACTTAAAAAAATAAAATTAAATTAAAAAAAGCCAAGATTGGTAATGAAAATGAATGGTACACACATAAAAGTCATGGTGATTTAAGAAATAATTCTCTTGACGTTAGCCATAACCTGTTGGGGACATTTCAAGAAACTCTACTTAAAGGTATTGAAGAGAATAAGTTAATCCAAAGAATAATTTACTATTTAAATCAGATGTGCCTATTGTCTTGGAAGCTAACTCAGTTCATTAAAACAAAAGAAACCAGAAATGAATAAGTTGCCAGCTTTTCATTTCAGAAATCGGTGATTAAACAAAGCTGTCAAATGTCACTCGGGTCTGATATTGTATAGCAATTATCTTATACATCAAAATATTTTAAAATCTCATACCTTAGGTCTTGTCATTTGTTTTTCTTTATTTTCATTGGGTCTGTAAAGTCAACTAATGATTCTCCTCTTCCTTCAGCCTGATAACCCAGAATCCCCTCCCACTCTTCCCTTTTCCTTCCATTCCAACATGGCCTCCCCCCAACACATGAAATTTGGAATTTAGCATTACCTTATTATGCTGCCTGCTTCCTTGCTCACCTCTTTTGAGTCATTCCCCCTCCCTCAGACTGACAATATTTCACGTTATTTATTTTCTCAGATTTTTTTCTCCGCTCATCAAATACCACACTTCGCACGAAATCAAGATAACACAGAAATGTAAAAGTCAGAAAATGATAGTTTCACTCACATCAATAGCCTCTATTCTATAAGAATAAAAAGAATGTATTTTGTCTTATGAGCATACGAAAGTCTTTATATTTTACATTCATTTTTCTGCAAATGAATTTTCTTCAATTGCATCATATTGATTAGTTTTTACATTCTCTATTTCAGCTAGAATTTATATAAAACTTTGTTAACATCTGCAGTAAACTCTGTTGAATAAATGAACTCGATATAACTCCCATGTTATGACATCTGAGAGGGCTTATAAGCACATATAATGACACATAATGGCAGAAAGCCACAGAATCCAAGGTCAATGTAAAACAGGCGTCAGCAAATTTTTTCTTAAAGGACAAGATAATATTTTAGGCTTTGTGGACCATACCGTCTTAGTTACAACTACTTAAGTCTGCTGTTATGGCGCTAATGCAGCCATTGACTATACGTAAATGAATGGATGTGACTGTGTGCCAATAAAACTTTATTTACAAAAGCAAGCGGTGGGCCAGATTGCCCCATGGGCCATAGTTTGCCGTCCCTAATGTAAATCGTTCCTCTTCCTAGTGTATCAGTCCATTCAGAGTTCACTTCTGCTGGACTCTTTTTGCTCTCTCTACTCTTCCTCCTCCCCTACATGTCTCGTAGACTCATGCATTGCTCTGTTTTGTTACTAGGGCCCCTAGTTCCATCCTAGAATGGTTGATTCAGAGCCAAAGTTTCTGTCCATAGGAATAAAGCTCTTCAGATTTTTCAGAGTAAACCAACAATTTCTGTCGCTAATATTTTTTGTAAATATAACTTTCTTAAAATCTTTACAATCTGGCCCTTCACAGAAAGAAATTGCTGCCCTTTGTTTTATAACTACTTTTGGATGCAGAATGGTTCTATTACCACGGAGGAACCCCCTTGTGCTACCCTTTTATATGGCATGCACCCCTCCACCCCTGTCCCTGTCACCTGGAAGCCACTACTCTATTCCCCGTCTCTAAAGTTTACAATCCCATCTTCTTTTCATCTTTGCATCCACATCCCTTACTATGAGTGCCTAAATATGCGTTGAACAAATGAGTGGAAACAACGTTAAATGTTCCTTTTTAAAGTTGAAGACGAAGAAGAAAAAAAAAAAAAAAGAATATCTTATATTAACAAACTTCTGATTGTTTGAAAATTATAATTAGGGTATGAAAACGAAACCACTTAACGCTACCATTTTGTAAAATAGTGTTTTCCGAGGATGTAAATGAAGTGCTCAGAATAGCGATCGACATGGGCCTAGGACGTCACAGTGGCCTCCTTGGAGGGCTCGCTAATTGTGTTATACGGGAAGTGTGATCCTGGCACTTCACAATGGGTGATTTTTCAGCTCGTGCACTTATCAGGAAGTGACTGCGACCCACAGAGTTTGAAAGGCCCTGCCCTTTCCTGTACCTCAGCAAAGATGATTAGCAGGCCTCTGAAGACTGATTAGACCAAGTCTGAAAGCCATAGCTGCTCACTGCCATTTCTGGGGTTAAGCCTTCAAGAGGCCCCTCTGGAACAGGGATTTCTTAGAGGAAACCCTGCATAAGAAGTGAGGGACCCCTGTGTCACGTGCCATACAAACAGCAAAGTCTCCGCAGAGAACTGTTACCTGAATTTAGAAACTGCGAAGGGAAACTGGACTGAGACTGGTGGACCTCAAACTGGGGCACCCAGAGGCTGTGCCGTCACAGATTGAGATTTCCAATTTTAGACCTTCAACTTCCAAAAATTTTATGGCTGAAATTGAGTCTGAGCTCACAATAGTTCTTCTCCCATTTGACAGAACAAAAGCATTTTCTTTCCCCATCCAGCCACAAAAATTCCCTGGGGTAGAAACCTCGAGAGTACCGAGTGAAGAAGGAGGCTGGGTTAATTACCAGTCAAGGCATCATTACCTGGTAGGACTTCCTGTCTTACACGTACTGCTCTTCAAGGTGAAGCTTGTTCTTGGAAGGTGGCTATGTGTGACCATGTTGGCATAATCAGAATCCAGACAGGTGATAGAGGACGGCAAGTCCCTGACCATTAAGACTGGGTAGCTCTGAGGGAAGGTCCCATAAGAGCAAAGGGGTAGAAAGTACTGAACACTGAAAACAGCTTAAAATATATTAAAATAAAATTTCTTTCAGCCATTCTCCATACTTATCCTTACAACATGTAATTAGCTGAAAACAAAGAGCACCTTCCAATAGCTAAAGCAGTACAGATTGGCGTTATTCTCTTCAGGATAACGAATATTTCTCAGGATTACCCAAATTTTCAAGATACAGTAGGTAACACTGGAACCAAAGTTTTAATTCAAAACTTTTTTGAATTTCAAACAAGAATTGTAACTTCTTCAAAATTCCAAAGTGTTATTTCAGTAGTAATTGTTATACGTTTTGAGATGGTGACTTCAAATATAGTAAATCTTTATGACATTTTTTCTACTCCCCAAAATACTAGCATTTCTATTTCCTGTTAAAAAATATATGCTAGCTAAGAGACTGTTAAAAACTGAGAACAAACTGAGGGTTGATGGGGGGTGGGAGGGAGGGGAGGGTGGGTGATGGGTATTGAGGAGGGCACCTTTTGGGAGGAGCACTGGGTGTTGTATGGAAACCAATTTGACAATAAACTTCATATATTGAAAAAAATATATATATATGCTAGCGAATCATCAATTTTTTGCATATATATGCTCTTTTCTTAAGTATATAAGTTTGATTACGGTGCCTAAGAAATAAATGGTATTATTTCTAATTTTTAACATTCGATTCTTATTTAATTACTCCTAAAAGCCAAGCATGAAAAAATATTTACTAAATTCTATGCCTTTTTATCACACTTCTTCCTTCATCAGTAACACAATTTTGGCCGTATTTTATATTGTCACTAAGTAGAAAATGAGTAATAGGATATTGATTTATTATCTTAAAAACTTATTATAAATGTATTAATTACCTTAGATCTATAACAATTTAATCTTGAATAATTTCGGTAATGTATTTTGCAAGATGTGGTCTATTAACGTGTGTTAAAAAAAATTCCCTGAAGTACCTAATACAATGCTTACTGCAACTAAAAAACAGAAATCACCTTTTTTTCTGATGGAAAATTGGTCTTGTATGGCTGATGGGTAGAAAAGAAAAGTCAGCCTTCTTAAATAAGTTACATGGCAGAGAATTCCCACAACCTGCATAAGCAAAATCTGTAGCCCCAGGGTTTTGGTGGAAGTGTGTTTAAAGCTCATGATTAAATATAAGTATTTTACCAAAAAATAATGCAATTGCAAAAGTGTGTAAAATCACAATGGTTTGATTTTTCTCAATTCTTTCTGTAGTTAAACAAGATGGCTTTAATTTGAGGCGTGACAGGTATAATTAATAATAAGTTTCTAAGTCTGGCTAAAACCTGGATTTCCTGAAATATGGAAGGTGAATGATGCAAATATCCAACTTGTGATTTTTTTTTTTTTTTTTTTTTTGCAATTCAGGTTTCCAGTTTTCCACCTTCCACAAAATTAAAGGAGTCAATTAAATTGTTAGCTGATACACTGTTAGAAAAGCAAAAAAACACTTTTGATGATAGAACATTGTGTAAGTTTTGATTTTTGACCAGCAAGGAGTTTAAAGAATAAAGTGACATTGCTTTTTAAAAGAAAAAACCATGCCCATTCCATATAGTTATGTGCACATGGTTTCTCAGTGCTTGTATTTATAGCAGTAAAAAAAAAATGGATACAGAATCAATGATAACTCATTTCATTTTGGCAATAAGCCATTTTTATGCACAGATACATGAACTAATTAAGAAAAAATATTCCAATTTATCTCATCAGAGAGCATTTGCATTAAAATTTCACCCCTTACATATTACTTATTAAAATGTGTAAAGTGAAAAATGCCCTTTGGATCAAATGTTTTAAAATAATACTTGTAATGATAAATCATTCCAGAAAGATTCTGATCACATTAAGACTTAAGGTCACAGGAAATGAAATCAGTTTAAAAATTTCTTAATATATTTTATATTTGCACATACATGCACATATGTATTTATATATTGTATACTTATATACATTTATTATTTCCTTCCAGTTAGGAAACTCTGGTTCTACAGTCCTGCAAAATATTTTTGAATTATTCCTCTGATTATTTTCTCCCTTCTCCATGATGAGTTTTCTGATTTTCTTACTTTTTCTAATGTTTTGGCGCTGTTCTTTTGCTGTACCACAAGGGAGTTTTCCTTAATTTTATCTTTAAGCATTTCTACTTAATTTCTGCTATCATATGTCAAATTTCCCACAGTCTTTGTTTTGTCCTTTTTTCGTTTTCTTTAATAGTATTTTTTGGTTAATGAATCCAAATCCCTTGTTTCCCTGAGCTTAATGATAGTGTATTTCTAAACATTATTTTCTTTCTGTAGTTTTTTTTTTTCTAAGGGTGTTTGTTGTGTTTTTGTTTGTTCATTTGGGTCTCTACCATTCACGGTGAACTCGTGCTCTCTCCTGTGGTAGCCACGACATGTATGGACTATTGGGTAATAGAAAGGTGGCCGGTCCAAACTGCAATGTGCTGTATGTGTAAATCGTCTGGACTTTGAGAAGTTAAAATGCAAGGAAGGATGACCAATATCTCATTAATAGTTTTCTATTTCTTACATGTTAAAATAATATTAGAGGTATATTGAGATACAGAAAATATATCCTTAAAATTAATTTCTACTTATCTTCTTGTGGCTACTAGCAAATTTTAAGATACATATGTGGCTTGCATTATGCATCTAAAGAGAAGTCCTATGTTAGATCCTTTCTCAGATGTCTGGCAAATTTTGGTTTTGTGCATGTGTGTGGAGTGCATGCATATATATTTATAATGGGTTTATTGAGATATAATTCACATGCCATAGTATACCTTTAAGTAGCTGTTAGTATATTCAGAGTTGTGCAATCATCATCACTATCAAATAATAGAACACTTAAATTCCCCCAGAAATAAACCCTTTACCCATCAGCAATCCATTCCCCGTTCTCAACTTCCCTCCAGTCCCCGGAAGCCATAAATCTAATTTCTGTTTCTAGGAATTTACCTGCTCTGGACATTTCCTATAAGCAGAATTATGCAATATGTGGCCTTTGTGACTGGCTTCTCTCACTTTTCTTAATGTTTTCCGGGTTCATTCATGTTGTACCATGTATCACTACTATATTCTTGTTTGTTGTTGAATAGTATTCCAGGGAATGGATAGACCACATTTTATTTATCCAGTCATTAGTTGATGGATATTTGGGTTGTTTCTGCTTTTTGGCTATTATGAATAATGTTGCCATGGACATCCATGTACAAGTATTCGTGAGGACGTGTGTTTTCATCTCTCTTGGGCACAGAGCTGGGAGCGCTCATATTTTCAGAATGAGGCACTATAAAGCTGGCTGGATTCTTTGAGCATGGATGTGAGGCTGGTAGAGTGCGGCCCTCCCTGTCTGGGGATATGGCTAGATAGATGCCATGTCATTATTTCCATGTCTTTCCTTTGGGCCAGACAGATTTCACAGAAAAGCTCTAGCATCCTGCAGGACCGGCTCAACCTGCGTGATAATGTTCTGGAGATTAACTGAGAGAAAAGGGTTGGTTTTTCAGCATTCAGGGTGTCAATTACCTTTTATTTCCCCTATTACCCTACCATACCTTCACCTTGACTATGCTTGGTATCTCCCAGTTAGAAACTCTAGAGAGTGGGAGTGGAGGGGGTATAAACTCTCTAGAGAGTGGGAGTGGAATGGAGTTAGAAACTCTATAGAGCGGGTAAAGGGGTTAGAGGCTCTCTCTTCTTAAACAAGCTTTTCTCTGGCTTTTTGTACCACCAACCATGCCTAGTTCCAGAGATACCTGGGGCGGTCAGTTCCAGAGCTTTTGGTAGGTGCCATGGAATTAATCCGTTTTCTTTTCGGCTTCCTCACTGCCAGCTGAGGATTTAGCATTCTTAGCTACACTTATCTGCTTTCCATTTTCCAAAGCTCTGTGAATGATGTCTCCTCCCCTATTCTCTTTTGTTCTCGTGGGCTCATGCCTGAAAAATCTCTTCTGGGCGATTTTAGAAGGCTTTAGGAGGGAGTGAAACTAAATGCACGTACTCAGTCACCCATCTTTATCCCAGAGTCCCTGCTCCGTGCATTTCTCATGCATTGTTTCAAATGTCTTCTCTAGCCTTTTCTCATTTCAGCAGACCAAATCATCCTTCAAGACTCTTAACATCCTATTGGGGTACTTGTAATCCAGAAGACATCATTATTTGTAACTACTTGACTGATTCCCCTACTAGACTGGAAGCTCCTTGAGAGTAGGGGTTGGCTTTTGTTTTTCTTTCTCTCTCCTGCTGCTTAGCACAGCGCTGAGCTCAATATGAGCCCGCGGGAAATGCTTGTTAAGTTTAACTGACACACAGAGGGTGAATAGTGGCGGCTTTAGAAAGGAGAGGAAGACTCAAGTGCCCAAGTCGTGCATTTTCCATACAAGGCTTTTGTCCACCCACACTCTGCTTTGGCTCATAAAGAGGCTTGTCTATGTAGGGGTTTTCAGTGTTGGAATTCTATGGAAGCAAGCCGGAGAAAAATTAGATCTATTCTGCCCACCAACAACAGATAGTGACAGTGTTTACAGGTATGTTGTCCCTTTGGATGTACGGGTAAGTGGATTCAAGGACAGCCAAGAAGTCCCTGGATTTAGGAATTCCCTGGACCTAATCAGCTCAGGAGCTTGTGGAGTTTCTGTAACACACACACACACACACACACACACACACACACACACACACACACTCACACAGCTATCTTCCCTGAAGACGTGATTATTCTAAAGGAATTACCTCTGAAATAACTTCCTTTTTCCTGCCCTTTGCTATCTGCTGATATCAGTCCCCTCAGGTCTTCAGGCCAGGTTTCCTTGAGATTAGCTGTTAATGAGCAAAAGAATAGAGACGGTTCAGCCTGAGAAAGCTGTCTGCCTTAGTCCCGGGGCCCTTCCCTGTTGCTGTTGCTGCTCCTTGCGTGCAGATTTTCCTGTCTTTTATAATATATCCTCCATGGCAACCACGTGACTTGGCTTTGGACCTCCGCTTTGCTCTGTACTTAGGCCACATTTTCTCATGGCCTTCCGAGATTCAGACCTACGGTGGCCTGGCCCTTCAGTTTTACGTTGGCTGTAATTTCCAGACCAGTCGTTTCTTCCAATATCCTCATTGGCCTGGTGGAGTGAGCACTGAGTTCCCTTCTTGTCTAGCCTCTCAGCTCCGGCTATCCTACTCCATATCCAGCCTTACTTTTCCCTACCATCAAAACCATTTCTTTTTTTCCTGTGCATCTTCAATTTGCCCAGTCGCAAGTTGGCAAAGGAGAGTGCTGTAACGTTAAATGGTGTGATACCTCCTTGGGGCATAAGAAAATATTTGGATACTCTTTGTGATTAGAGTTTGGGCATAGACAGGTGTGGCAGATTACAGGCCACACCAGACTCTGCAATAGGGCGTAAGCTAAGGACGGTAATGATTCAAGGTATGGAACAATGTTTAAAAAAAAAAAAAATTTTTAATGTTTATTTATTTTTGATACAGAGAGAGACAGGGCATGAATGGGGGAGGGTCAGAGAGAGAGGGAGACACAGAATCTGAAGCAGGCTCCACGCTCTGAGCTGTCAGCCCAGAGCCCGATGCGGGGCTCGAACTCACAGACCATGAGATCATGTCCTGAGCCGAAGTCGGAAGCTCAACAGACTGAGCCACCCAGGTGCCCCAAGGTATGGAACAATGTTCTATTTGAACTACTTTGACCTGGCACCTTGGGGGTCCTAAGAGTCTAGGGAATGAGGAGGGCGCAAAATAGAACAACGAGAATTCAACATTAGAGTGCTCAAGTGACTGTTGCGAAAGATCCCACCCCCACCCACACACCCTTAACTTTCTATGCAGTGGCACATGAGGCAGGAGACGGTTTCCCTGTCAGCTGGAGACGTGAGTGAGAGATGTGAAAAACAGATCGGGGATACCACGTAGCCTGCCCAACAGGGTTTGGGCAGCATGGCGAACCATGGCAGGTGACATTTGGTGATGGAGAGGCACAGCCAGGCAGGGCTCCAGGTGGCAACCGTAGTCAGAGGACATGTTGCAAGGGCACGGGGACAAAGGTTAGGTCAGTGATTCTGTGTAAGTAGCCCCTGGAGAGTCCGGGAAGGATTCCAAGCCAACTTATTAGAAAACAGACCAGAGCAAAGGCAAGAGCAGGGCTGGGTCACAAGGACAGTGAACCACACCTGTCTCTTTTGACACTATCGGCTAAACATAATAAAGGGGAAAGGGGGCCTTCTGACTGCTTGTCCCTTGAAAGATAGGAGGTTTTAATCCAAAAGATCTAGGGATCAACTGTTACGGTGGTCTTAACCTATGGTTCATAAGCTGGTGAGACCTGGGGTTATACGCACATTATCTGGGAAGCAGCATCGCAGAGTAGCAAATGCTTCCAGAGAAATTGAATATTTATGACTCATTGTGGTGCTCTTAATCACTTGTCAACTGGCTTTCCTATTTATAACCAATACAATTATACATAGCCATTTCCTTTAGATGTAAAAAGGAAACACATCCACGTACCCACGTGTATACAGAGATGCCTCATTAGAAAGACTGGAGGGCAGAAGAGTGTTAAAACTCCGAAAAGGCCAATTACAGTTGCCCCCCAACTGGTCCACATTTTAACGAGTGCTATTTGTAGGGCTGTGCTCACCTCCGCTGTCCTCGGAGTGATGTCCCTTTGGCAAATTAAGTTCCTGGAGAAGATAATAGCCTTGCATTTATATTACAACTTATTTGCAGAGACTCAAAATACTTGTTCATGGCCATAGAGCTGACTTTATTTTCTATATGAATACATTTTCCAAGATGTGCTGTGGGGACACAGCGTCCCAGATTTTGTTGAATGACTGAATCAAAAGCAACCAGCCCAGTTGGAGGGTCTTCAGAGCCCATGGACAGTTGCTGTCAGTGAAACTTAGGACCGGGGATGGGGGAGCAGTGTTACATGCAAACCAGAGGGTTTGTCCAGACTCTTGGCAAGAAAGGATTGAGATGTTGTCCAAAACAATACGCAGAGGAAAAAAATTAGAAGGACACCAGGTCAGAGAGGTAAACTTCAAGAGGAGGAAGACCATATCTAGCGGGAGGTGCAGGACTGAGATTTTTCCGAGTGGAGTTGGGACACTGAGTCAGATGCTGATGCCAGAGGTATTAAACAAGACCCACCCCCTCCCCCCCACCCCCAACACACACACACACGCTTAGGAGACTTGTCATCTCGGGCTGGTTACTTCATCTCTCGGCACCTCGGGGCTCTGAATGTTTCAAATGGGAATGATAACAATTTCAGAGATTTTGTAAAGATTATATAAATACCCAAAGCAATCTATAGGTTTAATGTGATCTTTATCAAAATACCAATGGCACTTTTCACAGAACTGGAAAAAAAAAACACAAAAGATCCTGGAGAGCCAAAGCCATCTTGACAAAGAAAAACAAAACCGGAAGTATCACAGTGCCAGATTTCAAGATATAATACAAAGCTGTAGCGATCAAAACAGTAGGATACAAGTACAAAAACAGACATATAAGTCAGTGGAACAGAAAGCCCAGAAACAAACCCACAGTTATATAATCAATTAATCTTCAACAAAGGAGGCAAGAATATGCAACGGGAAAAAGCCTCTTCAACAAATGGTGCTGGGAGAACTGGACAGCTACATGCAAAAGTGTTAAACTGGACCACTATCTTATACCATATACAAAAATAAACTCAAAATGGACTGAGAATCTGTATGTGAGACCTAAAACCATAAAAACCCTAGAAGAGAGCACAGGCAGTAATTTCTTTGACATCAGCCACAGTAACATCTTTTTAGATATGTCTCCTGAGGCAGGGAAACAAAAGCAAAAATAAACTTAAGGGACCACATCAAAATAAAAAGCTTCTGCACAGCAAAGGAAATAACCAACACACTGAAAAGACGACATAATGAGTGGGAGAAGATATTTGCAAATAGTGTATCTGATTAAGGATCAGTATCCAAAATATATTAAGAATTTATACAACCCAACACCCAAAAAACAAATGATCCAATTAAGAAATGGGCAGAAGACATGAACAGACATTTCTCCAAAGAAGACAGACAGATGGCCAACCGGCACATGAAAAGATGCTCAACATCACTCATCATCAGGGAAATGCAAATGAAAACCACCATGGGCTATCACCTCATACCTGTCAGGATGGCTAAAATCAAAAACTCAAGAAACAGCAAGTGTTGGTCAGGATGTGGAGCAAAAGGAACCCTCTTGCACTGTTGGTAGGAATGCAAACTGGTGCGGCCATTACGGAAAACAGTATGGAGGGTCCTCAAAAAATAAAACTAGAACTACCCTACAATCCAGCAATCGCACGACTTGGAATTTACCCAGAGAATACAAAAACACTAATTCAAAGCGATACGTGTACCCCTATGTTTATTGCAGCATTATGTGCAATAGCCAAGACATGGAAACAGTCCAAGTGTCTATCACTTGATGAGCAGGTAAAGAAGATGTGGTATCTATGTCATAGAGTATTATTCACCCATAAAAAAAGAATAAAATCTTGCCATTTGCAACAACATGGACAGAGCAGAGAGCATAAGGCTAAGCAAAATAAGCCAGCCAGAGAGAAACAAATGCCACCTGATTGCACTCATATGTGAAGTTTAAGAAACACAACACACAGAGAAAGAAAAAAAGAGAGAGAGAGAAACCAAAAGCAGACTCTTAACTATGGAAAACAGACTGATGGTTATCAGAGGTGAGGTGAGTGGGAGGGAGGATTAAGAGTTTACTTACCTTGATGAGGGCTGAGTGATATATAAAACAGCTGAATCACTATATTGCACACCTGAAACTAATATCATACTGTATGTTAACTACACGAGCATTAAAATTTTAAGCGATTAAAGATTAAATGAATTAAATGAATAATAACTTATGAAGTTATTATAAAAGTACTTTGAAATCAGTCTTCAAAGACCGCTGAAGCGGAATTAAGAGAGCAAAACATTGGGTTCAAGAACTAAACCATAATTCACCTTCAGTAGACGTATGTCTTAGCTAGGTCTGTGTCTCCTATGTCCAGTGAAGTATCTGGCCCACGGCAGGTGTTCATACTTGCAGGCATAAATACTTGGTGGGGTGCCTTGATTCCATATCCTAGCCTGCAACCTGGTTACAGACATTTGCCTGGCATAGCCCATTCCACAGATACTCCAAGGTTCTGGGTCTCAGGCAGCAGGAAGCTATCCTGGAGTCAGACCAGGATAGGTTGACTATCCTATCAACCTATAGGTTGATATAGGTTAGGGTCAATGTTAGGGTCAATGCCACCAGACATTGGCATTGGGTCAATGCCTGTTGGGTCAATGCCACGAGAGCCAGCTTCCTAGTGAGTGTGACTTTCTTTCGGCTGCCAGCTACTTTCTTGTCACGGTCGGTTCACCATCAGTTTAGGGAAGGTCTGTACTGAGTCTATTTTTTTTTTTAACGTTTATATATTTAACTCGAGAGACAGGTCAGGGGTGGGGGGGATGCAAGCAGAGAGGGAACGCAAGTCAGAAAGAGAGGGAGAGAGAATTCCAAGCGGTCTCCACACTGTCAGCACAGAGAGCCCAGTGCGGGGCTTGATTACACGAACCTTGAGATCATGACCTGAGCCGAAATCAAGAGTCGGACGTTCATGAAATGATCTTTCAATATCAATCATAATCTCCCAAGGGCCCCTAGCTGGCCAACCCTGAGAACAAGGTATGCAATGGTAAGATTTTAGGCTTCATGATTCTATCTCCTGGCATCCCACGTGGCACTTAATGAGGCACTGAAAAAATGCTTGTGGAAAAGAGCTGACCAGCTTCTAAGAAATCCATGTACTTCTCAGGAAATGCAAACCCGAATCATATTTAATTCTTAAACCAATATTTATTGAGTCCCTGCTATGTGCCCGGTAGTGTTCTAGGATCTGGGGATGAAGTGAGGAACCAAACAAAGCAATCTTCTATGGAGCTTACCTGTCACTGAGCTAAAAATACATGAAATTTTCAAATAAAGATAAGTACTGTAATTAAAATACGAGGCAATGGGAAAGGTAGGAGATTAGTCGGCACTAATGATACGCTGAGGCAGTGATTTTCAAGCTGAGACTCGAATGACCAGAATGTTTCAGGGCTGCAGTGATCTAAAGTGGGAGCGAACTTGGCATAATAGAGGAATAGAAAGAAGGCGAGTGAGGGGCGATTGCAGGAGAGGAGGGCAGGGGCAGGGGTCTCAGGGAATGGGGCTCTGTAAGTGGACTGGACTTTATTTTACACATAGGGAACTCTTCTGGGGAGATGGGTTTGTGGTTTATGGAGAAAAAATGGTATGGGCTGCTGAGACCCATCTAGAAACGCGGGAGGGGGTACCGCGGTGGGGCAACTGTAGAATTGAGAAGACTAATTAGGAGGCTACTGCCGTGGTTCCACAGCAGAGAAAATAGTGGCTCGGACTCAGAGAGCAGCTGTGGGCATAAGGAAAAGTAGAGGCGTGACAGGATGTTTGGGAATTGGAGCCAATAAGACTCAATGATGGGTTGGATGGTGGAGGTGAGAGGAAGGGAAGAACGAACAAGGACGTCTCCTGGGTTTCTACCTAAAGCATGAGATGGTTTGCAGTGACATTTACCCAAATGGAGAAGACTGGGGGTGGGGTGGGGTGGGGTGGGGACAGGTTTGAAAGGGGTAGAGGTCAAGAATTCTGTTTGGGGCATATGAAGTTCACGATGTAATAGTGTTTTTGTAGTTTTCAATTTTGATCTCAGTGAGCCCTGTGGCAATTCACTGGAGAAAGCTTACCTGTTACATTTTCAGTGGAAAAAGCAATCACTGGGAAGATGGAAAGAAATGACTTCGATCTCAAAGAACACAGGTAGGAGGCTGCAAGGACCCCCCTCTCTTCTAATGAGCCCCGAGGCTCACATAGGGAAATGAAAAAACAACTCCCTGAATTCTCTCTAGCCCATTGTGGCTTTCTCAGAACCACTCCATTCAGGAAAAGAAAAACGAGAAATGTGCTTACACCATATTGTACATTCTTTTCTGGAAAAATCAATCAGTGCTGTGTTTATTTCCCTGGCTCGCTGTCTAAGGAAATGAGAATCCTCATGTAACACAAATGAAGCCTAAAATGCATCAGCACATAGGGCACCCTGGCACCAAACACATCTCTAGAAGTTAGTTTGGTAAGAGTTCCCACAGACTTTGCAAGGTGGGAAACTTTCTTAATTTTGGATATTCTTTCTAAGCGGATGTTATTATTTCTCAGATGGATTTCGTTTTTCCCCTTGAGGGGCGTATTCAGCCAGGAGCTCTCAAGCTTCCAGATACTGAAGCATGAAGTTTAGGCTGCAAAGTTGTTTACTGGGCAGAAGAACGACATGCCCGGTGGGGAGAGAGGTTTGTTTGTTTGGTTTTTAATGAATGGCAAATAATTCACATTCATCTTCTTAAACCTTGCACACTTTCATTGTATACTTGACATTTGTTTCCCATGGAAGGTGGCAAATTAACATGCAGGTGCCTGCACATGTTTATTTTGAAAGCCCCATTTTGTTTTCTAAACTTAAGTAATGAATTTATGACAATGGATAAGAACAAGGGAGGAATGTGACTTTGTAAACCAATGCCAGAATGGCATTGCAATTCCAATTCATGGCAAGAATGAGAATGGTGGGGGAGGGGGAGAGGGAGGGGTTTTTCTGAAGTCTTTTAAGTGGATAAACTGGGGCAATTCTACAATCAAAGCAGCAAGAGAGCCTTCCTCTCCTGCTGGACTTGCCTGAATTGTGGGTCACTTTCCTCCCTACACACAGAGCAGGGAATTATTTGTGTCCGTGGTCCTTTTTCCTGAAGCTTGTTCTCTAGAAGCTTTGGCAGGAGGTATCGTGGAATAATATTCTGGGAGTTTCTACATGGTCATAATTGTTGGTCTGTGTCTTTACACAGAAGGTCTGTGTCTGTACAGAAGGTCAGTTTGGCTGGATATAAAAAGCTAGGGCTTAAATGTTCTTTCCTTAAGTACCTTAAACACATTACTCTTTAATCTGCTGATATAAAGAATTGTTCTTGAAAACCTTATGATAGTATGTATTATTTCCTTTCCGTTATAAATGATACTTTGGTTTGACTGGATGCCCAAAGGATTTTTTTCTTTAAAATCTAGTGGTTTTTATTAGAGTATGTACTGGTGTTTGCCACTTTGGGTTAGCTGTTTCTCTGGCATGCAGAATGCCCCTTTAATATGTGGTTTCAAGTCATTTTTCATTTCAAGAAAGTCTTCTTGAACTATAATGTGAAGCGCTAATTCCATTCTATGGCCTTAGAGATTTTCTTTGGAGGTCGCTGTTATAATTAAGTTGGTTCTTCTTTGTCTCGCTTCTCTACTACTTTCTTGTGAATCTTTATGTTTAATCCCTTAATTTCTTTTCTTTTTGAAAAAAAATGCATCCTTTGTTATATTATCTGTTATATTATGTTCTTGTGTATTCTTTCTAATTTAATATGTGTTTATCAACTAATTTTTCCTTTTATCTGTATTTCCTTACCTCTGGCAGCTTCCTTTCCAAAACTCTATTTTCCTCTAATCACCTCATTTATGAGTGTTTTCCACTTCTGATTCATGCTGTTTTCTCAAATTTTATGTTTCTCTTTCTCTCTGGATTTGACATTTCAGGTCACAGGGTTTTTTTTTTCTGGAAAGTGATACTTTTATTGTGACATCTTTGACAGATAACATTGCATTAGTTTTAGCTGTATAGAAGGATAATTTTATATATGTATATATTGCAAAAACGATTACCACTAATGTCTATCACCACACATAGTTATAATTTTTTCTATGGGATGAGAACTTTTAAGCTCTACTCTCTTAACTAGGTTGCAGTTTTTATTAGTTTAGTAGGCACACTTTTTTATTTTATTTTTATTTTTTTTAACATTTATTTATTATTGAGAGACAGAGAGAGACAGAGCATGAGCAGGGGAGGGGCCAAGAGACAGGGAGACAAAGAATGTGAAGCAGGCACAAGGCTCTGAGCTGTCAGCACAGAGCCCGACGTGGGGCTCGAACTCACAAACTGTGAGATCATGACCTGAGCCAACGTCGGTCGCTCAACTGACTGAGCCACCCAGGTGCCCCTAAGTAGGCATACTTTCTAGTGTGCTTTGTCTAAAAACATGTTTTCTTCATTTATTTTTTTAATAGTCACTTTTTAAGGAATTCGTCCCTGATTCTTTTCTCTTGCTCATTTTTAAGTGAAATACATTTTCTCATGATTTTAGGAGAAAGCAATGGTCTAGAAAAGCTCTTCCTGGGGCGCCTGGGTGGCGCAGTCGGTTAAGCGTCCGACTTCAGCCAGGTCACGATCTCGCAGTCCGTGAGTTCCAGCCCCGCCTCAGGCTCTGGGCTGATGGCTCGGAGCCTGGAGCCTGTTTCCGATTCTGTGTCTCTCTCTCTCTCTGCCCCTCCCCCGTTCATGCTCTGTCTCTCTCTGTCCCAAAAAAAAAAAAAAAAAAAAACCAAAAACGTTGAAAAGCTCTTCCGGTTCCATGGCGGTAGAGTGGGTTCTTTCGTGGTTTTCACAAAGTTCATAAAAACTACCGCTGTGAATTTCCTGAAATCTGCTTCCTCTATTCTCCTCTCCCATTTTAATCTGCATGTTCTACTTTCCTTTGACACTATCATTTCTATCCTGTTTAGTTTGGGGGCAAAAAACCCAGAATCGCAACATACAGTAACCAGAAAACTCAGCCAAGTGAATAACAGGAGCTGAACGGGGAGTGCCCCAGGTTCTGATGCAAAGGAGACTGTAGAACTGGAGCTCATACTTGGACGTGTCTTGTTCCAGCCGCTTAGTCTCTACAATGTAGTGTTTTCATTACTCTGCTCGCTCCTTTAGAGCCATGCGCTAGTACTCTGAAGATAGTACTAAGAAGAGTGCAGAGAGGGCTGGTGTTTAAGGTGCCCTTAGCAGGATATCAACACTGAAGGGCATCCTTAGAGGAGAGTAAGACTGCCACATGCATCCTTTATTCTTTGCCTCTTAAAATGTTGATTTTTATCTCAGATAATCCCAAAGTTTAGCCAGTCAAGATTTAGGTAATTGAAATACACATACATACCTACATACATAATGCGTATGGATTACCCAATCACCCAATAAATTAAATATATGCACTTAAATATATTTCTTCTGTAAATTTCAAAGTGCCCAAAGTAATGCTTTCTTAAAAAAATCTATTTAGTGAGGTATAATAAGTATACCATAAAATTCTCCCTTGTAAAATGTACATTTTAATGGTTTTAGTGTATTCACAAAGTTGTACGACCACCACCATTTAGTTATATCATGTTTTCATTAACCTGAAAGAAGATGATTCATGGTTCCTCCCTGTTTTCCTCAAACTGTCCCTCCCCAGACCCTGGAGCCTACGTTCTGTCTCTATGGGTTCGCTTACGTTGGATATTTCATATAAATGGAATCATACCATATGGGACCTTTGTGTCTGGCTTTTTTGACTTAGCATAAGGTGTAAAAGGTTATTCATAGGTAAAACAGTATCTTATTATGGTTTCGATTTGCATTTCCCCAATAACTAATAATATTTTGTATCTTTTCATGTGCTTTTTGGCCATGTGTATATCTCCCCTGGGGAAATGCCTATTCAGATGCTTTGCCCAATTTTCAATTGGATTGGGGCTCTTTTTTATCATGGAGTTCCAGGTATTCTTTGTATATTCTGGATAGAGTCCCTTATCAAATATATGATTTGCAATTGTTTCCTCATTTTGTGGGTTGTGTTTCCACTTGCTTGACAGTTTCTACTGAGGCACAAAAATCGTCAACTTTGATGAAGCCCAATGATCTATTTCTCCTTTTGCTGCTTGTACTTATGGTGTCATACCTAAGAAACCATTGCCTAACTCAAGGCTACAAAGACTTAGGTCTATGTTTTCTTCTAATAGTTTCACAGTCTTATTTTTAATTTATGTTTTTTATTTTTTAAGTTTATTTTTGAGAGAGATAGAGACAGCGTGAGTGGGGGAGGGGCAAGAGAGAGGGAGAGGGAGAGAATCCCAAGCAGGCTCTGTGCTGGCAGCACAGAGCTCAATGAGGGCTTGAACCCACAAAGCTGCGAGATCATGACCTGAGCTGACACCAAGAGTCACATGCTTAACCAACTGAGCCACCCAGGCACCTCTACAGTTTTAGAATGACATTTAGATCTGTGATCCATTTTGAATTAACGTCTGTGTATAGTGCGAGGTAAGGACCCACTTCAAACTTTTGCATGTGGATATCCAGTCTTCCCTGTGCCGCTTGTTGAAATAACTGTCCATATGGTGAATGGCCATAATAATTTATCAAAAGTCTTTTGACCATTATTTGTGAGAACTGGTTCCTGGACTCTCTATTTCACTGGTCTTTATGTCTGGTTATGCTAGTGCTACATTGTTTTGATTACTATATCTTTGTACTAAGTTTTGAAATCATGAAGTAGGGGTCCTCCAGTTTTGTTCTTTTTCATGATTGTTTTCGCCCTATTGAGGTTTCATATGAATTTTGGGATGAGTTTTTCTATTTCTGTCGTGATGTTTATTTGTGTTCCCCTGATGGTTAATGATGTTGAACTCCTTTTCACGTACCTCCTGGCCATTTGTCTTCTTCGGAAAAAAATGTCTATTTAGTTATTTTGCCCACTTCTTATTTGAATTGTTTGTTGCTTGATTTTGAGTTGTATGAGCTCCTTATATTTTAGATATTAACCCTTTATCAGGTATATGATTTGCAAATATTTTCTCCCATTCTGTAGACTGCTGTAGGAAGTTTTAGTTATTTGTTTTTTTATCACTAACCAGTTTAAGACCTAAACGGAACAAAAAGGCTGATCCATGAGTAAGAATGAATTCTTATCCACGTGCCTTGAGTTGGGACATTGGTCCTTTCCTGCCATCAGGCTTGAACTGAAACATCTGCTATATCTAAACATCTGCATGTATCTATATCTGAAACATCTGCTATATACAAACACCTGCTGGTATTTGGATCAGGAATACATCATTGGTGTGCATGTGCTTGTGTTTGCTTTATTTATCTATCTATCTATCTATCTATCTATCTCCTGATTCTCTGGAGAATACTGATTAATATAACAGTATTCATTTATAGTCCTTTTTATTTCTGTAAAGTTACTAGGAATGTTCTTTCTTCCATTCTTAGTTTTGGTAATGTGAATTTCTTTCTCTTTGCTTGATAAGATTTAACTACAGCTTTATTAATTTTGCTTACCTTTTTAAAGACCAACTTTTGGTTTATCTTCTCTATTTTCTATTTCATATATTTCTATTCTGAGCTCTATTATTTCCTTCCACCTGGTTAATTTGTGTTCAGATTGCTCTTTGGCAGAATGGTAAGGTAGAACACTAAGTTATTGGTTGGGTCTTTCCTTTAAAAAACATAGGTATTTACAGCTATTTTTTAGTGAGGTCCTATAACTTTTGTTATGTTGAGTTTCAATTTTAACTCATCTCAAAGTATTTTCTAATTGCCCTTGTGATTTTCCTTGACCTACTGATAATTCAGGAGTGTGTTATATAATATCCAAATATTTGTGAAGGCACCAAATTTCCTTCTATTATTGATTTCTAATTTTTTCCATTGTGACTGGAGAAAAAAAAACTTTTTTATGGCATAAAATAAAATGATAAATTTAGTGAGACTAGTTTTCTTGTCCAGCATATGGACTGTTTCCAAGAATGTTCCATGTGTATCTGAGAAGAATGAGTATTCTGTTATTGGATGGAGTGTTCTACAGATATTTATTAGGTCTAGTTGGTTTATAGTGTTGTTCTAGTCTTCTATTTCCTTGTCTATCTTCTGCATAAATGTTCTATTCATTATTGAAATTGGAGTATTTATGTATCCAACTATTGTCATAATCTTATTGAGGATCCTTTGTACACGATAAATTGCTCTCTCCTGCTGCTTTCAAGATTCTCTTTTTTGAATTTTGACAGTTTGATTATGATGTGTCTAGATGTGAGTCTGTTTAGATTTATCCTTCTTAGAATGTGCTGGGATTCCTGGATGTGTAGATTAGTGCTTATCACCAAATCTGACGAGTTTTCGGCTGTTGTGCCTTCTAATATTCTTTCTGTTTTTCTCTCTTCTCCTTGTTCCTGGGACACCCACTATGCCCATGAGGGGGTTCTCCACGTTTGGAGGCTCAGTTCATTTTTCTTAATTCTTTACTGTGTTTCAGACTGGATAATCTCCATTGATTCATCTTCAGGTCACTTATTTCTTTTTTCTGCTCAAATCTGTTGAATCCCTCTAGCAATATTTTTCATTTCACTTATTATACTTTTAAACTCTAGAACTTCTATTTGGTTCTTTAAGAAAAGAATTTCTGTCTCTTTATTGATATTTTCTATTTGGGGAGATAGCATTCTCCTGTTTTTCTTTTTCCATCATGGTTTTGTTTGAACATATTAATAATGGCTGACTTAGTGTCTTTGACCAGTAAGTCCAACTTCTGGACCTCATCAGGGATGGTTTCTATTGACTGCTTTCCTAACCCTGTATTTGCCATATTTTCTTTTATTTGTATATCTCAAATTTGTTGTTGAAAACTAGACGTTTTCAACAATGTAGTGTGGCAATCCTAGAAATAAGATTCTCCCACCTTCCCTGGGTTTGTCAGGGTTGCTACTGTTGATACTGTTTAGTGACTGTTCTGGAATAGTTATCTAAAATCTCTGCTCTTTTTTTTTTTTTAATTTTTTAACATTTATTTATTTTTGACAGAGAGAGACAGAGCATGAGCAGGGGAGGGGCAGAGAGAGAGGGAGACACAGCATCCGAAGCAGGCTCCAGGCTCTGAGCTGTCAGCACAGAACCCCACGCGGGGCTCGAACTCATAGACCGCAAGATCGTGACCTGAGCCGAAGTCGGAGGCTCAACCGACTGAGCCACCCAGGCGCCCCTCAAGTCTCTGCCCTTTGTGTTCGGTGGTTGCTGAAACTTTCACTTGGTTGCCTGAATAGTCGGCTAATATCTGGACACAGATTTCCTTAAATGCCTGCGACCAGTAAGTCTCCCGGCCATTGCTCAGGGGTTCTAGGCGTATCCTGGGGTGTGTTTCAGCCCTCAGGTAGTTGACCACTCTGCCTCACGCTTCACTTGCTGCCTGAGGAGTCCCAAGGGAAGCCATATATTTGAGCACTTAAAGCCTTCTCAGGTCTTTCCTCAGTATTCATGCAACTCTGGGCACATGTGGGCAGCCCTACGTGTGGGTGTGGTTTTCTAGATGCCCAGGAATTTGTGGGAGATTTTCAAACCTCTATAGAGACATCTCATTCTTCAGCTTTTTTGCTTAACTGCCTTTTTAGTCAGCTTGCTGTTTGCCCCAACTGCTATCACTATCTCAGCCACGTGAACCAGAAACAGATGACAATTATTTTCCACCAATGCTACCAGGAGAAAGTCTGTTCTGCTCTCGAGTGGGCAGAACTCTGAAGTCAAATAGACAACCCACTCAAGTGTAGTTTTCCGGGGCAGTGCCAAATAGAGCAAATAAGGACAATTCTCTGGAAGAAGGGCTTTGGAGGATCTTCAACATCATCGTGTCACCTCCAGAGGCTACTGGTTTTCACGTGCGTGTGGAATTGTTGGTGTTCAAGGATGCTGTGACACCAACGAGGGGGGGAATGAGAATAGAGCAAATTAAAATGTCACGAACCTTGTTGTTCTTGCTGGTATTTAGCTGTTTTTCTTGTATAAACGGTCTCTGGTTTGTTACAAGCCTTTGGTTAATTTCTGTAGCTCTAAAAAAGTTGATTTTGACCGTTTTGTTTTTTTTTTTTTCCCCAGTGTTGCTAGCAAAAGGGCGGGGTAACAGATGCTTCTGCTAAGTAAATGTTAACACAGTGCCAAACAGCCACCGTTGTCCCGGGATGGAATGGGCTGCTTGAGAAGATCACGAATCCCTCATCTAGCGATTGTCGAACAAGCCCAACAACACGTGACCGAGAGTATCACGGAGAAGCTCTAACAACAGAAAGATGGCTAAACTAGGTCATGTTGGTTTTTACTATGAAACCCTTTTGCTATTGTTAGAATGTTTAACTATCGACAGGGGCGCCTGGGTGGCTCAGTCGGTTGAGCGTCCGACTTCAGCTCAGGTCATGGTCTCACGGCTTGTGGTTTCAAGCCCCGCGACGGGCTCTGTGCTGACAGCTCAGAGCCTGGAGCCTGTTTCAGATTCTGTGTCTCCCTCTCTCTCTGACCCTCCCCCGTTCATGCTCTGTCTCTCTCTCTCTCTGTCTCTCACAAGAATAAATAAAACATTAAAAAAAATTTTTAATATCGACAAAAGCAGGGGAAATAGTGCGATACACCTCTATATACTTATTATTTTAGCCTTACCACATTAGCTTCATGAACACCTTTTTCTTTTTTGTTTTTCTTTGCTGAATTTTTTAAGGAAGATCACACAATTTTTTCCCAGTATACTTTGGTCTACATCTCTAAAAATGTACGGACTTTTTTTTTTTTTTTTACCTAAATGATATTACATAAATTACATACATGATATTTCCATAAATGAGAGACGGGGAATCATCATAGATGCTTCGAAAGATGGGAAGTTACAAGAAAACTGAAGAGCCAGTCTATTCTGAATTAGTTTAGGATAAAAATCTGAGAGGGAAGCAGATGATACATAATTCCAAGAAATACAGAGTAACATTCTGAAAAATACTGTGGCGAAAATTTAAATTCACCATTAAGTCAACACATCAAGATGGAAAATGCCTTCAGGCTTTATCAACTGCTTTGTATATTCTCAAGGGAGTAACCCATGTTTTATTACACTTGAAACCAACTTCAGCTCAGCTATAAATTTTAATGCTTTAAAAAATAAACAGTACAAAGTTCTAGATAAAATTTTATCTTTGCTAATATTTAGGTTTGGGCTCGAATTTCCATTAGCTGCAGAAAGAATTTTCTTAAAAACAAAAAAAAACAAAAAAACTCTGGTGTTTAGCCATTGAAAAGGACAGACAGGACACCCAGGGAGAGCAAGTTGTGTTTTCCTAGGGATCTTACATCTGTGTGTTTCCATGTCACCTGTCCACACACCGGGGCCTCTCTGAGGCCAGGCCCGTGTTGGTGGTGGGGCCATCTTCGTTACATACTGTGATTCTAGGGGAATAAAAGAGTTGAATTCTTTGTAGAGAAGACATTGTTTTTTTACTAGCTATTATTATGTAAAAAAAAAAAAAAAAAAAAAAGACAAACCCACCCAATTCTTCTCATATTTGTGGGGATATCTGTTAAATATCTCTGTTCTCCGAGAACTATCCCATCATTCCTCACAAAAATGAAGTCCAGATACCCATATGCTTGTGTCACACAACCCTGTCCCCCAAACTACGTCCCAACATCGACCATGCTTATTGGACCACCAGAAGAGTGTGATATGAGCTCCACAGGGAAGTTTGACTCCTAGTACCTCGGAGGTGGGACTCAGAGGGAACTCATTAGTGTCTGCCTGTGGACATGACCAAGTGGATGCAACCGAGGCAGCTGGAGGCGTGGGACCCTCTTCTGTGTACAAGGAGAGGGTGAAAAAACTGCCCAGTATAGAGAGAAAAACAAAGACACCCTGAGAGAAGCAGAGATAAGAAACTGAGCAAGAGACAGCTGGATTCCTAAGTATTTTCCACTTCCGGTTGTGGTTACCAGATGGGCTCCGCGTCTCCTAGATTCTGCAGGGGAACTCGCTAACTTCCCGATATTCATTTTTTCCCCCCTCAGGTAAATTGAGGTTGCTGTCAATAACTTGTCATCAGAAGAATGTTGACTAAGACAGTTTGTCTGTACTTTGGAGGAAAATGGAATAACTTCCAGCGTCAATTGTATATAGTTATAAGCAGCCAGTTTCCAAAAGGCTTTTTTGAAAGTCAAGTCATTTTCATTTCAGCAAAACCACTAATCTTCTCTTATTTAGATGTCGTCAATAAATGCACTTACTTCCATTCCTCTGAGGTAAGATTCTCAATGTTGTCAGTGAAAGCAGTGGGAAGTGAGATGTTGATCCAAACCCCGTTGCCCCATGATGATACGAAATGATAAGTTCAAAATGACACCCTAAACAAGGTCTTACTGAATTAGACCCTAGTCTCTTTAAGATACAAGGGCTTTATTAAGATGCCAAATCCAACAAAGCAAGATGGATCTTGGTGACAGAATGATGGACAGATCTCCCTTTATGTGAATTAGTAGTCATTTTTTTCTTGTGCAAAGAGCAATGTTGATTCTCTCTTATCAGTGTGTTTGTTTACATGGGACATTTTATCCCAATGGATGAACGCTGACAGAGAATTCAAATCAAACCTACAATTCTGAAGTTCATACGAGCTGGTAAGGACAAAAGTGATTATTGTAAATTCCACGGGACAGGACAGCGGTTTATCCATTATTCCAGCATTAACATTACTTTATAGTTTTTAACTTTCTTCACCACTCTTGGAGGGAGAAAAAGAACTCTTTATTAAAAGACTATTCTATTCAGGGGCACCTGGGTGGCTCAGTCAGTTAAGCATCTGACTCTTGATTTCAGCTCAGGTCATGAATTTACAGTTTGTGAGATCGAGCCCCAGGTCGGACTCTGTGCTGGCAGCGCAGAGCCTGCTTGAGATTCTCTCCCTCTCTCTCTGCCGTTCCCCTGCTTGCGTTTTCTCTCTCGAAATAAACAAACATAAAAAAAAGAGACTATTCTATTTTTAAAAATTGCTGGTTGCAAAAATAGATAATCTTTCAGGAGATCTTAAAGGAAACTAGATTCTGCCTGTTCGTACAAGTTCACTCCCCGAGGAGATGCTCGCTTTTTTCCTTTTCTTCTATTAAAGCACAGCACCTGCTCTACTCCAGGAGCCCGGAGCAGGGCCCACGCATCAGGATGCCGCGGGGACGGCTCAGGGATGAGGACATCACTTTAGTGCTAGAACGTGGTTGTTTGCTTCTCATGGAACAATAGTAGCTGACATTTATTGAACACTAGATATTTTCAGGCATTGTTTTATCGTATAGCCATAATCTCATTTAACCTTCGCATTCGTATGAGGGATGCGTAGGATTGTTAGAATCCCATTTTACCAGTGGGAAAACCAAGGCACAGAGAGTTTAAGTAAACTGCCCAAGATCGCTAAGCGACAGAGCTGAGTTTTGGACTCAGGCTATTCCTGATCCTTTGTTAAAATCACTACGTCATGGGAGATTTCTTAAGTACATGTTATTTACGTCACATTCCTTGCTGTTAATATTAAAAAAAAGAAAACCATGATGGGTATTGTACCCATTTTATGAAAGAAAGAAAACAGATGACCAGCAAGTGAAAGTGGGATAACTCAAGACTCCTCATCACTAGTTTTTCACAATTAGACTTTAATACTACTTATGTTTCTCTTTGTGTTTACCCTGCTTAAGACTCACTGACTTCTTGAGTTGGTAGGTTTAGTTTTCACCCAATCTGGAAAATTTCCCACCCCTGTTTCCTCAAATAACCTCTTCTATCTCCTCTCCTTTGGAAACTCAAGATACAGGCATTGATTACACTGCCTAATATTGTCTTACAAGGCCACAGAGTCTCTGTTCATGTTTCTTTTCAATTTTCAAGGTCATCATTCTGGATATACAGAAAATTTAAATCGTACGTTAAAAGCAGATCTTGCATATGGGGAGAAAATTTCACCATCACAAAAATATTGTGTAGTAACGAAATAATTTCTTTGCTTTTTAAGCTATTTGGTAGAATTTGAAATTTGTAAGAATTCAATGCACATAAATATTTTTTCTCCCAGAACGTCCCTATTTCATAGATTAAGTTTCGATAAATATGCTTGATAAATAAATTCATGTATACATTTGTAAATATGCTTGATACATAAGATAAATATAAATATGCTACCCCTCCACCACCCCACCCCACCCCTTTGCCTGGACAATCTTCTCCAAGATGCTAATTCCAACCCTCTCTGTAAGTTTAGGATAGAAATCCTTTTTCTGGGTTCCCACGGACTTCTTTGCATATCTCTCTGTTTTGAATATTTAATTCGAATGATAAATATTGAGAATTTATAGGTGCTAGGGATACATCAGCAATGTGTTTCCTTCACCTTGTAGAGCTTATATTTTAGTGACTAGACCTCTGCTTTGGTTTTTAGTGACTATAACTTAATGTGACTACTTGACCGACGAGACTAAGTTTCTAGAACCCAATTTCATGTGGGGTCTGGAGCACAGATATTCAGCAAATGTTTGGTTTTTAAATGATGCATGAACACGTAATTAAGAAATCAGTGAATGATCTAGACCAGGGTTTCTCAACCTTGGTACTATTGATATTTGGGGTCAGAGAATTCTTTGTTAGAGGATATTTAGCAACACCTCTGACCAGAAAGCCTAAGACAAAACTTCTTTGAAGAGGGGAGGTGAGTCGGGGTGGTAGTATGTGTTATTGACCTTAGTTGACTGTGATCAAATTAAATATAAGTTTCCAGAGCCTGGGCCTTCATCCTGTGGGCCTAGGAGATCTGAATAGTTAATTACCCAATTAACAAGTTAACTGGGGATGAGCTATAGGAAAAACAAACAAGTTAAGTGGAAAAATCTGTAAGACAGATCCTAGGTAGCCATATATGAGTCAGACAATAGGAAACAGTTTACAATTTCCTACAAAGCTGATGATCTAACAATAACATTCATCAGATATTTCTCGACAGTTTTTTTAAACAGTTTTTTTTTTATGAATTTATGGGCACTTGGGTGGCTCAGTCAGTTAAGTATCTGACTTTGGCTCAGGTCATTGTCTCATGGTTTGTGAGTTCGAGCCTCACATTGGGCTTTGTGCTGACAGCTCAGAGCCTGGAGACTGCTTCAGATTCTGTGTCTCCTTTTTTCTCTGCCCCTTACCCACCCCTCCCTCCACTTTCTCTCTCTCTGTCTCAAAAATAAACATTAAAAAATAATAATAAAGACTATGAATTTAGACTTATATAAATTATTACTCTGGTTATACCTCCTGCAGAATTAAAGACATGATTCAAATGATGGGAATTTTTTTTTTTTTAATTCTGTAAGATTTGGTTATGAAATCAAATGCATTAATAGAACACAACCACTTTTTGGTTCCTGACTCTATCAGTTTCCTATTGTTGCGGTAACAAATTACCATAAACTCAGTGGCTTAAAATAATACAAATTAATTTTCTCCCAGTTCTGGAGGTCAGAGGTCCAAAATGGGTGTCAATGGGCTGAAATTAAGGTGTCAGCCAGGCCACATCCCTTTCTGGAAGCTGTAGGGGAGAATGCATATCCCTACTTTTCCCGGTTTCTAGAAGCCCCCCACATTCTTTGGCTGGTGGTCCTCCATCCATCTTCAAAGCTAGGAGTACAGTGTCTTCTAGTTTCTCTCAGCCCCCAATACTGCCTCTTGCCTCCTCCCTCCTTCACCTTTAAGGGTACTGTGGTAACGCTGGGCTCACTCTCCAGGTCAACTCCTTAAAACCTTAATTTTCCTTTGCCATGAAAGCTAACATTTTCCCAGGTTCTGGGGATTAGGACATGACCTCTTCGGGGGATCATTATTCTACCTTCTACAACAGAGTCTTTCAAACTTCCATCCGTATCTCTTTATTGGGCCATATCCAAAATTTTGAGGAAAACATCTTAACCTAGTCAAAACTGCAAAACAGGGGCGCCTGGGTGGCTCAGCCGGTTACACATCTGACTTCCGCTCAGGTCATGATCTCGTAGTCCGTGAGTTCAAGCCCTGCATCAGGCTCTGTGCTAACAGCTCACAGCCTGCGACCTGCTTCAAATTCTGTGTCTCCTTCTCTCTCTGCCCCTACCCCCCTCGTGCTCTCTCTCTCTCTCTCTCTCTCTCAAAAATAAACATTTAAAAAACCCTGCCACATAGAGAGCTGTGCAGGAGTCAAGGAGCAGCCAATGTGGTCCTCGAAGGCAAGCCCCACTGTGGGGTCATTCGCCCACATTATCAGCTACGCAGTCATTAATAAGTGACCTGAGTGGCCGGGCCCTACGTGTCCAGCTCTGTGCTAAGTGCTGTGAGGGCCACAGAGGTGTGTTGCACACAGTCTTTGTCCACAAAGGAATGAGATACAAACAAGTGTTGCCAAGTCAGTGCGGAACATTGGGGCATATCCAGAACTCCTGAACCCTCCAGGAGGGGAAGGAAAGGAGAGGAGGGATCACTTCTGAATGAGGTCTTGAGAGCAGGCCCCACTCAGTGCGATGGCGGGAGCGGAGTTCACGCCCGGTTGTGCGGGTGGAGACTTTCACGAAAGGACAGCCGATAGAGGTGTGGACGGGATTTAGGGAAGACCGCAGCAACAACAACAAAAAACAATGGAGAGCATGGCTCAGGGTCCCGGGACGAGGTAAGGAAATAAATCAACTGGAGCCTGGCGAGGCTGGAAGATGGGGCAGGCGGGAGGGTGCCCTGGCAGGAGCTGAGTCACGGAAGGATCCAGTCGCCGCAGAGACAGGCGTCCAAGCAGGGAGGAGTAAGTGGGGTGAACACCTCTACCAGGGAGGTGTGCTTAGAATTGAGGGGTCTCCTGGGCTGTGGAGCTCTGCTAAACCCACTAAAGTCCCAGGCAAACTGGGACGATCCGGTCGTCCTGAGAGTGGAGAAGAAATGCCCGAGTTCTCTCTTCCCCCCGTGCAGGCTGTGAGGTGGTGCGGGCGATGCACACAGCCCGCCGAAGCACCATGAGAAGGGAGAAGGATGGATCTGAAGACCAATCGGGACGGAGGTTTCAGTTCAGTTTTGAAGAAGGGGCAGAAATGTATTCGTTGGGAGGAGGAGAGAAATAGATTCTAAATAGGCCATAACAAGCTTTACTTAAATGGATTCCTTGTTCATTCTTAGGGTTTTCATTTTTTCTTCACGATTGTCCACCTCTCCCCAAGCCCCCACTACAGAGCACATTCTGCTCTCCTTAGTCTTTCCACTCCTGTTCTACTGCTGGGCTCCAGTCAGGTTTCTGCAGGTGAAGTGAACAAGAACAGTAACAGTGATGAAGAAGAATCTGCTCGGGGCGCCCGGGTGGCTCAGTCGGCTAAGCACCCGACTTTGGCTCAGGTCATGATCTCAGCTTGTGGGTTCGAGCCCCGCATCGGGCTCCGTGCTGACAGCTCAGAGCCCGGAGCCTGCTTCAGATTCTGTGTCTCTCCATCTCTTGGCCCCTCCCCTGCTCATGCTCTGTGTCTCTCTGTCTCTCAATAGTTAAAAAAAAAATTTTTTTTTAAAAAAAGAAGAATCTGCTAAATGGGTAAGGGGCATTAAGGAATCTACTCCTGAAATCATTGTTTCACTATACGCTAACTAATTTGGATGTAAATTTTAAAAAGTAAAAAATAAAATTAAAAAAAAAAAAAAAAAAAAAGAAGAAGAAGAAGAATCTGCCAGTGGGCCTTCATCCTCTGGCTCTTCTATTGCTCCGAGGCCAGTGGGATCTAAATTAGCCCTAAACCGAAGTACGTTTAACTATCAGAACCCCAAATGAAAAGAACACGACTTGGAACCCTAACGCCTTCCCGCATTTGGGGTGCTTGCCATTGGATTCCCTCAAGCATTACTGGTCCCCCTCAAGCAGGCATGGATCATTTTGAACAGAATGTTTTTGATTATTTTGAGTTCTCTTTTTTTAAGTTTATTTATTTAGAGAGAGAGTGTGTGCACGAGCAAGCAAGGAAGGGGGAGAGAGAGAGAGAGAGAGAGAGCGAGCAAGAGAGCACATCCCAAGTAGGTTCCACACGGTTAGCGCAGGAGCCCCACGTGGGGCTCAATCTCGTCAGCTGCAAGATCATGACCTGAGTCGTGCTCAAAAATCAAGAGTTGGACCCTTAACTGACTGAGCCACCCAGGCGCCCCTATTTTGTTTGAGTTCTTGACCAAAATGCATCTCGTTGCCTACTTCTTCTACACAGGTCGCATACACAATATCGTGTTTATGAGTATGGCTCTGAAGTCGCCTGGATTTCAACCCGAACTCTGGGGGGCTCCTGGGTGGCTTAGTCGGTGAAGCAACCGACCCTTGATTTTGGCTCAGGTCATGATCTTGTGGTTGGTGGGGTCACGCCCCACATAGATGCTCCTCACGGACAGTGGGGAGCCTGCTTGGGATTCTCTCCCTCAAAATACATAAGCGTTTAAAAATAAACGAATAAATCCTAACTCTGCTTCTTCCTGTGGGACTATGGTCAGGTTGCTGGGTTTCTCTGTGCCTGGTGTCTTTGAGCGCAATATGGACAATAAAGTGTTTCTACTACACAAGTTGTCCCAGGGATTCGGTGAAGTAATAGAGGCAAAGAAAAAACCATGCCCAGCATATAGTGAGTACTCAGTGAGTGTTATTATAGTTTCATTCCATCACTGTTCTTGGTAAATAAAAAAGCCCCTAAGAGGAGGAGCATCGCATGTAAAGTTTTCCTATCAATTCCTCCACTCTTACGCATCGAAACAATTTTTTAAAAAATTAACTACAAACATGATGCAATAGACTCCACTTGTTTTTGATAGACGTGTTCTATAAAGATGTCATAAACACTGAGTTCATGAACACCAAATCGTTGCTCACAGGAGAAATACAGGATAAGGTTATATATTATCGACCCATTACCATTATATATATTACATACTTATACATTATGGATAGGCCAATGCATATTGGCCTCACAATATATTTTCACATATTTTCTCTCTAAGGCACCTCACAGCCTTCTTGCCTTTAGGAACACTAGATAGCACTTCAGCACTTTACTTGGGGGCCATTTTATTGTATTTAAAAAAAAGTTTTTAATGTTTTATTTTACTTTTTGAGAGACAGAGAGCGAGCAGGGGAGGGGCAGAGGGAAAGGGAGACACAGAATCCGAAGCAGGCTCCAAGCTCTGAGCTGTCAGCCCAGAGCCCAATGCGGGGCTCGAACTCATGAACGCAAGATCATGCCCCGAGCCAACGTCAGCCGCTCAACCGAGTCACCCAGGCACCCCCCACAATATACTTGGGGGCCATTTTAAACTAGATCATCAACAAAAAGCACAATAATGCAAAAGATACGGTGCTAAATCTATTGCAAAAAAAAAAAAAAAAAAGGACACCTGTTTCTAGTACGAGAACTCAAACAAGAAGGAAAAGTCTTGCATTGCTCTGCCTCAGCTGGTAACGTACACTTTGGGTGACAATTTTCTTTCCTCTCTGTGTACAGATACATTTCAGCGAGTAGGCAGATTCGCAAATATGGGATCCTCAGAAACCCCGGATTGCCTGTAATTAATTCAACATTTCAGCAGAGCTAATGGCTTTATGCTTAGGGGTGAGTGAGGAGGAAGATTATGAAAGTGTTAATGGAACCATTAGCCTGATGAGGTAAAGATGTGATGTTCCCAATTTCTGTGTAGGTTAGTATTTCCCCCAAATGTATTTAAATATATTGAATCATGCTAACCCTGTCCCTGTGTTGCAAAAAAAAACTTCAAAGACTTTAATATGCTAATGTACACTGTGAATTTCTTCAAAATATAGTGTTTCTTAAATTTGGCCATTAGACCCTTTGGGAAATGCCACGGTAGGTGTTTCCAACAAAAATCACCTGTAATTTAATCCTAGCACTCAGAAATTTTCTATTGGTACAGAAGAGTGATTTGCATTGTAAAGGCTGTCATTCAAATAGCCAAATGACCACTGTCTGGAATGCTTCTCAGGGTCGGTGGGCAGATTGGCCTATTCTCAGATTTTAAGCACATTGTTGTCTCCCTCCCACATTCTGTTTGATAGAGTTTTGTCTGTGTGGGCTGTGGGCTTTCTTGGAAGAAATGCTGCTAACAGAAAAATTGTGTTCTTGCTTTTCACAGTTGTACGTTTGCAACTTTAATAAGCAACTAAAGCAATTTTTTTTTAAGTTTATTTTTGAAAGAGAGAGAGAATGCACGGGAGGGGCAGAGAGAGGGGGAGAGAGAATCCCAAGCAAGCTCCATGCTGCCAGTGCAGAGCCCAACCCGGGGCTCGAACTCATGAACAGTGAGATCACGACTTGGGCAGAAACTAAAATTCGGACGCTTAACCGACTGAGCTACCCAGGTGCTCTAGCAATTAAAACAATTTATATCCAGAGGCGGAACCTATGCATCTCCACTTAAAACTTCGCTGGGAGAGAAAAAAGATTGAGAGCATGATGATTGGAGATTGACAGCTAAGCCTCAGGTCTCCAGGCACTGCCTGAGAACTACACCATCTTAACGACAGATTGTGATTTGGCCCTTGGAAATGAAAGATGTTTTCATTCTTGTAGTTTCTTTTGCCCAAGCTCATTGCAGGACCGAGATACAGCCTGTTAGTTTAGGACTTCGTTTAAAGCTTTTCATATGTTATTAAGAGAGGAATATCACAAGTGATTTCTTTCTCAAATAGTTTTCTTTATCTTAAGACTAAATGCCGTGAAGACTGTTGTGGGCAATGACGTTTTCGTCTTTCTCTACGTTGGAACCAGGGAAGTGGAGTGACTGGTGAAGGGTGTGAAGAATGTGCAAAGGCCCTGGGGATCTGTAGGAACCAAGCTGAGAGAGAGCTCAGGTCAGGATGCTTGAAAGCAAGGGTCCAGGAGCTCCCGGCCTGGGTTCCTCTCTTAGTCTCTCCACTTCCTGTCTGCGAGATCTTGGCCAAGTTACTAAATCTCTTTGTGCCTCATTTCCTCTCTAGAAACAATAGAGATTTAGGGGCACCTGGGTGGCTCAGTCGGTTAAGCCTCCGACTTCAGCTCAGGTCATGATCTCATGGCCCGTGAGCTCAAGCCCCACATCAGGTTCTGTGCTGACAGCTCAGAGCCTGGAGCCTGCTTCAGATTCTGTGTCTCCCTCTCTCTCTGCCCTTCCCCAGCTCGTGCTCTGTCTCTCCTTCAAAAATAAACATTTAAAAAAACAAACCAATAAATAAATAGTACCTACCTCTGTTACTGGGGATTTGGGTTCATCTGCACATAACAAATGTGAGTTCAGTAGCTTATTCAAATAGTGTTTATTTTTCTGGGGTAATAAAAAAATCGGAAGTAGACAGCCCAGAGCTGGAGCAATGGCTCCAAGAGACCGTCAATCTTCTAGACTTTTTCTTAGTTTTGTGTCATCACCCTTAATGTGTAGAGTAAATATGTGACTTTTAATCTCATGAATTCAAGATGGTTTCTGCACCTACCGATAACTCATATTCCAGGGAGAAGGAGGGAGAAAGAAAAAGAGGTAAAACAGAAAAGTCTTCTCTTGGATTGTTCCACCTTATTATTTGGTAATGCAAGCCCATCCCCCAACTACTGTTTCTCTCTCACTGGACAGAACTGCATCACATGACCATGCAAAGGAGGCTGGGAACTTTATGAATTTGGTCGGCCATATTGCCACCTCCCCCCAAATCATGCTATTATTCATGTAGAAGAAAGTGGGTGGGGGGGATGAATATTCGGTAAGCAAACGGCAGAATTACCAGACATTTGTAATGACATTCTGTGGACTAAACGAGTTAATTCTTTTGAAGAACAAAGAAATACTGGGGAATATGGGAAGTATCCACCATGTTTAGAACAAACATAGAATGAAGCTAAGACTGCATATGGATTTTGAAAGGAAGAAGAATAAATTCCCCAATTATCTCCGCCCCCTGGCTTGATTCCCTGGCCCTCCATCAAGCAGAAACTGTTCCTTAATATGTTCTTTGTCTCTTGATTTTCAAATATTTGCAGATCCCTCATTTTATGAAATGGTGACTTTGGGTCCAGGGTTTTTTGGGCCAAAGATAACTAACTCATTATGTCCTCGGCCTGGCACGCGCTTTCAATTTGTGGAATGTGTCACCAGGAGAGAACACGGGGGCAGATTTAAACAAAATGGCCCCAACGTAGTCAGACACCTGGACGCGACAAATGGCATTTCCCCACATCCGAGCAGGTGTTGCTTGCCAAATAGGATCTGAGACTTGCAAAACACCGCCCAGGCAAACATCTGATTCAGACATTTCCACGAATATTTGCGTGGAAGGCACCGGGGTCGCAGAAACCAGTGCGAAATACATTACATTCTTAAAATAGCAAACGCTCTGGTGGTTGCTAATGTCTGTGATTTCCTTGGGAGCAGGATTCCTCCCGTGGATGTCTTAAAGAACTCTTTTCCTCATCTCAGAGAGACGCTAGAGGCTCTCCTTTCCACTTCCCCTCCCCTTTTCTTCACCAACAATTTCCTACCAGGCCTGCCATGAACGCAACGAAGGCTTCCGTGCTGGGGAGATAGAAGCTTCTGGTGTCCTCCATCATTAATAACCTCATTCCACAAATACATACCGGGATGCTTACTAGGTGGCAGTGGCCAGAATGCAATGAACGCTATGTAGAACAGGGGGCGCAGGGTAAGCTCTGAACCCGGAGTTCTACACGGGGGAGAGATGAATAAATCCACTGAGACAAGTGATATGAACGGACAGGATGCCAAGGTCCACCGCAGCTGGCGGGATCTGGTGTAAGCCGAGAGCACCCGGCCCTGTTCTTTCTCCCATTAGAAGAAGGGGATGTTTGGGGCGTCTGGGTGGCTCAGTCGGTTAAGCGTCCGACTTCGCTCAGGTCATGATCAGCTCAGAGCCTGGAGCCTGTTTCGGATTCTGTGTCTCCCTCTTTCTCTGACCCTCCCCTATTCATGCTCTCTCTCTGTCTCAAAAATAAATAAATGTTAAAAAAAATTTTTTTTTTTTTAAAAGAAGAAGGGGATGTTTAATTGGAACGATGCTTAAAAGTAACAGGGAAATTGAACGATCCTTTCCCTCACTTAGATCTGTTTGATAGAATGTGCCCAAACCTATGTATTTAGGGTTATATGCTTCCTTGGCTGAGACGCTTAGAAGCTCGGAAGGTGTGAACTATAATGATTTGCCTTCAAGCTATTCATACAAATCTAGGCTTTTCTATCAAGTTTTGCCCTAAGAAAAACACTTTTAGTTGAGGGAAAAAAAAAAAAAAAAAAAAAAGATATGATACGCATGCTATTATTTGTTGCCCCGGGGGATGCTTCAATTTTGTCTTGTCTTACAAGAATAAATGAGATTTCAAGAGTATTCATCAGGGGGATAGTGGAACAAGAACGGGAGAAGTGATAGGGTGTTTTTTGAGAAAGAGGTCCGTAACTTGGGAGAACCCTAGACGGTGGACTAATACCCGGGCTGGAAGGGGCTTTAAAGTACCTGGCACGCAACGTGCAATGCGGTGTGTAGCAACGATGAGAGAGTCAACTGGGATCACAGAATTCAGCCACTGTGTGTTTCTTAATGTTCCATTTCCGACTCAGAGGGCTTTGATGTGAATACGGATGAAGTCAAATGAGATCGTTTCACCTACTGGTGAATGCATTACTCCGAACACCACGTTCTAGTGATGGGAGGGAAAGACACAGTAAATAAACCATACCCAGAATTTTAACTTTAAGTATGTATTTAGGAACGGCCCTCAGAGTTGGTTTGTGGGACGTGAACGACAGCAAAATGTATGAACGAAAAGGCGTGCTTTGTGTTCGTATAAATCCACGTGTTAGTAGGAATCATGTACGATGCAACATTAAAATATAGGATATAATAGGTAATTTAAAGACTGTGGAGCATGAGTCTGAGAAAATATGCCGTGGGTACTGTGGTTTAGCTAGAATTACTATGACAACCATAACTTTTGCATTTCCTAAATTTTTTTTTTTCAGTTTAAATTTGCAACTTAAATGTCACATTACCATAGGTTTTGGCTTTCCCTCTTCTATGTAGTTCAAAAAGAAAAGTCACACACCAGTGCTCCTGTTAAATCCTCATTTAATTAAGTGTACCTCCTGAACACATCACACTTGTTCGGGGATCAAACGTCTGGGTGGGTACCATCGCAGCTAAGAGAGAGAGAGAGAGAGAGAGAGGGAGAGACAGACTAGTCCAGTCTTAAAATAGAATTTGCAGAAGATTTATAACACTTATAATTTTCGGTCGGTGTATTAAATTCTATTACAGATGTCTTCCTTCCAAGTTATCCACTGGTAGAAGAACAACATAAGAAAAAGAGGACATAATGTAACCCTCATGACATGAAATCTATCTATGTATGACAGCCACAGCAATTTTATTTCTGGATCATTCGGAAAACATTAATACAGAAGAATCTCTTTAGAAGGTTGTTGCTTGGCTTAACTCTACCCTACATTCGCTTTACGATCATTTGCCCTGTGTTTTTACCCGAACCTAGAGATTTTAGCTGTTTTTCCCTGGGGCTCAGTTGGGTCACGTAAGTCTAAAGGGACAGAATAAAAATAAGAGAATGTGGGTGTGGAGAGTTGCAGGGAACAAGCTGTAGAAGCCTCGGACCAAGGCTAAAGATGAAGACACAGGGAGCACGTGGCTAGTGAGTAGTCATGGAAACTCAGTTGATGTGCAAAGTGTGTACCAGGGGCAGGGGGCCGATGGACATTTCTAATTATGTATCAAATGAGAATGAAGGTAGTGAGAGAGGTTGAGCTAGTCAGGACCCAAGGCAAGAGAGTCAAGGTAGGAGAGTGGACAAAAAGCACAGCCGGATGAAAAACATTTCCAAGTATAAAAAGATTGGACAACCCGTCAGGGTGGAAGGTCATCAGGACTAAGCCCAGGGATTCTTAGGCCGGGCTCTGACATAGCCTTTGACTGTGACGGTAACACTGGACAGGAGAGGCAAGATAAGAGATTGTGAAAAAGACACATAAGACCTCAAGACGTGTGGTTACGGATGCTCTCAAGAGTGAGATGGGTATTCGAGAAAGGAGAGAAGCCCAACAGAGAGACAGATTTTTTTTTAAGTTTATTTATTTTGCAAGAGAGAATATATGTATGTGTGTGTGTGTGTGTGTGTGTGTATGAACAGGGGAGGGGTAGAGAGAGAGGGAGAGAGAGAGAATCCCAAGCAGGCCCCACACTGTCAGTGCAGAGCCCGATGCAGGGCTCAAACTCACAAACTGTGAGATCATGACCTGAACTGAAATCAAGAATCAGATGCTTAACCGACTGAGCCAGCCAGGTGCCCCAAGAAATAGATTTTTATCCAGCCTAGACAAAGCCAAGGGAAACAGCACTGGGGGAGAAGACCAGAGTTCTTCAAGTACAAAGGACATGCATTCCCTACAAGGTTATCCTTGATGAGTGATGAGAAAGATAGCTTTCTCTGAACTCCTAAGAATTCCAATATGAGTTAAAATAACTTTAAATATCTCCTGTAATTAGAAATAAAAATTTTTAAATAACTCACAATGGAAGATAAAAATTCTTAAAACTGAATGATAATGAAAAACCTGCTTCTAAACAATTTGAAAGATGTTACTAAAATGGAATTGATAAAGAAACTGATAGTCTGAAATGTTTGCATTAGGAAATAAGAAAGGCTGAAAATGAATGAGCCAAGTATTCAACTTAGGAAGCGAGAACAACAAAACTAACACCAAAAAATGTAGAATAAAAAAGATAGTATATATATGAGCATAAATTAATGAAGTAGAGAAGACAGATAGAGGATCAACAAAATTAACAGATCTTTAAAAAAGAATAGATCTTCCTAAAAGTACAGTAAGGTTGGCTAACATCCAGCAAGAGTAATCAAGAAAAAAAAAAAAAAAGGGAGTACAAAATAACAAGGATAATATGAAAAGGGTCACAACTACACAGAAAACAGAATTTTTAAAAATAAGAAAATAATATTATGAACAATTTTGTAGAAATAAAGTTATGAAATTTTGGCATAACAGACAAATTCTGGGAAAATACACTTTCTACAAAGGATCAAAAAGAAATATAAAATGTGAATATTATTCTGATCATCGAAAGAACAGATTCAAAAATTTAAAGCCTCCTTAGAAAGTTAATATTGGCAAGTTTTAACAAATTTTGAAAGGTCAAAAATTAAAAATATATGCCAATGCTTCTAGAGAACAGGACAAAGGGAAATTTTTTCCAACTAATTTTATGAGGCTGCCATAAACTTGATACGATATCTAGACATAAGGACCATGCAAGAAATGAAAAGTTCAGGCCAATCACACTTATGAATGTAAACAAAACAAAAACACCAGCAAATAAAATCCAGAAATATATTAAAATGGTACTAAGTCATGACTGGCCTGGTTTTATATCAAGAATATATGATTTCGATGCTAGAAAAATTACCTAATTCACCACATTGACAGATTAAAGGAGAAAAACCTTTTGAGGATCCCAGATTTACTCTTTGCTTATGGCCAGTAGGGAAACTGGGAATAGAGGGGAACTTTCTAAATTGAAAACGAATAACTATGAATATTTCACAGCAAAGATCATTGTTAATGATGAAAAGATAAAGATTCTCCTTAAAATCTGGAAAAAAAGGAAAGATTCCCACTATCACCACTTTTAGTCAATAGGAGAGAAAGAGAGAGAGAGAAAATGCATAAGGATTGGAAAAGAAAAACATGAATCTATAACTAAGTCTCAATTCCATAATTATTTATTGAGAAAACCAAACAATAGACTATTTAGTAGAACCAATAAGGGAGTTTAGCAAAATTAATAGATAAAAGATCAATATGTAAAAACCAATGATCTTTGTAACTTTTAACAAAGACTTAGGAAATGGACTTAAAAAAATACAACCTAGAAAAAGAACAAAAATGCAAAATCTTAGGAAGAAACTTAAAATATTTCCAAAAGCTAAAGAATACAATTAAAAACTTTACAAAAGTATATTTTTAAAATGAGAGAAAATCCTATTAATGCATAGAAAGACTTGATTTCCCAAACTCAATAGAGAGAGTGAATGTAATTCCAATCATAATGTAAAAGTATTTTCCTTAGAGCTTCTCAACATGATTGTAATTTATAAAAATCTCATCTGAAAAGCCAAATCAATTTTGAGGAATAACCTAGCAGAGGAACTTGCCCTACCAGCAGATTATAGAGACTTTATTACAAAGTTATAATAATTTATATAGTGTCACATTGGTTCAAGGATAGACAAAGAGACCACTTGGGTATGACAAAGTGTTGAGAAACAGATCTAAGTTTATATGCAAATTTTCTATATCACAAAGCTGGTAATACAGATCAATGGGTTAAAAAAAGATTATTTAATAAATTATACTGAGAAAATTAATTAGAAGAAACACAAACAAGAGCAAACAAACAAAAAGAATTGAATCCTTAACTCACACCATGTCCAAAAAGTAATTCTATATGGCTTAAAGATTTTAATGTGAAAACCAAATTTTAAAGCTTATATTATAGAAACAATTGTATGAGCATATATTTGTGACTTTGGTGTAGAAAAGGATTTCTCAAGACTTCCAAAATGGAAAACACAAATCAATAAATTCAAATTGTTCGACAGAAAAATAAAGGGTGTGTGCAGATATAAACACAGAAGTATAATCATCAATTAAATGTATAAAGAAATGCTTAACCTCATTAGCATTCAAACATGTGAAACAAAAAATTGTAACGCAATACGATTTCATACCTGCCATACTGGCAAAATGTAAGATCCGACAATCTCCAGTGTCGGGAGGGTGAGTAATGTTGAGAACACCCATGGCAATCACTTACAACTGGGTGATGGCTTTACCCCCATAAAATAGAAGATGGGACACCTGGGTGGCTCAGTCGGTTAAGTGTCCAACCTCAGCTCAGGTCATGATCTCATGGTCGTGAGTTCAAGCCCCACATCAGCTCTCTGTTGTCAGCACAGAGCCTGCTTCAGATCTTCTCCCCCCCGCTCCCCCCCCCCACTCTCTCTGCCTCTGCCCTGCTCTCTCTCTCTCTCAAAAATAAACATTAAAGAAAATTGAAGCTGCATATACCCTATAACCGGTAAGTATATATATTTATACCCTAGAGAATTTTTGCACATTTGTTTCAAAAGACACGAACAGAAAATTGATAGTAACCACAATAACTGGAAAGAAATCAAATATCTGCAAAATAGAACACATAATGTTTTAGTATATCGTACAATTGAATACCATATAATAATAGGAACAAATGGAATCTTTCAAAATGACAGACTAAGGAGTTTGGTGGACCCTTTACCCAGTAAAACAATAATTTAGTGAAAATTATAAAACACAAAAATTTAAAGTCCTTGACAATGGTCTTAGTACATACAGCAGATGAGGAAATATTCATTCAAGAAAATTGACTATATCTCAGTAGGAATCTAGCAATATATCAAAAAGATCATATACCATTACCGAATGAAATTTATCCGAGGAATGTAAGACCGGCTCAATGTACAGAAGTCAATTAACATAATAATACCATATTATTAGAATAAAGGGGGGGGACACAGATGCAGAAAAAAGCACTTGAGAAAATTCAAACTAGGAATAGAAAGGAACTTCCTTAATCTGATAAAAATCACTAAGATTATATATGAAAAACTCACAGCTATTATATTTACTGGTCAAGAACTGAATGCTTTCCCCCCAAGATCAGGAGCAAGACAAAGATGTTTATTTTCTCTCCCTACTTTTATTCAGCATTGTATTGGATGTTCTAGCCAGAACAAATAAGCCATAAAAGAAAAGCTTCCAGATTGGAAAAGAAGTAAAATGATCTCTATTTGAAACTGACATGATTTTTTTTTTCATTTAGAGAATCTGAGGGAATCCACCAAAAACTATTGGAATAAACAATGTTGTAGGATACAGAATATAAAAAGTCAATTGTACTTCTATGTGCAATCTAAAAATGAGATGGAGAAAATTTCATTTACAAAACCATCAAAAATAATAAAATACTTAGGAATGAACTTAAAAAAGCACAAGACTTGTGCACTGAAATCATAAGGAACGTCTTCATAAATGGGAAGATGTCCCATGCTCATTAATAGGACATCTTAAGAGGCCAGTAGATCCCTAAACTGATCCACGGATTTGATGCAATTCCTATTAAATTCCCAGCTCATTTTTTTTCTTTGCAGACATTAAAAAGCTAATCCTAAAAGTCACATGGAAATGTAAGGGAATGAGAACAGACAAAACAATCTTGAAAGGAACAAAGTTGGGTAACTCCTACTTCCCAATTTCGAAACTTACTACAAAGGATCAGTAAGACAACGTCATACGGGTATAAGGACACATAAATAGATCAATGGACTAGAATTGAGAATATAGAAATAAGCCCTCACGTTTTGCAGTCAATTGATTTTTGATGAGGGTGACAAAAAGGGGAAAGAATAGTCTTTACAACAAATGGCGTGGATATCAAGTGGGTATCCACATGCAAAAGACTGAAGCTGGACCACTAACACCATATGCAAAAATTAACTCAAACTGGACCAAACACCTACATGTAAAAGTTAAACCTATAAACTCTTAGAACAAAATATAGGAGTAAATCTTTGTGACTTTGGGTTAGGCATGATTTTGTAAATATAATACAAAAAGCACAAGCAGCAAAAGAAAAAATAGATACATTGTGTTTCATCTGAATTTAAAAAACTCACGCTTCAAATGATACTGTGAAGAAAGTAAAAAGAAAAACCTACAGAATGGGAGAAAATACATGCAGGTCGTAAATCTGATAAGGGAATTGTATACAAAATAGAAGATCTCTAACAAGTCAATAATGAAAAGATAATTCAGTTTAAAATGGGCTGGGGCACCTGGGTGGCTCAGTCGGTTGAGCGGCCGACTTCGGCTCAGGTCATGATCTCGCGGTCCGTGAGTTCGAGCCCCGCGTCGGGCTCTGTGCCGACAGCTCAGAGCCTGGAGCCCGTTTCGGATTCTGTGTCTCCCTCTCTCTGACCCTCCCCCGTTCATGCTCTGTCTCTCTCTGTCTCAAAAATAAATAAACGTTAAAACATAAAATAAAATAAAATGGGCAATAATTGGAACAGACATTTATCCAAAGGTACACAAATGGCCAACAGGCACATGAAAAGGTATTCCACATCATGCCCTGTGAATCAAAATGACAATGACATACCCCTTCACGAGGATAGCTATATTAATAATATTTTTTGAAAGCAAGATAGGTGTTGGCAAGGATACGGAGAAATTGGAACCCTTCATAACAGCTGGTGGGAATATAAAATAGTCGAGAGTATTTTCCATTCATCATTATGAAGATGTCCTGCCTTTACTTCTGATTTTTATTTTTACTGATGAAAAGACTGCCGTCCACCTTATAATTTTACTTGTTCAGATAATGAGCCTTTTCTTTTGAAAGCTATTTTCTCTTATCTTTGATCCTCCAAAGTTTTTGTCTCAATTTGGCTTCGGTTTTGCCTCCCTGAATCTACTGTGGATTTCCATGTAAAGTTACATTCCTCTGAGTTAGTTGTATTTCAGTTATACATTCGATCTTCGCTAGTGCCTCTCAGTGTTTTTCTTTCTGGAAATTCTCTTAGGTATATTGTAAAGCTTCTCAGTATTTGGTCTCTTCTCTTTACCAATTTCCATCTCTTTATCTCTTTTGTCTTCTTGGTGATTTCTAATTATCAATATTTCCATTAATATTCTCTTCAGTCATCTAATCTTCCGTTTAATCCATCGTATGAGCATTTCTCTTTTTCTCAAAGCCTATGGTCTTCATTTCCAGAAATGAGTTCTATTTGTATAAAAAAAAATCACCTTGTCGTTTTTATTTCTTCCTTTCTCTCTGAATATTTTATATACGAAGCCATGTATAACTTCATTTTTAAACATTTTAATTCCAGTATAATATACAGTGTGATATTAGCTTCAGGTGTACAACATAGCGATTCAACACTTCCGTATATTATTCGGGGCTCATCAAGACAAGTGCACTCTTTAATCCCCATTACCTGTTTCACCCATCTGCCACCCACCTCCCCTCTGGTGACCATCAGTGTGTTCTCTGCAGTGAAGAGTCTGTCTCTTGGTTTGTCTCTCTCTCTTTTTTTTTACCTCTGCTCATTTGTTTTGCTTCTCAAATTCCACCTGAGTAAAATCATGTGATATTTGTCTTTCTCGAACTTATTTCGCGTAGCATAATGCAATTACGCAATCACTCCGTGTCATTGCAAATAGCAAGATTTCATTCTTTTTATGGCTGAGGAATACTCCTGGGTGTGTGTGTGGGGGGGGCCATACCTTCCTTATGCATTCATTTATCGATGGGCACGTGGGCTGCTTCCACAATTTGGCTCTTGTAAATATTGTAAATAACGCGGCTCTAAGTATCACGGTCCCCGCATCCCTTTGAATTTGTGTTCTTGTATTTCGGGGCAAATGCCCAGCAGTGCAACTGCTGGATCAAAGGGTAGTTCTATTTTTACCATTTTGAGGAAACTCCATATTGTTCCCCAGTAGCTGCACCAGTCTGCATTGCCACCAACCGTGCAAGAGGGTTCCTTTTTCTCTACATCCTCGCCAACATTTGTTGTTTCTTGTTTTCAGTTTAGCCATTCTGATGGGTATGAGGTGACATCTCATTGTAGTTTTGATTCGCATTTCCCTGATGATCTGTGATGCTGAACACCTTTTCATGTGTCTGTTGGCCATCCGGATGTCTTCTTTGGCGAAATGTCGGTTCATGTCTTCTGCTCCATTTTTAGTTGAATGATTTGCTTTTTGGGTGTTGGGTTGTATAAGTTCTTAATGTATTTTGGATACTGACTCTCTATTGGCTATGCCACTTGCAAATATTCAGAATATTCTTAATTTTATACGCAGACACACTTTTAAAATAGAGAGATGAAGAAAGAAATACAAACCCCAGGGTACGATTATGTATAATATATGAATATATATAAACCTTTTAAAGACTGTTCTCTTATCTATAGTTCCCGAGGTCTGGATTTTTTTATTCATAGTGTCCATAAACCTTCCACTATAGTGGATGGTTTGCTGATGTTCTTTTGAAAGTTTTGACTGTGAGGTCTCCTTCAGACTAGGGAATAAGACAGTTTCTTAGCGCAGACCAGCGAATCTTTATTTTTGGTAGATGTCACTCTGGAACATTTGGATTGGTCTCTTCTTGGGTTCAAACAGTTTCCTTATCTGGACCAGTTTTATGTAAATTTCTTGATTCAGAATTCCCTCCAGTTGTGTAGAATGCAAAACTGTCCCTACACCAGCCTTTTTTTTTTTTTTTTTTTTTTTTTTTTAAAGAAGAGAGTTTGAATCCCTTGCATATGAGTCTTTTTCTAGTTTGGGTGAATGCCAGGTTTCCAGGCCATACCCACTGACCGGTCTGTGGGGTTAAATACTTCACTTTCATAGGAAGGATGGTCTTTTGCATTCCAAGTCTCATGCAGGAAGCTCAGTACTTTCTTCCCGCCAAGCCCTCAGCCTGAAAACTTAGACTCTTGTATCCAGGCTGGCACTGAAGCCTCAGGGATTCATTCGTTCCACGTATTCGGTTCTGCGAATCTTGTAGATTTCTGAGTTTAACGCTTTGTTTATTTTCACTCATTCTATCATGCTTATTGTTCTTAATTTCAGGCAGACTCTTCTCTTTGACCCGCGTATTGTTCGTTGCTGTGTAACAAATGAGCCCAAAATACTGAGACTTAAAACACCAACATTTTTTAATCTCACAGAGTCTGTGCATTTGGGTGTGACTTAGTCTTCAGGCTCTAGGTCTTTCCCAAGGCTGGAGTTATCTTAAAGACCCAAGAGGGGGGGATCAGTTCCTTGTAGGCAATTGGTCAGAGGCTCCTCCTAGTTCCTTGCCGTCTGGGCCTCCCCACAGAGCGTCTCACAACATAGCAGCATGCCTTACCAGAGACAATATGCGGGAGCTGGACATGGAGAGAGAAAAAGGGAGCCAGCAAGACAGAAGTCCTCATCTTTATAACTAATCACAGAGCTGATACCATGTCGTTTATCCCCATACAGGAACTTTCTTTGCCCTGTTTAGTGCTTTTATTTTAAATTCAATTTTGCCAAATATTAACGTTGTAAAGGCTGCTTTTTTAAATTTTTTTATTTTTTTTTAATTTTTTTTTTTTATTTATTTTTGAGACAGAGAGAGACAGAGCATGAATGGGGGAGGGTCAGAGAGAGAGGGAGACACAGAATCGGAAGCAGGCTCCAGGCTCTGAGCCATCAGCCCAGAGCCCGACGCGGGGCTCGAACTCACAGACCGCGAGATCGCGACCTGAGCTGAAGTCGGACGCTCAACCGACTGAGCCACCCAGGCGCCCCAAGGCTGCTTTTTAAAACGGTGTCTGGGGAGCCTGGGTGGCTCAGTTGGTTGAGCGTCCAACTTCAGCTCAGGTCACGATCTCACGGACCGAGAGTTCTAGCCCCGCGTCGGGCTCTGGGCTGATGGCTCAGAGCCTGGAGCCTGCTTCCAGTTCTGTGTGTCCCTCTCTCTCTGCCCCTCCCCCGTTCATGCTCTGTCTCTCTCTGTCTCAAAAATAAACGTTAAAAAAAAAAACTTAAAAAAAAAATAATAAAAAAATAAAAATAAAATAAAAATAAAACGGTGTCTGACTGAGAGAGCTCCCTCCATCCTATTTTCACAGCTTAATTTTATGTGTATCTCCTTTAAGTAACAATCCTGGGATTTACTTGAGCAGAGAGCTTTTTGCTTTAAATAAAAGTTTGTCTTATTAAAATTATTTTGATCTGTGAGATTTTTTATTCTTTTGCTTTCATATTTTTCAGTAAAAAAATATGTATTCTATATTAGATTCTACTAGTGGTTACTATTAATTTAAAAAAATTTTTTTTAATGTTTATTTATTCTTTTTGAGAGAGAGACAGAGAGAGACAGATCATAAGCAGAGGAGGGGCAGAGAGAGGGAGACACGGAATCCAAAGCAGGCTCCAGGCTCTTGAGCTGTCAGCACAGAACCTGACGTGGGGCTCGAACCCACCAACCATGAGATCATGACCTGAGCCGAAGTCAGACGCTTAACCGACTGAGCCACCCAGGCGCCCCACTATTAATTTTTTTATTGCCGTTGATCAACAGTTGATAAAATTCTTTTATTGCAGTTGATTGATAATTTTTTTTAGGTTAGGGTCAGATATACAACAATGTTTTTTAAAAAAAACAATTTAAAAATATTGTTTCTCTCAGTATAGGGATCAAGTGTAAAACACCATCAGGAAAGTGAAAATCATTAGGAAGTTTGGCTCACTGTTCCAGCTCCCTGTATGACCTGCTACTCCATCATTTCTCAGCCTGGCTTGCTTTCTTTTCTCTCTTTCTTTTTCTCTTTTCTCTCCCACTCTCTTTCTCTCTTCCTTCCTCCTTTCTTCTTTTCCTTCATCCATTCAATTTGTTGATTGCCAATGTCAGGAAATAGAGAATGAGAAAACATTTACAGTGTTCAGAAGTACTCCTCTCTCTCCCTTGGATATAGATACACATAAGATATAGATGCAGAGTTGGTCTAGGCGGTGATATGTGTTATGAAGGAAGATAAAGCAGAATAAGAGGGATGTGGAATGGCAAGGGGCGAGAGTTGCCGAAATGATTTATAAGGTGGTTAGGGAAGGCTCTATGATAAAGCAACAGTTAAGCAAGGACCAGAAGGAAGCAAGGCAGCAAATCACGTGTGTGTCTTAGAGAGGAGCACTCCGAGCAAACTTTCAGAGGTTAGACCTTTTTGTTGAAGAATAGCTAGGAGGCAGGGTTGCTGGTGGGGATCAAGGTAGGGGGATACTGGTAGGATATGAGGTCACAGAGTTGATGACAGGAGTGGGGCCTTCTAGACCATTCCAACGACCTTTACTCTGAGTAAGGTAGGAGCCACTGTGGAATTTGAGGTGAGCAAGCAATGACTGGGTCTGATTTTTGTTCTTAAAAGTAGAATTATGGGGGCACCTGGGTGGCTCAGCTGGTTGAGCGTCTGACTTCAGCTCACGTCACGACGTCACGGTTCATGAGTTCAAGCGCCCCCACCAGGCTCTGTGCTGACAGCTTCAGGAGTGTGCTTCGGGTTCTGTATCTCCCTCTCTGTCTGCCCCTTCCCCACTGGCACTCTGTCTCTTTCTCAAAAACAAGTAAACATTAAAAAAAATTTGTTTTAAGTATAATTATGTCAAGGGCGTTTCAGTGGCTCAGTCGGTTAAGCATCCAACTCTTGATTTTGCCTCAGGTCATGATCTCACAATTGGGAGATTGAGCCCCATGTCAGGCTCTGTGCTGACAGCTCGGAGTCTATTTGGGATTCTCTCTCTCTCTTTGGCCCTCCCCCACTCACACTCTCTCTCAAAATAAATAAATTAATTAAAAAAAAATATATATATATATAATTATGTCAAATGAATAAAGAAAAAAAAGTAAAAAAAAAAACCCAGACTTTTATAGAATTAAAAAAAATTTTTTTTTAACATTTGTTCATTTTTGAGAGACAGAGACAGAGCATGAGTGGGGGAGGGGCAGAGAGAGAGAGAGGGAGACACAGAATCCGACGCAGGCTCCAGGCTCTGAGCTGTCAGCACAGAGCCCAACTTGGGGCTCAAACTCCTAAGCCAGGAGATAACGACCTGAGCCAAAGTCAGATGCTTAACCGACTGAGCTACCCAGGGACCTCAAAACAGACTTTTAAATACAGAGAACTGGTGGTTGCCAGAGGGGAGGAGGGTAGGAGGATGGGTGAAATAAAGGGAATGAAAAATAAAATCTCAAAGTGCAATTATGTCTATTAGTAAATTTCAGAAGAGTGACAGCAGGGCATTATTATAGTGACCTAGATAAAGGACGATGGTTGAAAAAGTGGTAGGAAGGACTCAGATTCAAGATGAGCTTTGAAAGCGAAGCAGCAAATAATTTGCCGATGGTCTGGATATTGGATGGAGAAAGAGGATGCAAGACTAACGTGAGAGTTTTGGCCTCAACACCCGAGAGGAAAGCACTGCCATTGGTTGAGAAAGTATGCACCGTGGGGGGAGCCGTTTTGAGTGCATTACATATGGATGGTCTGTTAGGTACCCTCGTGAAGATGTTGAACAGGCAACCAGGCATCTGGGCCACGGAAATACGAGTCTAGACTTCAGGGGAACATTCCGTGCTGGAAAAATCAACTCGGCGGATTCCTTAACCCCTGGATAGCATTTAAAGTGGTGATATCAGATTTGGGTGCTACTGTAGTGAGAATCAATAGATAAGTATAAACAGACCGGAAGAGTGAACTCTGCAGAAATTCCACGTTTGGAGGTTGAAGAGATGAGGAGGAACTGGAAAGGAGACTAAGAGGCAGTACTTACAGCAGGAGAACCAGAAAGGGAGGAATCCCGGCAGCCTCAAGAAAAGGGTTAAGAAGGAAGGAGGGCTGAAAACGTTAAGGCTGTTGATAGTGGAGAACGAGGAGGACTAGGAGGTCAGAGTCCAATTTTGCTACATGGGCGCCACTGCATACCTTTACAGGCGCTATCTAAGTGACAGCAGGAGGGACGAAGGTCTGGTGAATACAGACTCAAGAGGGAATTGGGAAGACAACACGATGATAGTACTTTCAACCCATTCTACCGTGGTGTTCTGCTATAAAGGAGAACAGAGAGATGGGATCATAGCTGAAGGGAAATAGGTGATTGTAAGTGATTCCTCAGGGCAAGAGGAATCAGAATGGTGAGAGGAAGCGTTGCCAGTTGCTGGAAGAGGGTGTGGCATAACTGTTCAAAGGAGTGGGGGGAGAATAGGACTACAGAAATGTGGGAAGGTTACAAGAGAGGTAAAAGCCCTCTTGAGGTTGGGGGATGTGAAGGTTGAGTCAGATGGGTTACGTGGTTGCGTGTTTTCTTTTCTTTTCTTTTTTTTTAATGTTTATTATTTATCTTTGAGAGACAGAGAGCCCGCAAGCAGGAAGGGGCAGAGAGAGAGGGAGACACAGAATCCGAAGCAGGCTCCCGGCTCTGAGCTGTCAGCACAGAGCCCGACGTGGGGCTTGAACCCGTGAACCGTGAGATCACGACCTGAACGCACGCTCATCGACTGAACCAGCCAGGCAACCCATGGTTGTGTGTTTTCCATCAGCCACATTTAGTCACCTGAGTGCTGGTGGGAATAGGCCAAGACCTGAATTTAATCAGTCAGTACTTTGATCAGTCAAATGGCGAGAGGCAAGGGAACGGGAGATATACACCAGAGTGAATTTGTGCTATTGTTGGATTGAGTTTACCAGAGGAAATACGCTTTAAGAGAGAGAATGGTGGTTGGTAAATGGGACGTTTGACACCAAGTTTTTGGAGGAGGTGCCATTATTGGTAATGGTATGTTCTAGAGTTCAAAGGTAGGTGCCAGAGGTAATATGATGGACAAGCTACTTGAAAAAATAGACGCCAAACGACTGGGAACATCGGTTACTGTAATTATCATTGACATCTGTGCTGTCAAAATGCCAGCCACGAGCACCCATGGTTGTTTAAAATAATTAAAATTATATAAAACGAAACTTCCGTTCTTCTGTTACACCTGTCACATTTGAAGCGCTCAATAGCACACGTGTCTGGTAGTTACCGTATTACATAGTTCAGAGATAGAACATTCCCAGCATTAAGGAAAATCTATTGATCTGATCTACGTGGATATTGAGATTGATGTCAATGATTAGTGCAAGACTGATTTTGGAGAGGTTGACAACGGGTGATAAAATCTTTAAAGAATGAGTACAAAAAGAGGATATCTGCCCTCACCGCAGTGGCCCTGGCAGGTGTGGGAGGAAAAAAAAACAGCCACTCTTTAGGAGGGATGATAGGGAGCAGTGTCCTCAGGAGAGAATCGGGTCTTCGAGAGGTGAAAGAATCATCGCAGAAAGAGCTGAACGAATATATAGAGATGGATAGACCCTGGAAGCTTCTGTGGAGTTGAGACTAGGAGACTGAACCAGCCTGAGGGATGTACAGAGCTACGTGGGCATTACTATCCAGGTGAAGAGACCTCAAAGTGTTGAGCTTCTTTAAAGTGGCTTAGGTAAAGAACAGAACATAATCAGGTTATTTCTGAGGGTCTCTTAGATCGTGTGGTTGGGGTTGTGAATACATGTAGGGAGGAATGAGTGGGTTCTAGGCTACAGAGCTCTCAGGGTTGGCAGAAGGGAGTTTTACTGGGAGTCACTGGGGTATGTGCATGTATATGGTTAAACTCCAGATCTCGTACTTTGGTCTTAAGATCTAAGTAATACCTATACAATTCTTTTTACCCATTATATAACTTTTTCTAACATAACTATCTTTGGTTCTTACGTTCAGTTTTTTTTAAAAGCTTTACAACACTACTTAGACATTTTTAAATATTCACAATGCCCAGCCCTTTCATATTGTGACTTCCCAATTTTTAGAGCTCTTGGTTTTGCCTCATCTCAATGGATTGCAGTAGAACTTAAATATTTTCTTCCAAGATAGGTGTGTGGGCAGCCTGTTTGGGGGCTTTTTAATATCTGAGAATGTCTAGCTCTTGTATATGTATAAGAATGGCATTTTTTTTATTATGCAATTTTGGAGCCATGGCATTTCTTCCAGAACTCTGGGTGATGTTCCATTATTTTCTGGAATGTGATGTTACTGGGGGGGGGGGGGGGTTCATGGTGAATGGATTATTATTTCTTCATTAGAAAGGTCTTCTTGGGGCGCCTGGGTGGCTCAGTCGGTTAAGCGTCCGACTTCAGCTCAGGTCACGATCTCACGGTCTGTGGGTTCGAGCCCCGCGTCGGGCTCTGGGCTGATGGCTCAGAGCTTGGAGCCTGCTTCCGATTCTGTGTCTCCCTCTCTCTCTGCCCCTCCCCCGTTCATGTTCTGTCTCTCTCTGTCTCAAAAATAAACGTTAAAAAAAATTAAAAAAAAAAAATAAAAAAAAAAAAAAAAAAAAAAAAAGAAAGGTCTTCTTTATTCCACCCGAATACCAGTGAGATATTTTGTCTCCATCCTTGGACCTCAAAAACGTTTTCCAGTCTGAACCCAGAAATAAGTCTCTCAACTAGCTTTGCCTGGAGTGAGCTTGTTCAGTACACAACCTTTCCGTCGGCACAGGCAAGGTTTCCTTCTGCTCCCGCAAGCGTTTCAGGCTCCAGCTCTTTATTTTCGGTAGGCAAGAGGTTTCAAGTGTTTTCTCCTGGTTTTCCTTTCTTTACAGAAAAGTTTTCCAGTTTTGCTTCTACAGCGTCAGATCTGGGCTTCACCGAATCAACCGTGCGTGTTTATTCGGCTTTATTATTTTGCACTGTTTTAAAGTTTTATACTGTTTTAACGTTAGTTACAACGTGTGATACCTACAACGACACGTTTCGTGATTGTCTACATTATCGGACATGATAAAATGGACACAGGATTTAACACCCACCTTAAGAGCCGAACGGTACTACTGATGGGTCAAAAGGCGTGCTCACCAGGGATCCCATGCTCTGTACTTTCCGCCAGACGTTATAGCAGGATTTTTAATTTTCTGTTTCCCACCTCCCTGATTTTTTTTTTTTAACGGAAGGCTTTATCTTCGAATGGGTTTATATTTACAGAAAAACTGTGGAGAAGGCACAGAGGGAGTTCCCACATAGCCACTTGCCGTTTTACTTAACATGCCGCAGTGTGGATCATCTTGTAATCCTTCTGACTTTAATCCATCTCATTTTTCCCTCGTCTTTTTTTTTGGTTTTGCTTTGTTTGCTTCCTTTTGATAGAGTCAATTTCTTGTGATATTTTAGAGAGGGTGGTAGACGGTTTACCAAAATTTTCATCTGTGTCGTTCAGCAAATTATTTTTAGAGTATGTTTTTCTTCTGAGCCCCCTGGTCGATTTGTTTTTTAAACATGGTGATGGTAATGGTAGCCTGTTGTCTCTTAAACCTTGCTCTTGAAAGCTTATTCTTCGCATTTTGATATTATCGGTAATTAGAAAACTGTGGCTTTTTTCCTCCCTCTTTTAAACAAATGATCGTCAATTGGGAAAACTACTTAGTACTAGTATGCGGGAAAAAAAATGATCACAAACTGTATGCTTTAAAACAGTAGAAATGAGGGGCATCTGGATGGCTCAGCTGGCTGAATGTCCGACTCCCGATTTCCGCTCAGGTCATGATCTCATGGTTTGTGAGGTCGAGTCCCGCATCGGTCTCTGTGCTGGCAGAGCAGAGCCTGCTTAGGCATTTCTCTCTCCCTCTTTGCCCCTCCCTCACTCATGCTCTCTCTCTGAGTAAATAAATAAACTTAAAAAAAAAAAAAAAGGCAGACATGAGTTCTCTCACAGTTCTGAAGGCCAGAAGTCTGCAATCAGTACCGCTGGGCTGAAATGGAGGTCCCGGCAGGACTGTGCTCCCTCTGGAGGCTCCCGAAGAGAATCAGCCCCTTGCCTCTTCCAGCTACAGGTGACTGACAGCGCACGTCCTTCATTCGCCCTGCGGTTGCATCATGCAAATCTCTGCTTCTTTCTCTGAATCCCTTTCTCCTGTGTGTGTGAAGTCTCCCTCTGCCTCCCTCTGATGAGGATACGTGTGATTGCATTTAGGACCTACGGGATAATCTCTCCATCTCAAGATCCTTCATCACACCTGTAAAGATCCTTTTTTTAAAAAATAAATATAGGTAAAATTTACAGATTCCAGTAATTAGGACCTGGTATTGTTGAACGGCCATGATTCTACCTACCATAGGCACCACTTATTATGATTCAGCAATTCTACACACACATTTTTTTTTCCCTACCAAAAGGCACGTGAAGAAACGTTCATAGAAGCTTGACTTGTAGTAGTCACAAACTGGAACAATCCCAATATCCATCAAGAGTAGAGCAGATTGATAAGCTCAGATAGCGTCCTACAATAGAATACTTGACGTCAAGGAGCATGAAAGCACTAAAACTACCTACAACACCATGGAAGAATCTCGCACACGTAATGCGACTAAGAGACAGCGGCAGAAGAGAGTAAGCCCTAGAATAGTTCATGTACGTGATGCTAACGACAAGCAAAATTAGAAGTCGGGAGAGTGGCGACCCTGGAGGGGCAGTGACTAGAAGAAGGGGGAAGAGGGCTTCCGGGGTATTAGCAGGATTCCTTGATCTGGGTGCTGGTTACTTAGGTAAGCTTATTCTGTTAGAATTTATTGAGTCACCCACTTACGATTTGTGAAGATTACCAAAAGAAGATAATTGACAAAGAAAGCTAACAGTTTTCTCAAGGCCATGCAGAATCACGGGGGCAATGGTTCCATGGCTGCAGCCAGGAGAGGAAGGGTCTCAGCTTCAGGTCGAAGTCTGGGTTTCAGAAGTTTGAGATTATCATGGCCTAAGAACAGGTAGATGAGGTGGATATTTGGAGGTGTGTCGGCTCTCCTCAAATTTTTTATGGAAATTGTGTAAATAAATCAATCAGTTGATAAATGGACATATGAGTCAACGAAGTAGAGGTTTGGCCTGAATATGGGGAATTGGGCCACTTAAACCAAATATCAAGAACGGTGCTGTCCAATATGGCAGCCATTAGTCACATATGGCTCTCAACCACTGAAATGTGGCCAGTCCAAATAGAGAGGTTCTGTACAAAGATATAGTACAAAAAAATGAATAATTGCTTTTTATACTGATCACATGTTAAAATAAACTTGAGATATATTGGGTTAAATAAAATCTATCAAAATAAATTCCTTTTTTTTTTCTTCCTTAAGATATAGCTACTAGAAAATTCAAAATTACATTATATGACTAGCATTTGTGACTTGCATTCTATTTCTCTTGGACAGTAGGGATATCTAGACCAATAAACCGAATAAATGGTTAATAAGCATGTAAGTAACAGCTACCTACTTCTCTTGCACATGCAGACATGGGCAGGTCTAACCAGGTTTGGCCCTTCGATGGGAAGGCTGAAGTGAATGAAGTAGGTAGTGAGCTTTTTTAACTGAACCGTTATTGTAACTCAATTAGTATTTCTGAGTTTTCAAGTTTTTGGAATACCTAATTGTTCTAAACAACGGGTTCAAAATTAAATCATCACCGCTCATTTGGTTGTTACAGAATCTCTTAACAGACCCAGCATACAGTACATTGTAAGCAGCTTTTTAGGAGAAGGTAGTGTGACAAAGGGGACAGACGACAGTCATTGGCATCAGACGTTACTGAATTCCAGTGCACTGTAATTCCAGTTACTGTAGGCTAGGCTGCCTCAATCCAATGAATAGTTTCTCTGGACCATAGTTTTGATAGCTATATAATGGGTTCATTAGTATCTACCCAATAAGGTAGATATTAGATTTGAAACAGTATATGAAGTATATATTATATAAGCTATTATTTTTGTGTTTAAAGTAGGAAGAAAACACAGTACATTTTTTATAGGCCTTGGTAAGAAGATCTCTAAAGAGCATCCCTTGTAGATTCTTGGGATACTTCAGACCAATCTTGGGCCATTCTAAACCTTGTTTTCTCTAGCAAATAACGAGGATAAGCTCACACGCAGAAAGCCAGCCCACAGGATGTCTCCCCCTTCTCATTGTGTGCATCCAGCTTCAAGGAATTAATGCCTGGATCACAAAGAATTATTCTGCATTCAAAACACTCAGCAGCATCAACCCACTCCTTCTAGTCCCAGATGCTGGCGGGCCACCCCATCAATCATTCTCCCAGACGCCCATCAGCGTGTCACCGCCGTGTCAGAGATCTGTTTTGGCAGGCTCGCTGCAGGGTACACGTAATCAGCAAAGACGCCACACTTAACCGTGATGGATGCCAGTCTTTTGACAATTTCTCCTGCCAGACCCCTCCATCATTCTGTGGCAATGTTTTCCTGAGTGCTAAATAATTTCTCTGAATTATCACAGCCGCTTTATAGACTGACTTGCAGAGATGTCTTTTTGTCACAGCTGCACTGGAAAGGATTTTTATCTTGTATGTCCTTTTTGGTTTTTGGGTTTTTTTTAACCTCTGATGATTCTTTCCATGTTTCGATCACTTTCTGCATTCATCACAGCAGGAGAAAAAAAAATTTTTTTGGAAGCGAATAAAAGGGATATCATTGTCAGTGTACGTAGGCAGGTGTCTGAAATCCATTTCCAGTTAGTTCTTCATTTGGCTGGCAGCGTGACCTTGAAAATATAATTATTACTATGCCTCTTTTTATTATAACAGTGCCTTTGCGGGTGCTAGGTCTCTTCTACAAGAGTTGCGTGATTTTTAAGAATCTGAGATTGTAGACAAATCCAAGCCAGTGTCTTCCTTTTCCGTTGTAATCTGGCATTTGACTTGGCCACAGAGGCCTTCCAAATCTGCACTGGTGTGAGAAGACTTCATACCTCCCTCTGCTCTTCTTCTGCCCTTCACCACCAAGCCCCAGCTCTACCCCAGTGTAGAGCTGTCATGGTACCGTTACAAGATGACACATTCAAATGGCCCCAGAACCTCCTGTCACAAGAAGACATCTGTGGCTGAGAGCTAGAGATGTGCCAAAGAAAACACTGATTTGATCCTGTTCGTTGCAAAATGAACACTCCACCTGATGAGATCCAAAGGGTCATTGAAAACGAGGGATAGCCATGTTCAAATTGAGAAGACATATTCCAAAGACTAAAAAGGCAGACAGAGGTTAACTTCAGCTTCCTCTTGAGGTCCGCCATCATTCCTTTCGAGCACACAGTCTTCACTGACATGGAAAACATTCTAAAGGTTATTTCATCTAAATTCCAAGTTAGTGACATTTCCCCCTCTTGTTTCCCCTCCTGTGAGTCCCAATGAATAATAAAATGCTGATAAAAATTCTTGGGAAAACATGGACTTGCCCATTCAGTGGAAAGTACCAAAGAGAGTAAAATACAATTATATTCTTTGCTTCTGATATATTCATCCTGCTTCTTTTGATTCTGATAATCTTTTTGTTGAAAACTGAACGTTTTAGGTCATAGATTGTGGTGACTTTTGATACTAGTCCCATTCCCCACAAGGGCTTGTTTTGCTAACCAGCTTATTATTTTTATCAGTTATGGTTCCCTGCTGGAGCTCCTCATGCTACCATTCCAGACATGGAACATCCTACTTGTGCTTTTTTATTTTATATCTAAAAATTGGGGGGGGGGAGGACTATGCATAGCTTACAGACCATACAAAAACACGATAGGCTGGATTTGGCTGGTATGTTATAGTTTCCCTGCTCTATAGTAATGATGCTGATTTCCAAATCATTTATGGCACCTGCCTCAAAATTTTATACTCCTACATTACATTTGCAATTTAAAATATATTTTTTCTGCTGTGCTATTAGTGAAAGATTTTATTCACCTGAGTATATACAACTCAGTTATTCCTAGGGTTACGTAATTCTGGCCTCACTGGCTATACATTTACCATTCCTAGCACTTTTTCTTTGATGGGTAGGGAGAAGGGTAAAGGTAAAAAAATAATAAGTGCTTACATGCCTGTCCTGGCAAGACTGGTGTTCCTTTTCCGACGGTCATCATGGTTGATCTAGCTCATTGTCTATAAACTCTGCAAGAATTAGTAACTTCTTTAACAAGTCTTGGTCGTTAAGGACTGATTCTCAAATAGGTATCTTAGGGATTGGGGGTCCCCTGAGAACTTTGATGTGTAGCTGGTGGACTTAGACCATTTTTCTCTGATGCCCGTACCTCCCCTCTCAATGCTATGAAGATTCTGAGTAGTCCAGAACTCCAGGCTCATTCATCTTCTGTGGCCCCAAGTTCGGAAAGCACGAAAGAAGAAAGATTCATTTTCTATATGCTTCTTGAGAACATAACCTTGAAAGGAGTGGTGTTCTGGACTGAACTGTGTTTCCCTAAAACCCATACATTGAAGCCCTAACTCCCAACATGACTGTATTTGGAGACAGAACATTTAAAGATGTAATTAAGGTTAAATAAGGTCATAAGAGTGGGGCTTTATTCCGACATGACTGGTGTCCTTATAAGAGGAAGGGAGAGCAGGATTTGTGTGCACAGAGGAAAGACAATGTGAGGACACAGCCAGAAGGTGGCTCTCTGCAAGCCAAGGAGAGAGACCAACCCTGCCAACACCTTGATCTTGAACTTCTAGACTCTAGAAATGTGAGAAAATCAATTTCTTCTGTTTAAACCACTGAGTCTGTAGTGTTTTGTTACGGCAGCTCAAGCACACGAAGACAGGTGACACCGTATCTTCATCTTCGGTCTATACCGCCATCCCACATCCCCCAGTGGTCTTTCCACTGCTCTGGGAGAACTTGCCAGGCCCAGCAGCTAGGAAGACGTGCCACCATAAAGAAAAGTGTACCCCTTTCCTGAAGCAACTATCAAACTTCAGAAGCAGGTATCTTGGATGTCCTTCCTCTTACCTTCAAGGAAGGGGGCATTGATGGTGTTGAGAATTTTCCCATATTTCATGAGAAGAAGAAGAAAGGAGATGTTTCATTTTCCCCAAAAGTTGTCTTACCTGCCCACTCATTCCACACATGACCACATCGTTGGCTGTGGTTGTGGTGGCAGTGACCATTCTGCCCGGTGACATCTCTCAATAAACTTTGTGGGGCAGCGTCTCATTGCCAAACTTGAGGAATTATCCGGAATTATGATGAGGCACTTAGTCCTTTTGTTCTCAGCTATAGGATTTAGTCGTTTTCCAAAACAAGAGGCATCATATTCCTCATCTGCCATATCACCCTGGTGCACAAAATTTCTAGCATCTTCCTAGAAACACAGTAATAAATCTATCAAAATTATCGAAAGCCGATTTTGTGCAACATGAATGTAAAAGCAACTATCTCTGTTATCTAGCTAATCATTGATCAAAGTAACAAAGCAGAGTTCTTCGATAGCCAGGTAAAACATTTAAGGGAATATAATTCTATGACTAAACGGAGCTGAGCAAATCTCTCTTAACCGTTTGGTAAAGATTTCTTGCCATCCGGTTAGAAAACAGGTGTGCCTGTCGTGCGGAGACTGGCTTCAAATCAGTGTTCTCCCCTCGGCCGCAGATCACTTCCTACCTTGCCTCCAGTCACCTCATGGATTTTTCAAGACTTCATTTCTTCCTAGAAGAGCAGGTGCAACAGTGGTCTTGAAAAGATGGGATCCACTGGGTGTTGTAGGGAAACCAAGATGACAATAAATTTCATATATTAAAAAAAAAAAAAAGAAAAGAAAAGATGGGATCGAGGAATGAGGGTAGGGGGGCGGGGAGGGGGAGCTGCTCTTGTCTTTATAGGTACAGCCCTTCTTGGAAGAATCACAATCCCGCTCCGAGGCTGCTTCCAGGTGGAAAAAGTCTGCCACGTGCTCTGAAACAGTCTTTGTACTTCTTCCACGGGAAGTGGAATTTCATCTCCTGATGAAATTATCAAATTATGATGAAATTACGCCCCCCCAATTCTTACTATCATCTTCTGGTTTTAACCCTCATTAACTGTGGGCAAACGCCTCAATGACAACACATAACGCAAACATCTTTCAAGAGCAAATTTCAGGTGAAATGCAATCTTAAACTACATTTATGAAAAAAAATCCCTAAAAGGAAGTGACATGGAGAGATTAAACTTCACAAGCAAGTTAAGTTTGATATTTTAATGGAATTAGACTTTTTTGGCTTTTTTCTTTTTCTTTTGCTTTTGCTTTGCTTTTCCTTTTCACCACCAAAAGTCTGTAGAAATGGCCTCTATACAAAGAACGATCTGTCCCCCAAAGCAGATCGAAGTCCCCAATTTCTCCCAACACTTGAAAGTTCGAGACAGCAATTTTTTCCATTAAGGTTTCATAATTGCAATTCATTTTTAGGGTTCAACTTCGAAATGCCCTTCGCCTGAGCGGTCTCTGTAAGGAAGCTTCCCAAAAAAGAGTCCTGAGTCCTAAGATGTAGGTAGCAGGAGATCAGTCTCCAGCAGTCACCGGGACAGAGAGCCCTCCACTGGCAGCCTGAACAGCTGACGCCTCCCGGCCAGAGCCAGATTCTTCTGACTCCCTCAATCTTCAAACTTAAGACAAGGGGCCAAGACAGAATGGCCTTCACTACTCAACGTGTTCAAACTGTCAGTGCCAACCCAGCAAATCAGTCTTGCGTGGAGAAATGCAATCCAGTGCATGAAACGGTTCTCTAACCATGATACCATCTCCTTAAAAATAACTTAAACCAATGGGGCGCCTGGGTGGCCCAGTCGGTTGAGCATCCGACTGCGGCTCAGGTCACGATCTCGCATTCTGGGAGTTCGAGCCCCGCGTCGGGCCCTGTGCCGACAGCTCGGAGCCTGGAGCCTGCTTCGGATTCTGTGTCCCCCTCTCTCTCTCTGCCCCTCCCTCACGCTCACTTTGTCTCACTCTGTCTCTCAAAAATAAATAAATGTGAAAAAGAGTTTCTAAAAATAACTTCAACTCCAAAGACTGAGATGTTTTAATCCAATGAACCCAGACGAGCAATTTTTTTTTCCCTAAGACCGTTCAGCCCAGCATGAAGCCCTGAGCGTGACAGCACTGAGCTGGTCTGGTTCTCCTGAGACCTCCACGCCTGAGTGAGTTTCCCAAGGTTCCTCACTAACTCCCAAGGTGAGATGCAGCTCGGGGGAGAAGAGCCCAGTGCTTTCGAGTCTGTGCAATCACACATTTCCCCCCCCAAATCCCTTGGTCTCCAAGGACCGCCTTCCGAAAGGAAAACCCAATTTACCATTAAACGTTTAACGATAATAAAAAGACAATAAGGAAAATCCCCTTTTCATCACGTTGCACCCTCGAGACCCCTTTCATAGAACTGCTCTCATAGGAACTGCTAAGTTTACACTAACAAGGGTGTCTTTTGGAAAAATGTTATGGAAACAAAGCATTTGTCTTTTTTTTTTCTTCCCCGGTAAGTATCTAATAAAAGTCTGCGCTTATACCAGGCACTGGGCAGGGGTCTGAGGCTGCAGTTAGGGAACAGCCTCGATCTCTGCCAGCAGGATATACAACCTCAGAGGAAACATCACCGTTGCATCGGGCGGAATCACATGAAACTGAAAATAAAGCACAAGCAAAATACCACGGGCACCCGGGAGTGGAATGATAACAATGATGCCGGGATAATGATAAAAGATTAATACGAAAACAACCTTGTATTTAAAGCAGAGGCACTCTGCTAAATGATCTACATGTATTGTCGTATTAAGTCGTCGAGACAACATCAGGCGTGACAGGAACTACATTGTCTCCCCTTTACAAATTTGGAAACTGAGGCATGCAGAGGAGAGAACGACCTCGACCTCGTGGGTGTGGGGCAGGCAGAAAGCCTTCCCAGAGATTACTATGTAAATCATAGCCTGGGGCGGAGGGATGATTGGGACTCAGATGGGGAGAAAGTGGGGGAAGAGACCTAAGGCAACGGGGCCGAGGAAAGGGCACGAGATGTAAAGAACAATAAAAGGGATCGTTGTGTTGGGAATGAAAGTGGGGGTAGTGCTGAAAAGGACATCCAGTATTTAAAACATTTGGAGCACGATCCCGCAACTCGCAGACCCTCAATATATGCAATGCTGCGCGGCGAGGAGAATGAATGGATTTCCCTGAGCCCGGCTCACTTTCACCTCCACTGGGCTGCATTAATTGATATTTGCTCTTGCCCACGCTGCACACACTTTTATTATTATTTTCGAGCCCATAACCTGTTTTATAATCCTTTCCTCTCCCTGTAAACAGAAGGGAAAGGCAATCACAGCCGAACAATAGGCTGAGCTACCAAACAAAAAAAGCTTGAAATGCGAAAAAGGCGGTGAGGTGGGGGGAACCCTCTTGTCAGCACATCAGCAAAACAGGATACAAGCTGCCGTACAGGGACAGGTAGCAAACTCAGAGCGTGCATGAAAGACACGAAACATCAGCTCCACGGATAGAGGTAAACTAATCTTGGGGCGCCTGGTGGCTCAGTCGGTTGAGCGGACGTCCGACTTCGGCTCGGGTCATGGTCATGATCTCTTGGTTCGTGAGTTCCAGCCCCGCGTGGAGCTCTGTGCTGATGGCTCAGCGCCTGGAGCCTGCTTCTGATTCTGTGTCTCCCTCTCTCTCTGCCCCTCCCCTGCTCATTCTTGCTCATTCTCATTCTCTCTCTCTCAAAATATTTTTTTTTTAAAAAGTGAACAGAAGTAAATTAATCTTTCGTGAACACGGAGTTTGGGCCAGCTCTTCACCTACACGGTCTCTCCAAACTCCACCAGCAAGGTGCTATTATTCCCATTTTACGGATGGGAAGACTGATCCTTATGGATGGAAAATTCTTGCAGCTAGAAGTGGCAGATTCCGCCTTTCGAACCTTGTCTAGCTGACTTCCAATCCTGTGTTCTTTCCACGATGATGCACTGCCCCCATGAGAACCAATGGCCGTCCAAGCTCTGGTTGTAGCATCCCTCCCTCCACCTGTGTTATTTAATAGGACATATTTTATGTTGAAGGTTTTGCTCAAAACCACGATTAAATATTGAATCAGTCAGGCTTTGCGAGCCCTTACAAGTGTTCGTGTGTAAGTATAGAGTAATGAGTCGAACAGATAACCGGATTGACTCTATTTACCAATCTGTGTTGGTATATTAGATGAAAAGTATGAAAAACCTGTAAGCATTGCTCAAATCATCAAACACTTTTAGTGTCCTTAAACATTGTCTTTTAGTTAAAGCGGCTAACCTTTCAAAAAAAAAAACAAAAAAACGCAAAAGTGGCTTGATAAAATTCAGGAAAGAATGAGATCAAAGCTGAGAAGCACAGCATTTTCTGATTGCCTGCAGCCTGTCTCTTACCATTTTCCAACCCCTGTCTTCTGAGGTGTCAGTCTTCCCGCAGATTCTAGTGATTTGCCAAAAATGTTATTTTCAGAAGACAGAGAAAACAGAGACTTTATCAAAATAGAAAGCTTTGCCTAGACTCTGAGTGGTTACCACGGTTTGATTTAAATTTTCACTCAAAAGCACTTAGAATCGGTTTAACTTTGTAACTGAAAAAGGAGAAGAGAGGCTGTCGATTTAATCACACAAACAGAAATGATAGATCTGTGCCCTTTATCGGACACTAATCATGCCTTATGTCAGTGTTGGGCTGTGTAAATTTCAAAGCAGTCTTATATATTTACTTTTGCCTTGGATTTGGTCACCATTCCTGTGGAGTAGATAGCATAAGAAATAGAGTCAGCACGTTCTGGTAAGACAACTCCAGGCCCGGAGATCCTAAGTAGCTTTCCTACAGTCTCAGGGTTCAGGAAGAGTTAGAGAGGACTAGACATCTTGACCCCATGACCCCCATCCCAGGGTCCGTTCTGTTGCTCTCACATCTCAGGAGACAAGAAAAGGCACAGCAGATGGCACATCCCTCTCGGGGGGACTCTATAGCAATGGAGAGATTTGGGACCCAAGACTCTGATCTCTTAAAAAGTGCCAGGAGGTTCTCTGATCAGCAATTGTGGGAAGCTGCTAGTTCAGTAAATATCCTAGCTGAGAGCAACGTATCGCAGAATAGCTTTCTTTGAAAATTCAGGCTCGTATCAATTGCAGTTAAATTTTCTTTAATGGTCCTAAAGATAGGCAACTGAATCAAAAGATGAAGGAGTTCAGCTCATGGTTTCAGGGTAAATGATAGAATATGATGCATTCATTAGAATGTTGTTTATGAGGGGCGCCTGGTTGCCTCAGTTGGTTGAACATCTGACTCTTGATTTCGGCTCAGGTCATGATCCCAGAGTCGTGGGATCAAGCCCCACATCAGGCTCCATGTGGAGTGTGGAGTCTTTTTAAGATTCTCTCTCTCTTTCTCTCTGCCCTGCTTGCACTCTCTTTCTCTAAAGTATATATATATAAAAATGTTGTTTATGAATAGTATTTTTAAAGATAGTTTTATTTATGATTTTTAAAAATGTTTAGTTATTTGAAAGAGAGAAAGAGAGCAGGGGAGGGGCAGAGGGAAGGAAACACAGAATCTGAAGCAGCCTCCAGGCTCCGAATTGTCAGCACAGACCCTGACGCGGGGCTCGAACTCAGGAACCACGAGATCATGACCTGAGCCGAAGTCGGACGCTCAACTGAGCGAGCCACCCAGGCGCCCCCATAAAATAGTGTTTTCAAAAACAATACAGTGTGAGGGTGCCTGGGTGGCTCAGTCAGTTAAGCTTCTGACTCTTGATCTCAGCTCGGGTCATGATCTCACAGATCTAACAGCACAGAGCCTGATTGGGATTCTCTTTCCCGCCCCCCTCTCTGCTCCTTCCTGGCTTGTGCACATTGTCTCTCAAAATAAACTTTAAAAAATCATTTAAAAAATAAAAACAGTACAGTGTAATCATGATTGTGACAGAGAAACAAGTTGAGGGAAAAGTGTTTTGGGTACATGGATTAATAATTTTATTTAAAACGATCACACATATCATTAAAAAGGCACTGAGTCCCTTAATTTAAAAATTACCAAGCCAGAGAAAACGTGAGAAAGATAGTTACAGAACCGTCAACTCCCCCAGAACTAAGCTCAGAAACCCAGTTTCCACAATCAGCACTTGACTTGATATTACTGTTGACTTTGACTGCCTGCGTGTCCCTTTGGTAATGAGGAACAGAAGGGAGTCATGAGCTGTCCCCAATTCATTATATTCATCCATTCAGCACATATTTGTTGAACTCTTGCCACGTACTAGGCACCGTGCTAGAAGTTTGTTGTACAAAGCGAGGCCAACTCAGGCACATCGTTGTCAGGGTCCATAATCCACGGGGGGCTACAGAAAAAGAAAGCGATAACTGCAAGGCAAGCAGGGAATCCACTCAAATCTGAAGGTCAGACTTTAAGTACCATCTGAACCCTCAAAGATGCATACCAGTTGGTCAGGTGAAGAGTGGGGGGAAGCTACTCCAGGTAGAGGAGATGTTTGCGCAACAGCCTGTAGGTGAAACAGCCTGAATCGTTCCAGTAACTGAAAGAGGTTCAGTCTAGTTGAATGGCAGGCTGTGGGCAGAAGAGCGGAAGCAAATGGGGCTTAGAAGATAAGCAGTTGTCAGATCATTAGAATTCTGGGCATTGAGAGCTTGTGAGCGGGAGACAGAGGTTTGATCAGGTTTGTGTGTGTGAAAAACACCGCACTGGCTATTAAATGAGAGATGATTGAAGGCGGGATGGTCTAGAGTTTCCTTAGGAGGCTGTTTTCGTAGTTCAGGGGAGAGATGGACTAGGACGGTAGCAGTGGAGATGGAGAGAAGTAGACGTGATCTGTAGAAAGAACAGAGCTTGCTGAGCGAGTGGACACAGGGGTAAGGCCGAGGGGCTCTCCAAGGAGAATGGTGAACTTTGACTTGAATAATGGAGCCCACGATCGCTCCGTTTCCCATTCCTTGAGTAGAGAACACGGTGGAGGGGGGGGGGGATGCATGTTTTACGAGGCTGATAGGGATTTTGAGGGGGTCGTGACATAGCCAAGTAAAACGCTCAGTATAGCTTTAGAGATGTGTCTGAATCTCCAGGCTGGAACCACACATTGAAGAGACATCGCTGGAAGTCTGGGCTGCAACCAGAGCTAAGGTTCACCTTCCTACAAGCTGTTGATCAAATGGAAAACGTGACGGAAGGAGCATGGTTTTTAAGTCCAGATACGGGCCATCCCACTCGCAGTGCAACTCACTCCCGCTCCCAAGAAAGGGGAAATTTGCTTTGAACGGCTGGACTTCACCACCGGGCCCGTGTTGACGTACGTTCTGAGTATGGGGTCCCATTTACCTGGCACTCTAGGTCTCTAGGGAAGGAGCTGCATGGGAGTTTGAACTGGAATAGTTGCCCATTGACAGATGTAGAAGGAAGATCCCAGACCTTCTCTGACCTAAGGCTCCTGAAACCGAGTGCAGTCCCGGGGAGAGTAGGAGACCGTTACATGGAGGCTTTCCTGAGACCAGCCGCTGTAGGGATTGACTTGAAATGGTTCATCTCAGAAGGGTATCCTTTTAGCAAAGGCAGAAGACACGATACCTGGGCCGGGATAAGCAATCCTGAATGGGGTGGAGTGAGGTTGGAGAACCCCCCCCCCCCCCCGCCCCCAAAGGAAACTTTGGCTTCCCGGCTCAAAGACATCATAGTTTGGAAGTCCAAAGAAAGTCAGCCTGCATTTGTCTAATGTTTTCTTGTCATCGGAATGAGGTTATGCATTTTTGGCAAGAATGCCACAGAAACGATGCTGTGTCCTTTGCATAGCAGGTCAAGACTTTCATGATGTCAGTATGTCTTATCACTGGTGTTATTAATTTTTTTTTTTAACGTTTATTTATTTTTGAGACAGAGAGAGACAGAGCATGAACGGGGGAGGGTCAGAGAGAGGGAGACACAGAATCTGAAACAGGCTTCAGGCTCCGAGCTGTCAGCACAGAGCCCGACGCGGGGCTTGAACTCACAGACTGCGAGATCATGACCTGAGCCGAAGTCGGCCGCTTAACCGACTGAGCCACCCAGGCGCCCCTCACTGGTGATATTAAGCTGGGTCACCTGACTAGGGTGGTATATTAGTCAAGGTTCTCCAGAGCAACAGTGATTATGTTCAATAATCTATACTGTATTATATATTCTATAATAAATTTTTATTTTGAACTGCTTTTAGACTCCTCTCACTCCCTTACTTTTTCACTGTTTTCTGATATCACCTCCTGAATAAACCACTTGTACCTAAATCTTGGCTTTAGGTCTTATTTGCGGGGGGGGGGGGGGGGTGAACCCAAACTGAGCAGAGATCGGAAAACCTTTAGCACGTACCAGAATATCTGATTTTTTTTCTATGAAAATCACCTGGAAGACGGTGATTCTACGGTACCAATAAGAAATGATAATGATAGCTCATATTTATAGGATACTTCATGCCAAGCACTGAACCAGATTCCCTACATAGATTTGGGCCCCAGACAAACCGTATGAAATAAGAGCTGTCATTACCCCTATCTTACACACGAGAAAATGGAGATTTAGAGTCATGAAGCCATGTGTCCCAAGTCATGAAGTCAGCAGGTGGCAACACAAATCTGTATCCATGCTTCCCCACAGATCTGGGTCTTGGGCACAGGGGTACGATTAGGACCTGCTTAAGAAACTCAAGGAACCAGGGGCGCCTGGGTGGCTCAGTCGGTTGAGCATCCGACTTCAGCTCAGGTCACGATCTCGCGGTCCGTGAGTTCGAGCCCCGCGTCGGGCTCTGGTCTGATGGCTCAGAGCCTGGAGCCTGCTTCCGATTCTGTGTCTCCCTCTCTCTCTCTGCCCCTCCCCTGTTCATGCTCTGTCTCTGTCTCAAAAATAAATAAACATTAAAAAATTTTTTTAAAAAATAAAATAAAAAAGAAACTCAAGGAATCAGATTGGAATCTGGGATCGGACAGGAGACAGACCCACTAGCTTGGCAGTCTGCAGGAAGAAAAGGCAGTCAGACAGCAATGCAGAAAAGACTGGTCCACCGTGCTAGCTTCCTTTTGGCCCTGGTGGCCAGAGAGTGAATTGGGAGCAACCCTCCTTCCAGGGAGTCTTGTGTTTAACACATAAATAAATAATTCAAATGTAAATTGCAATCCCCAAGTGCCCTCCTCATTTTCCCATCTTAGGATATAAAAAGCATCCACTAACACATGTTCCTGATGGATTTTTTTCCCCCTTGTGGAACCCTCTCCACGAAGACACTTGAAAAAAATCAACAGCCCACGGGGTCTCTCAGAGCCTCCAGCTCTGGCTTGTCATTTGCTAAGGACAGAAATACTCCAGGCCTGGTCGAAGGTGGAGCCAGGAGAGAGGCAGAGAAAGACGCTTTCTCTGACTGCCTGGGTTTCCGATTAATGAGAGACTGAGGCTGAAAAAGGAGTTCAGAGCTCTGCACATTAAGAGATGTCCGCTTCCGCTCAGTGTTCAGTTAAATTGAACTGCGGCCACGGGGGAGGAATGTGACAGGTTGCTTTTAACAAGAGTGTCCTGAAGAGGGACCACTGTACTTCCTCCCACACCGCCTCCTAGCTCTCGGATTATTGCCATTATAATTAATATTAATTATAATACTATGGCATTTTAAATGCCAATTTCAGTCTGTGACTTAAAGCAAAACGATAAAAAAAAAAAAAAACCCACACACATTAAAGCGGTCAGAAGAATCTTTCATTTGGGAAAGAGCAAGCTTTCTCGGTACTGAGGTTCTAGGTCTCTGCTGCATGGCCCCTACGGCAGCAAACGAATGAAAGCCTAGAATGTTCCCTCTATCCTTGGATTTCTTTAAGAAGCAGAGATCTGGCAGCATTTTAGATAGGGTTGTGGTGCTAGGTCACACGAGGAATTCTTCTGGGGGCCTTTCTGGGAATTCAGGATCAAATCCTGAGCAGACAGCAACGCTGTGATCTGAATACAGAAGAGTTTCTGCCAGCTAGAGGTGCGGCACAGGGTTTCTGGAAGCATGACCGACATGCCTGCTGCCCACGGCCACTGGGCAAGCCTTTTGAACATGAACTCTCGAAGCCTGGGACGTTTCCCGGATAACGAAATGACCTTTGCAGCTCTGAGAAGGGAAATGCTAATGATTGAACGGAATTAAATTTTAAGTCTAACGTTTAGCAAGTAAATAATCCTATTTCAGGGTCTTCCAAAAGGTCCAGGACGAGGGCGGGTTACCGAGGCACCTCATGTGCAAAATTTAAGGAAGGTAACGGTCAGCGTCAGGCGAGTGTTCAACCTGACCATGGGGACCCACTTTGCTACATTAGAGGTCAAACTAGAGTGCTGGTTTTCTGGCCTGTGAACACTAGCCCAGTGCCCTGAACTTCATTCACTCACCTATTAAGTCACTTGACAAATACCTACTGAGCCTCTGATATGGACCAGGTACTACTCTAGATGCTCACCGAACAAAACGGACAGAATTCTCATTCCCAGAAGGGAATACAAACCATAAGAAACAAATATAATAATTGAGATAGAGGATGCTATGACGGGATGGGAGAAGTATGCAGGCTAAAGAAAGAAAAAAGGGATAAGGGACACCACGAGTGCAAGAGACAGCTACACTTTTAGACGGAGGGGTCTAGATTTATGAGGATCAGTGAACCTCAGGGAGAAGAAGACATGTGAGCAAGGACTTGAGGGAAATGCAGAGTGAGCCAGGCAGGTCTTCAGGGGGAAAGCATTCCAGCCATCAGGAACAGTCAGTGCAAAGGCCCCGAGGCACAAATGTGTCTGATGTGTTTAGAAAGCAGTAAAGAGGACAAGGTAGCTAAGCTGAGTGAATAAGGGAATGAGGGTTACTGGATACAACCCGAGGGATCCGGCAGCACAGGCAGGACTGGCTGTACATTGTAAAGGCTGTGGATTCCATTCTGAAAGAAATGAGCGGCCGCTACGAAATTTTGAGCAGAAGAGTGAGATCACCTGTTCTAAGGTTAGCAGGACCATTCTGGCCGCTTTGTTGATAATGACTGTAGGAACAGGTGAATGTGAAAGCAAGGAGGCCACTTAGAAAGCAATAGTGATTTTCTAAGCCAAAGACGATGGTAGACTGGACCACCATGGTGAGGCGAAACAGTTGGATTCCTGATCTATTTTGAAGGTAGAGCCATGAGAATGTCCTGAGGGACTGGATACAGGATGACGTGGAAGGGAGTCAAGGGAAACTTGGAGATATTTGCTCTTGGCTACTGATAGGAGGGCGTTTCCATTTTCTGAGGGGGCAGAGATTACAGGTGCAGCAATTTTATGGGTAAAGACCTGAATTCTGACTCTGGATAATTTAGATCTGTGTTTAAGACTTCTGATTGAAGATGTAAAGAAAGCGGTTAAAGATAGTCTAAAGCAGAAGAAGATTCCAGGCTGCAGATCAATATTTTGGAGCCATCAGCACAAAGAGGTTATCTGAAATTCTCAAACTGGAGGAGATCCCCCAAAAGGGAGAGGAGAGATCAAAGGGCAGAGGCCTGCAGCCTTCCGGGGGCAAGAGAGGAGGAAGAAGGTGAACCCCCCACAAGGAAAACCAGATGAGATCGGGAGTGTCCAGGGTGTGGTATGGCTGTGGACCCGACAAGGAGAACCAAGGGAATGTGTGCCCAAGGAGCCACATAAAAGGAGCGATCAGATGTCAGCCACTGCTGCTGGTCAAACCGGATGAGGCTGAGAGGTCATTAGCAGATCAAACAACACGGAGACTGTCAGGGACTTCTGGTAAGAGCTGTTTGAGTCCAGTCAGGTGCAAGTGAAAAGGCTGAGGGGAGTAGGATCAAGAGGCTGGAGAACGGGAGAAAGTAAGAATAGATGAATTTTTAAAGGAGTTTTGATGCAAAGGAAAGTTTGCAAAATGGGACAATGGCTTTCAGCAGAAGCAGGGTCAAAAAAGTATTTTAAAATAAGATCAGAGAAATAAAAGGTGGGGAAAAAAATAATAGTGCGTTTCTGTGCTGATGAGAACTGGCTCTCTTCACTGTGATTATTCTGCTGTGGCACTCTGCTATTAACATCCTATTTTACCAGGAATATCTTCCTATATACAGCAAATAGTTTAATACTTTCAACAGAATAAATGAATTTGGGATTATTTTAATAGGAAAAGAACCTGGCAGGTGATAAAAGACAATTCAGAAGTTAAAAAGCAAGCCCCTAAGGCTGGGAAAGTCGGGTGGACATAGGTCAATAATTCAAAGAATTGTCCAGAAAACAGAGGAAATAACAGTAAGAGCCAATAAAATAATAATTGTATATTAATCCGAAGTAATAAATGGCCACTGTAGAAACTCATCACCACGGGGACTATGCCATGTCCCATGCTGATGAATTTCTTACATGGCAATGCAGGAAATTTATTTGCTAATGTTTTAAAAAGTACTCAAGGTTTTCCAAAGAAGTTCCTAAAACAGCAGTGATGTCTCTGGGACCAAGCAAACAGAGCAGGCGTGAACTCATGACCACCACAACCGCATGCAAAATATGCCACATTAGTTCCCTCTTCTAAATCCAATACCTGATCTTGTTTCCATTAAGATTAGGCTAAAGTCATCAAGTGGGGGGCTTACTCAGTCTAGATCTTTCAGGGAGACTCCAGTAGTTTTAGACCCATGGCGGCCTTTATGATGTGATTACACAGACAAGTCGATGGGGTTGATCCCTTCAAGAGGGGTGCTCAATCCGAGAAGGCTAGAAGCGCCTATGACTAACCTTCCTCCCTGCTTAAATGCATTAAGCTATTTGTTTGCCTCAGGTCAATCTTCTATCTTAGGCAGAGCAATGGCAGGGGTAGGAGTCGCTGTGGATGCCTGAGAGAACACCGTTTTCCAGTCTTGGACAATTTCTGTCTTCCCCAGATTGTCAGTTTCTGCTTCTACCTAAACCCCACTCTTCCCCAGCTCCCCGGTTTCAGGGGGTAAGTTATACTGCAGTTAACAAACTCTCCCGGGGGGCTCGTCACATAGCAGTTTATCTCTTGCTCGTGTTTCTTGTCAGTTGCATGTTGCACATGGCTCTACCGCCTATCTTCTTTATCCAGGTGGTTGCGGCTGCCCCTTACTGGCTTCATGAGAAAAAGGACAATACCTCACCTTGAAATGACCCTTAAACCTTCTTTGGAAGTTGCATAGGTCACAATGTATCCTCCAAAACACATCACATGGCCAGTTTGATGGGTAGAGGAGGAAACTACCCACCGGGAGAAACATCAAAGAATTGAGAACAAGCACACGACCTACCACATCCCCCCTCCTCCCCCACCGGGGACAGTTTAGAGAAACAAAATGTCAAGCCTCTTAGCTGGAGGTGAAGGAGCAATGAGAAAATAAAACTAGTTAGCATTTGCTTTCTTAAGGCAGTTTGCTGTATCAGCAAGCGCGCTCAGGTTACATAGATGCTAAAGGAAATTTCAAAGTGAGGCGTTTAACAATTCTCTAATATTACTAATCAGGCTCTGATCAAACATTTAACACGTATTAACTCCTATCATCCTTAGAAGAATTCCAAGGGATAGATACTATTTTTACCCCCCCCCCGCCCCATTTTTATAGATAAAAGAATTTAGGCACAAAGTCACTTGTTAAGAATAAACAAGGGGCGCCTGGGTGGCTCAGTCAGTTAAGCGTCAGACTTTGGCTCAGGTCATGATCTTGCAGGCGGTGAGTTTGAGACCCACATGGGGCTTTCTGCCATCAGCACAGAGCCTGCTTTGGATCCATCCCCTCTCTCTCTCTCTCTCTCTCTCAAAAAAATAAAATTAAAATAAAATAAAATGAAATAAAACATTAAAAAAAAAAGCTTTAAAAGAATAAAGAAGCAAGGGACACCTGGGTGGCTCAGTTGGTTAGGCATCTGATTCTTGATTTTGGCTCAGGTCATGAGCTCAGAGTCATGAGATCGAGCTCATGTCAGGCTCCGTGCTGACAGCACGGAGCCAGCTTGGGATTCTCTCTCTACCCCAGGGCTGCCCCTTCCCTGCTCATGCTCTCTCTCAAAATAAATAAATAGGCATTTAAGAAAAAAAGGATGAACAAGTAATAAAAATTGTGGGTGCAGGATTAGGATTCCATGCTCTGAGCTCTTAACTACCTACTGTCCTACAGCATTATTAAGAATTAGACCCCGTCACAGTACCTAGGGAGTCCTCATAAGAGAATGAGTGGCAATCATCCTGTTTCATTCTATAAAAGTCTAAAAAGGGATGTTCCCCCCACCCCTCGGTGTTTCTTTTGAAATGTAAGGTCTTACTGTGCCATTTTCAGATTAAAGGCCAATTAAGGGAAAAAATACTTGTGCTATTGATCCTTCAGCAGGGAGGTTACAGCTATCATCAGTTACTCTTAGGAGCCGGTTATTTTTCTCGATGCTCAGCTGTGACTTTTATTCATCTATCACGATTCCTGAGTGCACAGTCTGGGCCCTAACATGTCTTGCTGTGGGCCAAGAATTACCCACAAATTATTAAGACTGCACGTTGCGGATCCCGCAGCAGGAATCTCTCCCAGCTGCCCACTTCCTTCCATCTCCCCTTCTTTTCCCCGCACCTGCCATGAGTCACTGGGGTCACCCGCTGAACGAATGGAGTTTATAAAAGCAACAATCCCAGCACGCATCGTTACTAGGATTCTTCCTCTCCGCCACCCTTGATGGCGCGGGACTGGCGGGAAGGTACACCTTTCCGGATGAAGGACCATGCTGCCGTTTGTTTTCTCCCCTCATAACACACGCGAACACAGAAATCCAACATAAACACACAAAGGCAGGTACACATACCCACAGCCGGGCGCACGCATTCCTCCGGATCTTTTGTTTCCTAGAAGTTCCACTTTTCTGGAATTTAAATGGCAAGTTGTTGAACATGATGCTAGGTGGGGCTGCCTCAAGAAGCAGTAGCCAAAGCTGGGGCGCCTGCGTGACTCCGTTGGTTAAGCCTCTGATTCTTGATTTCAGCTCAGGTCATGACCTCACGCTTCCTGAGTTCAAGCCCCGCTGCAGGCTCGGGGCTGACAGAGCGGAGCCTGCTTGGGATTCTCTCTTTCCACCCTCCCCCACCTCTCAAAATAAATAAACTTTAAAAAAAAAAAAAAAAAAAAAGGAAGGAAGAGTATCCAAAGCAGAGAGAGATAGCTTCCAATGTCCTATATCCCATCTATTTCCTTTGTAAAGAGTTTACAATTGCAGTACTTATCTGGCCACTTGTAACTTCTTTAGAAAATACTTCATGTCACTATAAAATAGAAATGTGCTTTCTTCATTCCTTTATACCACAACCTAGGACTCTCTTCCCAGACAGTGTCAGGGTTCTCTTTGGCTATTAAACACCCCATGCTTTATGGCTAGGAAATACAATATCCTGGAATTAAAATATTCTGAAACAAAAGAATTCTTTAGAAACGTTTCAGATTTATATAGACAAGAAACTAAATCCCTACTCTGCAATTTTCACCCAAGTTGATTGCAAGCAGATCAAGGGGTTAACTGGGAATGGCAAAATGCGAGAACCTTTAGGAAGAAATACAAAAATGGACCTTTGTGACCCTGGAGGTAGGCAGCGATTTTGTAAGAAACAAAAAGCACGAAATATGAAGGAAATGATTGATCAATTTGACTCGTTAAAACTAACCAGTTTGCTCACCAAATGATTCTATTAAAGACGGTGAAAAGAAAAGCCCCAAACTGGGAGAAAATGCTTGCAAAACCCACAAGAGACAAGGATGGGCGTGCAAAACATAGAAAGAAAACCAGCGGGAACTTACTTTGATACTGAATCACGGAAGCCCCTCTGCGAGGCGGCAGCAGGGAGGCGGAGGTCCCAGGACTGGAAGGAAACGGTGGGAAGTTCAGGTTAGAGAAGCGAAGTGTGGCGGGAAAGCAGAGGAGAGAGAGGGCGGAGTTGGGCTCAGATGTAGGCACGGCCCGGATCAGCAGGAGGGCACAGGTGAAGCCAATGAAAGCGTTCAACTGCACACACCTGGCTGCTTTGCAAAGCAGGGGCGAGGGGGCGAGGGGCCGAGAGTCCTTTTGCGGAGACCATGGTGCTTCCCTAAGCTAGTAGGGGAGTTTTATAAAATCTCAGAGAGACAGCCACAGCGTTTTGGTGAAGGGTGTGAAAACTCTGGAGCCAGATTCCCAGGGTTCCTGTCCTAGCTCTGCTCCTGATAAGCTCTTTGGCTCTGGGCAAGTTGCTTAGGCTTCCTGTGCCTCAGTCTCCCAATCTGGGAAATGGGTAATGGTAGTTAGCGCCCATTAGGTGTTATTATTCTTTTCTATGCCTTGAACTTCGGAGAGGCCTGGTGATACCTGTGGATCCCTTCTCAGAAAACGCATACATAACATAACGTAGGACATCGAATACATATTAAAAAAAAAACAATTATGAAAATATTTAAACAGATATGTATATTACTTATTACACGCATATATAACTTAGTAGATAAAGAAAGTTCTTAAGGGGTGTAACAACTAGCATAATTTGGAAGTTGTGATGAGTGAAAATAATGGTTCAACGCACAACAATGTAATGTGATACAAAGAATTGTCGACAATATTTACAGGTAATAATTCACAGGTGCTGCCGTTTCTACTGTGGTTTGGCCCCTACATTCACAATTGAAGGAAATGTTAAATCTTGGTTAGAGGTTGTGGAAAATAAGGATACATATGTATACATACATATATGCATGTATATATACATATATGCGCGCATATATATATATATATATACACACCTAGATCCAGATCTATCTAATCTTCAAATTGAAGGACTCTGAATTCTTTTTTTTTTTTTAATGCTTATTTATTTTTAAGAGGGAGAAACAGAGCACGAGCGGGGGAGGGACAGAGAGAGGAGACACAAAATCCGAAGCAGGATCCGGGCTCTGAGCTGTCAGGACAGAGCCTGACACGGGGCTCGAAGTCACAAGGTGCAAGATCATGACCTGAACCGAAGGCGGATGCTTAACCAGCTGAGCCACCCAGGCGCCCCTTAGGACTCTGAATTCTAGCCACTAACCTCTTAGATACCCATGGATCCTGGTCTCCTTCTGTCTGGGCTCCTGTAACAAAATACCATAGACTGGATGGTTTATAAACAACAGAAATTTATTTTTAAAAAATGTATCAGGTTTTCCAAAAGTGAAATGAGGATCCATGAAGCCTCTGCTGGGATAAAATATGTTTCTTGCCTTGCCTATCCTTCTTTATTTTGTGAATATGAATAGATGCCTCTAATCTCTGGTAAAAGTAAAGTAGCTCATGAACCTATGACAGTAGCCCAGCACTTTAGAAAGCCTATTCACAAACTCTGTTCCTTTCAGAGCCCTAGACTCTTTCAAGCTGTTAATCGGTGTTTCCGGTTGAAGACTTAGGAGCATCATTAAACAATGGGGGAAATGAGACGGGAAAGGGAAGGAAGTTAAGAACATGTATGTGTATTTTTAAAGTTTATTTATTTATTTATTGGGGGCGGGGGGAGGCAGGGCAGAGAGAGAGGGAGAGAGATAATCCCAAGCAGGCTCCACATTGTCTGTGCAGAGCTGGACTCGGGGCTCGAACTCATGAACCACGAGATAACCTGAGCTGAAATCAAGAATCGGATGCTTAAGTGACCAAGCCACCCAGCCTCGCCAAGAACATATGTGTAAAAAAGCAAGTTTCCACTATATGCAACTGGGGCTTGGACCCCCGGGGGCACTCCGAGAGATACTAAGGAACGTACTTTCCACGCAGTGTCTCACCCCAGAAACGAGGAAGCTGGGGTCTTGACTTTCCCTCATTCGTCAGCGATGCAAGGCTGCTCCCACGGGCCTTAACCCCTAGCACTGCCAGCCTTCTTTCACCGGTGGATCAAGACCAAATCTCTCAGCTGCCTGTAGTTATGGGCTGCTGCTGGAATGTTTGAGTTTTGAGGGGATATGGCCAGGGAATCAATAGTGTCACCGTAATTGGTGCAACACTAACACAGACAACTGGGCAAATAATTTTGGAATACATAATAACAATAGCTAGGTTCCTTAACTGCACATCTTTCCATGTCCTTTTACATGTTTATATATATATATATATATATACACACACACACATATATATTGTGTGTGTATACATATATATATATAATCTCTCATCTCTGCTTTATAGATGTATTATGATCTGAAATTGCCTTGTTTATTTTTATAACTTGTATGTTACCTAGTTTGCCCCACTAGAATATACATTTCATTCTCCTTTCAAAATGACAAAACGAAGGAATTCACCCCAAAAGAAGGAGCACGAAGAAATGACAGCCGGGGGTTTAACCAACACAGATACAAGCAAGATGTCTGAACCAGAATTTAGAATCACGATAATGAGAATACTAACTAGAGTCAAAAATAGATTAGAATCCCTTTCTGCAGAGATACATTTCATGGAACAGGGACAATGCCTCGTTTGTCACTATATGTCATTTATACTTCAATATAAAATGTAATTTAAAAATGAGAAGAGAGCCACACCCAGATGTTGGCCGAAATTGAAATTTTCACTTCTCAGAAGAAAAAAATCATAGTGGAAATTAGAATGTTTAGAAGTAAATGACAAGGGGGTACCTGGGTGGCTTAATGGGTTAAGCATCCGGCTTTGGCTCAGGTCATGATCTCACAGTTTGTGAGTTCGAGCCCCACGTCGGGCTCCATGCTGACAGCTCAGAGCCTGGAAGCCCGCTTCAGATTCCGTGTCTCCCTCTCTCTCTGACCCTCCCCCGCTTGCACTCTGTCTCTCTCTTTCTCAAAATTAAATAAAATGTTAAAAATTTTTAAAAAGAAGTAATTGATCACGAAAAGGCTACATATTAATATTCATGGATGTGGCGGTACTCAGAGGGAAACTTGGAAACTTGAAAGCATATCTATATGTGTGTGTGTGTGTGTGTGTGTGTGTATGGAAACACAAAACTTGAAGATGAAAAATAATGAGCTAAGCCTCCAAGTCAAGAAAATACGTTGGAAAAATAATAAAGTTATCCTTTTCTCACTTGTACATGAATTATGAAGTATTGATATTCTAGAAAAGTCTGCGAGACAACTCTGCCATCTATTCTGCCTTAGCTGGGGTCCACGTGGTCCTTGCCCTCAGGCTGTGATCCATCTGAAGGTGTACACCATCACTCCCTATGAAAACATGGGCTTATATTTTCTCGTGTATGTCCCTCCACATTTTGTTTGTCATCTTAGGCCTCCACAATGTCTTCTCGAAATAGAAAACAACAGTACTTTTTAAATGCAAACTGAGACGGTCTTCGAACCGACAAGTTTAGCTCCTTGGCATTTACTGTGAATAATGGTATATTTGGTTTATGTCTTCCACATTATCTTACAATTTCTTTGACTAATGTTTTTTTTCCTTCGATTTCTTTCCTTTTTTTCCTGTCGACTTGAGTTCTTTTCCCTCCCATTTCCACCTGACTCATTTAGAAGTTATACAACCTGTGACTGGTTTTGAATCTGTCAGGTTTTCTAGGATATGTGTAGTCTTGCCGAGGGAAACACTAGCTAGATTGTGTCCACAGAGATTTACTACAGACATATCTCTTTTGGTTTGTTACTCCTAAAATGCCAGTTGTGGAAGAGGGTATATTTCAGTTCTGCAGGGATGGATGGAGGAAACAATGAAAGGTACAAATCCCTATAGGAGAGGATTATGAAACAATTGAAGTAACATTTGGAAACAATGAAAGTAACATCTGATGATTAATTGTTATTTTGAGGAGAAGATAAATGGACTTGTTGAGAAAAAAAAATTCCCTAATGACTCTTCTTGGATATTTGAGCCTTTCATTTATTGTCTTATAAAAAACAAACAAGAAAAAGAAATTGATTTGCATAGCTGGCACCAACTTCAGCCACAGCTTTCCTTTAAACAGGGTGAATTTATATTCATTTAGACTCCTCGGGACTCGTAGGCATTCCACCTGAAAATATATGCCTTTAATCTTTTCTAGAAATGTCTTCAATCACTGATTATTGAATACTCCATTGAGTATTGCCAAGATGTATTCTCTCTGTTCTCTCCTTCTTAACCCTTGTTAGATAATGTCGAACCTTCTCCCCACATACTCCGAGGTGTTTGAACGTCTTCCATTCTTTCCAACTCTTCAGATCTCTGAGCGACTGTCTGGAAGATTGCTCAGATCTCTCTTCAGCCAGGTCTAATCTGTTAACGAGCCCGTTGATTGGGGCTTTCACTGAAATCACTACATTTTGCATTGCTAGAAATTCTAGTTTGACTCTCTTTCATCCTTGTTGTTGTTGATTTTTGAGCGTCTTGTTATTTTTCAGTGGGTTCTATCTCCGTCATAATTTCACATATGGATGTGTATGTGTGCGTGCATATGCCCGTGTATATGTGATTTCCCAAATGCCTGAGGGATACCACATTAAAAATAAATTCACACAGCTCTCCAACTAGCGGTTGCATGAGAGTGACTGAATTGCCTTGGTTTGCCAAGTTGCTAGACTTGGAAGTCAAATTTGACTACTGACTATGCATTTTTCAGTTCAACTCTCTTAGTATCATCAAACCTGTATTCCATGACAGGAATTACTTGGAGCCATTCTGTGGACACTGAGTTATTTAACTTGGCTAATAAAAACACTTGGTTACAGCATAGTGGTAAAAAAAGAAAAAAAAAAAAAAAAAACCAAAACGAACCCAAGTTTTGGAGTTAGACTGTCCCGAGCTGGAATCCCAGTTCTTTTCTTCACGAGCTTGGCAACTTTGGCCAGGTTACTTAATCTTCCTGATCCTTGGCTCCTTCATGTAAACAAAAAAAAAGAAAAAGAAAAAGAAAAAGAAAAACAGGATAAAAGATATTTCTGATGGAGCTGCATAAAATCTGCATGGAAAGCACTTAGCATAATGCTTGGCACATGGCATAAATTCAAGAAATGTTACCTCTTCTTCTTCTGAGAGATAACTTCCTGGGTTGTCTGAAGCATCTCTACGGTGATAAGTAACCTGAGCTAGGACCCCAAAGAATATATTCCAATTCAATTAAATTCAACTAAAACTGATCGAGCACCTAATGTAAACTATATATTACACTAAGTTCCCATTCTGGCTTTTCTAGCGACTAACTGGTGAGTCACATCACATCCCGGGGCCAGAGTTTCCATCTGGTAAAGGAAAGATGATCTTTTGGTTCTGTCCTCTCAAACGTTTTATGATTCAATGCATTGTCAGGAAAGTCTAGGTTCTATTTATAACGGTCAAACCTATTTCATAAATAGCTTCGGGAAGATATAAACATCCATGTCTTGCCTTTTTTGGGTGAGTTCCAAAGACTCAGCCTCCAATGGAATTGATGTTGGGAACGCAGAGCAGAGGCGGGGGGGGGGGGGAGGGCGGGGGGGCACAACTCTGTCACTGAATGACTGCAGCGTCCCGTGCAATCTGACAGCGACATTTCGGAAATCAATGATTCCCATCCATCCTTCATGTACTTCTTGTCAGTTGTAGCTTTGCAAGAGGGGATTGCCCAGATTTTTATAAAAAGAGTGTGATACGTTTGGATTGTCATGACTGAAAGAGCTTGGATCCACCTGGCACTTCACTGTAACAGGAGTTAATTCAAAATAGACATTTATCACCTTTATCACTTTGCGCAAGAGAATCGCATGGCTACAAAACAAGCTGGCAAAATCCCTGCCGAAGGAAACAACTCTTCGGCAACCACTGAATTATTTGTTGATGTTTTACGTGCAGAACACAGACATAGAATTCTACTCTCAATAGCCCCTCGACCGTAATCTGTATTATTTGATTTTCATGCAGCAAACCTAATCTATAGGCTTCTGACAAGAAGACAAACCTCCCGCGAGCTGTCTTTGGTTTCTCTGAAACGCTCGTGTTACCTTACACTTCGATGTTTGCACAGCAGAATAATATTTGCTCTCATTCTATTCCCAAGAAAAATTTAATTGTTGTCTCAAGTCTTTCAGGGGAGAAAGTAATAATAACACAGGTAATCAAAACATGAAACTAGGTTCAATTTCACTATCATTCCCCAGGATTACTCCCCGTGTAATTTGCGCCAGGAGGAACTAATTCAGTAGATAAACCCAGCAACTGTATTGTCTATTAGACACATCAAAACAGCATTAGTTTGCAAATCACTCCTGAACCTTAATGAAATCATTTCTGGTAACAGGACATGGAATTTACAGAAGCTTCTTAGAAGAGTATGATTTTTGTCTAGCTAGATTAAAATATTTCCCTAGTTACTTGTCAGGGAGAATTAATTTATAATGAGCGCTATATAAAAAAGGTTGAAATAGCTCCTCAGAGAGGACTGTTTTATGGATTTGTAACCAGAGATGAGCAATTCAAGGCCTTTGCTGGTGCATCGGATTTATCACAAAAGGCAAGTGACAGTCTTTTGGTTTGCGGTATTTCTCAGCTTTGATTGGAAACATATTTCTGTGTAAGATTCTTTTAACTCTGCTAGCGCTTTCATTCCTTTCCAAACGAGGGCTACACACAAATTTTATTTTATTTTTCTGCACAAGTCTTCCATGCCGTATTTAGCGGTGACCAGATTCAGCAGTGCAAATCCACAGTCAGCTACACAAATGAACCAAAACAGGCACATATGCCATCAACCTCCAGGTCACGTGGTTGCATTCCGCATCTGTATTTACCTAAGGGGGAGGGCGTATTGGATCAGCATGTGTGTGTGTGTGTGTGTGTGTGTGCACTCTTGCACGTGCTGGGGGTGGGAAGAAGGAGATAGAGGTGTTTTAAGTAGATGTCATGATGAATGCAAAGGTTTGGAGTCAAGGAAACTCAGGGGGTGCGTGAAAAATTGAAAAAGTCTAACTGGACCAGAGTAAGGTAAAATATAATTTGATGAATGGATAAAGCAAACTGGGGAGGTAAGTTTGCACCAGGACTCTAGAGATGTAGGAAAAAAATAGTAGCATTTCTCTATATTTCTAAATTGTAAAAAGCGGCTCAGTTATTCTCTGCTAAGGATTGAGGGATATCTATTCTCAGTCACATTTCTGGAATCCTTTCTCCTCCCTTGCATGTAAGTTCTGGAGTATTCGTACTCCAGCAAAGTTGATGAGGGACCTCTGATGTTTTCGTGTCTCTCAGTCACTATTCTCAGTGCCCTTTGGCTTGGGTTTCTCTCCATGTGAAGGCTGGCAGTGTCTCTCCATCCATGACGAGCACTGCACAGACAGGAACATTTTCCATTGGTCCCGAGATGCAGGGCTCAGGGCCTAACATTCCAGAACACATGTGCATCTGAGGTCCTGCCATGCCCTACAGCTATCGGTAAAAGCAAAGTTCTGGTCCCTGCCTTTCATGAAACCCACAACTCCCCTGTACCTCCGGTTTCACAGAAGCCAAGAATTATTTCTTTCTAGGATTGGGTCACAATTCCTTTTTCTCAAAGTACCTAGTTCTATTCTCTCTTACATAGACCCATGTCTTCCAAACAAGGTGTTCAAAGGTATTTTTGGTGAATTTCAAGAAACAAAGGAATCCCTCATCCCCACTATTCACTAAGGTAAGCAGTCCAAAGGACAGACACTTGGTTGTCCTTCCGGAAGATGAACGGAAAGGAAGTTTAGCTTTTCATCCTTTGGAGTCCTCTATAGTAGACTTAACAAGACAATGAAGCGATATCTAAATGGACTCTCATGCCACCTTGAGGAGTTTGGACTTTATCTTTAGGGCTATTCTAGTCTGTTCGTGTAGAATGAGACAAACAGAAGGAGCAAAAACCTTGGCACTAGACCCATCCTTTCAAGGGCCCTATTCAAGGACTGCCAGAAAGCTCCGTCCGGAAGATGGAGCGGCCATCTTGGGTGGCCAAGGTAATGACAAGCAGAAACTCAGGCGAGGGGCCTGCATCAGGACCCAAGGCAAAGGAGAAATGGGACCCAGCAGGGGAGGACCAAGCACAGAGAAAAGGGATGTGGGAAAGGGCAACGCTGAGGCACATAGTGAAGAACGAGGGAGCATTCCAACCCTTCAAGTGGGATGAAGATGCTGGGTAAGTTACTTAGGAATAAGCAGACGGTAACTTTTGACTCCGGTTGGTAAAAGGACTCACAGCAGAGGTCTGTGAGTACTCCATCCAAGATGGGTAGGAGCTGGAAGCTCTTTCAGTATTTTTGGCTTCGCGTAAAGAGTTTTTCTTGGGGCGCCTGGGTGGCTCAGTCAGTTAAGTGCCCGACTTCGGCTCAGGTCATGGTCTCACAGCTCATGAGTTCGAGCCCCGTGTCCGGCTCTGTGCTCCCAGCTTGGAGCCTGCTGTCTCCCTCTCTCTCTAACCATTCCCCGTGTGCTCTCTGTCTCTCTCTCTCTCACTCAAATATAAATAAACATTAAAAAAATTTTTTTGAAGTGTTTTTCTCAGAACTAGGGAAGATACTGGGCCTACACATGTCAAATGTGGAGGATAAAGCCTGCGTCATAGACTATTTGTAAAAATGACAGATAATGGCCTGAAAGGATGCCGAGCATCCTTCTGGGCACGTAGCGGGCACTTAATAAACGACAGATAGCTTATTTTGCTGCACCAGGAATTCCCCGAGCCCCCCCCACAAAAGTGTAAACTTTTCCTACCAACTTCCACTCTGGAGGGCAGGTGTTTTCACACCTCCGAGTTACCATAAGAGACTCCTATAGCCAGCTGACTGCAGGATCCAGCCCCGCATTCCACACCAGCACCAGAAATGATTTGGGGATTTTAAACTTTTCCATGAATGAGTCATGACTGGCTCAGCAAAACTGACTGAACCCAGTGTACTTTTCCTGATGCTTGATTCAGTGATCTCCCGTGAGTTTTCTTTGGACCACTTATCTTTTTTTTAGGGGATACAAGTCTTTTGAGACGACTCTGGTAGAACTAACCAAAGAAGCTCGGAACCAAATTAGGGGAGGGGCCTGCTTCTAGGGCCTGCCTCTTTGTGGGTGTCATGTGACCTCAACAGGTGCGCTGGGGCAGAGAGCGGTGCCGGAAAACTCAGCTTTGGGAGCTGCCTGGCCAGCTCCCCTTTCAAGGAGGAACTGACACCCTTCTTTCCCCGGTTAATGCTTGTTAAGAAAGAACAGAAGTGTTTATTTGGAAGTCCTTCGTGTGCTCAATAGATGACAGCAATAAATATCAGTTACGGATGCAGAAGACCTAACGGGAATGATTAATGACACCCCCCCCCCCCAGCCCCAACCACCCATGGAAGCTTTAGCCGCTCCTTCAAAGCACTTTCAGAGCTGTGGTTATTTTTCACACACACAAAATTTTTCATTGTGAAATCTATCACACATACAAAAAGAATATATAATAAATGTACATCTTCTTAAGAATATTTTTAATGTTTATTTATTTTTGAGAGAGAGAGAGGGACAGTGCATGCATGGAGGAGGGGCAGAGAGAGAGGGAGACACAGAATCTGAAGCAGGCTCCAGGCTCTGAGCTGTCAGCACAGAGCCTGACGTGGGCCTCGAACCCACGAACTATGAGATAGTGACCTGAGCGGAAGTCGGATGCTTAACCGACTGAGCCATCCAGGCGCCCCATAATAAAAGTACACCTTAAAGGCTAATAATAAGGTAAACATTCATGAAGTTCACCATCCAGGGTGAAGCAATAGAACATTGTCATGAGTGTTACAGTCTCGTGTGTCCTCTTCTGAATGGATCCTCCTCCCTGTCCCCAACAGATGTGACCATTGCCTTGAAATCTTTGTTGATCGTTCTTGCTTTATTTACAGGCTTCTCCAGAGAGACGCAGAAACAAGAGGATATGTGTAAATATAGAAAACAAGTTATTATAAGAAATTGGCTCACTGGATTTTGGATGCTGGTAAGTCACAAGATCCCCGGGATATAGTTCTGTCTGAGTCTGAAGGCCTGAGAACCAGCACAGCTGAAGGCCAGCAGGCTTGAGACGCCATGTTTCAGCTTGAGTCTGAAGGCAGGAAGAAAGCAAACACCCAGTTCAAAAGCCATCAGGCAGAAACAATTCCCTCCTACTCAAGGGACAGTCAGCCCTTCTGTTCTACCCAAGCCTTTGACTGATTAGATGAGGTCTACCCACATTGGAGAGAGAAATCTGCTTCACTCAGTCTACTGACTTCAAGGTTAATCCCCACCAAAAACACCCTCACAGACACATCCAGAATTATGTTTGGCCCAGTCAAGTTGACATATAAAATCAACCACGACAATGGATACGCACCTGGGAACGTACCCCTGAATGGTAAGGTTTTGTTCTGCCTCATTTAAGACTTTACATAAACGGAATCATTCTACGCGCATTTTTCTGTAATTTTCTTTCACTCAATATCATGCTTGTAGCATGATTGATTCATGTAGTTAATTCCTGGGGTGGGGGAGGGCGGGGTTCTTCACTATTTTGTATTCCACTGCCTGAAAAACTACGTTGTACTTCCCCATTCTTTTCTTGATGGATATTTGCACTGGTTTTTTAGTTTTAAAAATAGCTGCTAAGACTTTTCTTATATATGTCTCCTATTGCTTTTTGGTTATGTTATTCAAATCTACACTATCCCTATAATAGTAAAGATATGAAAAAGGCCCAACAGGTCTGTGGCTTAAACAAGGCAGAAGTACTTCCCTCTCCCCAAACAGTCCAAGCATAGGCAGTCTTGGGCCGATATAGATGCCTGTGTGCCTACCCAGATATGAACACGCACATGTCTCACTACGCGTAATGCTAACTTCTCTCCCCAAGGACAACAAAACCATCCCCGAAATCTCATCCAGAAGTGTAGAATCACTGGGTGATACTCCTGTCTGCTTCATCAGGTGGGCCCCTGGAAGACCCAGCCACCATGAAGTGGGCTATTTACATGCTTGCCCTCATCCACCTCCTACATGATGGTGGAGAGTGAATGGGCTATTGGCAATAAAAACTCCTCGTTAAGAAAAGGGAACTCTAGTGACCCACGAGGCATGCCCCCATAGGAAAAATTAAAGGTTAGTAGGCAGGCCGTGTGGAGATGTCCTGTCCTGGCAGTGAAGGAAGAGTCTTGCTTGGCCCTTGTAGAAGCTATTGTATTATTCATGTGGCAGGATTTCCTTTGTCTTTTGTCCCCTGGCTATGTTATCAGAAGGCGGTTCCCGGGGCTCCTGGGCGGCTCAGTTGATTAAGCCTCCTACGTCAGCTCAGGTCATGATCTCACGGTTGGTGGGTTCGAGCCCTATATCAGGTTCTGTGCTGACAGCTCGGAGCCTGGAGCCTGCTTTGGATTCTGTGTCTCCCTCTCTCTCTGCCCCTCCCCTGCTCACGCTCTATCTTTCTCTCTCGAAAAAACACATAGAAACATTAAAAAAAATTTAGACAAAAAAAAAGCCCCCGGATGTGGGGGCTTGGAAATTGACTTAAGAAGTCAACAAACCCAGATATGAATGACCGCAGCCAAAGATCTTATGTAAAACAGAGCTATTCAAGCAGTGTGCTGGGCATACGGCTTAGGCACGAATAGATTACAAATATATCTAATATACTGTTCCCGTAGCCTCTGTTTGGAATGGTGGGGGGAGAACGCAGGCTGTTCACCATTGGCTACGAGGAGCCTATTCACGTGCGCCCATGGGCTACACAAATATTACATTACGGCGCATGATGTGAACGAGATTGAAAACCACTAATCGAAGCGGTTTTTCACTTCTGGAGTTTTATTAATGATCTCTGGGCTCCGCTGCAGCTTATTGGCAGCTACCTTGAAGTCATTCAAAATAAAGAAATTGAGGGGGAAGGCTGCGTCAGCATGCGAAAAACCTGACCAAGTATCCGAGGAGACGGATTTACCAAATGATTTGCCCCCGGCCGCAGGTGCATTTTCAGGAGCCTGCAGTGTGCCTTTGCCGCAAACGTTACCTAGATTCTGTTTTACGCAGGTTCATTTCAGGGACGAAATCTGTATTCGTTAGGACGTAGAGGTTGTATCAAAGATCCAAAATCACAGTGGCTCAAAGCAGACGGGGGTTTACTTCCCTCTCACGTAACAGTTACGACTCACGCAATCCGAGGTGTTTAGAGTGTCAAGGGCCCACGCTCCTTCTATTTTGTTGCTCTTCCCTCCACACATGGCCTCTGTCTCACGACCCCTCTCTAGCTCTTGCCTTCCCCTGCTCATTTTAGCCAGCTGGACGGAGGAAAAGATGGACCTTGGGTGGCCCACCCTTTCCTTCCAAGGGGATGACCGAGAAGGTATACTTACGGCTTCTGGTCTTTTCAAGAGCAAGACTTGGTCACACAACCGCACCCGGGTGTCCGGGAAATTGGGAAATACAGTCTTTCCTCTGGATGGCCAAGTACCTGTTTAAAGGAAGAAAGATAACCCTGCATTTTAGAAGGAAAGTAGCTGTCTCGACCACAATCCTTATGATTTTTCTCTGTTTGATCCAGTAGTTACAAGTATGTTGTTAAAAATGTTCTATGCTGATAGATTGGTCAATTTCTCCTTGGGTGCCGTACATTTTGGTTTATGGTTTATGTATTTCTAAGCTATGCTGTGAGGTGTATACAAAGTTAGACATGTTCGGGGTGCCTGGGTGGCTCAGTAGGTTAAGTGTCTGACTTTGGCTCAGGTCATGATCTCGCAGTTTGTGGGTTCAAGCCCTGAATTGGGTTCTGTGCTGACAGCTCAGAGCCTGGAACCTGCTTCAGATTCTGTGTCTCTCTCTCCCTCTGCCCCTCCCCGGCTTGCACTCCATCTCTCTCTCTCTCTCTCTCTCTCTCTCTCTCTCAAAAATAAATAAGCATTAACATTTTTTAAAGTTAGATTTATTCCATCTTCCCAGGGAAATTAGCCGTTTATTAATATGCTGAGACCTTCTGTATCTCTTGTAAGAGTCTGTCAAACTCGTTTTGTCTAAAACAAATGTTTTTATCCCCCCCTTTCTTGCGGCTTGGTTTTGCTTTACATATCTTTTTCTCTCATTTTACTGTCAATCAAGTTCTTATATTTCTGATACGTTTCTCACAAATATATAGCAAAAATCGCTTGAGATTCAGTTAACTTCTTGGTACTATATTACAAATTCATCTAGTGCTCTATGAGCATTTGGATGGCTTTTTGTTCTTTTCTCTTGCAAATTGAGCTGCAACTTTCAGTCATGTGCTGACATCAACTCATATTTGCCTTCTGGCCTATCTTTGGAATAGATTCCCCAAAATAGGACTGACGTGAACAAGCGTAAGCGCCTCTGTAATTTCATCAGCTATCCTCCTCCAGTGGGGTCAAAGCGTTTTGTAAGACCATCAGCAACACAGGAAAATGTTTGTTTCTCCACAGCCTTGCCAGCAGGGGAAAAGGAGGCGCTTCGGTAATTTTTACCGATTTGGTAGCTGCTAAGTTTGATCTCAGTGTACCTATATTAGGACCAAAGCTTATCATCCTGCCCTATGTTAAACAATCATTTGCATTTGTTTTCTCTGTGAACTGTTGGCAATACCCCAAATCACATTCTTGGCCTGAGGATCTTTCTTGTCACATTCAGATGAGAGCACCGTCATCAGGTGACCGAAGGTTGTAGTAAAGCATCTGAGGGTAGTGTGTTTTCATTTTCCTGCTCCATGGGGAGGAGCCCAGGGTGAGACTGAAGGAGCCTTGTGGGAGGGTGGCGCCTGGCTGGTTCACACTGTAGGCCCGCTCTGTAGGGCTCCTGACCTGGGGCCCCTCTGTGCCTCTTGTCCACCTCTAACTTGTGGCCCGTTGACACCCAGCTTCTAGGACAGTAGGGATGCGGACTTTGATGCCCATGATAACTTCTTTCCAGGCAATTCCATCATTTTTATATCAAGCCTGTCATTTTTTTCTGTGTGTGTGTGTGTGTGTGTGTGTGTGTGTGTGTTTTAAATAGGCTCCACACCCAATGTGGGGCCTAAACTCAAGACCTCAAGATCAAGAGTCATATGCTCCAATGACTGAGCCAGCCAGGTGTCCCTCATTTTTTTTTCTCTCTTTATTGGCTACTCAACTACCACAGTATTTGCAGAACAATTTTATCCAGTATTTTCAAGCCTTTAGAGTTGCATTCTTACAGACATACGTATGAATATTTGGTGACAGTTTATTCCCTTTATTATGCGGTCAAGTTCATGAAGACAGAAGCAATGGCTTCTTTGCTCACCTCTGTGCTGCCGGGGCCTAACACGGGACTAGAGGGTGCTCCGCGATAATTTTTGAACGGATCTGAATGACCTTGAGCAATAGAAAGCCCCTGGAGATGATGGGACAGCGGGTGGAATCAACAGGCAAGTTCAAACCCTGGGAGTGAGCAGTATCCGAGGGCGGCAGCTTGCAGGGCTGTGCCTTCGTGCCAGGAATCGATACGAAACAGGTGGCAGCTGATGCAGGGATTTATAAGCAACATAGATCAATGGAAAAAGTGAATTACCCATGGCTATTGACCAGAAATAAAATAATAAAGTTATTCCCATTGCCTATTTATTTACGAACTGGAGGCAGCGTGACAAGGAAGGAAATCTGACTCCGGCGTTGTTAAGGGAGGGAAGGAAGAAGAGACATGTGAAGAATCCCCTCTTGAGCGGCCGAACAAGAAGCTGGGAAAATCAAAAAGAGACCGATGGTCTGCTTCCGGCCACAATGGAATAACGAGGACGGGATTTATATTCCCCCCCCGCCAACCCCCCTGCCGACGCACACTCTTAAGAGAACTCTTAAGAAATAAATAGTCTGAAAAACTTATGAAAAAGGTGTTCGGACAGTAGACAACACACAGTGTAGGGCAGTAGTTCCTGAGAGAGGAGATCAGGAAGGAGGGCTGTGCTGTTACTTCAACTTGCTGCTTGGAGGGAATTTCCGGGCCCCAGGGTGGGAAAGGGAAGCCCATGTACGTTCTGGAGGCCTCCCTGAGTTGGGGAGACGGAGACGGTGTTTCTAAAGGCCCAGGCAGCTGAGGTTTGTAGCTCAGGGTGCCAGAGAGCAGAGAACAGCAGAGAACATGAACTCTATACATCTGCGCGCTAACCAGCTTATGTCTGTGAAGAAACTGCGTGAGGCCCGGGAAGAAACTACCAGAGAATTTGCAGGAAGAGCCATCCCTGGAGCTCACACAGGTCTGGGATAGTTCTCGTTCCCGCCAGCAGAGCGGACAAACCTTGTGGCACCTAGATGTTGGGTAGAACACTCAGGAAGCGATTACCTCAGTAGTGGGGCAAAATCTGCCCCATAATAAGAGCTCCGCTGGTCCCATTCTACAAAGCTTAAAAAGCAGGCTCTGCTTGATGACTGAGGGGCTGCCCCGAACACCATTCCTGCTTCTATCGTCACTGCCAAGGCTGGAGGCAAGGTCATCCCTGAGCTGAATAGGAAGCCAATGGCACGGCCTTCCACGTCCTCACCCCCTAACATGTCAGTCGTGGATCTGACCTGCCACCCGGAGAAAGCTGCCAAACATGTTGACATTAAGAAGGTGATAAAGGAGGCATCAGAGGGCCCCCTCCAGGGCATTCTGAGCTATAGTGCAGACAAGGTTATCTCTCGTGACTTTAGCAGTGACACCCACTCTTATACCTTTGAAGCTAGGGCTGGCATTGCCCCCCAATGGCCACTTTGTCAAGCTCATTTCCTGATGACCGTGAATTTGGCTACTGCAACCAGGTGGTAGACCTTACGGTCCACATGGCCTCCCAGGAACAAGAGCCCCCTCGGACCACCAGCCCCAGGGAGAAAAAGAAGGAAAGAATAGCCCTCAGCTACTGGGGAGTCCTTGCCCCAGCTCATCCCCATTGCACTGAGAATCTCCCAACCTCTACAAAGCTTCTATTCCAGACCCCTGGAGAAGGGGAGGGGCTTGGGGAGACCTACCTTGTCATATACCATCGATAAAGTATGCTGTACCCCATCTCCCAAAAAGCAAGTCTCAAAAAATCCAGTAATTTCCAAATAACATATCTGGATCCTCACACAAAGTTCATGGGTATGTTTTTTAAATTAAGAATATCCAGGGGTGCCTGGGTGGCTCAGTCGGTTGAGCATCCAACTTCGGCTCAGGTCATGATCTCATGGTGCATGAGTTCGAGCCCCACATCGGCCTCTGTGCTGACAGCTCGGAGCCTGGAGCCTGCTCCACATTCCGTGTTTCCTTCTCTCTCTGTCCCTCCCCCATTCACACTCTGCCTCTCTTTCTCTCAAAACTAAATAAACATTTAAATACAAGAATATCCAGCACCCAGGAAGGTAAAAGTAAAAACATCTGGCATCCAACCAAAAATTATCAGTCATTCAAAGAAGCAGGAAAATGCGACCCATGATGAGAAGAAAAATCAGCTCGTCAAAACTGACCCATAAATAACACAGATGATAGAATCCCTACCAAGTACATTAAAACAGTTACTATAACTTATACGTTCTAGAAGGTAGAGAAAACGTAAGCATGGTAAGGAGACTATAGAAGATCTTTGTAAAAGATACAAATTGAACTTCTGAGTGTGAAAGACCCAAAGTTTGAGATGACTGACGCACAGGATCGGATTAAAATACACTAGATAATAAAGAAGAAAATACAGGTGTCGGCAAATTTAAAGATACAGCGATAGAGGGCACCTGCATGGCTCAGACGGTTGAGCGTCCACCTTTTGGTTTCCACTCGGGTCATGATCTTATGGTTTGTGGGGTCGAGCCCCACATCAGGCTGTTCACCGACAGCCTGGAGACTCTAGGGATTCTCTGTCTCCCTCACTCTCTGCCCCTCCCCTGCTCGTGCTCTCTCTCGCTCTCTCACTCTCTAAATAAATAAATAAATAAGCATAAAAAAAAATAAAGATACAGAAATAGAAATGATCCAAAATGAAAGACGGAGAGGAAAGTATCGGAAAAATAGTGAACATAAGTTGAAGGACTTTATGGGCACCAAATATAATTTTGACGTACATGTCGATTTTGGTTGTGGTTGTACGATTTTATGTTCTCAAAATTTGCCAAAGCATGCTACACACAGGGTGATTTTAGGGTATGTATATTATATCTGAATAATCATAAGTGAACAACTATGAAAAAAGTGACCAGGATCAAGGAGTTGGACCAAGCTGAACTTCTGGTAGTATGATCTAAGAGGAGTTCGCGTTTGGTACACCCTTCATGTTCTGCGTTCAGTGTTTTTCCTTCCACTCTCTCATAGGCAGAATGATGAAGTTTCCCTCTCTTGGCTCTGCCCTTATTACCAGTGAGAACTTAGACACAGTCCTCTCTGGGATTCAGATTGCTCATCTTAAAAATGGAGAGAACACTGACTCATTCACTCACACACTGAGTCCTGCATCAAGCAGTATGTATTGAGTGCTGATTACCCTTCAGGTCCTGTGTGAGACATTGGGGGAAGGGACACCGTGTTCGCCTTCAAGGTTCTTGATCACAGAATCGCAGCGTGAATGAAAACAATGGAAACACTCAAAGGTCATTTGGTCCAACATAATAAAAAGACGGAGGCTGCAAGAGTGAAAATGATTTGCTCCGAGGTTTTGATGTTGTCAGTGACAGAGTTGTGAGTACCAACCAAGTCTCTTTGTCTAAAACACAGACTTGTTGTTAATAAAATGGCAAGTGACAGAAAGTTGTTTGCTTTTCTGCCCTCCAGGAAAAGGTATTTCCTCTTCAGTCTTGACATGGACATTCAAAATCAGGGATCCCTGATTTTACCTGGCTCAGTTGGTTGAGCGTCCAACTCTTGATTTTGGCACAGATCATAATCCCGCGTTCGTGGGATTGAGCCCCTCGTTGGCTCCAGGCTGGGCACAGAGCCTGCTGAAGATTCCCCCCTTGCTCCCCCTTTGCCCCTCTCCCCTGCTCGTGCTTTCTCTCTCTAAAATAAACATACATTTTAAAAATTCAAAAAATAAAATCCGTGGATGCTGGATGCTTGCAGAAGCCAGGCTTCACAGATGATGATGAAAATGATTTCACTATGATTTAGACTGTGTTTTTAAAAAACTTTGACCAGTCACCCATGTATAAAAAAAACCAGGCATTTTACGTAAAAGTTGATATGGTTTGTCTTCCTCAAGCAGTTTTAATATCTGGCTCTGCTGGTTCTGAGGCTCACATTCTGATGGGGTGACAGTCACTGAAAATGAACAGCAGCTGCCCCACGCGGCAGGGGCCTGGGCTCTCCAGGACCAAAGCCCTCCCCCCGCTCACCTCTTTTATTTATGCTAGCTGCTTGGCCGTTAGGAGACGTTATATTTTGCCATCCCTGCCTTAAATCTATGAGATTACTGGTTCTTAGTTCCCACTCCACCCAGATTATATTGTGCATTTCAATATTCCCAGTGGTTTTGCAAGGCAATGGTCAACGCAAAACATCAACAATATGGGCTCCAAGCCAGGCTGTAATGATACCTTAAGGACATTCACGGCAGTAACCAGACACATCTCTGGCCACACTCGAAGACACAGGACATGAATCATCATAGCAAAATAAATGCTTAAGGCCACGGCCCTTCTGTTTTGATTTGTAAATTAATTTCAAAAAGTCGGATTTTTCTTGCGCCTTCAGTTCAAAAGCCAAGATAATTTCTTTTTCCTCCTTTTGGCTGTTTTTTTTTTTTTCCTTCTGGCTTTGAGTTGGAGTTCAGTCTAGTTCCATAAATTTGCATTACACGGCAGCCATAAACACTGAAAGGTACCCGTGAGTCAAAGTGAGTCTCAAGAACCAGGTTCTTCCTTTACTGGTAGGACAGAAGTGTTTAAACCATTGTCAAACAGATCTGCCCATGGTCTCTGAAGTGTTTATCAAAGGGAAAAGGGGATTGTGCCTTTGAGTTGATGTCCCCGGTCTGAATACCTAGATACCCCCAGTGAGTTTTAAACCCCATCACTGCAACCAAACCCAATTGTCACAGCCCCACACCAAAATACGTCCCCACTGCCCATGCAGTGAATGCTTTTCTGGAAAATGCACAGCTGAAGTTTCAGAACAAGCTGAATGCCTCACCCTGCATTTTAATAGCAGCAACCCAGGGGCGCCTGGGTGGCTCAGTCGGTTAAGCGTCCCACTTCAGCTCAGGTCACGATCTCGCAGTCCATGAGTTCGAGCCCCGCGTCGGGCTCTGGGCTGATGGCTCAGAGCCTGGAGCCTGCTTCCGATTCTGTGTCTCCTTCTCTCTCTGCCCCTCCCCCGTTCATGCTCTGTCTCTCTCTGTCTCGAAAATAAATAAAACGTTAAAAAAAAAAAGTAAAAAAAAAAATAGCAGCAACCCAGAGGGTCAGTGGGTAAATCTAACTTCCTTGTCCACTCTTGGCCTCAGACTTGGAGGACGTGGCAGTCTTGGACCGGCCTGGGGCCGGTGGGTAAAGGGAAAGGATGAGTTTGTTGAGTGGTATTAAATGGTATAGTATGTCTCTAAATCCAACCATTGGTGTCCTCATAAGAACAGATACACAAAGATAAAGAGGGGACGCACACAGAGGGAAGAAGCTCACGTGACGACGGAGGCAGAAGCTGGAGTGACAAGGAACACCTAGAATTGCTGGAAAGGACTAGAAACTAGGATTCTTTCCTAAAGCTTTCAGAGGGCGCCTGTTCCTGCTGACATCTTAATTTTGGGCTTCTAGTCTCAAAAACTGGGGAAGAATAAAGCTCTGTTGTTTTAAGCCACCTGGTTTGTGGGGAGATTTTTAAGACAGCCTTTGGAAATGAAGGCAAACTGTAATGCAAGCGTGCAGTCTAAGGAGAAGGGCTGCTGATGCTGTCCGGTCCTGGGCGTGGTCTGGACCCAAGTTCAGGACCAGATAAGGCCCTTGGAGTGCGTGCGTTCACAGAGGAGAGAATGAGGCAGAATCGGGAAAAACATAGCAACATTCATTAGGACTGTAATACACAGCACACCGTAGATGGCAGGTAGCACACAAAAACCCAACATGTAGCACCAGGTATCTGAGATAATGCCTTTCCCTTCATCGCCGTTGTCTAAAAATGTGTGGGTAGAACAATGTCCCAGTCTGCAGTCTATAAATCCATAAAAAACTACATGAAAAACACAACCCCTTGACGAACTGGGGAGGAAGAAAGAGAGAAGTCAGAAGGAGGGAAGAAAAGAAGTGAGAAAGAGAGAGAGGCAGGGATATCTTTTCAAGGAGGGATGGGAATGCTTACGTGATCTGAGTCATGTGGTTCAGTCTCAGAGTGAAGTCGCGGTTAAAAGAGCACAGTCCGTGTAAGCAAAAACAATTTAGAAACACCTCATGTCCTTTATGCGTTCCTCTTAACACCAAAAAAGACTCACAATTTCCAGCGATATTTATTTAAAGCCACCATTCCTTTTCCTGCTCTTAACACTGCCCTCACACGCCACAGTTGTTTTCCTCAACTTGGGGTTCTTCCCAAATACCTCCAAATCTTCCTCTTACGTGCCTCTTCCCATTCTCCTCTTTTCTCCTTTTCTTCTAGGTTCTCCACTATGATAGTCTAAAGACCAATCTGGCCAGGCAAGAACTTCCCGAGGGCAAGTGTATACATTGATCAGGTCCAACCATCATCCTCTTGACTAAGCAAGGGTTCGAGGCAAGACCAGGGGCATCCAGAAATGCGTGACGAGTACGTATATTGTGGGGGAGGGGCACAGATTGTATTTAAACATTAACCTATGCTTCTTCTGTTGCCAGGTTCCACTACCTCGTCCCTTCTTTGTCCAATCTCCCAGTTCGGGGTAGAGTTACAGCAGAAATACAAGAAGAAATAAAGAGATCATACTCAGCTTCTGAGTGTCAAAATATGTGTTATTGTGCTAGAGACGCTAGCTGGAGAGAAAAGGTTTTGATCTTTGACACTAACCAAGTAGATATCCAAAAACATGAAATAATCGTGTACTTAATCCTATTTCCAAAGTGATACAGGTCTTCTGGCTTTGTCGGGATGGGAGTGGAAGACTCAAAGGGAAAGCAAAATAGTAAGATGTTGCCTGAGTGTTTCTCCATCGAGAAACTCGGCTTTGAAAGTGTTAGCCTTGAGGCCGCAGGTAATGTCCCTTCAACCTATCTCTGTTTTCAAAAAAGCAAGTCTTGAAAGAAAGTGCAGAATCCGCTTACAATGGGGGCATCCTTTGGCAAACAGTAAGTTTCCTCTGTCAGTCCTCCCACTTTCAGCTGCGATGCAAGAGAACCAGAATTATAGAGAAATAGGACATCTGGGGACTGAGCCAGTGGGTAGTTGGGACAAGCAGTTATACAAGAGGTAAACCAAGGCATAGCTCTATAACTGAATAAACCTAAATTCCAACGAAGGTCTCTTGCTTTTGACTTAGGAGTCTGTAAACTGGAGATTACAGAGAAAATGAACATCTCTAGGAGCAGTGGTTGATCCAACGGGGTGGACATGGGGGGATGGGAGCCAGAGAAGAGACCCTGAGAGTGTCTCCCTAAATTTTGTACCCTTAGCTCTTTCTTCCCACCCTTAGGTCCTCATCTTTTCATGCCTAGCCGTGCCAATTGGCTTCCCCACTTCCAGAAGTTTCTACCAACACATAGCCTTAAGTTAGTAATGTGGAGTTGAGACCACCTGCGTGGTATACTTGACTGAACCTAGTTAAGGCTGCTACATAGAATTTTAAAATTTGGTGGGCAGATGTGGAGATCTACTCATCTTGTGGCCACCCAAGACAAGCCTCACGCGTAAGTTCTCTTGCTTTTTAAACCTGCCACCTACCAGTCTGAAGTGCTCTTCCCCTTTCTTCAGTCTTCCCTGCCCTCTGCATGTTGAGGCCAGTTTCAAATTCCACCTAGGCAGCTACCGTGGCAGCTTATATATATTCTTGTATATATTCTTATATATATATTTATATATATTCTTATATATATTTATACATATTCTTATATATATTTATATGTATATTCTTATATATATATGTATATTCTTATATATATTTATATATATTCTTATATATATTTATATATATTCTTATATATATTTATATATATTCTTATATATATATATTCTTATGTGTATTTATATATATTCTTATATATATTTATACATATTCTTATATATATTTATATATATTCTTATATATATATTTATATATATTCTTATATATATATTTATATATATTCTTATATTCTATTTCCTTCTTATCTATCTTTTCAAATGACAAGAAAATATTGTATTATAAGAATAATTATTGTAGAAAATAAAGAAATTATATGAGCAAGAAGGAAATAAAAAATTAGCTCTATTACCCAGTGTTCATTACTATTACAACTTGAAAGTCGATTTTTAGGCTATTTTCCTCTTAATACATTTATTTTTATGTTTTCTTATCTTTTTTTTATTCCCCCCAATCTATTGAGACATAGATATACATATTTTAAAAACCCAGGAAGTAATCTTCAGTATTATTTTGGCGGGGTAGCCAGTTCCTATGAATGTCCGGGAGTTCCAGTCATTTCTGAAGGGTTCTGTTCAAATGGAGGAACTTCCCCAGCGTCTGCCTTGGTCAAGGGGGTCCCAAGATTATTGCTCATCCTCATGATGGAAAGTTCATACTCTTCACCCCCTCTGAGCTCCGACTTGAAGGATTTGTATTTATGTTTATAGGACAAAGACAAAGATGTTTGAGCACAGCATCACTTTGGCAAACGAAGGAAGGGTATGCCTCCCCAGGTCAATGGTTTTCTCTCAACCACGGAGCGTAAACTTCTGTCCTAATCTTTAGACAAATACTTTGAAGAGTAAGCCGTATTTGACTGGGATGAGAAAAGAGAAAAAAATTAACATTATCCACCATGGGATCTATTTTCCACACTTTCTCTGATTAGTAATCAGTTTGAATAATGCCTTCCAAGGATGACTGATTTTAATTTTATTCATGAAGTTTGGGCTTTTATTATGTGATTCCTTATGAATCTTTCCATATAAAAAAAAAAATAGCACTGTCAAGTTCATGGTCCCTGAATGAGACATCACTCCAAATATGAAACAAGATGAAACTTGACAAGCTTCTCCCTCAAAGTGGTTTGTTCTTGTTTTCATACATATGTAAAAACTGTGTCATGGGAATTACACACAAACATCAATACAGCAAGTTCCGTGATATGATGATTAGAATAAAGTTATGGAAAACCATTTGCTTTCAATCTTAAATATACTGTAAACAATTTACAGGGGCCAGATTAGCTATATGCACTTGACTCTTGCTGGAAAAAGAAACCTAAATAATGAATGGATTATAAACGGAAGTAGGATAAAGATGATAACATTTAATTGAAACAGAGACAGTCTATCTGGGTGACCACTAATCATTGTGCACGGTGCTGGGTGGGTCCTCCAGTCCTTGGAGGTGAATCGAGGACGAGGATGGAGCTCAGAGCCATCAGTCCCACTTCTTTCCTCTGTGTCTTTTCCGCACAAGTCTCCTTAATCATTGCCTTCCTCAGCTTTCCGCAGTTAGCTCTAGCAGTAACCGAATTAGTAGGTTAATTTTGATCAAACGTATATTAGCACCCCAGTCTCTCAAGTAATAGGAATAGAAATTATCTCGTGTTGTCAAGCAAATCAGACTGCAAGCTATCCAGGAGCTGAATTTCTTTTTTTTTAATTTAATTTTTTTTTAACATTTATTTATTTTTGAGACAGAGAAAGACAGAGCATGAGCAGGGGAGGGGTAGAGAGAGAGGGAGACACAGAATCCTAAACAGGCTCTGAGCGGTCAGCCCAGAGCCCGACGCGGGGCTCGAACTCACGGACCGCGAGATCATGACCTGAGCCAGAGTCGGACGCCCGACCGACTGAGCCACCCAGGCGCCCCCAGGAGCTGAATTTCTAAGCACTGGCAACCAGCCGCAAAGGGAGCTAGAAAGCCGGTACGAGAGGAAGAGCCTGGTGGCATGATACCCTGGGTCTCTGGATCATCAATGACATCAACTCCAACCCCTGCCGTTATGAGAGCCAACAATTCTCCTGTTGGTCTAAACCTTTTTAGTTGCTTTTCTGTAACTTCCAACTTATGGAATCCTGACTAACCCAAAGGTGGCTGAAACTTCGGTTTATTCATTCAGTTACGGAGCTATGTCTCGGGTATGTCTCAGCTATGTCTGCTTGTCTTTGGTGCGCTGCCGGGGCTGTGGGATACAATTTCAATCCCAGTTTTCAGAGAGTATGTTTCTCTGGACGCAGCAGTTGAAAAAGTCTCCAAAATTGGAAATGAGGATATTCTTCTGAGACCTAGGATATAAATTCAAAACATAGCGGGCCAGCCTAGAGATTATACCTGAGATCAATATTAAGTTAAACCCAACTATAAAGGCAAAAGTAGAAAGAGAGACGGAAGGAGGGAGGGCAAGAAAGAGGGAAGGGCATCCTTTTTTTTTTTTAAATGCTTATTTAGTTTTGAGAGAGAGACACAGTGCAAATGGGGCAGGGGCACAGAGAGAGGGAGACACAGAATGGGAAGCAGGCTCCAGGCTCTGAGCTGTCAGCACAGAGCCCGATGCGGGGCTCGAACTCACGGACCGTGAGATCATGACCTGAGCCCAAGTCGGGTGCTTACCTGACTGAGCCCCCCAGGCACCCCGCATCCTAAGCTTTAATGTGCACCGATGGCCGTGAAGAGCTTATTAAAATGCACAGTCTGATTCAGTAGGTCTGGGTGGGGCCCAGGATTCTGCATTTCCAACAAGCTTCCAATTGCCACCAATGCTACGGGTCCTTAAACCACACGTCGAGCAGTGAGTTGCTTTAGAGCGCTTTCAAGAAATGGAAATAGTCTAAAGAACAAACTTATAATAATGGCAACAACAATAATACCTAACTGACATTATTATATCTACAGAAAGAATATATCCAATTAGAAGACAGAGGAGGAAGTCATCAAAGATAATATACAAGTAAAAGAGAGTCCGAAAAGAAAAAAAAAAAGTCAGAAAATTAATGTCCAGCAAAACTCAGTGCCCTCCCAGGAAGAGACCCACTTTCGCAGTTAATCCCTATTGCGAGTATGGATGCTCTAGACGCTCGATCTCCAGTGACACTGAACTTCTGTGTTCCATAGTTAACTTTCCATACCGATGAAACCAGCTCTTGAATTTTGCCTCTTTGTATGCGTTTTCGGTCGGAAGAAAATGGGCCCTCCAGGTGAAAATGGACAATCTGCCCCCCATGAGAGTTATGCTGTTCCTTGTTAATTATTAAATTGTCATTATGCTTCTAATGAATGGCCTCTGTGAGTTTAGTTTGCGTGACTCAGCATCCCTGAGTCCAATTGCATTTGAAGCATTGATGAGTTGGAGTTTCTGACACTCAGATTGAATACAATAAATTAAATAAAACCCAGGGTGTGTTCAAATCACCACATTTAGATGCTGTCGAGTGGGATCTACTGAGAGTAAGTAAACAACCGCCTCCGGACTCCCCTCACATCTAACACCGCCAGGTACTTGCTTAGAAATTTAACATGCCCGGGAGGCCTGGGTAGCTCAGTTGGTTAAGCGTCCGACTTCGGCTCAAGTCATGATCTCACAGTTCAGGGGTTCAAGCCCCGCGGCGGGCTCGTGCCGACAGCTCAGAGCCTGGAACCTGCTTTGGATTCTGTGTGTCCCTCGCTCTCTGCACTTCCCCACTCGTGTTCTGTTTCTCTCTGTCTCAAAAATAAATAAACATTAAAAAAAAAAAAAAGAAATTTAACATGCCCTATAACATAGTGGTCAGGACACTGATCCTTAATCTGTTATCTGGTGTTATTTTGCAATTTTCTTTGTTTTTAAGGTAATTATTGGGTTTGTGTTTCGTGGGGTTTTGTTTTTTGTTTCTTGTTTTATTTTTTTATCGGTCAGGTAGACCCAAGTAGATTAGAAATAGCCTTTCTCCGTCTTCCCTATTCTCTCTTGATGACCTTGCAGGGGCTGTTAGTTTATTTTCAATGTGCCTTCCTTTAGCGTTTCAGGACATTTTATCATTTGCTGTCCCATTGTGCCCTGTCCCCTGTTCTATTTCTATTCCTCCTTTTTCTATTCTTGGCAAAAAACCAGGAGTATTGTTGAAAATCACTTCTATATAATTGATTGCGTGTGTGGTATTAGAAGGAGGCCAGTCAAATTCACCTTTTCCATTTATAAACCTCATATCAGCGTGTCACATATAATTAGGAACGGTTAGGAATGGATGTATTCACTGTGCGAGAGGCAGACACACTTTGGCTAACGGTCACCACCGAGCTTCTTGCTTTTGTGTCCACACTAATACTATTCTTTTAAAACCGGCTGCTTGGGTGGCATCTTGTCAAATGATTCAGCAGGGAATACAAAAAGGGGGGTGGAATGGCCTTCACATCACCCTTGTGTTAGCTGACTATTTATCTTCTGTGCGACCGTAAGACCAAATTAGTTTAGATGCTGCTGATACTTTCTTCTATTAATTTATGAAAATACGAGCAACAAAAATTGGGAAGAGGGCTTGAAGAAAATAATGGCTTATTATAGAGTCTCCTGGGAGAAAATAAGAAAGGACAAACAATTTATTTTTACCTTTGCAGGTTTATTGTTTCTGACTTTGATGTGGTGTCGCAGATCGATTGCAGGTGTAGACACCTGCCGTTAGGTAGACACGTAACTCAATTTTCATCACACGTTCACCACTGAGGCATTTGCTATTGACTTTGTTCTTCTCCAAACAGCAGGGAGTCTAAAGATAAGTTATCTGGGTTTTCTGTGTCTCCTGTGAACCACGCCAAATTTGGATAAAAAGTTTCAGGCATCTGACTTTTTGTCAGCGAACTAAGCTTTTGGGCTGCATATTAAATACGTCACTCTACCCTATTACAAATCTCTTTCTCATTTCCTTTTTTTCTATATGCATACATAAGCCCTTTTAAGATAAGATTTATGTTCTGGTTTGTGGCAGTTTTAATTTAACAGGATATTAATTGTTAAGCCTGACGATCTGACAACTGTATCTTTAAAAAGGACACAGAGAAATATTTGATCGAACGGCTGAATACATTCCTCATGCTTGTTAAGATCTCATTAGATCGAACCTTCTTCAGGGAAGGTCTTTGGACAACTATTTTAGTAGCTGGATTTCCATCACAACAGCACATATGATCGTCAAGTGCCCCAAACCAACGACCCCAAGTGGAGGGCTCTGGAACACCGGTTCCGATTTCTCACAGGTGGCAAATTCAGAAACAAAAACCTCCACCAACAGAGCATGAAGTTTCTTCCTTTAAGCTTCCTGCCGATCCTTCCTACCTTAGGTAGGAAGTTAACCTGACTTTCAAGTCACAAACATTAACATGCATGGAGAGTATCAGTACAAGAGGAAAAAGACGTGAGCCAGACTATATTTACATGGTGTGAGAAAGAGAAGGAGAACACTGAATAGGCATGTGGGCCAGCACAGAGGGCAGAGAACTCAGGGGGTGTGGGAGGGATTCTGTTTCATATACATGGCACCATTTGTAAATCCCAGCTGAATAAAGATGATGGATGGGAGCAGGGACATCAAACTCATTGGCTCATTGAAGAGTACTGCTCCTGACCAAGGGGCCAGATGGAGGGAGGTCTCTTTCAGGTACACCAAAGAATATTTCCCATTCTGTTGGGAATGGTTTCTTATTCTTTTTCTCCTCCCTTAAAGGAAGATGCTAGTGGGGTGCCTGGGTGGCTGAGTCCGTTGAGAGTTGGCTTCTTGATTTCAGCTCAGGTCATGACCTCGTGCTGAGCATGGAGCCTGCTTAAGATTCATTCTCTCTCTCTCTCTATCTCTCTCTCTGTCCCTCTCCACTTGCACACTCTTGCTCTCTCTCTCTAAAAAACAAGGAAAGAAAAAAAGAAAAAGATAAAAGGTACTAGTTACATCCAAAGGCAGGATACTTTAGTAGCTAATGGAAAGCACACATGATTTTAGCAACAGAACAATATTCATCACTGTTTAAAGATGTCAACTTCTTTAAAAACCACAGTTAGATGCACCGCGATAGTTCCATATTAGGAAATAATCTACATTTCAGGAACTGATCCTTGCTTCTCCAAATCTGTTCTGACCGTCCTTGATAACGAGAACCCTAACATTTAGCGGTCATTAGAGCCAGTCAGATAAAAATCCATAGTCTCCATGTGTCATAGGACTTAATTCAAGCCAGTGACAGGTAAACCTAAGCATTATATGGAAATGAGAGGGAATACACTAGGTGTTCTCTGTTCATCCCTCCAAATCAATTCTACACCCTTCTCCATCATACCTTCTGTCCAAGAAAATGGAACTTTATAGAATACATCAGTGGGCTCCCTTGATCTCTGATTTCTGTTTGGGCTCGGTCCAGGAGACACCAAGAAGAGACTCAAGGATGAAAGGGGAGAGGGTGTGGGTACTGCTAACTCGAAGATCATCAAATGCATGGATGATATATTTACAGTTCTTTTTGTTCCCAGGATATATCCAACTAGGGATTTACATTCAAAGTAGTTGGATTCAAAGTCGTTTGAAAAAAAAAATCTTCTCTGTGCCAGGCTTTAAGTTGGCATGATGTATTCCTTCACTAAAAGCCAAGCCTCCTGTATGATGACCCTTCATGACAGCTATAGCTCTCTGTGTACATTCAGATAACTGTTCCTTCCTCTCCGGTCTCTCCAAGCCTACTGGTGGGAGCGACCCTCCCAACTGATAGTCCCAGGTAACTAGTTCCTTTCCTCCTAGTTCTGCTCACACTCTCGTCAACAGTTTTTTTATAAAACTTGTTCACTTACCTCACTTGAGTATATCACTAGGGGTACACAATCCCCTCCTCGATTCTTCTTCCCACTGGCTGCAATGCAGACATAATGACTCAGGCTGGCACAACCACCTTGGACCATATGGAAGAAACCAATGGGTGGCGAGGCAAAAAGATAAAAAGGAACCTTAGTCTTTGATGACCAGGGACTGACATGTCAGTTCTTGCCTACTAAAATCTCTAGTTGCTTTTTTATGCCTCGGTCCTGCTGCCCCTGAATGTCCTCTTAGTCTCCACTGTGCATGTACCTCAAGGTCCATTTCCTCCCCACAGACACCTCCACTCGCTTAGCGGAAGCCTCCTTCGCACTGGAGTGGTAGGTCCCCATTGGGTCTCTGATCCTGCAGGGCAAAGTGACATTGTGGTCTTTCATGATTCCATAGTCACAAGTGGGAAGTGAAATAAAAGCCTTTCTGCTCTTAGATTTCCCCTTGATTTATCTAAAGTAACTTCCTGCCCCGGGACCCATTGCTCCACTTCCAATTTCCTCTTCCCACAATCCATTGAGACTGGAAGGGCCCGGCAGTGTTCCTTTTCCTTACAACGCACCTGAAATTTTCTCCACCTTATAGCTTATGACAGGGTTCCATGATTAAGCTGGCTAGGCCTCATGTGCTGACAGGAACATAAAGGAACTTAGAAATTCTAATTGATCATTTGACAATGCACTCAGAAAATGTTCCAATTTTCCAGCTAAAAAGGAAGCCATCTTTCTTCTAAAGCACCAAAGCCCACCATTTTAGTTGGTGCGGAGATCCCAGGGCAGCAGAACTGGGGCAGGAGGATACATTGTAAAACATGTGAAAGAATGTGATCGGATTGCATTAATATCCCTGAGGCAAGCACAGTGCCTATGCACTTTACTGAATGACAGTATGACCATCAACCACCAGACAGTGAGCATGGCACTGGGGACACAAAGAGCTAGAACCAAGGGTCACTCCCTTCAGGAGCTTAGGATCTATTTGGGACCTCAGCTGCCCAATGACAAATGAGCTCGGCAACGGGTGCTTTAAGACAATGCCTTTCAAAATGAATATTCATAGGAATCATCTGGGGATCTTGTTAAACTGCAGACTGATTCAGTAGAGCTAGGGTGGGGCCAGAGAATTTGCATTTCTAGCAAGCTTTCACGGGCTGCTGATGCTGTTAGAACGTGGACCTCATTCTGTGACACAAAGTCTAGAAAGCCAGGGAAAACAAGACTTCACACAGAAGGAGGATTGACCTGAACCTTAAAAAGTGAATAGAATAGAGAGAAGCAGAGGACATACACAGAGAAAGAGAGAGAAACAAAGAGAATGAAAGAGGCAGTCCAGGTAGGAGCGATGAGGTGAGCAAATGGAGGCAGGACGATGCCCGACATGCCTGAGCAGTTGGTATGCAGGCCAGTGGGAAGAGTTGGTGAGGACACTGGGAGGAAGGTGGAACAGTGGATGGAAACCAGATTCACCAAGTTGGGTGAATCTCCCAAGCTGGCTCTCCCAGCAACGTCATCAGGTGAAAGGCCATCAGTAGGTTTTGCTGTCTTAGCAATGCCTGGACAGAGGACGTATTGACCTGATACAGATAGAATCCGTATCAAAAAACCCAGTTAGTCATTGGCTTCTTCCTCAGCATAGCTAAGGGGGAGGGGCTCTAACTTCCCCTGGGGAAAGGGAGATCAAGTCTTGCTGAGGTTCTTTAGCACCAACCAGTCTCTTCCCCTCCCACGTGACCATAGGGCTTTAGTAGATCACCTGCATCTTGAAGTCATAGTGACACACATCCCCATAAATCCATTCCTGGTGCTTCTATTCTCTTGATTTGAAATACACGGAAGACAGCTAGGAGGGGAGGAGAGAAGCTTAGAGTTCTCTGTAGGGCAGTATAATACTCAACTTGAAAACCTACACCCAGGCCATTTTGATCAAAACACAGGAAGCACTAGTCATTATTCCTACCCAGTCTTTCCCACTGATAGATGGCAAGCAGCTAGCCACGGGTGCTCGGAGGAAGTCAGGTAGTTTTATTTTTAGCTCAGTACAGAAGGAGAAAGGATCCAACCTGTTTACACCAGAGAGGCTGTGCTTGCAAAGCCCTAAGGACCCGGGCCCTGTATTGGATGCATTTGCTACCTCTCACACACATAGGCAAGATGACAGAGGTCTTCACCTGCCCTCGGCTGTACCACTGGTGAGAATAGGAGGGTATGTTGTTTTTATTTGGTACAGCTGAGATTCTACATTATTTACCAGCCTGAAATTTAGCTGCCAAGATTTGCTGTCTACAAGAATGCTTGTTACTGCTCCGTTGAAAAATCTAAACATCCAAGAGGTCCTTTTTAATTCCCCTTTCCTGTTTTTCCAAGAACCCTCCCCAGTCTCATTCTCTTTGGGCGTCCTCTCCCCTCCCCTTACCCCTTTTCCTTTTTTGTGAAGAAAAACAATAATATATATATAAAAAAAAAACGAGATGTGCTGCTACTGTCAGGATTTTCGTTTGCAATCTACAGCTTTAACCTTGACTCCAAGCTCTGCCCCTACCTGCTGTTGGAGGAGGTCACTGAGAGGACACGGCCGCCAGGTGACCCTTGATCTTGACCCAGGCAACTGGGGGCTCTTCACTCCCTCCGCTGTCCTTGGAATGTATGTTCTGCTGGCTGTTCCCACAGTGGGAGCCGGTTCCAAGGACTCAGCCTTGAGAGAGCAATGTGATGTTGAGATCACCTGGACCGTGGATGTGATGGAACCCTGTTAAAGCCTCCGTGTAAAGTCTGAAGATTCCAGGGGACGGGTGTGGAGATCTACTCATCCTGCTGCCTCCCGAGACAAGCCTCCCATGTAAATTCCCTTGCTTATTAAGACCGTCTCCTCCCAATCTAGACTGGTCTGCCTATTGTTCCGGTGGTCTCTCCCTGTCCTTCCCATAGGGACACAGTTTCAGATTTTACCCCTGGGAAATTCGCCAAGTCCACAAACCAGCACTAGCTCTGCAAAGTTTCGACCTGTGCTTTGCAGGTGGTTCGTGGGTCACCTCTGCCACCACACCGCCCGCTGTCAGTCCCACTCCAAAGAGGGCACCCTGGGCACGTCACGTCTTTCCCTCGCTCTTACTGGTTAGTCGTGTTATCTGGGAGGGGAGAAAAGAAGCAGAGGTGGGAAGAAGAGCTGTATACTCCTCAAACTAACACCGAGAAGTAGACAGGATGAGTGGCTGCCTGCCCGATCTGTTCAGGGGTCACGAGAGGGCCTCCAGAGGAAGCCCTCAATGGTCTGCCCGCCCTTGAGCAGACTGACCCCTTCTTCGGAGCGACACGTTACCTGAACAGGGTAACACATTGATTATACACACTCTTTCCTAGGCTTCGTTCGTTAACGTAGCTAACACCAGAGGTCAGGCTTTCAAGGGACTAGGACATAGGAGACATAAGTTTTGTGAATAAACCTGGACAACCAGGAAGCAGTATGAGAACCCCAAGTGTCGGTAAAAAGGTCGAAGGATGAAAGCGTGGAAGAAAATCGTGCAGGAGACAGATTAATCCCATCTCACGAATTACTGGCGTACGGGTACAAGGTCCCGGTGTCCCCGTTAGAGCCATTCTGCCATCACTTTCCTCAGTCCCATGTATTACGAAAGGAAAAGAGATCGCTTTTATTTACTGCTCACCTCTTGCGTCCCTTGCTTCCTGCTGCTTTTGCTAGTCATTTCTGGATTCGCCTCTCTACCACAGGCCCAGAGCAGGCACACGGAAGCACTAGGGAGGAGTAAGGGACAGACGATCAAATGTCCCTGGGGCAGAGGTGTTAGGGATGGAGAACATAGAAGGCAGTGGGGAAATATGCATTCATACTGTAATGGTGAAAACCCCCATGTTGATCTGAACTCTCCCCCAGAGTCACTGAGACCTGAAATCCTACCACCTGCTCTCATACCTTTGAGAGCTGATGAGCTGTAACAAGGTCCACGCGTGGACATCTTCCATCGTAAGAAGGGCTTCCATATGCTGCCACTGTGTAAAAAATACACACGGCGCTGCACACACAGTTTCAACTTTACATCTACTATCAAATTTAAAATCCCAAAATAAACTTGAGTATATCAAAAAGTCACTTGCTCAAACCCAAACGACGGGGCCTCTGTTACTAAATAAAGACACTCACTTTATCTTGCTTCTGCTGATGTCCACGAGCATTGTTAAGGTTTATATTTAGAAGCTTTTAAATCGAGACTGTAAAGACAGGAAAACTCTGCTTTGCCCAAACCACTCTATCAGCTCAAAATATTAGCTATTTATTCAACTCTATTCCCCTCAAGCAAAACTAAAAACGTATAAGTAACAAACGAGAAATGCCTTTAGCCCCATGTTTGAATAAATTCTGCTTAAGGGGATGCGTCACCAGAGAACCGTGCTTGATACACACACTTCAGGGATTCTGGATAAATATAGGGGCGCCTGGGTGGCTCAGTCGTTTAAGCATCTGATTTCGGCTCAGGTCATGATCTCACGGTTTTGTGGGTTCGAGCCCCGCATCGGGCCCTGTGCTGACAGCTCAGAGCCTGGAGCCTGTTTCAGATTCTGTGTCTCCCTCTCTCTCTCCCCCTCCCCTGCTCGTGCTCTGTCTCTCTCTGTCTCTCAAAAATAAATAAATGTTTAATAAATAAATAAAAAACAAAGATTCTGGATAAATACCTAAAATAAAACAAAGTCAACTCTCTTGTTATGGAGGGATCACCCCCAAATTATTAATAAACAAATATTCCTTGGTTTCGAAGGCATTTTATATTGCTCTCCATTTTTAGAAAATTTTAACATGTATTTTCCTTTCAACTAGTAGCTGGTTTCTGAGAAAGAAGGAAACCAGGAGAAAGAGGGAAATCCTCCCAACTGAGATAACATGGACGGACCTCAATGGCATTGACCGATGGAATTACTTGAATGATTTAGAAAAATCCATTTTACCTTAGTGGCATTGTAACTCTACATTTTTGGGGTGGTTTTTCTGGGCATAACAGTATATGGCCTTAACGTGTCACAGTCCACAGTAAAGTTAATATTGTACCATTTCACGTGAAACACAGATCCCTTGAAATCATATAGGTCGTTCATTCTGGAAACCTTAGCACCATAGAAGTTGTATAGATAATATTTAAATACATTTTTAAAATCACCAACCATGTTGTGATATTTTGTTTTAAATACTTAAATAGTCCTATTTATTTAAAAAAAATTAAATCAAGGGGTACCTGGGTGGCTCAGTCAGTTGAGCCTTGATTTAGGCTTGATTTAGGCTAACTCTTGATTTAGGCTCAGGTCACGATCTCACTGTTCATGAGATCGAGTCCCATGTCAGGCTCTACGCTGACAACATGAAGCCTGCTTGGGTTCTCTCTCTATCCCTTTCTCTCTGCCCCTCCCCTGCATGCGTGCTCTCTCTTTCTCAAAATGAATAAATAAAAACTCGAACACCAAAAAGAAAATAAAATCAATTAAATCAATAAATAATATTTTACGTTTACTAAGACATTGCCATCTGATACTCTTTATTCTTTTCCAAAGATCGGTGTTTTCTTCTTATATCATTTCCCTTCAGACTAAAGAAATTCTGTGAACATCTCTTGTATGGGAGTTCTGTTGGCAAGGAATTGCCTTAGGGTTCTTTAATCCGAAAGTATTTTTATTTTCCTTTCCTTATTGAAAAATCGCTTGTTGTTGGATATTGAGTTCTGGATTACCACATTTTGCGTTGTTTTATTTTGTTTTGCTTCTTTTCAGTACTTTAAAGATATCATTCCACTATCTTCTGGTATTTGTATTTTCTGATGAGAAGTCTGAGGTCATCAGAACTGTTGTTCTTCTCTATAGAATGTATCATTTTCACTATGGCCTTTTTAAAGATTTTCTCTTTCTTTTTGTTTTTAAAATCCATTTACTATGATGCAAATAGATATTATTTTTCATGTATATATTCTATTTAGGGTTTGTTGAACTTCTTGAATGTGTAAATTTTGTCTTTTACCAAATTTGGGAATTTGGGGGAAACATAAATTTCTATTTGTATGTGTTCGAGTTCACTGATTCTTTCTTATCTCCATTCAGTCAATTAAGTCTGGTCTTTAAAAAACAAAACAAAACATCTCAGATACTCTATTCTTTCAGTTCTAGTATTTCCATTTGGTTCTTTTTATAGTTTCTATTTCTGTGCTGAGAATTTTTGTCTTTTCATTTATTAGGAGAATATTTTCCTTTGCCTCATTGGACATAATTACAAGAGTTCACTTAAAGTCTTTCCTGACAAATCCAACATCTGGGGTATCTTTTGGTTTGTATCTGTAAATTACCCTTTATGTGTAACATTTCCTTGGTTTGTTGGTTTGTTGGTTTGTTGTTGTTGAGTCATTTTGAGTCATATCCTATACATGATGGATGTGATATTATGGAGTCTCCGGGTTTTGTAATATTTTTCTGAATAACGTTGATCATTTTGTTTTCATGGGCAGACTGGGTTATACTCAGACTAGAAACAGTCTCACCTTACCTTTCCTGAACCAAGTCATAGCTCCAGCTTGCCTGCAGGCTAAGTCTGTAAAACCAGAAATTTTCACCCATGCCTTTTTCCAAGTTTTAACTCCTCTCCAAAATCCACCTGCCTTTTTTTTCTTTTTCTAGAGCCTTTTTTGTTGTTGTATTTTGCCCACATCTATAGTTATTCATCTGTGGGACTGTTGTTCTCCCCGTCAGGAAGGAACCTTCTGTCATCATACTGGAAGCAGAAACCCCTGGGGCTTGCTCTTAAAATTCCAAATGATCCCCCAAAACAGGGTTTAAATGCCTGGTAGGGAAGGGAGTAAGATGTTATGTCCTAACTGTATCAATAATGTGTGAGTCTTCTCACAAAGTGGTAAGAAAATGCCAAGACCAAGGAGGAAGTAAGAATGCTTTTCAAGGATGCCCAATAAATATTAGCCTTGCAGATCCATTTCACCTTCCATGTACTAGCCATGTGATTACTTCTAGAATAACTTACTAATTGTTCTCAGTAAAAAAATCAAACAAACAAACACACAAAGTAGCCAATGTCGGTGCCCTCTTCAATCTGCAAATGCCAACACCTGCATTTCAACACCTACTCCGCACACACACAGCAGGCTGGGAGAGGTGAGTCATAAAAAGCCTCCAGGAGCACCACTCAAATACTGGCTTCCCTGGGTGTACAAATACCACAGCTCACTCGCCATGGGGTGTTCACCCCACAGCCTCTGCTCTCTACTGTGTTTCTCAACCCATAAGTTGTGAGGTACTAGGTTTTGTTTGTTCATTTCTGACCAATCGTTTTGTAAGATACAATGAAAGTTAATGTGTATATCACGACAACGTCAACTTGCTAGAGGAGTTTGTCAACGTTTCATCTTAACTTCTGGACTTATTGTTGACTGGTAACAAATGGTTTGTAACGTAGCACCCGGCTATAGTTACTCACTGTAGTAACTGGCTTCATAAATATACCCTTTATTAGCTTTATTTCCTTCCCTGTCTCACTTCTCCACTTCCCTACCGGTGTTTTCTGGGATCACCTCCCATGTAAACTATTTCTTCTCAAATGCTCGCCTCTGGCCCGCTTCTAGAAGAATCCAACCTAAGTCATGAGAAAAATCCAACTATAGTATTAAATATAACACTAATTCAAGTGGTTAGTGCTGAGTCAATAAACAAATTAAAATGTTCTCTTTTGCTCAATGAGAAAGAAACTCATAAACTTTAGATGTTAAACCACTGACGAGAATCTTTGAAGTCGAAAGAAGAAAGAAACTAAAAACAATCGTGACTCAGACCCGTAATTTCATTCCAACACGGGGCAAAATCTGATCTCAGAATTCTGATTATATGCTGCTACCATCCATCTGGTGAAAGCATGCCATTTTCCTTGTGAGTCAAGAGGTTTGATGATTTCTTTCATAATGTCACAGTAGGCCATCAAAACAATAACTATTTTTTTCTTTGGCTTAAATAGTGACTTATAATTGAACATGAAATGTTTCTACATCAGTTAAAATAAACACAGTCCCTTCCTTTTTGTCCTAAAATGACCTCCTTTATCCTGATGCTTTGGCTATAACCCTTCAGTTGGGAAAAGAATGAGCTTAAGGGCCAAAGAGAAAAAGATTTAATCTAATTTGGGTTTGAGTTTTTAGAGGGAGAGTGCCCAGGATAAGTTATTGGCATGAAAGATATCTTCTTTTTAGTAATGATGTGTATTATATAAGGAAACTCAGCAAGATTTTAGGATCATGTAATGGAAATTACATGGCTTTTGAGTTTTAATCCTGACTGCTCTGGCTTGAATTCCGATCCTGCCAGTTCCTAAGTATGTGATGTGTGCAAATTTCTGCAATGGATTTAGTGATTATATCTATCTCTTAGGGATACTGGAATTTAAATGATAGAATGATGTCTTTGAAAAATATCTGGCTCAGTTGAAGACATAAAGAAACTGAAAATTACTTCAACGCATAAACTCTGATTTTTATCATTGGGAAAAAGTACACGAAAGAGAAAATATCACATGATATTGGGAGCTGAGGGGTAGTATTCCAGTAAAGGTGGGAACAGTCTCATGATGTTTATCATTGCTCTACCAGATAAAATTTGCCAATCCAAATTCCCTTTTCTCTTACAACCAGAAGGGACCTCGCTTAAATGGAGTACAGTGCATTGAACAAGAACCTCTCTGGCTTTCTTTGATTGTGCTCTGTGGAATGCAATGAAGCTTGAAAAAAAAAAAAAGAAAGAAAATCAAAGTAATGTCTGCTGCATATGAGGCCACAAGGACATTCAATGTAACCATATCATAAATCATCAAAGAGAAATGCCATGGAAGATCTATGCTTGTAGGACAGCCTGCCTCATTTAATATATCTAATGCTGCCGTAATAGTGACTCTTTCGTTCCCCCTTTCCTTTGTTCAGTGGTAATTGTCCTTCTGCTCGACCATTCATCTCTCGCAGAGTTGTCTCCTGACTAGGAGATGTGTAAAACAGGCCCTGAATTATGGGTTCTCAGCCTGGAAAATCCTACGTTTCGGTTGGGTAGTGTTTAAAGTTAACGTGAAGAGCAACCAAAGGCCCAGAAGGAGAAAAAAAAAAATGACCCTTGGAAAAGTTGGTTGAATAAAAGAATGAATGCTGATAAAAATTACCTTCACTTCCTGCTGTGCTTCTTCAATAAAGAGTAAATAATGGATGAACGAGTTTGGGAGAATAATTAAAAAGAATATAACCCTAGTGATGCAAAAAGGCATGGGGATGACAATTTAAGCGCCCAAATGCACGATGGTATAGACCACCTACAATCATTTTTGGGTCACAATGAAATCTCCCTAGTGTAGTTGGAAGGCAGCGAATTAAAATGATCAAGTCTATTTTCACCTGAAGTCGGTGTCCGAAAAACAATACACGGCCCACAAGATTCCTTAGGATTTTTGGCCAGTTTGCTGGGACTCCTCGTCGCCATGAGGCTGTACGGAAACTTTAAAAGCTTTCCTCCTTCTCACGTTCATAACTAACTAAATCTCCCACTGGAGTTCTATTCACGCACAAAAGAGATTAACAGATGCAGTTGAGAATTTGAGAGAAAAAAACAAAATACAAAAGGCTCGGCCCGAAAGAAAATTATGTGTGAGTAAAAATAGAATAAGGGGCATTAGTATTCTGACTTCACACACTACTTACGAATCCTTCAGAAGTAAACACACAAAAAAACATTCTACTAACACGAGGGATCCGGCGTAAGCCTGCAAAAGGAAAAAAAAATTAAAAGCTGAGGACAGAAAGCATTACGAGAGGATTAGGTAAGCACCCGGGGTAACTGGTTAGAAGCAGCAGGTATAATAAATATCTTCCTTGATGAGGTGCCCAGTCAAACCTTTTTCTCGATTGGTAGCTACAACTGCACGATAAGTTTCCTTATTCTCATGCCCAGCGGTATGCGATACAAAGATAAAACCCACCTCTGCAGGGACTAGAACACACGCCGGCTTCCCAGAGCCTTCGCTTCATCTTCCAAAGGACCGAGGCAACAGCCGCACAAAGCCAAGCGATGCCCTGAGGTTGGGAAGCAATTCGAGTTCCCTTGAAAATTCATGCAACCGCTCCTGAATGTGTTTGACTTTCAGTGGTCCCATCCAAATTCGCTTCTGTCTGGTGGAGTCCGTGTGAGTCGATAGTCCGAGGAGTTCACGGTCACAAGTCAGAACCTGCACGCTGCAAGGGGGGTTAATGCTTACTCTGGGCCTCTTCCAGTCTCCTTTCAAAAGACACACCTGACCCCCCAGGTGGAAAGCCCGGGGCGGGGTGGGATGGGGAAATTCCTTCTCTCCCCTGAGGATGGAAGCTTCCCGAGCCTTGTTACCAGAAGCTCGCAGTAAGTCTGCCCCAGCCTGCTGTCTGATGCCGAGGGGCCCAACTCCACAAACCCCAAACCAGACAGCCCCACTTGGACGTGAAGACCGGCCCTCTAGCCCTGCATGCTACCAAAATCTTTGTAATACGCTCACTACCTTCAAGCCCCAAGTCTGCGTTCTCCGTTTCTGGTTCTGACAACGCAGCGGTTTCCAACTTCACACAGAAATTCCAGCCTGGGGGCACCTGGGTGGCTCAGTGGGTTGAGCGTCCCACTTCGGCTCAGGTCACGATCTTGCCTTACGTGAGTTCGAGTCCCGCATCGGGCTTGCGGCTGCCGGCGTTGAGCCCGTTTCGGATCCTCTGTCCCTCCCACCCCCCTCTGCCCCTCCCTGGCTTGCACTCTCTCAAAAATAAATAAACATTAAAATATATATATAAAGTCCTGTCTTACAGACTAGACTTCTGGGCACATTCTAGATATACTGACATTGACATTAGAGGTAAGACTTCACAGAAGTTCAATTCATGCAGGTAGGAAACAAGCCCTATGCCTGAGTGGTTGGCTCTTTAGCTCACAGGCCAGTTATTTCGGAAGCCTCAGTTCGGTCTTCAACTGAGATCTGCGCAAGAGGGGATGTTTCTGGGATGCCCAGGGGGCTCAGTCGTTTAAGCATCCGACTCTTGATCTTGGCTCAGGTCATGATCTCACGGTCTGTGAGATCGAGCCCCACATTGAACTCTGTACTGACAGCACAGAGCCTGCTTGGGATTCTCTCTCTCTGTCCCTCCCTCTCTTCCCCTCCCCCCACTCATGCTCACTCTCTTGCGTGCGCTCTCTCCCTCTCTCTCAAAATAAAGACACATCTTTAAAAAAAAAAAAAAAAGAGTGGATGTTTCTGCACACTGGATCTGCCCTGTTCACTCCCAATAGGAATCCCCTGTAACAGTCATGGGAGCATAAACCAGCATCCCATAGTCCTTTTCTCCTGTTTCTTTGGTCACATGCTGCTCTGTAACTCAGGGAAGCCAGCCGTGTGCAGCACGCCATAAGGGTTAAGGTCTTCAAAGATTTGGTTCAGCGCTGTGGCGTCTCTCTTATATTTAGCCACAGAATTTAGCAGGAGCCTCCTACTCAGAAAAAAGATAGAGGTGAAAGCTCAATACTTCCAGTACCAATCATTTGTTCACGTACCTCTTATGCACTTCTCCGCCCGAAGCGCTAACCCAGACAGCTACGATGATCAAAAGACAGATACAGCAGCCTCCAACACAGACGGGGGATGAAACGATTGAGGAGGTGATGATAAGGACAACAAACATCCGACACAGAAAACAAATATTAACGTAGCACAAGACTAGGGCCTCGGAGGGTTCACCGAGAGAAAGATGGTTGCCCCGGGACTAGCCAAGAGAAGTGGGGGAGGTCCAAAGAGGGTGTAGGTTGAAGAGAGGGTGTTTAAGCGCATGGCATGAGGAGGAGACGAGAACGGGGTCCTGTGGACCATCATGGGCTTGCATGGATCTGGGGCCAAGTGCTGGCTAAGCCACGTCCTGGCCATGTCATTTTTGCCGCATTACTTAGTATCTCTAAGTTTCTGAATCTGTAAAATGGGTATAATATCTACTGCATAGTATGGGGATGAGGCATGACAAGGATGATACCTGAAGGCTAGCCAGGATAACATAAATGCTGCCAGGGCAGGCACGATTAGCACCTAAGCAGAAAGCACGCGTTAGCCTAATGGGGTCAGAGGCGACACCACTAAGAGAAAACCTTAAAAATTTATGATGAGGTCAATTAAGAATGAGCAGCAAATATCCGGCCAGAGAGTTTGGGAATGTTGAGCTGGAGGGATGAATAATGGTAGCCAACTTTTTATGAGCACTTACCATGCACCAGGTATATTTTAAGTACTTTAAGGATGATCTCATTTCACGATATTATAGAGGAAAAGCAGGGACTGACTAACTCAAGGAAAACTAAGAAGCCGTGGAAGGAATACAGTGGTGGGGGATGATGGACTTGAGTAGCATGGTGGGAGACAGGGGTGGGGGGAGGGGGAATGGGGGAGCAGAGAAAGAGATGGAAAAATATGGTAGACACTTGGAATCGGGACAAAAGAGAGGGCAGGGTCACATGTGTTGGACACCGTAGGCTAGAGAGCATAATTCCTCAATTGAAATGAAAAGTCATGGAAAGCTGATGTTGTGCCGAAGAGAACTTTCCACTGGCAAGTCCCTTTTCATGTCAACCTTCAGTTAGTTCTTTAGCCCCCCTGCTGTCTAGCTTCTCACACATCTATTTGTGCTGCTATCGGAGGGAATCCGGTGGAATCTCTTGCATTTTCCCAACATTGTGCACATGCTTCAAGGCCCTTTGCTATTTTTTTCAGCTCTTGATTTCTTCTACTCACCTCCCCCCCCAAGTTGACATAGTTGCTTTTTTGATTTTTTAATTTGTCCCCTACCTTCAGGTGCCTAGTTCTACAAAGTACATGTGAAAACTCCAAAGAGGAAAAACACTACAGGATTCATGTGGGATTTAATGGGGGGAAACCATCGAACTAAGATCGTTCCCAGCTTTCCAGAATGGGAAATAATTAAAAATTGAGAGTGCAGGTTAGAAAGAGAGTGGGGGAGGGGGCGGTGGGGAGCAGGATGTTTCTGAGCTGAGAGACATTCTGGGCTTCTCGTGCCACAATAATTCTTTTATAGAAAAGTCACACAGGGCTGAAAATAGAGGCTTGTTCCCGGCTACGTGACAGACCCTTCCCAAGTGACAAGATGGGTCATAATTTTAATGAACATTGTGACACACCCATCAATTATCCTTGGATGTGAATGTGACCACGTGAGGGTGCAAAAGCGGGAGAGTGTAGGTAATTTCAGTCAGGGATTCCTGCACATCTGTCTGCAGTTGTCAAGAATCTAAATGACCCACACTAGGTAAAATTAATTTAATGTTTAAAAAGAATGTCGCCTGCATGTTCAAAACACCTTTCATTTAGAAATGCACAGAGAAAATTACAGAGCAATCTACGGTAAAATACGGCATTGAAGTAGAGTAATGGAGAAAGTAAGGGGAAAAAAACACCTTGGCGTTTGGAGCTGCAGAAGTTAAGCTATGAAACTTGTGTTGTCATGGAAACCTGATGCAATTGAGGGGCCAGGGAAGCCATTGCTTTGCCACATCCATACACAGGCTCAGATGCTATTCAGAACAATCAGAATCGTCTGGCCAGAAGACTCCCAAGAGACCAGTAACTGAGTTAGTGATGGGGCTAAAAATTATATATAGATAAAAAATCTGAATAATGAAGGTAAGGAAAGAGACCTGGGCACAGGTAGAGTGGAACGGGAAGAGAATAGATAAGAAAAGAGTAATTAGGATCGCTAGGATGTTCTGATAAAATTAAGAATAACTGTTAAGTTTATAGAGAAGGAGGAAAATTGTAGAACAAGTAAAGAACATTCTTTCACAGCAGTATTAATCACACTATAATGTATTAATTGCTAATATATTTACCTCCCTACAGACTATGAGCTTCTTTAGAAAGAGTCTATGGCTGTGTTTATCATTCCCTTCCCCCTACGCAACCATGGCATTGAATCAATGTTTGGTGAATGGTAATAATTGCTACTATTTATTTAAAATGGACTGTGGTACAGTGGCTGTCGCAAGTTGTATTAATTTTCTAGGACTGCCATCATAAAATAGCACAGGCTGGGTGGCTTAAATGCTAGAGATTTATCTTCTCATGGCTCTGAAGGCTAACAGTCCAAGATTAAGGCGTTGGCAATTTGATTTCTCCTGAGGCCTCTCTCCTTGGCTTGCAGGCAGCTGCCTTCTTGCTGTGTCCTCACATGGCCTTTCGTGTGTGTGCACATCCTTGTGTCTCTTCCTCTTCATGTCAGGATACTCCACCATATTGGATTAAGGCCCTACCCTAGGGGCCTTAACTTACTCATCCCCTCAAAGCCCTTATCTCCCAACATGCTTACAACTATGGGGGTTGTGACATCAACATATGAATCCTAGGGGAACATAATTCAGTCCATAATACCAATTTATAGCTTATTTCATTGGAATCTTCCACAGCTATTTTGTCGGAGAGGCCATTTGAATCTCGGAAAAGTTAGGTAAAGTGGTCAGTGATCCCATGGCTCAACAGCATCCACATGGGGATTTAAACCCAGTTTATTGACCTCAAAGCCCAGTTCTTTACAATGCTCTCCAATGAATGAATGAAATGGAAGTTAAGTAAAGATGAACTGGACAAGCAAAGCTAACAGGTATAGTGTTATCATCATCAGGCTGAAGATTTGCTTTGGCTAAGCAATCTGGTCCCTAAGGGCTCATTTTGTGTTTTAAATGCTCCAGCTCTGTTTTCTAAGAACTGCTCCCTCAGTTAGGATCAGGTGAACTCTTCTGATGTCTAGATGAAAGGTTGGAAATCAAGAGTTCCCAAGAAGAAAAACAAGAACCCATTGAAGCTAGCCCCATGCAGTACAAAGCATGATGTGGAGATCCAGCCAAAGACTAGACTAGCCTTCAGCCCTCAGAACCTGTGCTCTTATGGTGATAAAAACACGTTTTGTTGCTGTTTTTGCTTGCTTTGATGTGCTTTTCAAACCAAAGTGATCTTTTTCCATTATAAACTCTACCGATTTCTTCCTGTTCATTCAAATAGAACATCACTAGAGTTAAGCGGCAAAATTGCAACATGTTTTCCTGAATTAGAGAGAGAGAGAGAGGAAAAGACTTTAAAAACTCCGATGCAATCCAAGTGATAGAGATTTAAGACACCCCCCCCCCCCCCAGGAAATCAGCCACTCACCAGGCCTCTCCCAATTGAATAGGATTCCTGAGAGTCACATTTATAAACTAATGCAGAGAGAAAAGGTGGCGGTTGACAGATGCTAGCTCAGCCCCCAACCCTAATTTGCTCTGCTCTCCATTGCCTTTTGTGTATGTCTCAACTAGAACAAACCCACTTGTCCGGTTCTTCTCATGAGGAACAAAAGGTCTTTAAGCAGAAAGTTTCTCCTGCAGGCTTACAGGCACCTAATGTTAACAGGTTGATTGGGGGTCCAAAATGTGGGGCTACGTGGAGACCCGACCAATTAACAGGGCATGCTCTTGGGACTTTTGTGCTGATTGTTGGGTCTATTTACCCTCTGTGGCTTCACAATTAGGCCCCTTCGCTGTCTACTAGACTCTGGCCCCGGGCTCTAGAGCAAGCTTCCTGGAGCCGAACAGGGAGGGGACCCAAGAATCATCCTTGAATGAATGGCACTGCAGCTAAATGGAACTGACCTAACAGAACTCTTTGGGGCTGGATATGTCCCCTCGTCCAGCAAGACAGTTTGAAAAATTGGTAAATTCTAGCCATTCCTAAAAAATGGCCTTGCTGCCTTGTAACTCATGGCACACAGCCCTCAGTGAAATGTAGTGAGGTCCTGTTATAAAGCATCTTGCCACGGCGGGGGTCGTGGTGCAGACAAGGCCACACAAAGCCATACTCAAAGCCGCTTGGAGAATAGTGATTTGGGATGGGTGCAAGCAAAGAGAGAGGTGCCAAAGGGGACATAGGGAAGCTCCCAAGGGAATTCTGGAAAGTCCAGCATTTACCGAGCATAAGCTATGTTCCAGGCAATATACTACCATGTGGCTTAGCGCTAACATAAATAATGCACAGTCCCTCCTAGGAGGGGCTCAGGGTCACCTCAGGAGCCTAAAAAGGAATCTTTGGAGTTCCAACAAATTATTCCATTCTAAAGTTATGAGTTATATAAGAAATAAACACACACACACACACACACACACACACATTCAAGTGTTTTCCATGTTTTGTACAGAAGTCGATTTTTTTAAGGCCCCTACCTTTTTTTTTTTTTTAAACAATTCAGCTCTTATGGTTAAGGAGGAGAGAGTGGAAACAGAGCCATGGTTTGATCTTCCCCATTTTGTAAGAGAAAGGGAGGATGATGCATACCTCGAGAGGGAAGTTTCTTCAGGGAGGAGAGCCTCTCGCTTTTGTCTCTCTGTAGATTCGCTTTCAGCCCCTACAGGGCTCAGACCCTGCGCATAACAAATAGAACATTAGATAATTACTGTGTCTGCAAGTTCTCCAGAGAGAAAGGCGAAGTGCTAGGCCTCCAAGACAGGAAATCAGAATAAAAACTGCCTTCGTGGAAATTATAAGGTACATCCTGGTTTTTGTCATCCCGTCCCAGCTACGAGAAGACTGACTAACCTCGGAGAGAAAGCAGGATGAAGGACATTGGGGCGGCCCGGCCTAGACAAGGCCTCTTCAGAACAAGCACAAAAGCCACTTCATGGAGAAATTAAAGTCCCTCTTTACAGCCTCTGAAGAGGAACTATTAATGCTTTTCTGTTTCTGACACACTTGTTCTCTTCTAAAGAGTTCGTTTCAATCCTCACCGCCACTGCCATTCCTTTCTTTTTGTTCTTCCCCAAGAAAGCTGGATGGCTTAAAAGTCATTTCGGACTGAAGGCAAAGATCTGTCTTATCCCAAGTTTTTCCTGCCTTGTCTTGTCACGTGTTGTATTTTTCTCTTCAGAAAGGTGTGAGTGGTAAACATCATGAGAAAGTTAATTAGAATTATTACACTTAAGCCTTTCCATTTTATACGAATGTCACCTTTAAAAGTGGCAGTTTCTCAAGGGTAAAAATTGGCCCGATGGCCCTAGAATTATCAGGGGATTATTATTTGGTATAACCGCTTTATTGAGATGTAATCCACATACCCTACATTTCACCTCTTTCGAGAGGACAACACAATCATTCTTAGCATCCAGAGTTGCAAAGCCATCAATCAACACGATCAATTTTACAACATACCCCCATCCCTAAAAGAAACCCCCTATCCAATAGGATCACTCTCCAACAACCTCAGCCCCAAGCAACGACTAATTTACTTTCTGTCTGTCTGATTTTGCTTATTTGGGACACTTTATGTAACCAGACTCATAAACTATGTGGTCTTTTGTGACCCAGATCTTTCACTTAGCACAACGTTTTCAAGGTGGGCCTATACTGTAGCATGTAACCGTAATGCATTTTTTTTAAAGTAAAAGTAAAGTAAAGCCCCCCCAATGTCGGGCTCAAACTCACGACCCTGAGATCAAGAGTCACATGCTCTGTCGGCTGAGCCAGCCAGGCAATCCCTGTGTTTCTTTTTATTGCCAAATAATATTCCATTTTTAGATCTATCAAATTTTTCATCCATTCGTCAGCTGATAGATACTTGGTTTGTTTTCACTTTGGGGCTATTACGCATAATGCTGCCATGAACACTTGTGTACAAGATTTTTAATGGACATATATTTGCAATTCTCTTGGGTCTATGTCTACGAATGGAATTGCCACCCCCTCTGGTAACTCGACGTGTAAACCTTTGATGAATTTCCAGACTATTTCCAAAGTGTCTGCCCCATTTTACATTCCCACCAGCAGTGTGTGAAGATTCTAATGCTTGGCCACATCCTTGCCAACCCTTGTTATTAGCACCTTTGTGAATATCGCCAGCCTCGTGGGGGTGAAGTCGTATCTCATGGTGGTTTTGCTTTGTTCTTCCCTAATGGTTGGGATTATGGTGAAAGTTGCATGCTTCTGGACCCTGAATGCCTGACCCTGAATTAGAATCTAGGAGTCAGCGTTTTACGGAGGCTTATATATCAGTTGTTTGTTCCTATATAATAAATACTTATTATCGCTCACAGTCCCTACGGGTCAGATATTTGGGAGAGGCTTGGTTGCGTATTTCTGGTCTGGTATCCCAGAGTGCTCTGTTATATAGGAGCCAGGGCTATAGAAATTTGAAGACTTGACTTGGACTGGAAGATGGTCTTCCAGGGTCTGCTTCGTGTGCCTGCAATTTGTGCGGTCACGCAGGACCCTGCATTCAGAAGGATTTCGCATGCTTAGTTGGATGTGCTGCTACAGCTCTGTTGAAACCCTTAATAATTTATTCTTTGAGCTTGTGCTTTATAAGTAGAGTATAAGTAAAGTATAAAGACAAGGGAACACATATCCGTGTAATAATGTGTATCTGTGTTCCCATGGGCCCTATTTGCATGTGATGATTACAATCCGCATGAGCACGAGATCTCAGTGAACCCTTGGTGTATGAGAGTTCATTGTGACTCAAAGGAAGTACATATAAGGAAGTATATATATACACATACGTATACGTATACATATATGTACACATAGGAAAGTACATACATATAAGTACATATAAGGAGCTATAGATATAAGTATATATTTATATATATGCATATACATATGCATATAGAACTTTCTGTTAAAACTCAGACTTGCTGTGAACACAGTAAAGACTGGCCTTTGAGGTGAATGAAGGGGAAGAGAGGAAAGAAAGCTGGTGAGACGACCAAAGGCGTGTAGGACACCACGGGCCCCTCCCTGTTCCCTTTGAACTCTCTAGGAAAGCTACCAAACCCGCCAGATACTTTCTGGGAATGAGTCTTTTTTGATGAAAGCTAGAGACGTGTTTCCGTTGGGAGTATGAGTGGATATGGGGAAAAAGAGAGAGAGTGCCAAAGGATGCAGGCATAAGGGCTAGGGGGGACCGTGAGGAATTTAAGATTTCATGAAATCATGGGGGGAAGACTTTGGCCTGCCACTGGCCATGGAATGGGGAGGACTCAGTTTGAGTTGACATTGAGATTTTTCACGGCTCAGTTTACATTTGAGTTTTACGTCTATATTCTGCAGGTGGGACATGATGTATAGCTTCTCAGTTCCAAATGAGTAACGTCCACTTATCATGAATCTCCTCTATTTAGACATCTTTGTTATGACAGTTCTGTGAGACATACCCCTGGATCTCTCTGAGGCATGTGGACATGATGCTCATTTCCTAAATAGGGAAAATTAGAATAGCCTGTACTCTGCATTCAGGGTGTCATCTTCCTTGGGTGTCCACCAGATCGCAAGTCTGGGCAGCTAGTAGGCAGATCTGGGCCAGGTTTCACAACGCCGAGCCTGACTGAAACGCATTGATCCCCAACCTCAGCGCTAAACCAAGGGACAGAGGGAAGGGCGAAGGCCCCGCTGGGGCTGTGGGAGAGCTACTGGAAACTAACGTCAGCACGAAACACTGGCATTTGAGGAATATGAGGCGAAAGGGAAGGGAGGGTAGAATGTTCTGGCCTGTAGATGCAACTGCTCCTGAGTCTTGGCATGACTCACCCTGAAGCCCACCGTCCTTCACTAATTGGCAGAATCTCCTTGTTGTTCTGTGGGCTCCACTGAGAACCCGCCGTGGGAGCAACCCTGCTTGTCAAAGCCGTGGCTTCAGCCATGCCGAGGCTCTTCGCCCCGGACGGCCTCTACGCCTGAAAAGCGATGAGTGCAGCAGCGACGTTGTGCAAAGCCAGATCGTCAGGCCCCGGGTTCAACGAGGCGAAAGACCTTACCTCCATTCAGTAGAGCCTCATTGACGAGCCCCTGCTTTGCTGTTTCAAACGACAGGCAGAGAAACAACCACACCACAGCTGTGAACCACAAGCTTTTCTTCTTGTACACAAATTGAAAGAGTGAATTTCTTAGAAAGAAAAGCGTTCCTGCAATTTGGATTATATTTCAAAGTCAGTGGGTTATTTGTTAGGGAGCAACATTTACTATTATTTTAAGCTGTCTAACATTAAATGGTGGCTATTCTATTTGACTTTGTCCATGTTTTCAATTAATTATACATGGGCTTTGACCTCCAGTCCCATGTAACCCAACACGTACATTAGCTTCCAGCCTCATCTACCCAATTGTCCACTCACCCCTTCAGTCCAGGTGGTCAAAGGACATCTCAAACTAGACACATCTCAAACCGAACTCCTCACTCCCCATACACCCCTGTCTTACTCTTCTGGCCAAACCAGTCTTCGTCTCCGGTCATTCCGTTGCTTAGGCCAGCACCCGTGATCAAGCCTTGTACTCTGCACTTGACCAACCTTCGTCTGGAAGGATCCTCACCAAGACATCTCCATGCCTTACCCCTCTAGGTCACTCACATCTCTGGTCAAATGTCACTTTCTCAGAGAGACCTTCTGTGACCACCTTATGTCCCATACCTGACCATTTTTCTCCACTCAACTGTACTATTTTTTCATAGCATTATCACCATAGGAGAAGTTATATATTAGTTTATTTACGTCTTTCCATGTTCTCTTACTAAAATGTAAGCTCTTTGAGGATAAAGCCATTCTTTTACTCGTTGCCGTATATACAACACAGGAAGGTATTTGTACAGAGTAGGTTCTCAGCAAATATTTGTTGAGTCCGTTCATGAACAAATAAACAAAAGAATTTTTTTAGGGTAGATCCAAAAGATGATTATCCAGGGTTTAGTGTTTACCTGTGGACAAATTGAAGCTGTGCTTCAAGGAGACACAGCGAATGAAATTCAAAGGGAATCTGCTTAGAAGGGTGTTCACGTGATGATTTCTTGGCGTGTTTTCTCTCTGGCTATTCTTAAATCTAAAGGAAAAATAGAAAAAAATACGTAACATTTTCTTCAGAAATGTTTATTGAGCATTTGCTCTGTGCATGGTGTTATACGAGATATAAACATAATGGCGAAACAGTTCTTTCTTTCAAGGATTTCACAATTTTACACATTACTACAACGCTAAATTATCCCACTGTATTGAAAAATGCTCAAATGTCTTAGTGTCCCAGTTAGCAAAGACAAATTATAATCAAGTGATTACTTCAGTGTCATATTAAAAAAATAAAACATACACCATAAATAATTCAAACAATACAGAAAGGCATAAGATTGCTTTGAATGCCAATGCCAGAATAACTGGGTGAACATCTACATAGACAGAAGAACTCACAGAAGATGTATAAAAAGAGAGAGGAAAATAAATTGGCTGATAAAAATGGGATAGGGCAGGGGCGCCTGGGTGACTCAGTCAGTTAAGCATCCGATTTTGCCTCAGGGTCATGATCTCACGGTCTGTGAGTTCAAGCCCCATGTTGGGCTCTGTGCTGACAGCTCAGAGCCTGGAACCTCCTTCAGATTCTGTGTCTCCCTCTCTCTCTGCCCTTCCCCACTCACACTCTATCTCTCTCTGTCTCTCAAAAATGAATAAATGTTAAAAAAATATATTTTTAATGGGATAGGGCTATACCTGGTATTTTGAAAATGAGAAGTGATTCATTTTTCTTGATTTAACAGAATAAAAAGAACAGGGAGTAAAGCAGAAAGAATTGTTAATTTTTACCAGAATCTTTCTTCGCTAGTTTAGGCCTTGATTTCTCAAAGATCCTTTGAAGTACGAAGTCTCATCGTGAAGACTACTAAGATGTTGGTGTGTATGCTTGCGTAGCAAGTTCAATGCTGACTGCGCCTCGCTACAAAATATGGAGAATGTTGGTGCTGCTACCCTTCCCATCACACCTGCTATTCGCTGTGTTTTCATTTTCCGTTAGTCGGTTTGGGGGGTCGTGGTCAGAGTTTATAACAATAGCTGTTTTGTGACCATAGTCCTCCCACTGGTTACTCTCAGTTCTATGTTAAAGGGATTCCATGCTCTTAACAATGACTTCTCAATACCTGAATTCTTTACTCTGTCTCTCGTTGGCTGGAGTTTGGCATTTGGTAGTTTTTTTCCCCCTCTATCCATGAGTGCTGTTTCTAGACCTCTTTCTTTTTTTTTTTTTTTTAAGTTTACGTATTTATTTTGAGAGAGAAAGAGAGCAAGAGAGAATGAGAAGGCGAGGGGCAGAGAGAAAGAGAGAGAGTGAGAGAGGATCCCAAGCTGACTCCACACTGTGAGTGCAGAGCCCGACACGGGACTCAAAGTCATGAACTTCGAGATCGTGACCTGAGCTGAAATCAAGAGTCAGCTGCTTAACCCAATGGGCCACCCAGGTGCCTTGACCTCTTTCATATTTGAGAATTCCTGTTGCCTTTGGACTTCAGGGGCAGTAGGACTGGGCCAAACTTCTCTTTCTCGAAGAACTATGCAGCGATTGCTACACTGTCTCTGATACTGAATTCTGCTGTGAGCTGTCTAAGGGTAACTTGATATTTCCTCCCTTTGAAATCTTCCTTCATTTTTTTTTCTTTCTAAGAAACTTTATGGCTCAGAGCAGTTTCAGGTTCCCAGAAAAATTGAGTGAAAAGTACAGAGGGTTTCCATATATCCTCTGCCCGGACAGACCCCCCCAGCCTCCCCATTATCAACATGCCTCACCTGACTGGTACATTCTTTACAACCTGCCCTCGCACATCGTTATCACCCGAAGCCCATCGTTGTCTTTAGGGTTCACTCTTAGTTTTGTACATTCTATAGTTTCGAGGAATGTATAATGACACGTGTCTACCATTATAGTTTCAAATATATACATATAGTTTCAAAAATACATATACTTTATATATCATAACATAATGTTATGTAATATACATACGTTTACATCTAGTATAGCCACGTATATAGTCACAGAGAAGTTTCCCCACCCTAAAAAGCCTCTGTTCTCTGCCTATTCTTCCCTGTCTTCTTTCCAACCTCTGGCAGCCACTGAACTTTTTACTGTACCCATAATTTTGCCTTTTCTGGAATGTCAGACAGTTGGAATCATACAGTATGTAGCCTTTTAAGATTAGCTTTTTTCTCTTAGTAATTACATTTAAGTCTCTTCTAGGTCTTTTCATGTATTCTAATAGCCAAATAATGTCTTCATTTTTAAAATTGAAAAAATATAATCTGAAGTATCTGAATGTTATTATTCTAGATCTTTTTTTCTTGGTATAAGATGTGACCTCTAAATTTTATATTATAATATTTCACACATGAAGGCATAATAACAAAACAAATTCCTCTAACCTTTCCACCACAACAAAGATCAGAATTTTTCCAGAATCATTGCCTCCATCAACATTCTTCTCTGCTCTCTCAGCCCACAGTCTATCTAACAGAGAGAAACACTGTCTTGAATTTTGTATTTATGATTCTCTTGTTTTGTATAATGAGTTTTACCATATAACAATAAATATATTCCTCTAAAGCATATATTGTTTAGTTTGGTGTGTGGGTTGTTTTCAGTTTTATAGAATATATAATATATAGAAATACATAATCTATATAACAATATATAGTCTTCTACAACTCGGTTTTTCACTCACTATTATGTGTTTAAGATTCATCCATCTTGTTGCATAATATTTCATTGGGTAAATATGACTTAATTCTCCTATAGACAGATAGGAGATAGATAGGCACTCAGGATGTTTCCAGTTTGTCCTTTTTTGTTTTTAAGTTTATTTATTTAGTTTGAGAGAGAGAGAGAATGAGCAGGGGAAGGGCAGAGAGAGAGAGAAGGAGAGGAGTATCCCAAGCAGGCTCCACACTCAGTGTGGAGCCCAGTGTGGGGCTTGAACTCACGAAATGCAAGATCATGACCTGAGCCGAAATCAAGAGTTGGATGCTTAACCAACTGAGCCATCCACGGTGGACAGCGCCCCCATGATCACTTACTTCTATCATGATGTACACATGTAATTTTCTCTAGGAGTGGAATTGTTAGATTGCAGGCCAATGTAAACATTCATTTTGCAAGATAATGCCAAATTGTTTTGCCAAGAGTGTTTACTAATTTACACTCCCACCATCAGTATATAAAATATATGTTTACCCATTTTCTTGCTAACACTTGGCATTTCAGACTTCTTACTTTTTGCAAATTAGTAGATGAAAAATAGCACTTCATTATGGTCTTAGTTTGCATTTTCCTGGGTTACTAATGAGGTTGGCACCTTCTCAAATGTTTGTTGGCTGTTTTGGTTTCTTCTGGGAAAGAACTGTCATTTACTTATTTTTCATTTAATTGTTTTTATTTTCCCTTTTCCTTTTTAAAAAACATATATTTTTATACATTGGTTATGTTCATCGCAAATATAGTCTCACTTTTTTGGGTTAGTCTTCTCGCTTTTTTGTTGTAATATTTGAAAGAAGTTGTTAATTTTAATATAGGCAAACATCAATCTTTTCTTTGATGTTAGTGCTTTTTGATTTCAGAAGTTTTTTTCCTTATTCTAATGTCAAAAAGACATTTTCCCACATTATCTTTGAAATACTTTAAAGTTTTGCCTTTCACTTATAAGCCTTTAATCCATCTGGAATCTTACATAATACATGATCTTGTATATGGTATGAGGTAGGGACACAATTTTATTCTTTCCCACATAGATAACTGTCTCAGCAACATTATCAAATGATAATCACTGTAGTATATCAAGTGTTGATAAATATGTCTGTGTGTCTTTTCTAGGCTTTTCTCTTCTGTTTATAACAGAAGCTACACCAATACCACAGTGTCCTAATTAGTCATGCTTTATAATAACTATTGATGTGGGGTGGGGAAAATTCCCCTGACTTACTGTCTTTTTTTTAACTTTTTATTCTTTGATATACATTTTAGAAACAATTTTTTAAGTGTCTCTGAAAATTCTATTAAGGTTGCTTTAGTTTCTGGGTTTTTTTTTGTTTACACTGGCAAGCATTAAATCTATAGATCAGATTAGGAAGAATTAAAATCTTCTGATATTGGACCTTTCTACCTGTATACCTGATAAATTTTACAATTTAAGTCTTCTTTAATGTCTTTCCATACAGTTTTATAATTTCCCCCAACAGGTTCTGCACCATTTTTGTTAGATTTATTTCCAAGGATCTTCTATTTTTTCATTGCTATTTTAAATGTCATGTAGTTTTTAAAATAACAAAGTTTAGCTGGTATTTTAAAAATGCAATTAATGTTTGTTTCTTGATCTTTCATGTCCATCTTGCTTTATTCTCTTATTCTAATAATGTAAATCATTAATCTTTAGATAATGAGCATTTTATTACTCCCTTCCTAATCTTCATGCCTTTAATTTTTGTCTTCTTGTTTTATGGAACGAACAAGGCCTTCAATAAACGTTGAGGGTGTGCAGTGATGATGAGAATCCTTATTTTGGTCTTAATTTTAAAGAGAGTACTTCCAATATTTTCCCATCAAGAATAAAGTTTTCTCTAGATATTTTTAAATAATATTTATTAGGTTAAGAATGTTTCCTTCTATTCCTAGCTTCTAATCGGGTATTTTTAACCTGAATAGCTGTCGTATTGTATCAAATGATTTTTCTGCTCTCATGGGATTGGTATATGGCTTTTCTCCTTCATTCATTAATGTGGTAAATTACATTCATAGTTTTTCTTTTTTAAAAAAATTTTTTTTGTGTTTATTTATTTTTGAGAGACAGAGAGACAGAGTGTGAGTGGGGGGAGGGGCAGAGAGAGAGGGAGACACAGAATCTGAAGCAGGCTCCAGGCTCTGAGCTGTCAGCACAGAGCCCGACGCGGGGCTCGAACTCACGAACTGTGAGATCATGACCTGAGCCGAGGTCGGACGCTCAACTGACTGAGCCATCCAGGCGCCCCCATAATTTTTTTAATGTGAAACCCCTCTTGGCATTGCTGGGATCAACTCAGCTATTTCTGTCAATTCAGCTATATATGCTGTCGATTTTTGCTTGATATTATTTTGTTTAGGCTTTTTACATCTATGTACACACACACACACACACACTAATATGGTTATAAACAACCTACCAGGTTGTACTTTACAGAGTATGTAATGTTGGTGAACTGCAGGGTTTGTCTGATGACAAATACTTAATAGCCACTCAACAGATACTTTTGATACTGATGATGAAAGTAATAGAGTTGACAGCGTGTCTTTCTATGTTAGAAAAATGCCACTTTAAGATGCTGGTTTGGAAGGGAAGTATCTGATCACAGAGTCCATTATGGACACTGTAAACACAGCCAGTCCACTTGTGTCCAAATGGTATCTATATAGCCAATAGAGAATAAAAATATGTTCAGAACAGGATAATATTTCCAAGTTTCTGGAATATAACGGTGAAAATTATTTGGGGGAATGGGATGTCCTTGCTCACAGAGTAGAATTTTCTGACTTTAAACAGAATATCCTGTCTCTACAAGAATACATTTCACCGAAAGTCTCTAATGCTGCAGTGGAAATTGAAAGGGACAAGATAATTGATGGTTCCCTCAATTAGGGATGTCGTTTGTTACCATAGTAATCACACTCACTGTCCTCCTTATATTCCTTGCCTTTTTACCTTTCCTTAAACATCAGAATTTATGTTTGTTTTTTAAAATAAATTTTATACATGCACTATAATATGAATCATCTTATTTTCAGGTCTTAGGTATAATGCTTACTATTACACTGGTCTTTCTTCATTTTTTTTCATTTAATCATTCCAGGACTTATTGTTCTCTCTGCCATCGTGTTTTGTACCGTGTAATGACACTCCTTTATAATTTGCTTTCATGTACCAAAATATAGACAATGAATCAGAAATCAATATTATAAAATGATAAAGCAACTCCAAAACAGACAAATAATTTTTTCAAAGCAAAGGAAGTATGTAAGGCAGAGAAATAAATATACGTTATAGATTGCATGAGGACTCAGACTTTTTTTAAAAGTAACAAGGACGCTAAAATTAGGAAGTGGCAAGAAAAATCAAGAGAACAACTGGACCATGAAATTTTATCCCTTAAAAAAGGAGAGGATTTCTCACACTAATGTCCTCTCGATGTATTATTTTTATCCTTCAGCCTGTATGACAATTACAGAGGCTAACAAGTGGATTGCTTGCTCCAAGATAAAAATAGAAGGGCAGCTGTGTGGCAGGAACGTGTCTGAGGCTGTTACCTTGACGAAATGGCCTAATCCCACAGATATCAGTGAGCAGGGAACATGATGAAAGTCATTTAAATTCGAGTACGGAAACAAAGGCTAAGAAATCAAGAGAAAGCCTTCAAATGAGATGTAACGTGAGGGTTGATTCTGTTCATATCTGAGGCGTATATGCCAAGTGAAGGGACGTGCCATGTTTCAGTATTTGTCCTGACTGCCATAGGTAATTTATTTTTAAGAGTTCTGCACTGTATCTATCCAAGTATGTGATTCAGTATATGACAACCCCAGTCCTGGGTGCCACTAATCCCTATTTCTGTCACTGATATGTTTCATCCGTCATTTATCCAACACACTCACTTCTGCCTGACCAAAGGGGAGAACAATGACAGTCATTCCAGGGAGCTGCAAGTTAAAAACCAATCCAAACAAAACACATTGTTTTAAACTATTGAAGGCAGCCTGATGCATCTGGCAGAAAGCTCCCCCAAAGATCATTCACTTTAGAGAAGTGGCTAATGTTCCAGTAGCTTCTTTCACTTTTTGCCCTTCCAGAATAGCTTTGGGGTATTAATAAAACTTCATGGAGAGCCCATGACGCTCAACAAAGGAAAGGACTCTTGAGAGAGTCCACTCATTTAAATTGACATTGGCCTTCTAACTCCACAGGAAGCCATTGAGTTTTAAGTGAGACTTTATTGGTTTGTTCGGTGCCCTTTACAATCCCCTTGGATTTTAATGAAATATTAGAACTAATAAAACAGTGAAGGGCACCTGACCCAGAAAGAATCCTGAAAAGTCCACTTTTATATTTCTTATTGGTAACACACCTGCAGTCACCTATGTTTCTCATTCATATTTTTAACTGAATGCCACTGAGGACATATTACAAAGACCAGGAAGTAGATACCCCTACACGCTCCTGATACCTCGACACTTAGGTAAGCCACCATCCCCAGTCCTGGGTGCCACTCTTAGGCAGATGGGAGAGTGAGGAGAAATCCTGAATTAACTGAGTTAAAATATGAAGTTACTGTATTATTCCAGAATGGATTCTTTTTCCCATACTCAGATATAATGAAATTTAAGGTCGAGATTAAGTTGAGTTATGGAAAAATACAGAACATTCTTTTCTTTCTCACACATGAGTAAGTGACCAAAAAATTAATACCCACAACATCTTTCTTTTGGCTTGTATACTAGTGATCTATGGCTGCACAGCAAGTTATGTCCCCCTCCCCTGCAAGATGGCAGCTTAAAACAACTATAATAATTTACTTCACATAGTTTCTGTGGCTCAGGAATTCCAGAGCGGCTCAGTTAGGTGCTGGATGGTTCTGGATCAGTGTCTCTCCTGGCTACTATAAATATGGTGATTGGAAAGACTGACTGGTTTTGAAGGGCATCGTTCCAAGATGGCTCATCCAATCACTGGCCAGTTGGTGCCAGCTGTTGGCAGGAGGACTCATTTCCACCCCATGTCCATTTTTCATAAAGCTGCTAAAGTGTTTACACCACCTGGTGGCATTCACTTCCTCCCAAGCGAATAATTCCAGAGAGCACAAGGTGGAAGCAACATGTCTTTTACTATCTACCCTCAGAAGTCATAGCCCATCATATCTACAATATCCTATCGGTTACAACGCGTCAACCCTGCTCAATGGGGGAGGTGGGGACTGGGGGCCCCTTAACCGAGGGACCCTTCAGGAGATGGCTAACACAGTGTGCAAACTAGAACTACATGTTTAGAAGCATTGCTTCAGTCGTTATAAATACGGAAATGGTATTTCAAGTGGACATTCAAACAGGCATAAGCAGCCAAACCGTGTGAGAACTCAGTTTGGTATTGTTCTCTTGTTGGCACAACATCGTCTGATAAAAATCACAGGATTTTCCATGGTACACAGCTCTTTTTTTTCCCCCACTCACGGTGGAGTGCAAATGTTGTTTTTCCAGCCCTTACGTAAGGCTAAAGTACGGGCTCCTCGTTAAAAGTTACCCTTTATGTTACAGAGCAAGGTTAAGGCTCCGGCTGAAGTTATTTAATACACACGAAGCATTTCATCTACATTTTGTTGTTACTACAGATACGAGCCAATAAAATAAGAGGAAGGGAAATAAGTGTCTGAATAAAAGGAAAACAGGCAAGGGTTACAGTTTGTCGGGAGTATTATACAGACATCTTTTCCCAAGTAAGATAAGTGGAAAAGGAAGGTAAAGAAAGAGAGAGAAGCTAGAGATGGACCTCGAGCAGGGCCTTCTAGTTCACTCTCTTCATTTTGCAAATGAAACACAGGCCTAAAAAATTTAATGGACTTATCCAAAACCACACAGTAGATTAACCAGGTATATATTCTGAGGTGATTTCACAGGACTGAACTTCTTTCTCTTGATTAATTTTGTATACAACATCGAACAAGTCAAAAGTCCAAACTTGAGTTAAATCATCAGTTATATATTGTCACCCAGACAAATAGGAAAGTGATTGCTTGATGACTTCAACTAATCACAGTTTTTTTTGTTGTTTTTTTTTTTTGTTGTTGTTTTTTTTTTTTAGAAACATCGATTTGGTCCAAAAGCTTTGTGTTGTGAAGATAATGCAGGCCAATGAAATCTTTCTTTCCAGGTCCCAAACTATAATTCACGGTGTTGTGGGTTTTTTTTTTTTTTTAAATGAAAGAGACCTTTCATTAGGACGGTCTCGTTACAGAAAAAAATACTTCTGTTTCTCTTTTGTTTCAAACATAATCTCATGTTTTATATAATTTTGAAAGCGAAGGATACTTTCGAAAATAATCTCATGTTTTATATAATTTTGAAAGCGAAGGATACTTGTTTCACGCAGGAAGCGCTAATCGTAGAAAACAGTGCGACAATGTGCCTAAATTCTGATCCGATGAAACTGCTCTCCTACAGCTGAATGTCTGTTTACTTGGTATATTACAAGTGTGTCCCAGGAAGTGTTTTCCAACCTCACTGCTTCCTTTCAACTCCCCATTGCCTGCTTCCCTTTTGTGTGCAAAACTTTCTGATTGTTGTCATTTTATTTTCATGCCACATTAGCCTGGAAAACGTTCTTCTAAACAAACAAGTGTTGTCAAAAGGCAGAAGATGCACTATTTATCTTGGATCCTAGCCAATTAAAGTCACCCATAAGAGTCTGTGGCTTCGTTTAGAAATGTGGCCGCTTCATGCGGAAACAGAATTAGCATATGCTAAATGGCAACTCTGAGTTGCTAGGACAAGGTGGAAGAGGTCTTGGGTTTAACTGATTAGAAAATGTGAAAATTAATGGGCTTTGTAGATGAAGAAATACAGTGATGATGCACAGGCACCTACATGTCTTTATAAAATCAAACATTTATTGAGTACCTACCTTCGATCATGGGTGAGGCTGGCGATAGGGTTTCAAGGTTGACTTGGAGTTTTAGGGCTCAAATTCTATTTCTCACCTCTTCTATCCTCCAGGTTTTATGCTAAATGTATTAAGCACAGAAGGAAAATGGCCAAATACCTTGGAAAATACTTGCTAATCAGTGCTCCTCCAGAAAAGGCTTGCTAGCATGGCTAATGCCAAGAGGCTTAAATACATCTCGGCCTGTGTTAACAGCCACTAGACTTCACCCTATTGGAAAACCAATTCAAAACACAACCACCAGTGCCCGTGACAAGGAAATAGGAAAGAAATGTAAAAAAAAATCATGTAGTTATCACCAATGCCTAGTGTTTAGCTGCAGAGACTACCCAGTCCCTTCCTATGGACTACCCTTGATAGTCCATAGGCTTCCTTCTTGATGGAGCCTGCCTCTGTAAGATGGGTCAGGAGCACTACTTAGGTAGCCCTACTGTTTGAGAACAGAAAGCCCCAGGAACGAGGGCAGGAAGTAAAAGTGAGCAAAGAACCTGCCCTGAGAAAACTGCCATCAGAAGCAAAAGAAAATATTGGGCATTCATTGGCGTTCATCCATTTTCAATGCAGTGACCCCATCCACTAGTGAGCTATGACCCAATGAAAGTCAGGCTCAGACCAAAAAACAAAACAAAAGAAAACAAACAAAAAGCAAAAAACCAAAAGCAACCAACCAACCAAACAACAACAACAACAACAAACAAATAACATAAAACAAAACAACACACAAAACTTTCTGGGAAGGAAAGCCATTGATATTTCCTTCTGCAAGCCTCTGGCTGGGGAAAAGAAGCTTGGGTAGGAATTCTGTTTCTTTTGAGGTTTAAGTGTATGAGTGAAGGAGTCTCCCTTCCCATCAGGCACTAACCTGACTCTTAAGGACTCCACCATCACCATCTAGCTGGATAAATGTCGGCTTATTACCTCCGAATCTCAAGTTCTCAAGTCCCTCTGTGAAATGTGAGTGTCCCCCCACTAGCTGTGACGGGTAAAGGCATACTCCCTGTAGGTTTACCCAAAGAATCCTCTGGGCCAATCCTGAGCAGGCCTACGAGTCACTTAGAAGTCTCCCATCCCCTAAGAGATGGTACCCAGAGGAAAGATCTAGAATTAGTCTTGCAGCATGAAGACAGCGTGCCTGGGGCCAGCCAGTGACTTCAGTGGGACCACTGAACAACATTTCCAAGTCCTCCTGGGACTTCTCAGGACTGGCTTCTACCCTGATCCTTTGAGTATGTTCCAGCTTTCTCACGTGCGGACCTCTAGAACTGTGGTATGACTTCTCCTCTGGCTCAAAGGAAGAACCTGCGTTTCCCTTGGGGTTGTTGACGAGATCTCACCGCAAAGCCCATGCTGCTGCTGGCTCGGCATAGCAGTGTGTCTGCCAGGAGATATTATGATCACTCATTCCTTCAGTGTCAGCCCCAAGCTCACCACACCCCTGGGTTAGTGTCACGTGCACCATGCCTTAGTTTCTCTGGGGGCCGGCCGCACAGCTGGGTTAGCCCTGTTGGCTCTGGCCCGGGTTTCCAGCTTCCTCTCCGATTTCTACCGGTCCTCTATTGAAATTACGGCGCGCCTGTTTCCACAAAACTGGGGAGATCCACCAAGGTGAGAGGCTTTTACATCATAAGCAACCCAACAGCACCTCTCAGAGATGGACAGCAGTGGCTTTATGTAGGCAGTGCCCTCTACCCGATTGCAGTGTGGCTAAGGCACGTGTGAGGCTCTCCCCTAAAAAGAATGCAAACCGTATCCTCCACCAGGAATGTCCTCGAACCCAAGAGCAGAGGTACGCCTCCTTTCCATTCAGCCCTCGCAAAGGCCTTTGTTACTCTCTTCGTAACAACTACCAACTACGTACCTCAGTTGTTTCACCAATCATACCATTTTGTAACTACTGCATTTAAGTCTATTTCTCAGTTTTGTTGCAAGGTTCACAAAGGCCAGGACGCTCTATTAACTCTCTTTGTATTATCAGTACCGAGCAGTATGCTGGGGATAGAGTAAGCCTTCAAATAATGTGTTTTGTGACTGAGTACATAGATGGATGGATGGATGGATGGATGGATGAAACCAGCCTATAGATGGATTGGAATATGATGGCATATAAATGTAAAAGATCATGACACGTCCATCCCATCGTTATCATGGCGCTTGAGAGACCTCTGACAAATCCTAATGTACGGAACAAGGTGTCAGTTCTAAGACAGATTTTTTTCCCCCCTCATGTTTTACATCTTTGAAATGGGGAGGCATCTCCCAATTTCTATAGGCCAGGAGGCAGTCGGGAAAAGCTGCCATGATATGCTGGTGCATCCAAAGTAGTAAGGTTTGGATCAAGGGTTTGGAAGGAATTTGTGGAGGGGATGGAGGACGGTTTTAAAGACACGCAACAGGGGCGCCTGGGTGACGCAGTCAGTTAAGCGTCCGACTTCAGCCAGGTCACGATCTCGCGGTCCGTGAGTTCGAGCCCCGCGTCAGGCTCTGGGCTGATGGCTCAGAGCCTGGAGCCTGTTTCGGATTCTGTGTCTCCCTCTCTCTCTGCCCCTCCCCCGTTCATGCTCTGTCTCTCTCTGTCCCAAAAATAAATAAAAAACATTAAAAAATAATAAAAAAAAATAAAGACACGCAACATTCACAACATTTCTGATACCACGGAATACAACAGTATATGGGGCAGATCATAGTACCTCCTGCTTCGGGTAAAGATGTTTTCAGAAGAAACAGCATCTGAATGTAAGGAAGCTTTAGGAATCCTTACCCAATTCAATTCGCTTATGTTCTCTCTTTTACGGAATGCACATGAGTGCTGTATCATAAGAAGCTAGGTCTAAGCAGCTCTAAAACGGATTTCACTAAAAAGAAAATAAAAACTGAGAGAAAAAAGGTATGCAGATCTACTTGATAGCATTTTTTTTCCTTTCTTAGCAATCTATAAAATAAGGGTGGTTTTTACAGCCCATGATATTATTTTCCATGAAATATGGGGTACTTGCTGTAAAACTAGTGATTTTTTTCTCCCTCTTTTGAGAAACCGACGGGACTGATAAATTGCCGCTGTCACTTATTTCCCTAAAGTAAAGGGACACGGAGCGCTGCAGGTACGTTTCTTAGATAAGTCTCACACTGTTGCCATAAACGAGCCACCCGGATGCTTGCAAATTCCCAGTCTCTCTGTGCAAACTGAGGTTTTGTTACGGTTTAATGTTGCTGCTGAAGAAAAGAGAGAGAGACCCGCCCAGGGAAGCCACATTAAAAACAGTCCACACAGTTTTGGTAGCACCGTGGGTCACTGCCACCCTCCACAATCTCCACCCCGAAAGAACACAAGCACGTGCGGACTCTCGCCAACCCTAACTCTGAGGTTGATGCGAAGTTGTTGCCAAAGCGCTCTCTTCCCTCAAAAGAAGATGGTGAGTCCACATCTTAGACGATCAAACATAAAAGGGAAATGATAGCAACAGAGGAAAGAATCTTGTAAGCAGAGAGAGCTGAACTATCAAAGAGAAACAAGAAACCCTTTGGATACTCACAAGGTCTCTGCTACGTCTCTTTGCGTCCTGAACTTTCCCCTTTGCTGCTTATTTTAAGAACCAAAGTTAGGCCTCACACAAGCGGGCCCCGACCTTGCTATTTCGGCAAGGGCCAGAACCACAGGCAAAGGTGTTCAGACGAGGTGCAACATCTCTGCTTTTTTTTTTTTTTTTTTTTTTTTTTTTTTACTGCTCCCCACCCAGTGGGCCCACCCACTCTGTGGCTTTCAAATTCTCCCCAGCCTCCACTTGACCTCCAAACAGTGGGCAGCAGGGCGTGGAGGGGCGTAAATGATAGCTCAGACTCTGCTCCTCAGATGGTGCATTTGACAACGGTGTGGCACACGGCCCACCCCAAAGGACGAAAAACACAACTAGAAGAAGAAACAAAAGGCTCCCTCGCGTACAGATGCCCCCCGTGTGCAATTACGGTCTGTAATTCCCAGCCGCAGCATTGAAATCCGTGCCTTTTCAAAGTGCTCATGGTAGATTGCAAACTGCTGAGTTACCACCTTCCTCGATGAGTTGTCTTTGGAAAGGCTCCCCCTACTCCACCCTACGCTTCATTAGAAGAAAAGAAAAAAAAAAAAAAAAAAAAAAGCGTCCAAAAGGGTTATAGGTTCATCTCCAAACTGTGCATCGGTTCCTAGAAGCAAAACTAGGGTTTGCTCTTTGGGGTCCAGAAAAGGAAAGCGGAAAAGGGAAAAGAAAATATTTGGTATTCCAAGAGTGCCAAGTCCCAAAGCTCCCAAATTCTCTCCGGCAATATCCTTCCACATCTGTAGTCCCTGCAGCAGCTGGGACCCTGATGCTGTCCGTGATTGCACATCCACGCAGCTCGGTTGTGTGGGAGAGAAGCAGCTGTACGCACCACATTTAAAACATTTAGTTACTATTATCTCTTCTCGAAAAGCATGCCAGGTGCCGTGGGGGGAAGGCGGACAGCACCCCGGGCAGGTTCCACCGGGCTTGGCAGCTGCAGAGAGAGCCAAGGGGAGGGCGCGTGGAAGCCGTGAGGTAGCGTCTGGTCTGAAGGAAATGAAATACCGCTCGCGGAGTGCTTATTAAAACGCTTACTGCTTGAAAAAATCCATAGTAAAGGCAAGTCTTTGGGAAGCAGACAGTTTCCCCTTTGGCTGGTCGTGTTAACTTTATAGCTGGAATTTTGAACACAATTTTGACATTTGTGTGGACTTCAAAAAAAAAGAAAAAAGAAGAAAGAAAAGATAGGGAAGCATGAAGCCACTTTTTACTGAAAAAACATGACCGCGAACAAAACTTCTCAAGTCAGCCCTCCGCCAGGGGGAGAAAGCGCAGCCCTCCCTTCTGGGGCTCGGCGGACCACACGGTCATGGCCACGGTCAATAAAAGAGCAAAGCCGCATCGTGACCGCGTAGGCCCTGGCCCTGCTGAATTGCTCTGACAAAACGGCTCTGGAAATTTCACCGAGACACTTCAGGACATCATGCTCCCAGCAGCAGCGAGGTAACTTCCCGTGCTCTCCGAATTTATCTTTAAAAAGCTCAATTTGGTTTAGTTTTTCATGTTAAAAAATAAATGTTACGGGCCCTTGGATGGCTCAGTTCATTAAGCACTGGACTCTTGATTTCTGCCTGGGTCATGATCGCTTGGTGGGATCCAGGCCTGCATTGGGCTCTGTGCTGACAGCCTGCTTGGGATTCTCTCTCTCTCTCTCTCTCTCTCTCTCTCCCTCTTTCTGCCCCTCCCCTGCTCATGCTCTCTCTCAAAATTAATAAACTTTAATAAATAAATAAATAAATAAATAAAATATTTTATGTGTAAAGTTTTTGGAGAAGTAATTTATGCACATGGCACAAAATTCCAAGGAGCAAATCGTATATGCTGAAATGTGGTATTCCCAACCTTTTCCCTAGTGATTCTACTCCCCCTTCCTAGGGACAGCCATGGTTACCTTTTCCTGCAGATCCTTCCAGAATTCTATGGCATACGCAAGCATACCCCACATGTGGCCTTTTCTTCTGTTTCTTACGTGGGCTCTTTTGGTTCACGCAAAGACGTTTAATAAAAAAAAAAGGTAAGGATTTGGTGAAATGGGTACTTTTTTTAACAAGGTGATGACATAGGTTATTTTGCCAGATTCGACCAGATATCTTTTCAAACTTATTTATTTATTTTGACTGAGAGAGAGAGAGAGAGAGAAAACACGAGCAGGGGAGGAGCAGAGAGACAGACAGAGAATCCCAGGAAGGCTCTGTGCTGTCAGCACAGGCCCTGATGTGGAGCTCTAACTCACGAATGGTGAGATCATGACCTGAGCCGAAATCAAGAGCCGGGGCACCCAGGTGCCCCTCAACCCGATAGTTTTAAAGTTAGCAGAGTGTTAGGAAATGACTCTCCACCTTAAAAATAATTTTTTTTAAAAATAGAGCTTTTTTAAATTTTTTTAAAAACGTAGCTTTCTCTCTTACCCCGCTTCATTATGATCTCATGCATCCTCACTGATGTTCGTCAGCTTGGCCTTTCTTTAAAATTCTTATAGTATGTCTTCAAGGTTTTCTAGGTAGAAATGGCAAAAAACATATTCACGTTTGAACTGGCCAGCAGAAATCAAATCACTTTATCCTTGACCACCCACGGCTGGCCAATGGCAACATGAGGGAAGTGACATTTTACTGGAAAGACCGGTTGGCCAGGACTTAAGTAGATTTTGATGTATTCATTCTAACTTTATTAGCGTCTGGAACTCAACTAAATCTTCAAATCTCTCCAGCCTCCTATTTCCTTTTTTTTTTTATTTTGTGTGTGTGTTTTTTTTTTTTGTAAAAGAGAGGAAATCACAATTAGAGATTTCCATCTTCAACGTTGTCTCTTGCCTGACATTTTCCAGTGTTTTGCTCATATATATCAAGTCCATAAGCCTCAAAATGATCAGGGCAACAAGACGGTCTCAAGTGTAAAGGAAAAGGATGGGCACAATCGCAGAAATTTGCTAGCTTTTATGGAGTGAATATTTGTGTCCCCCCACCCCACCCCCCAACACAAGTCATATGTTGAAGTCCTAACCTCCAATGTGATGATATTTGGGAAGTAATTAAGTTTAGATGAGAGGGCGCCTGGGTGGCTCAGTCAGTTGAGCGTCTGACTTCGGCTCAGGTCACGATCTCATGGCTCATGAGTCCAAGCCCTGCATTGGGCTCTGGCTGACAGCTCAGAGCCTAGAGCCTGCTTCATATCCTGTCTCTGTCTCTCTCTTTCTCTCTGCCCCTCCCCTGCTGGCTTTCTCTCTCTCTCTTTCTCTCTCAAATATAAACATTAAAAAATGGTTTAAAAAGAGTTTAAATGAGGTCATGAGGGTGAGGCCCCCAAGGTGGGATTAGTACCCTTATAAGAAGACAAAGAGACCAGAGCTCTCTCTCTACCCTGTGGGGACACAGTGAGAAGGTGGTAATTGCAAACCAGAAGCCAGAACCCAACTATGCTGGCACGTTGATCGTGAACTTCCCATCTTCCACGACAGTGAGAAATGTATATCTACCGCTTAAGCTACCCGGTCTATGGTATTTTGTTATGGCAGCCCGAACTGAGACTCTTGCTAATTTCCTAATTTCTCGACAGCAAATAGTTTAGCAACTCAAAGATAGGGTTTCAACTGATGCCAATTCCTCTTTGTTCCAATCATATAGACCCTTTCAGCATTAGTGCCTCAGAAGTGCATATTTTATCCTGAATAGTCGGCAGGACTTATTCTTGGTACAGGTGCCCCTGGGCACATATCCTGCCCCTGGGTCCTGCCACGGACTCATTGAATGGTAAGAATGTGAGTAGGGCAGCGACATCTACCCAAACTCATGTCGTTAAGCAGCCTGAATTCTGGGTGATTGCAATGACCTGGGCTGTGTCTGAGGACCTAAGCCAAGATGGGACAGTGCGCTCCAGAGATTGGAACTGAGAAACATGTGGAAAAGTCTGTCCAGGGGTTAGGCCAAGGTCAGGAACCACAGACCTGGCTTTTTTAAGGAGTGGAATGAGATGTGGAAATCGAGTAGGAGGCAGCATCCATTTTGTTCCTCTAATTGTTACATTTGTAACTTTGAATATGTGTTTGACACAGCAAATTTGTCCTAAGGGAAAATTATATGCTAAGCATCATTTTAGGCAGCAGGCCTAGAACAGTGAAGGGAACTCCCTACCAAAAAAAAAGGTGGAAAGGAAAGAAAAGGTAAGAAGAAAAAAGGGAAGGGAAGGGGAAGGGGCAGGGGAAGGGGCAGGGGAAGGGGAAGGGGAAGGGGCAGGGGCAGGGGCAGGGGCAGGGGCAGGGGCAGGGGAAGGGGAAAGAAAAATCCCTGGCCTCACAGAGCTCACATTCTAACATGTTCTTTCTACTCCATCAACCTTGTTAGTGTCTCTAACTCCTTTATTTAACAAGAGAATATTGGTGTTCCATTCTTCTTTTACAGCTGTACTTTTATTTTGTACATCACCAGGATTTTTAATGTTTTCAATATTTTTCAAATATAAGTAGATCTTCCATTCTTTGTCTAAGGGGGTTGATTCTAAAAGTAAAAAATAAACTCTATAAATGGATGTATGTGATCGTAACTATGTAAATGCCAATGACTACAGAGCCAGGTGAAAGGCTAGGATTGTATTTTTTTCTCTCAAAAGTCTAATGGCATAACTCCTGAGCCAATCAAAGGAGACTATTTTTTTAAGTTTGTATTTAAATGGCAGTTAGTTAACATACAGTGTAATATTAGTTTCAGCTGGACAATATAGTGATTCAACACTTCCATACATCGCCTGGTGCTCATCACAGGTGCCCTCCTTAATCCCCATCACCTATATAACCCATCCTCCCTGCTCCCCTCCGGTAACCATCAGTTTGTTCTCTGTATTTAAGAGTCTGTCTCTTGTTTTGTCTCTCTCTCTCTTTCTTTTTTTCCCATTCTTATTTGTTTCCCATTGCTCATTGAATAAAATCATATGGTATTTGTCTTTCTCTGACTGACTTATTTTGCTTAGCATAATACTCTCTAGCTCTATCCATGTTGTTGCAAATGGCAAGATTTCATTCTTTTTTATGGCTGAGTAATATTCCTTTAGATAGATAGATAGATAGATAGATAGGCATTATATATAATATAATCTTTCTATAATATATATATACCTATAATCTATGTATTTTATATATATATACTATATATATAATATATATAGTATATATATACACGCATACACACACACACCATTGTCTTCTTTACCCATTCATCAATCAATGGACACGAGCCATTTCAATAATTTGGCTATCATAGATAATGCTGCTATAAACATCAGGATGCATGTATCCCTCTGAATTAATGTTTTTTTATTCTTTGGGCAAATACCTAGTAGTGCAATTGCTGGATCATAGGGTAGTTCTATTTTTAGCTTTTTGAGGAACCTCCATACAGCTTTCCACAGTGGCTGCGCCAGTTTGTATTCCCCCCAACAGTGCAAAAGGGTTCCCCTCTCTCCACATCTTCATTAACATCTGTTGTTTCCTGAGTTAATTTTAGCCATTCTGACAGGTGTGAGGTGGTACCTCATTGTGGTTTTGATTTGTATTTCCCCGATGATGAGTGATGTCGAATATCTTTTCATATGTCTGTTGGCCATCTGGATGTCTTCTTTGGAGAAATGTCTGTTCATGTCTTCTACCCATTTTTTTAATCGGATTATTTGTTTTTTGGGTGTTGCGTTTTAGAAGTTCTTTATATATTTTGGAGACTAAACCTTTGTTGGGTGTGTAATTTGCAAATATCTTCTAAAGAAGAAAATTTATATTCTAATCATTTGAATCAAGTGAATTCTATGTTCTTACACCAAATCAATTAAATGGTTAAAATCATGGTGTGCCACATCAAAAAAAAATCATGACACATTTTACTTTATGTCAAAATATCTGAATATGAATTTCATGTGTGTGTTTTTATTTTTCCTGAGGTTTTCGATTGCTTTCTTATTGACTGAAGAATGATGCACCTTCACTTTCTCCCCAGGCTTATCCAGATTATCAATCATGCTGCCCAGTGCACAGAGCTCTCCTTTTTCCAAAGAGATGTCTCTCCCTGAACTCTGCATTCTCTTCCAATCGGGGGCAGTTGCGATATAAGCCCATTATCTTGGGCTTACCCTCATCTCTTCACTGTTTTCCCAGGACCCACTGTTTCTTGGATATTCCCTCTTCCTCTTGCTTGATTTTTCACTCTTGTCTTCCCAGAGGACATCCCTAAATAACTTTATAAGAAAGGATCTTAGAAGACCCTCAGAGATGTACATCTAAAAAATGTCTTTTTTTTTCCCTTTTATACTCATTGGACATTTTGACCAAGTATAGAATTCTAAGTTAAATAAAGAAGTGAAAAAGGCAAGCTTCATACTAGGAAAAAAAAAATATTTGTAATACACACATTTTAAAAAAGCCAGTACACAGAATTTATAAAGTACTTCTAAAAATCAATAAGAAAGAGACAAACAACACAGTTTTAAAAAATGGGCCAATACTATATAGGAATGTCACAAAATAAGATAACCAAATGACTAAGAAGGATGTGAGAAGTTGCTCAATATCAATACTTACCAGGGAAAATCAAATTTAACTTACAGTGAGATATCAATGTGCATTGACCAAAATGGCTTAAATTAAAAAGATTGGGGGGCGCCTGGGTGGCTCAGTCGGTTACGCGTCCGACTTCGGCTCAGGTCACGATCTCACAGTCTGTGAGTTCGAGCCCCGCGTCGGGCTCTGGGCTGATGGCTCAGAGCCTGGAGCCTGCTTCCGATTCTGTGTCTCCCTCTCTCTCTGCCCCTCCCCCATTCATGCTCTGTCTCTCTCTGTCTCAAAAATAAATAAAAACGTCAAAAAAAATTAAAAAAAAAATAAAAAGATTGGCAATAGCAAGTACTGGCAAAGGTGTAGAGAAACTAGAACTTCAGAATATATTGCTGATGGGAGGGTACAATTTTTTTGAATTACTGCAGAGCAGTTTCTAACGAACTTAAACACACACCTACCTATGACCAACCTAGCAATTCCAATCCTGGGTATAAACTCAAAAGAAATGGTCAAACAATTCATAAGAATTTGTGTAAGTATGTTTCTAGTAGCTGTATTTATAATAATTTCAAACTAAAACAGTGCAATGCCCACCAAAAGGAGAGTGGGTAAATAAACCCCACTACAAGAATACAATGGAATATACCCCTCATAAATAGAAAGGAATTCATCCAACAACTTGGATGAAGATTAAAATAATTCTGTTGATTCAAAGAAGCTAGACATAAAAAGTATATACTACAGGATTAAATTTATATAAGTTTCAGGAACAGGGAAAATACATCTATGGTGTTAGAAGTCAAATACTGATTATTTGAGGGAGGAGATAATATATATTGACTGGGAAGGGGCATGAGGGAAATTTCTGGGGGGGATGGAAATCTTCTATAACTTGATCTGTATGATGGTAACACCTATGATCATCAGGCACTACACTTGAGATTTATGCATTCCACCATGGGTATTATATCAGCTTCTAAAAAAAAAAAACCAAGAAAGATGTCTAGGTTGAAAAATCATCTTTCAGTACTTTGAAAGCTTTTCCTCATTGCCTTCTAACATCTGCAGGTGATGATAGGAAGTCTTGTACCGGTCTGATTCTCATGCCTTTGAAGTCCAAGTTTATTCTCTCTGGAAGCTTAAGAACTTTTCTTTAAACCCCTTGTTCTGAAATTCCATGAGGATGTCTCTAAGTAGGAATCTTCTCTTCCATTCATCCCACTTGTCCTTCAATATGCCTTTTCAATTTGAATACGTGTTGTCTACCTTTATGGCTGGGACATTCTTTCTATTACTCTTTAACAGAATGTTCATTCTTCTTTTTTATAACGATCTGCTGTTCTTGAACCTCCATGAATCAGAAGACAGACATTTTAAGTGAAGCCTCTATGTCTCTTTCTTGCATTTTTACCTTGTTTTTGTCTTTTTGCTCCATGTTTTGTAGATTTCTTCTGCTTTACCTTACAGCAATTACACTGAATTTCTGAGCACTCTTACTCTGTGCTCCTGTTACACAGAAATTTAATTGATTTTAGGATGTAATATCTACTCAAATCTCTTTTGAGGGGACTCAAAGATTTTGTAAAAGTCCCCTGCCTTCTGAATTATGTCTATTTTCACTTGTAATTATGGTCTTTGTCTTTCATTTATTTTCTTTCTATTTATTTTTATTTATTTATTTATTATTTATTTATTTATTTGTCTTTCTATTTATTTTCCTTGTGTGTTTGATCCTCCTTAAAGGATACAAGTTAATAATGAAGGTTCGTATTTCCTCTTCTTCTCAGTGGGAAGATTTGTTTCCTGGACAGACCTCTTCTTGCCTGGGCATCTTCCCGAAAGATGTCTGTACAAGGGCAGGGCAGGTTGAAAGGCCAGCTTTCTAGTAAGTGGGTTTGGAGCTCCCTGACAGCTCAGGGGTATCCTGATGCCAGAATGAAGAATATCTTCTGCTGACATGTCAAAACTCCTGAGAGGTCCTTGCTTTCCCTGGTTTATTCAGTATCTCTAGAGAAGGATCCTACTGGCAACAGCCAGGCTGCATGTAGTTCTGCCCGGGTCAGGGAGTAGGTGGGTCGGCCAGGCACTGACCTTCATTCAACCTTCCCCTGTTTTACGTCTTCCGCTCACCTCTTCTTTCTTATGATTCCTGTGCCCAAGCTGTTAGCCCTTCCAGGCGGATGGATGCCCTCCTCCACTGCAGACCCTCGCAGAACATTCTGGGCTGTGGTTTTTTTCCTCTGTTTCATTGGTCTACAGGCTTCCAACTACTTTCCACATTCTAGAAACTTCACGAAGTCTGTCATCTATTAGTATCATCCTCCCCATTCTCTTGCCACTCTTAGAAACTTTTATGGGGCACCTGGTGACTCAGTCAGTTAAACATCTGACTCTTATTTCGGCTCAGGTCATGATCTCACGGTTTGTGAGTTCAATCCCTGCATCAGACTCTGTGCTGATGGTGCGGAGCCTGCTTGGGATTCTCTCTCTCTCTCTCTCTCTCTCTGCCCCTCCCTGACTCATGCTGTCTCAGTCTCTCTCAAAAATAAATAAATTTTTAAAAAAGAAGCCTTTATTATCACTTAAAAAAGTAGCTTTGGGAGGAAGAAAGGGGATAGTCAGTTGATCTTGAACTGGAATGCACGTTCTTTTCCTTTCTTTTTCCTAAAGGAAATTAATCTATTTAGAAAAACCGGATAAGATTGAGGATGTCACAAAACCAAATTGATTTATTAAGGCATCAATTGACCCTTTAGTGCAGGTGATCCCGAAATCTCTACTCCCACCACCTTTTCATGCTTCCCTGTGCCCGCCCATCATTCCCACACTCCCACGTGAACCCAAGCTCATCTCCACTGACTCCTTCCCCACGAAGACCCTCTTCCTCACCATGACTGGCCCCCTTGGTCCTTCCCCAGGTTCTACCCACACCCACTCAGTCCAACACTTCACTCAAGTCTGACTTTTCTTTGCTCTGTCCATTTAGAATCAACGAGTGCTCAAAACCTCTCAGTTCTGCCTATTTTATCCTACGTTTGGAGTGAATTCTCTCCTTTCACTCAGCCTGTGCCCAGAAAACAAAAGGGATTAAAAGTAGTAACAGGGAACATTGGCTACGTTATTGCCAGCGGAAGGGCAAAGGAATCACCACTCGACACCCAGTGATACCTTTTCCCTTTATATAGATGCGCCAAATTCATACCTTCGCTGAACAGGAAATGCATGCTGATTAAGCATTTAAAGAAAATAAATGGAGTTTGTCACAGAGAAGAATTTGTAAACATCTTTTAAGGGCTGAATGCAAAATGCATATATTCTTAGACCTAAAATTAGCTTCAAGTCCAGTAGACCGATTCCAATTTCTCCTACTCTGTAGCCATTCTGTTAAAGTCCCAACCCCATCTCATTTGTTTCCTGTCTTTATGTAAATAAGACACTACAATGCATATGGAATCTGAATCATCATATTAGCTAGACAGGACCTTCTGAGAACTAAAGTAAAATGTGCGTAGAAATCGCCCTTAAATTTTCTCAAATGCATCACACTCATGTGGTTTTAGTGCTCGTCTGATGACTGCATCATCGGCTGCAATTAGAAAGGCATAAACTTGTTATCAGGCTGAACTGTTGATAAACCTGGTTTAGGAATTTAAGATGTTTTGCTTTAGCTCATACTCACATCTCTACTGAGATTGGATTGTAAGGTTTATACTTAGACACTTGAAAAACTCAACTTGCCATGAAGTTGTTACTTGTGTGCCCCTTTCATCGAAGTGAATTGATTAGAGGGTAACCCCGGTGGATGCTGGGAGGGTTTGGTGGGATGAGGGGCGGGATGGTGATGGGAGAAAGGGGGTAATTATATTCAGCAAGGGTGTGATGTCAAACAGAAAGGCCATCACAGATGGTGTCTGATTACCATTGGATTATCGCCAACAACTCATAGGTAGCTACTGCGGAAAAAAACAAACGTGGCACCTATGGGAACCTCATTGTCAAGGCCTCTCTCGGTGCCCTTCAAGGACTCAGGATTATGCCCTGTGTCACTGTAATTGACTATATATGTATATATATATAGGCATTCATATATTTTATTATATAGGCATTCATATATATATAATATATGTATACATATACATATACATACATACTATGTATGTGTATATGTATATACATAAATGTATGTATTATGTATACATAATATGTATATACATAAATATATATACATACATAAATATATATATTTATATATACATAAATATAATAAATATACATAATTTATTATATAGGCATTCATATATATATATACACACATATATGTATATATATACATATATATATACATGTATATATATATATATATATATATATATATGAATGCCTATATAATAAATTGTCATCTACATGTGTGTGGATACGTGTGTGTATCATCTATGATTCATTCTAAGAACCCTCGTCATACCAAATCTTGAATGTATTGAATAGGTACATTAACCAGAACATATTTCCATCACATAAGAAGCCTTCGTGACACAAAATGATTTTATGAAAAAGTAAACTTCTCTATGAATTTGAAATTTGATTACAGTGTATTTACAAAGTTAATTTCCCATGCAGCTTTCAGTTAATTCACTCAATCACTCATGAAGAATTATTGATGACCGCCCCACTCATGTTTACAAAAACACATCAATTAATGTAGAACAAGACTAGTATACAAATCAGGACAGGCCAAGGTCTTGATTAAACATGATGTCCCATTGTTGTCACCTCCAAAGGTGACAGTGACTCATTTAAAAATTTTTTTTAATGTTTATTTATTTTTGAGAGAGAGACACACGCAGAGTATGAGCAGGGGAGGGGCAGAGAGAGAGGAGACACAGAATCCGAAGCAGGCTCCAGGCTCTGAGCCGTCAGCAGAGAGCCTGATGTGGGGCTCAACCTCACAAACTGCGAGATCATGACCCGAGCAGAAGTCAGACACTTAACCGACTGAACCACCCAGGTGCCCCAACAGTGACTCATTTTTTGCTAAGCAAAGGGTGTTGATTGGCAATTGGTGTCTAAGTTCATTGACAGCATCATAACTCTCATCATCAAGTTTGCATCTTGATGATCTGTGATTCTCCACCTTTAAAATGTCCCCACAATTCCCTGACAACCTGATGAAAATTGAAAATTCTTAAACAACCAGGTGCTTGTCCATCAGTGTAACTAAATCAGCAGGACTCTTTTGGACCCGGGTAGACTTAAATCAAATAGTCTCAACCCTCAGTGTGTTGGACTTCTTAGTGAAAATGAAGACCACAGACTGCAAAAAAGAAAGCCAGAATCCGAAGATGCTCTCTCGAATTCACGGGAGCCATGTCTAAACAAAAATAATGAGAGCAAAACTCCCTGTTGTTTCTCTGGGAAGAGAAAACACACTGTCACTACCGGTAGGGGAAAATAAACATTAACCCGTGTAAGACACTTCTAAAGTGATGAGCACAGGTCTAGAAATTGAGAGCCAGGCCTGGGCTGCCTGGGTTTGAATCCTGACTCTGTCTTCTACGCACGTATGTGTTTTAGGGCAAGTTACCTTCTGTGCCTCAGTTTGTTTATCTGTCCAGTGGTGACAAAAATAGCACATGTCATATGGCTACCTTGGGATTAAATGAGTTAATCCATACACTGCTTGGAGAAAGCTTAGCGTAGCCAAAGTACACACGAGTGTTTGCTTCTGGGATTATGATGGGCCAGGAACTTTCTGATTGCAGTCAATCCCTCCAGGTGGATAGTGGATACTGTGATCTCCATTTTTCCTGATGAGAAAATGGATCTCGGAGGAGATGAATAATTTTTCCGAGTCCACGTGGCGGGTAAAAGGGTGAACTGCCGCTCATACTCAAGTGTTTGTCCTAACAAGCCATCTGTTTCCGCTCACGAAGAGGAAGCAGCTAAACTAGGTAGCCGGCTGACTTTCTCACTTTTCAACTAGCTCGTTAGAAGAGGGTGCTGGCTAGACTTTGGACAGACACCTCAAAGACGCCCCGTGCCTCCCAGTCCCCTTCACAGCCAGGGAGGGGCGGGGCCCCAGCCCCAGCGGGGGGCAGCCAGCTCTGGAGGGAAACAGAAGCAGCGATGAGCCAGCCCGGGTCCCAGACCACTTTCTCTCCCCTATTATCAGACAGGCTCCCTGTAGAGGCTGACAGTCAGGGTGTGTGACTGGCTTGCTCTTTCCCTTTCAAAATGCTTTAATTTTTTTCATACCGTACTTAATATTTTATTGTTTCTTGTGGATGAAAGGGGAAAAGCTTGTTCTGAAAAATACATGACTCCTCCTTCCACCGACGGCGTCCGTCCTGGAGCGGTGTTCACAGCCAGGGCTGCCAGCTTCAAAAACAAACGGTTCTGGTATCTTCAGAAACCAGATTTTCATATTTGTTCTCTGAAGAGCGGAGGGTACATTTTTAATAAGTCTCTAGTTGGGATAAATCACTGGCTCAGAAACAGCAGGCAGGGGCTCAGGAGCCACCCTGGTGAGTAATTTGCCTATGTAAACAGGGACCTCAAGGAAGTCTTTTGTAAGGAGCTCCTTGTCGCTGGGTGCCTTCCTCTCCCATTATCAGCTCTGATCTCAGAGAAGGGGATTTGCTTGCAACCCAGATCTGGCCGCTCCCCAGACCTTCCCAATCGAACCTCAAAGCTAAATAAAAAGGCAGATATTCATCTCCTCAATCGTATTACAGTATGTTAAGTACGACATTAACGTAGCTTGGACATATTTATTTGTGACAAGGCGTAGAACGTGGGAGTCCTCCTGGCTTAATTTCTGAGGCACGGTGACCGAATACAGATTACTTTCTATGACCGATAGAAGCCTATACACTTAAGATCGAAAGCAGCCTCTTGCCGCGGTAGTTGGGGCTGCTTCGATGTGGTCTGGAGCAAGGAAGAGTTAAGTTAGCTTTCGTAGGAAGAAGTGGAAAATATTGTTATCTTACCTCTCTCTGAACGCACCCATTTTGCATTTAACCCAATGAGCGGGTGGTCTTGAAAAGAACTCCTTAGGTAAGTAATTGTTTTACTGAACTGCTGCTTGAGCCTTCTGAGCCTCGGGGGAGATCCTCTGGGAACTCCATGTGGAAGAGTGCAAGTGTCCTCATGTACCAGAAATGGATTAAGGGAAAGGGACGTGTGACACACCCACAGAAGGGTCTTCTACAGGGTCGCTGGGCAGGCAGACAAGGGGAAAGGTGTGAGGGTGCTGTCTTCCCTTTTGAGAGTACTGTCGATGGAATGTCAAACTCTTTTCCAGCTAGAGAACCTGATGTACGGAAGGATATGGAGCGAGGGTCCTAGTGCAATCCTCTCTGCTCTCCTGCCCCTACACATTAACTGGTTGGAACTCTGGGCGTGCCCTGGGGGTCACATAAGGTCCTTCTCAGTTCCCAGCCCTGAGAGAGGAGGATGGGCTGGATATTTTCCTTTGACCTTCTAGATCTAACTCTCCAGCTTCTCTCCTCTGCCCTGCATCCCTGGAGATTGACACTGTATAGATTGCACGGATGGGCTCCCTCCTCTCTGGCTTCTAACAGGGTTCAGTCAATGGGAAGCACCAGGAAGAGAAGAGCATGGAAAATAAGTGAAACGAGGGTCTTTATTTCCTGACCCCTGTTCATGGGATCACTGCCGTTTGACTACATCTTCAACCGACGACACAACTCCTATCTGCCCCATCTTGCAGTCACAGAGATTAACCTCAGAAAGAACACCTTCTGATGCATCCACTGTGACCAGAGAAGAGGAAGCAGAGATACATATAGATCTAATTGTCCGTGGGAGTGGTAGGAAATTAAAAGTTCTCACATGATGGCACCCTCTCATGATGCATGTATGAAGGAAGGATGCAAATGCCCTCTGGATGCATAGGAGGAAAAGGTAGCGGTGGAGAGGGCTGCTGAGGTATGGCAGAAGTTGGAGAGAGTTCACTCAGACCATGTATGCATTTACAGCATCTTTAGAGGCTGCACGCAATTAGAGCACAGGAAATTGCAGTGGCACCAACCTTCATGTGTGGCACTTAGCAACCTGTGAGTGGGAGCAGAAAAGGCAACTCGTTGGAAATCTGTAAAACAAGGAGTCTCCTGGGCACATGGGAGAGGAAAGGAGGATGCTGAGAATTGAAAACTTGGGCAGAAGGGTGTCTGAAGAAATTTGCCTCATGGTCATGATGGGACTGAAAAATGAGGTGAGGAGGAGAGCTGAAGGAATAGGGAGAAGAGATCGCAAAGAAAACTGAAGAACAGATGCAGTGAGAATAGGAGGTTGAAGGAAGTAGCATAACATGTGACGGACCAGGAAGTGTGAGATTTGGTTAAAGGGAAGCCATGTTTGGTGATGACAAATTTTAGGATATGATCATGGGAGATGGGGGGGGGGGGCGTGGAATGTCTTGAAACTTGAAAAGTTCATGAAATGGGCAGTGGGTTTCATCCAGAATGGTAACAAATCCAATCAGAAGACTGTCAACCCACGGCTAAGTCTTCAGTAGCTTGGAACAAATGAGGTGGTTGATGGCAACGAGAGTAGGAGGTGGATGGTATTGGCTTCAAATTAACCTGCTTTGTGCATAAAAGGGTGGATTATTGGCCTCAGAACAATAGTGGGAAGTAGGAGAATGCCCACGCTGCCTCCTGACTTTAAGATATGTGGGAAATGATCAACTGCAACACAATAAAGCAGCCAGGGAAGGAGGACTTTCAGGGGAGGGTCAGGCTTCAGGATAACGGGACGTGAAAAACATTTAGAGATTTGTTTTTAAATGTTCATTTACTTGAGAGAGAGAGAGAGAGAGAGAGAGAGAGAGAGAGAGAGAGAGAGAGCATGAGCTGGGAAGGAGCAGAGAGAAAGGGAGACACAGAATTGAAACAGGTTCCAGGCTCTGAGCTGTCAGCATAGAGCCTGACATGGGGGCTCGAACTCATGAACTGAACCGTGAGATCATGACCTGAGCTGAAATCAGATGCTTAACCGATTAAGCCACCAGGCACCCCCACATGGAAAAATATTTAATAATGAGGTCAAGAAAAGGGAAAAATTCATTTGTTATGAATCTGGGGGACAATACAAAGGCTTAGGATAAAGGGGGTTAGGGGAAAGTTGGGTTGAAAGATGACCAGAGTAATGTATATTTTGCCAACAGCCTTTGTGGAGGTACAGACCATGATGAGTTTCGTTCATCTGAAGTGGCCCAAATGACCTACTTGTAGCAGTATTCAGGTACTGGGAGAGGGAGAGGGAGAAGAGAATATGCCCAGTTTTCTCTGGAAGAAATTAGACCAGATAGATATAGGGTTGGTTGACCTTTGAGGGATTCCTAATAGCAGGGAGCATGCAGGCATGGGGTTAGCTAATTTCTTGAATCCTTACCACAGTGGTTCTCAAATTTTTTTGTCACGGGACCCCTTCATACTCTTACGAATTATTGAGGGCCCTCCCAGAGAGTTTTTGTTTGTATGGGCTACATTTATCTAAATTTGCCATACTAGAAATGTAAAATGAAAAATTGTTAAATATTGATATATTATGTTATTTAAAAAAAAAACAGTAGCTAACATTTTTTAATAAAAATTTATTTATTGAGAAAAAATTTATTTCAATGGGAACCTACATATTGTCTAGAGGACATCACTTCTGGATTATTGAACTCTAAATTTTTTTCTTTAAGCTACTTAATAACCCTATAAATTGTAGATGTAGACATGTAAATTCTCACCTGTCTGATAAGGACAAGATTGGAAAAAACTGTTTTGCCTCCATTAACAATTCACTTCAACCTATCTTTACTCCATATAAATTTGAGTTTAACTTATTTTTTGAACTGTTTGTGGTATCTGTTTGTGGTTCCCTTGTTGACTTACAGGTAGAATAAGATCTTGAACCTGTGTTTCTTTCAACACCTGTATGAAAGTCATGATTGGACTTCTTTCTTTTTGGAAAATTATTTTTCTAACAAAGTGTATTTTCTGAAACAAAAATAAAATAGTGAGAAGAGTAGGGTTGTTTTATATTTTTGAAAATCATTTTAATGTCTGGCGCAATAGAAGGCAGCTGGTTTCCCAAATCTGCTTCTGCATTCAATCTGCTGGAGATACGTTGTTTTAGTTGAAGAATATGAAGAAAATCTGGCCTCATACAGATATGTAGCTGGAAGAGGGGGGAGTATTTTAATACTTTTTTCAGATAATTGTGGGTATTCCATATCAAAACTTGCCAAGTTGCAGGGGTTTTTTAGTTGTAATGTGGAATCTAAAACCATTTCAATGAACTTTTCTACTCTGTGAAATTAAAAATTTACTGGTCTATCTTTCACTTTGAAAGGATCTCTGACCCATGAATGATTTTCTAACATCGCGCATTGATCATTGGGAAAACACTGGTTTGCTGAGTTATTTGGATCTTCCAAATGTTGACACATCTCGTATAATATTTTTTTTTTAAACATCACATTGTTAACCTCACCACCAATCTAAAATAACCCTTAAATATTAGGGATCTGTCAAACTTAAAGGGGAATATGTTTTCCAAAATTCTAATTTTCACTTGCAAGCTTGAATTTTACCATTAGCGAGGAATATAGTCAGTTGTTTCGCATAAGAGACAGGCTCACTCACTCACTTTTAAGAAATATTTGCCAAATACCTAAGTAAGTTTAAATAACCACAGTTTTCTCATCAGGCATTCTTTCATTAAAAGATGCCATTTCACAGAAATACTCGAACACCTTACAACTCGAACACCTATACTCGAAAACACGAAAAGTGCTTTCTCTCAATATAATCATCGTACTTCAGAATGCAGCAGAAGTACCTTAGGGGTATTTCTCATTTTGTCCCACAGACTACTAAAAAAAACAAACAAACAAACCAAAAAACAAAAACAAGAAACAAACTTATACCCACGGGCTGAGATTTAAAATTAATTATTTTTACTGATTCAAAAAGGACCTTCTCAAGTGAAATTGGCCTTTTCTTTTATAGTAAGTGGGTGAAGGGAAGAATCCAACAACTAGCAGTTTAGTGCTGCTCTCTTGGTTCGTTGTAAGGCACCATGAAATGTATCCACTATTGCTTCATCAGTGCAAATATCAAAGTATATAAGCAAATACTGTCTTAACATTATTATGAAAGTAGTTTTTCTCCTGTGGACCCCCTGAGAGAGTCTCGGGGAACCCCCAGGAGTCCACAAATCACACTTTGAAAACCTTATCAGATTCTCTTGTGTGTGTCCTTTACTAGAGGAACTTGTACCTCTGCAGTGACTTCTTTGCTGGTGTGTGAGCTGCTTTCATTTCTCTTTCTCTGGGGCTTGACATAGAGTCAATTATCAAGAAGTGTTTGTTGGAAGAAATTCACCAGAGTGGAGCCAAAAGACAGAGTGAGGAAATCTACCTGAAGGAATTAGGCAAGTTTCGAAGAAGATGACATTAAAGTAGGTTTTGAAGGGTAAGAGGGATTTTGATATATGGATCTGGCAGAGAATAGCACTGTGGGTAGAAGGAATACAATACCTACATGAGAACTTTGCCATGTTGAGCTGGTCTGACAGATGAAGACATCCGTCACGCTGTTGGAAGTGCGATCCTGGTACTTGACACACACATTTGGATTAGGAAAAGAATTGAGAATCATCAAAATATGGATATTAGTTAGAATCATGGCAATGCGTGTGCTTCCAGAGGAAGCGTCTGTAAAGTGAATGAGAATGAGGGATGGGGGAGGAAAGGATGATGAAATCTTTCACAAATCTGCTTTCAAGGTAGTCAGAGGAGAAGATGCCAGAAAAGGTATCTGACAATGAATAACCAGATGTCAGGTTTGGGATTTAGGAGAGTAGTATTCTGGAAAGAGTTTAAGGAATAAAAGAGTGTCTCAAAGTATTAAGAATCTGAGGGTGTAGCCACTTTTTTCTAGATAGATCCCCTGAATCCAGGGAAACAAAAGCAAAAATAAACTACTGGGACAACATCAAAACGAAAAGCTTCTGCACAGCAAAGGAAACAATCAACAGAGCTAAAAGGCAACCTACAGAATGGGAGAAGATATTTGCAAGTGACATATCCAATAAAGGTTTAGTATCCAAAATATATAAAACACTATTAAACTTAACACCCCCAAAACAAACACTCCAATTTAAAAATGGGCAGAAGACATGAACAGACATTTCTCCAAAGAAGACACTCAGATGGCGAACAGACACAGAAAAAGATGCTCAACATCACTCATCATCAGGGAAATGCAAATCAAGACTACAATGCAGTATCATCTCACTACTGTAGGAATGGCTAAAATCAACAACATAAGAAACGACATATGTTGGTGAGGATGTGGAGGAAAAGGAACACGCATGCACTATTAGTGGGAATGCAACCTGGTGCAGCCACTGTGGTAAACAGTATAGAGTTTCCTCAAAAAGTTAAAAAGAGAACTGCCCTACGATCAAGCAATCACACTACTAGGTATTTACCCAAATAGGTAAATACACATAAGATACATGCACCCTATGTTTATAACAGCATTATTTAGAATAGCCAAGATATGGAAGCAGCCCAAGTATCCACTGACTGATGAAGAAGATGTGAGATTATATATATACATATATACGAATGAATATATGTATATGAGTGAATATAAAATGGAATATTGCTCAGCCACAAAGAGAATAGAATCTTGCCATTTGCAACGACATAGGTGGAACTAGAGAGTATTATGCTAAGCAAAATAAGTCAATCAGAGAAAGACAAACACCGTATGATTTCACTCACATGTGGAATTTAAGAAACAAAACACATGAACAAAGGGAAAACAAGAGACAGAGACAAACCAAAAAACAGACTGTAAACTATAGAAAACAAACTGATACCAGTCACCAGAAGGGAGGTGGGTAGGGGATGGGGGAAATACGTGATGGGGATTAAGGAGGACACTTGTGATGGACGCCAGGTTATATATGGAAATGTTGAATCACTATATTGTACTCCTGAAACTAATATTATACTATATATTGACTAACTTGAAATAAAATAAAAGACTTAAAATAATTAAAACAAATTAAATTAGAAAAAAAGAATCCGAGGAAAATCAATATTGAAAGCTGTCCATTTGAATTGATAATGATGAAATGTTTGGAGCCCTTTGCTTGGATGGTTCCATGTAAGTGATAAGGAGAGAACATATAGAGAAGGATCTCTAGAAAAGGAGGCTGTGAAATGAAAGAAAGGAGGAAATTCTAACGAAAGGGTGACATCTCAATCTTGGAGGAAGTGAGAGGATAGGGTCTAAAGCACAGAGAAAGAAATTAGAGTTCTATTAGAGAAATGGTACCTTTTCTCTGAGACTGGAGACAAATATGGGAATAGATAATTAAGCTTATATGTATAAAAAAAGATGAAAAATTTCACACCCAGTATCCTCTACTCTATGACAAAAAAAGCAAGTTTTCTTTTGAGAGTGAAAGTAATTAGGCATAGAAAGTATTCTTGCCAAATTATCCGGCCAACAGAGCCTAGGGCAAAAGCTTCTTTTCTAACACTTTACTGGGGGTGGGGGTGGGGGGACGGTGGTGGCACAGTTAGCTCCAAGGATGTGGGAGGGAGGGAAAAGGGAGGAGAGACAGAGATGGGGTAAGAGCAAGTATGAGAAGGCACATTACTGAGATGACTACTGCTTGTTATCAAGTGCAACTGATTATGGGACACCAAAGGTCCATCTGCAGAAGGTCGTGCTAAACCTTGCAGGACAGCCCAGGGAAGCAACGAGAATGAAGAGATACGAATGTTTCCGGTAGCTCCTATCTCCATTGGTCAGTTTTGCCCCGGAGAGTGTGAACTCCCCTGTGCTACTGGTTTGTGAATATTTGGATGCCTAGCAGGTCTCCCAAGAGGCCCCAGGGTGGGATGTGGGTCACTCTGCCCACGTGAAGATGGTAGATGAAGGATTACTTGGAAAGAGTCCGTACAAAGCAGGTTTTTGCAGTGCCATCCGGGGCAAAACTCATGGCTGAGGGCCCACGAGAAAGGCAAGGCCAAGAAGTTCTGGGATTAAATGTAATATATAATGTGTCTGAAATAGGAAGTTACCATAATGGTAAGTCTTTAAAAGTCAATAGCTCCTGGGACCGCTGGGTGGCTCAGTCAGTTAAGTGTCCGACTTCTGCTCAAGTCATGATCTCATGGTTCGTGAGTTCGAGCCCCACTTTGGGCTCTGTGTTGACAGCTCAGAGACTGGAGCCTGCTTCAGATTCTGTGTCTCCCTCTCTCTCTGACCCTCCCCTGCTTGCCCTCTGTCTGTCTCTCTCTCTCTTAAAAATAAACATTAAATTTTTTTTTATAAAGTCAAGAGCTACTTAAGAGCAAGAATTTTTGAGTAGCATTGAAGGCACATTGGATACCAAACACATACTGGCAATAATTTTTGCAAGGCTATGTTATTTTCTTGAACAACATTCAATGGACCCAATAGGAGAGAAATACAATTACATTATAAAGTTTAGACTGAAGATTTCTGGGATAGGATTAGAAGGTAAAAAGAGGTAAGGTTGTAGGTAAGTAATGAAGTGACCAATAATAGTTTTGGACATGGTGAAGAAGGAATCATATTTAAGGACAGGAAAAAAAGATAGAGAGAGAGAGAGAGAGAGGGAGAGAGAAAAGGACTGGAGTTCCTAACATAACTGAAATCTGGTTTAGTGGGAACGAAAGAATAAATGTGGAAGGATATGAAACTGAGATCATAGAATAGCATATTGGAATTTGCTGTTTTGGAAGGGAGATATTTTGGCAAAATGAACAACCATTCTTGAGTCATGGGAATGAATTCATCAGGCAGAATTAGAATGAGAACTCCATTGGACTTCATGTCAAGGAGGGTGGATGGATCAGCTCTAGGAAGTATCTGAGGATGTGAAGTGAAGAAAAGATACAAGATGCCAAAATCAATGAACGTAGAAAAGTGAACTAGAGGTTGGTAAAACCAGTGACAAGAAAGAATGGGAGGGAGAATTCATTAATTCCATGGTCTGGGGTACTGAATATCAATAGCTTGCTGGGCACTTCCATAAGTTCTGGGAACACAAAGATAACAAGATAGTCCCACAGTCTAATAAGGAGACATACAGGAAAACCAATATGATAACACAATAAGGTGTGTGTTTTTGTTGTTGTCATTTACTATTTTTTTTAATTTAAATTCAAGTTAGTTTACATACATTGTAGTCTTGGCTCCAGGAGTAGAACCCAATGACTCATCTCTTACATACGACATCCAGTGTTCATCCCAAAAAGTGCCCTCCTTAAACTCCATCCCCCATTGAACCCATCCCCCCACCCATCACCCCTCCAGCAACCCTCAGTTTGTTTTCTGTATTTTAGAGTCTCTTATGGTTTGCCTCCCACTCTGTTTTCTTTTTTTACTTTTCCTTCCTTTGCCCTATGTTCATCTGTTGAGTTTCTCAAATTCCACAAATATATAGCCAACTAATCTTTGACAAAGCAGGAAATAGTACCCCATGAAAAAAAGTCTCTCCAGCAAATGGTGCTGGGAGAATTGGACAGCAACACGCAGAAGAATGAAACTAGACCACCTTCTTACACCGTACCAAAAACAAACTCAAAATGGACGAAAGACCTAAATGTGAGACAGGAAGCCATCAAAATCCTACAGGAGAAAACAGGCAGCAACCTCTTTGACCTTGGCCACAGCAACTTCTTACTCGAGATGTCTCCAGAGGCAAAGGAAATAAAAGCAAAAACGAACGATTGGGACCTCATCAAGGTAAAAAGTTTCTGCACGGCAAAGCAAACAAGCAACAAAACTAAAGGGCAGCTGACAGAATGGGAAGATATTTGCAAAGGACATATCAAATAAGGTATGTGTTTTAATGAAGCTATACACACCATGCTTAGGAAGTCATGGTAGCTGATGCCGGAGTTAAATTTTGAAAACTGATTTAGAGCTTTGTAAGTGAAAAGAGAAGGAAAGGAATTCAAAGTAGAGGAAAGAGTGTAGTCATGGCCACTCACTGAGATATTCAGCAGAAAGACGCTAAGAACCATAGATGAACTGGATTATTTTGAGGCCTTTTAAAGTACATTAAGCCTTTTGTTGCATCTTGTGTAGAAATTCCTCCAAGTTTTTAATTTTGACTCCAATGTACAAATGCATATATGCATATATAGAGGTACATATACCTACGCGTTTGTAACTTAATTACAAAAATAATTCACACCTACGTTTGTTTATTTTCTCAGCATTCACATTTTTCAGCTCCCAGGAGATTGCAGAAGATTTTTATAGGAGGAAAGCCATTACAGGATCATCCATCTTGCCTCCAACCCAGGGGGTGTGACAGGAGATCACAGGTCTCGTCAAGACAAAGACTGAGCACTCTGGTCCAGGATCAATAAACTATAGATGCCCACTCTAGAGGACTGAAGACGAGCAAAATAAAGTCGTAAATGAAAATCAGGAGTATTCTCTTTAGAATTGTCTGCTTACTTTTAAGGATATATTCCGGTTGTTTCCCCTTTCTTTTACTACTTTTGAAGGAAGATTAACTCGTTTTATTTTTATGGCACTGGTTGCACTTCCAATTTTTAGAAAAGCAACACAAAAGGGAAATAGCCTCGTAAACTATCATTAGCCCTTGAAACTGGTCCTGTGGATAAATGATCAGATGATAAGGGCTTCGAAGACTTTTCTCCTGCGTTCGAACGATCGCTAGCTGCTGTGCTACCCAACATCGCTCTCCCACATTCAGTTTTAGAGAAAACAGTGGAGGCAGCATAGGACGGGTGACAGAGTACAGCTGGGACAAAGTCCTGAGCTAGGTACCGGCCGCACGGCTAAACTAGGTACTGGCTATTGGCAAATTTTTGTCTTCCCCGAAATTTGGTTTCCTCTGCTATGAAATTAGGCCAGAGCATAGTTCTGATGAGGCAGAATCTGGAATCCCCAAGATCAAAGGACTCAGTCAACAGGGACACCCTTACAGAGCTTTGACACTCTCAGAACATCCCCTGGAGCTGTACCTCGTCCCGCAAGCACCTTCCCAGTCTGCTCTCTGGCTACGGTTTGCCCGATCCTGGATCCTCTGCTTAGCTGACACATCACTTGTCGGCATGTCCTTCGATCTCCTTCCCCCTGGAGGCTCCATAGCTTTTATCATATCCTCAAAGGGGCCTGGGAGCCAGAAAACTAGCCTTCCGCATCAACACAACAGGTTTCCAACCTGGAGGCACGAGAGTAGGTGGATGAGAAAGAAGTCTATTTCTATGCACCAAAGCAAATATGCTATTCTCAAGAATGTTGAAGAGCTATTTTGTTGCTGAATCATAATCTGTCTCTCAGTAAATATTTCTTAATTCAAGGAAAGACCTGGAAATAATTTCCAGAAGAAAATGGAAAGGAAATTCATGCTTTGGATCTCAGGGAAGTCCTGGCAATAATTCTTGTAACCCAGAAGAAAATCGAAAGCATATTCATGCATTGGACCTCCTATCACTGGTCAAATGTCTCCAAACTAAGGTGAGTATTTTAGGATGTGATTTTTCCTGTGCTTTCTCAGGGATGCAATCTCTCCTCCTAGGAAGGCAGAGGAAAACTAAATGATCCAAGGAAGCCTCTCCAAGGCCATAACTTCTAACGATTTCTCAGTAATATCTCACTTCAGGCAAGCCATGGACATTTGCACCTCTGTTTCCTCATCTATGAAACAAGAAGTGTGGACCAGATTAGTGCTTCTCCAAGTGTGGCCATGAACTCCCTGCACAGAATTACCCAGAATTTCTATTTAAATTGCAATCTCAAAAACATCGTACTAAAGGAGGACAGTTAAACACAAAAGGCTACAGGCTGCGTGACTACATTTATAGGGGATCCCGCAGGAGGCAGAATTACAGGAAGGAAAGCAGACTGCTAGTCGAGTGGGGGCTATAGGTAAGGGAGGGAGAAGGAGATAGATTGCAAAGGGGCGCGGAGAAACGTTGTGGGGCAACGCAACGGTTGTACGTTGTGATTGCAGTAGAGGTTACGCGCTTGTAAATGATCATTGAAATTCATCACACTGTACGCCTCAGAGGACTGAATGTTACCAAACGGGAGTTATAACTCATCCCCGAAATTTCAAATTCCTGGGCCTCATCGGAATCTGAATTTTTAACAAGCTCCCTCAGTGGATGTTTTATTCACTAAAATTCGGGAGCCACTGAACTTAATAATTTATTTGGCCCTTACGAATTTAGGATTCCATAAAATTCCAGTCTGGGTGACAGTGACAAAATGCTCCCTCGTGTCAAAGAGGTACGGCACAGGATAATTTTAGCTGTTAATGTGGACTGTGAATAATCTGAAAGACTAAGAACTCTGGAAGTTAAAATTAAGCTCGGCAAACCTCTATCTGGCGATCAGATTTAGAAGCAGATTTAGAGGAAGGATTTCACGTGGGGGTTAAGTGACCCAGGCCTGGGCAGAGAGTCCCTTTGCCTCTGGCTACGTCTGCTCCCTTTTGCAATTCACAAGAATGCAGGCTGCGGGAGCCAGAGGAGCCAAAACGGGCACTGGTGTCATTTTGCTATGCTTACCAGCATCGTTCTCATTCCTGGGAGTCTGAGTTTTAAATAATTGTAATAAGCAAATGCATCCCTTTCCAAATCTCCAAGGCCTATTTTATTGTTCGAGAAATATAACACGAGGGCCTGCTGACGTCCTTGGAACGCCGCTCCCCTCCCGCGGAAGAGCAGAGCAAGGGAAAGCCTGGCATTCTAGCTCTTTGGCCACTCATGTGGACTATCCCGTCATCCATGTTCATGGACTGCGTTGCTGTCTTATCTACCTTTCCACTTGGGGATCATGTGTTATTCATAATATATATATATATATATATATATTTTGTTGTTGTTGTTGTTGTTGTTGTTGTTTGTTTGTTTTCCGTTACTCCAAAACAAGAAGTGCTCACCCTCTGGTGCAGTGCCCTGGTGTGTGAGATCACATTATTGATGGCTAACTCTTGTCAACTCCTGGGGACGGACCACAAGCTGCCAGCAGCTGCCTGCAAACGGCCTCCACGTGGGCAGAGGAGGCCATGAGGGGATCCAAAAACCGAAGAGGATTTCAACACTTGGACTGTGATAAGTGAACGGTTTCTCAACAAACAAATAATACAGAAAGAAAGAATGCAGGAGAGCTAAGGTGGGGAGCGATGAACTCAGCACGACCAGGCTCAAAGGTACAAGCCTATTGCAAGCCTCTCTGGTCAGCAGAGGGAAAATGGAGCCCGGAGTCACTCTCTCCTGCTTGTCTGTGTCCTCCCTCCCTCTCCAACCCTCTCTCCTCGCCTCTCTCCCTCTCTTCCCTGAGTCAACACTTACATGAGCACCTTTTACCCAGATCCAAAAGGGGGGTGGCGAAGTACAGTCAATATGAAAACCATAGTTCCTTTGGAGGACCTTGCAAAGAGTGGGAGCCTGATAGCTGAACGATGACAATTAGGCATGAAAGTGCTTTAATGAAACTGAGTGCCGCAGGAGCCCAGAGGACCAAGTACCTTGCTCACCATAGGGAGGCTTTCTCACCTTCTCCCAGGGGTCCTCATCCGGGGGAGATCTGGCCTCTCAATAGGCACTTGGCCATGTCTGAAGACATGGATGGTAAAGGACAAGACAGCAGGAGGAGAAAGAGAGACTTCAGGTGGTGTTATAGGTCTGTCAACCGCGAAGGGAGAGAGGGAAGGAAAGGGGGATTGATCAGGATGAGCCACGGACCACAGTGTGGCCCTGTAAAGGTCATGGTCAGGCTGAGGAGTCCACGAGCACCTGCTGCCCTTCAGGGCAGTCCTAGAATCAGGCCCTTCTCTAGTTGTGCCTACCACGCTCGCTGGCTGAGAGTGTCTGGGAAGACCATGGCCTTGGCCCAAAGGCCACGGTGGATCCAGAAGTCTGGCCGCAGAAGCTGTCAGCTAACAATGCTCCTCCCAGGAGGTGCTCCCCAGGAGGGACTGAGTGTGCACCTCCACGGCCAGCCCACATAGACGGTGACGCTGTTTTGGTTGCTAAGCCAGATTCATTATAGGTCTCCATCTTCCTTCCAGAAAGCTAGGCCGCACACCCGCCCTGAATGAGGAGAGTGCACGACGACTCTAAATTTTCTTCCTAAAGCCTTTTTGTTCTTAAAGCTGCCGGCCTGATCTTTCGTTATGTGTACCTGTACAATACTAGCAAGAGACTTGTCCTTCTGTGTCACAAATTAAATGAAGCAAGGTCAGCACACACACACACACACACACACACGCATTTTTTATAATATCTATTATCTCCACAGTGCATTGCCTATTGGTTTCAGAAACCACCTTTCTGGGGCACCTGGGGGGCTCAGTCAGTTAAGCGTCCAACTTCGGCTCAGGTCCTGATCTCTCGGTTCGTGAGTTCGAGCCCCATGTCAGGCTCTATGCTGAGAGCTCAGAGCCCAGAGCCTGCTTTAGATTCTGTGTCTCCCTCTCTGCCCCTCCCCCACTCATGCTCTCTCTCTCTCTCTCTCTCTCTCTCTCTTTCAGAATGAATAAAAATTTTTAAAAAATTAAAAAAAAAATATATATATATATATACCACCTTTCTGCCAGGATTCAGGATCTTTCAGATGTTTGAAGAATCCTCTCTCGGCAAATAATGGAAAGCAGTACAGGAAATATCTGATATTTGATGTCATTTTATTTGGAAGGATACAATGAGGCAGTAAAGCTCCTCCACTCGTTTTGGCACCTCGACTCCTCTCTTGGCACCTTGATTTTGGCAGGCCGAAAACACCATCACGTGGGGAGCCATCTGCCTTCGGTGCTCGCCCCTCAAGAAGAAAACATCGTTCTCCTATCATGCTGTTGACTGCACTGGAGCCCAGTGGGTCCCTTAGGAAAGGATGCACACGTACCCAAAACCGAAATCTGTGCTCACTGCGACCAGTCAGAGCATGCTGTCTCTGGGATTAACGCAGCCCGCGCTCAGGCACAAAAAGACCCTATCGTCACTAGCCAGTGTTTGGGCGCATTCACTCTGGACCGCAAGGAGCGGCTCCGGTGTTGTGGGTTTAAGAATCGGGTGTGGAATATGAGGTGGCCCTGGGTGGAATTTCTTAAGATCCAACCGCCGGGAATAACTCTTCTGAACTAGAAGGGAGAAGGTAACAGGAGGAAGGAGACACAGTGTTTATACGAGCTGTTATGTTCAGGTCTCATCTTTTTTGGTGACATTTGGAGGAAAGTAATCCTAGCATTAAACCTCGCAGTGAGAACGCACCAGTTCACACCCAGCTTCAGGAAATGCGAAGAGAACGGCGCGCAGTGTGGTCGGCACGCTCGTGGCATTTAGAAAATCCTATCCCGTTAACTGGTGAAATTCGCAAAGGGAAACGACCCCACGTCAGGTGCTTTCCTTTGGGGGACGCCACACGCGCACGTGGGCGAGTTTGCAGGAAAAGTCCTAAGTTTCCCGCTCTCGTGTCCCAGAAACAGCCAGGGAGGTGAGGAAGGGGGACCCTCTCAGACTATTATTTTTCCAGAGGATTCAGCGTCTTGATTTTATCTGGAAATGATTTCGAGGAGAAGACGAGTTACCGCACCATGCCTCATCAATGTCAGAAGGCTTATCATACACAAACGGTCAATAATGACTTTACAAAGCGATTAGGAACTGGTTGCTTTCTCGATGCAGCACACACTATAGTAATAATCCAAACTGCCTGTGACTTATGGGTATATTTGGCAACAACCATAGTTCCCACTGTAGTGTGAAATTAACACCACAGACTGGAGCTGTGGCATTTATTGAGCACGAGGGAGCCGATTATAGCCTCATAAATTCAAAGGCAACCTCTGCTATTACTTAATTAGAATCAGTATCTATGCATAAATTACAGCAGCAGTAACTAGTACTGTTAAAGATTTGTCAGCTTCCTTATTATCCAACAACCCCTTATTTATCGGCGTAAACCTATAATTTAGGGAGGTTGTAAGTTGTCTGTAAAAATGGTTCAGAGGGGAAAATTGGCACATGGTATCCTGGAGGCCACTGGTGTTTTGTTTCTAAGCAAATATTTAAAATATTAATCTTATGCTGTTGCTTTAAATCATGAAGAATAAAACCACGAGATCCCGAATACGTCCCTAATAATAAATTTTTCTGGCTACATATGCATGTTTTTTGTAGTACAGAACTTCATTTTAAAATAAGTGTTGTCTTGGTTCTTTTCCTCCTAGAATTGTTTTCTTTTTAAAATTATTGTAAACCCAACTTTATACACATACATACGCTCCTAACGAACATTAGATTATTACCCTCCGGTTCCATTTGTATTCTTTGTTCCTGTGTATATTACTTTTATGTAGTTGTAATCGATGTGCACATTTTATTTTGGGTCTGGCTTTTTAAATTTTGGGCTTAACATTTTTTTCAAATGGGCATGAGCCTCATCAATATAGTCCATATATAGCTCAGTCTTCTATCATGTTAATCTTCTTAGAATACTTCAGAAAGATGAAATAATCATAGTCAAATATCTTTGAATCATGCAAATATATATTCCAGCCTACGAGGTCATTTTTCGCCATAGGAAGAGCCAATTATGATAAATCTATTAAACTACGAAACTATTTCAGGGAAACAGTTGATTGAGAATGTGGAAGAGGCTCATGAAATAAAATGAATTCATTTTTTGATGCTATCCTGTTTTTCATTTTTATTTTTTTTTTAACATTTATTTTTGAGAGACAGAGTGAGACAGAGCACGAGTGGGGGAGGAGCAGAGAGAGAGAGAGAGAGATCCAGAATCCGAAGCAGGCTCCAGGTTCCGAGCTGTCACCACAGAGCCTGATGCGGGGCTCAAACTCACCGACTGCAAGATCATGACCTGAGCTGAAGCTGGCTGCCCAACGAACTGAGACACCCAGGTGCCCCGGTGCTATCCTGTGTTTTTAAATATCATTTGGCTAAATTAACAATTTTTCAACTGTATGCTTTTCTACTCTGTAGATGCTACATATTTCATTTACAGAGTTAGAGCCACATAATTCACAAAACGAGAAATTGCATAGAAAGGAGCAGGTAACTCTCTTTCTACTTTCAATTACAGTCAATAATTTTTTTTTTATTCTTCAAATGGATATAGTCTAGCCGTTAGAAGTTCAATATTTTTAAAAAATCATATTTAAAATTTTTCCTCTGTACAATTGTTTTTGTTTGTTTTTTTTTTTTAAAGATTTTGTCTGAATGGGGCGCCTGGGTGGCTCAGTTGGTTAAGTGCCTGACTCCTGATTTCAGCTCAGGTCATGATCTCACAGTTCATGAGTTTGAGCCCCACATCAGTCTCTCCCTCTCACTTTGTCCCTCCCCTGCTCATGCTCGCTCGCTCGCTCTCTCTCTCTTTCTCTCTCTCTCTCAAAATAAATAAATGAACATTTAAAAAAAAGGATTTTATTTGAAGTAATCTCTACCCCCAATGTGGGACTTGAACTTACGACCCCAAGATCGAGAGTCACACGCTCTCCTGACTGAGCTCTCCAGGAGCCCCTGTACAATTTTTTAAAAATTACATTAGGGTAATCATTTAAAATATGGGATATACTACTGCTAATAGTAAATTATTATCATTATTGCTGTTATCATCCATCCCAACAAATGTTTCCAGCCTCCCTTTCCTTGTTGTGGTGTGGGTACAGTGTGGGCATTTTAATGTTAGGAACATTAAGTAAACAAACGTTTATTCGGGGCAAATGAAAAGGTAAACAGCCATTTTCAAGCCTGTACTTGACTGTACAAAATTGAAAAAAAAAATGTCAGGGGCAGGTTTGAGCAAAGGAATTCAACTACTAATATCATAGTTCATCTGCTTTGCTATATAGGGTGTCTATCTGCCTCCAAAACTTAAAACTTAAAACTAAAAACTAGGCTGACCCACCCACACAACATACAGATGAAAGCCAGCAAGAGTGGGCTTCTGGATATTGTATCACTATATACTGATGCCTGGACTCATGAATTTGGCTGCCGGAATGACAGAATTGGGTTGGCTCTGTTTAATCCCATCAAATACTTATAAGCTGTTATGATGATGAGTGGGGGAAAATATTGCTGGACTATGGCAGCTATAATAAGTGCGTGGGTACAGCAATGCAGAGAAATTACTGTAGACAGGCTCAATTTATCCAGAGGGAGGGCAGAATGTGGAATTCTGCCTGCGTGGAATCATTTCTGGGTTTCTGGTATGACCTTGCTAGTGAAAAAGAAACAGGAGAGCTTTCTGCTTTCATATTTTAAGCTAGAAGTCATCACCTAAGACATTGAAGGACAACATAATTGCAAATGATGTTGAGGGGGGTATATTTTAAGAAAGTCAGACCATCTTAGTGTTGGAAGGAGAGTTGAAAAAAAAAGTTTAAATTTCATCCTACTTCCTAGTCAATAGAATAATTACACGTATTTCATTTGTAGTAGCGTTTGATGTGTGTATAAAGGGTGAGGGTATGTTAATTTAAACCTGTACCCACAGAATTTCCTCCTCTTACTTCCTCCTTCCTCCAGATCTTCTGCGATATGTGTGAGGATGTAAATGGCAGACGCCTGGAACAGATGAGATAACTGAACATAACTGGGGCGGGTAGAGGGGTTGGGAGTTGCTGGGAGAAGGAAAGCAAGTTTGGGCAGAAATTCTTCAGAGTACAACTTTGGGGAGATACAGGGGAAAGAAGACATTCTTGGAGAAGGTTAACTGTGTGATGTGGTATGTAAACTCAAGGGACTGCTGGGAAGGATTTTTCTCCCTTAAAGGCTGGGTCTGAGTCAAGTAAACATATAAGATGTCCAGTTAAATTTGAATTCCAGAAAACAACAAATAGTTTCCTGCAAAGGTCTGACCCAATTATTGCGTGGGACGTACTTAGACTAAAAAAAATTTTGTGGGGCACCTGGGTGGCTCAGCACTTAGGCGTGTGACTCTTGGTTTGGGCTCAGGTCATGATCTCATGGTTTGTGAGACAGAGCCCTGTGTCAGGCTCTGTCCTGACAGCATGGCACCTGCTGGAGATGGTCTCTCTCCCTCTCTCTCTCTACCCCTCTCCCTCTCTCTCTCTCTCTTTCTCTCAAAAATAAATAATTTTAAAAAATTGTGTTGTTTATCTGAAATTCAAATTTAACTGAACATTGTATATTTTTCTTTGCTAAATCTAGTGCTCCTACCACAAGGTAGAATCAAAGACAGACCTGTCAAAGACAGACAGGAAGGATGCCCAATGGGCATTATCTGTCTTCTCTGTTTACAAAATTCAGAACGTAATTCTGGTAGTGTTACCAGTTCTTTCTCTGGTTTGAAAAAATTAGATCTTTAAAGTAGGGACGATGAATGTTACTAAGTACTAGGCGTCTGGTAAGAAGGATGACATGTTAATATGAAATGATGAAGGCCCGAATGCATACAATTTGGAAGAACAAAAATCTAGTTTTTCAAAAGCTGATTTAATACAGTTTATCACCAAGAGCCATAAAAGCTCCAAATCACTTTCTAATTTATATAAAGTAGAAATTCTATGATGTGTCTTTGTGAATTTGCCTAAGTATACATCGGCATTTATTGAATTTCCAAATCCACAATATCCTAGGAGAATTGGTTGTCATGTCAACGTTGATGTATTTTACCGAGTGACTATTTTATTTTTTATTTTTAAGAAAGCCAATTACGCAATAAAGTCAAAGAAACATTGCTGCAGTAAATGGACAAATAGGGATATTTTGTGTGTCTTCTAATGTACATGGATTAATACTAACCAACCACAGCCAGAAATATCCCTTCTGGCGTCTTATTACCGAAGATATGACATATAGACTATGAGCTTTTATTTTTTTTTTTTTTTTTTTTTTTTTTTTAATTTATTTTTGGGACAGAGAGAGACAGAGCATGAACGGGGGAGGGGCAGAGAGAGAGGGAGACACAGAATCGGAAACAGGCTCCAGGCTCCGAGCCATCAGCCCAGAGCCTGACGCGGGGCTCGAACCCACGGACTGTGAGATCGTGACCTGGCTGAAGTCGGACGCTTAACCGACTGCGCCACCCAGGCGCCCCTAGACTATGAGCTTTTAAAAGATATTGCCTTTGCTCCCCTGGTTCAAGAATTATATTGAATTCACATTCATTAAATAGCCACAAAGTACACCAGGCTGTGTCATATGGGACGTGAGTGTCTTTCAGGTGAGGACACTGTTTCCAGGAGCCCTTGGCCCGTGATATTTCTGCGTATCTAAAACATTTTTTTGTGAAGCTTCAACCCCAACTCACCCTACTATTTTTAGATGGATCATAACGCGTGCCATCGGTTAGCAATGATGGTTTTTTCCTCTTAATAAGGAGATAGCAGTTGTATATGCTGTTGCCAGAGAAGGTAGTTCAATTTTTACTGTCAAAGGGGCCAAACACCTACCTTTTATGAAGCCCATTTCCCTTTGCTTTTGAATGTCCCCATGCCCTGAAAGTCGGTGTGACAGCCAACCACAGTTAGGTATATTCTTCCTGCAAGGGTAATGAGAGTTATACTTGTGATGGCAAATAATAATAAAAAAATAATATAAGAATGAAGGGGATGATGATGATGATATCGATAGCGTCTATTGGTCTACTCGATTTTGGTCTACTCAAGCCTCCCTATTTTGGTCTACTCAAGCCTCCCTTCCCACCATTCTTTAGGTAATTGCACCTTCTATCCTTTGGGAATGGCTGCCTCTCTCCTCATACAGATTTAGTGAGTGTGCCAATTACGCCGTGCAAGAAATTCATGCGCATGCGTGTATTCATATACCTCAGAGACTGGCCCGGCCATGATCAAATGACTCAAATCAGAACAACCTGCGTTTTAGGAACTTACGGTTTTGCCTTCAAGGACACTGGAAGACACTTCACAGACACTGAGAGGAAAATATGTTCTCTCTTTCTCCTGGGGTTGCTAAACTGAGATTATGAAGATTTACAGTTACCTCCGGTCATGTCCATCCCCATCTAGTCACTCATTTGCAGTGGGGATCGATCATAAAGCAAATGGACATTCAGAGAGCAGGGGTGACACTCTCAGACTTCCTGGCATCTCGAAGGCCAGTTCTTTGCCTCGACACACCATCCTAGTTCCATGACACACGAACCGGTATGTTCGACTTTTTCTTAAGCTAACTTATGGATCAATTGACATGGCTGCCATTGTTATCAAAATCTAATTTAGTGCTCTGTATCAGAGATTGCAAACTTGCAGCTTCGTAGGCATGTCCAAATTCCACGTTATGAGTGCCAGGACACCATTATAACCATTATTCCCAAAGTATGTAACACATTGGATAAGAATCATAAAAAGATCATTCTTTTTGTCCATGGGCCTATTTCAAATGCACTAATGCAAAGAAAATACATTTTGGGGGATTGTTTCATCAGATTCTCCGGGAAGATTTTAATGGGCTAGCCATACACAGAACTCTGGCCCCCTAGGTAATGAGGCCATTCCTATTGTCAAGTCACGGAGAATAAGAATAGGGAGGGTGATTCCCTAAAGAGATGCTGGGTAGACCAAGGAAATAAATGGATCACTGCAACAGTATCATTTCACTTATTGTTATTCTCGTCCCTATAAAGTAAGATCTACTTTTATTTTTGTAGATAAAACAAAAACAGAAACAGCCTCACAAAAGTTCAGTCATTTGCTCTAGCAACCCAAGTAGTCAAGAAAAGTTGGATTTCAAACTCAGGACCATCTGGTTCCCAAACTCCCTCTCTCTTTCACCATGATACTGTCCAGGAGGGCGATGGCAAGAGGTGCCAAACTTCACTAGTAGCTGATTGTCCCTGGTGGCGGAAGCAGAGAAATTGTCATGTGGCGGCATGGTGGTATAAAGTCAACCCGGGGGAAGAATCTGCTTATCAGATTTAGAACCAATCATCTAAATCTCTGTCCAGAAAAGTGACTGAGGTCACTACATGAAAGAAGGACTTTAAACTGGTGCCTATGAAGACAGACATGGAGAATAGAGGAGCAGTGAGACTAGGTCATCAGATAGATGGTTTCATACCAAATTAGTGAGGAGAGTGGGTAAAGAAAAAGAAGTAGGATGACTCTGGACAGCCCCTAAGGAATTTAACTCAGGAGGCAAGTTATAAGCACTTCTCTTCCTAAGATAATCCTAAAAGGTTATTTCCTTTCCTAGTAGTTCCTAAAGACGCTCTAAGCATTCATTTCCCACCAGAGTCAAGAGTGATCATCCAAAAGTGTTTTTTACCATATTTAACCAGGGATTGAGCCCAAGACCCACAAATCAAAATGTTAGATTTCTAGTTGCCGGAGGCACAAGAGTAACCTGTGAAGGCAGTCAAGCCACCAGGGCAATAAGAAGTGGGTGGAAGAGGTGGGGCAATGGTTGTTTGCCAATTGGTAGGGCAGTGGTCCTATATTTTAAGGCACCGTAAGACCATTCTGGGTGTTTTCCTGCTGATTGGAGGCTTTGGCTCTACCCTTTTCCTCATGAGAGCCAGGAACCAGCAGCTACTTTTCATTGCAATACCTTACTTCCTGCTGCCAGGCCTCTTGGGAGTCTGGTCTACCCCAGGTTAGACTAGATAGAAAGAGGTTAGAATCAAAACACACAAATGTTCAAATGTGTCCAAAGTAGGTTCTTAATGTTTTCTAGACATGAAGGCATTTCTCTGATGTTTGTTCTCATTAAACTTGCCTTTTTCTCTTTTGCTCAGAATACCTGTCTTCATATTCACTAGGGGCTGAAGTTGAACAAAAGGCTTACCCCAGATGTTCGTGCATATCTCTGCTTGTGTACTTGAAAGGAAAACCTTCTAAAGGAAGCATTCTCTACCAGGTCAAGCCATGGGAGGAGAAAATAAAGTCTGAAAGGTTGAAATGAAAGACACAGGTATGGGCAGGTGCCCGAGGGAAGAGTTAGGATAAGAGATAGAAAGCGAGTATGTTGGTTACAGTTAGAGAGTTGGTATAGGAAACAGGTCATGCCTGAGTGGATTAGAAAAAATCAATAATGTATACAATCTGGTAATTATAAAGCAGAATCCGGGATGCAGGAAAGTATCTAGAAACCACGTTTCTAGGTGTTAAGTGGGAGCGAAGAGGTACAGGTATTACACCAGAGCCATGATATTTTATGAGCTGAGCTGTGGACAACCTGGTGTATGAGCCCCCAGTGCACTTAAATTCTTGATGTTCCTATACGTCTCCCAACCCCCCCCCCCCCCCGTCAAAAAAGGTGGATGAGGCCAAATTGGATTAGATTAGAGTGGATTGGACTAGACTGGATGGAATTGAATTGAGTTGACCTCCAGTGGCTGAAGAGACAGGCAGTTCCCAATAACCAAAACCAGAGAGTCAGAGAAGAAAAATCATATAACTTTCCACACTCTGAGAACAGGTTGGAAGGGGAAAAAGAAAACATTTGATTTCTTAATCACAAGATTTGGCCCCAAGCGTCTTGTGTTTAATGTCTGAAAAGACTATCTGGTTTGCCAACTTTCTGTTTTGCACGACTGCCCAAATGGGTTACAGCTGTTCAGTTTAAAAGCTCCTGACTCTAAACCAACTTCATATCTTATTCTTATGATTTGAATGCCACATGAATCGTTATGTACTTTTTCGGGGGAATTTCATATCTTCCCTTTCAGAAGGGACTGAAACTCTTCTTCAATGAGTTGACTCTTCCTCAATGAGCCAGAGTTGTGCATGTCCCCAAATGCACTCTATGACTACAGGAGCAAGTCATGGAATGATGACCCTTTAAGGCTTCCATTTCTAGTGCCTGCAGAGACGTTTTCCCCAGGATCTCAGAATATGTCTGCACAAGGACAATCCAACAATATGTCCGGGAATAAGCTGAGGTTCACCAAAAATAGAATGGAAAAGATTTTTCTGGTTTAGCAAAGGTTATTTTTGCGTTTCTTCTTTCACTTTCTGCTTCTTTGTCCCTATATACAGAAGTCATCTGAGGTTTCCTTACAAGTCTTATGAACTTGAGATGTCTCTACATGGACCATCTACAATACGAGTAATGTTAGAGCTCACTTGGGCAGGAGACGTGAAGTTTTATGGATCACATACAATCGAATACATCCAGAAAGAAAGGAAGACTAGAGCAGGGAATTTATAAAGTCCTGTTCCAGGGCCAGGAACTGAAGAGATGCTGCTGGAGAGGTCATCTGCAGTAGAATGTAGGATTAATTCTACCCTAAAAGTTATTTTAATGGCTATCAGTCCATTCCAGTAGCTTGGTAGACAAATGAGGTAAAAAAGCATAGGAAACTCAGATGTGTGGGAAAGCCAATATCAACAGAACCAACTGGGTGGCATCATCATCTAGGTCTGTGTATGGATTCAGGACTCTTGCCAACTTTTTGAAGGATAAATGCCAGAAGCAAGGAAGGCCGACTGCCCCCACAATCACTTTTTTGGATTCAGAATAGGGTTCTAACTAGAACTAGCAATAGAAACCCAAAGAGAAAACCACAAGAGGCAGAAGGCAGGAGCAAGGTCTTAGTGTTCATACTGATGCTGCTTAATCTAAAGCACAAATAAACAGGATTAACATACCAAAATTTGTCCCAGGATATGGATGTCAGCAAATGACACTGGATTCTATGTAGCATCCTTGGAACATTCAAATCCCGCTTGAGGAGGGCCAAGGATATTCATAATTATTACCAAGACAGGAATTGGCATTATAGGTCATGGGCATTACGGCACCAACTCTGAGCAGTTAGAGAAGTCAGGGACAGCAAAACAAAGCAGATGCTGCTACTTAGCTCGTTCCAAGTGCTGTGATGTAGATCAGCATCGAGGAAGAAACAGTTAAATATTAAGGAAGCAGCAGACATCCGAATTTAATACTGTTTATCTTTTAAATCAGTGATTTTCAAAATGTAACTTGCATAAGAATCATCTGAGGACCTTGTTAAATGTCAGATTCTGATGCCGTAGGCCTAGGGGAGGGCTTGAAGTTCTGTGTGTTTGAGAAGTTTCCCGGGGCTACTGCTGCCGCTGCTCCACAGGCCACACTGAGAGTAGGAAGGGTCTAGAACAACTCTGGCTGCTCGTTAGCTTTAAACAATGCTGACGCCTGGATCCCATTCCCAGAAACTCGGACTCCATTGGTTTGGACTGGGGCTTTGTGTTTGGGTGGTCTAAGAGCTCCCCTGAAAAATTCCTTTTAGGAATCCATTTAGAGCCACTTCAGTTCTCCCATGGATATTAGCACAATGCTCTTCTTTATCTCTTTTAGTTTTTAATCCTCCCAATAAGTTCTCTATTCATAGTCCCAGGGGTTGTAAGTATTCAAAGGGCTAGGCACTCTGGGTGTTTTTTTCAATCATGAAACATTTCAGGGTAATACATCTTGTTTAATTCTTTGTTCAGAAGTGATAACATTGTGTAACTCAGAGATTTTTTTTTTGTTTGTTCACTTTTTTTGACCTCACTGTAAAAAGAACCTTTCAAAGTATTTTCTCAGAGTAATAGGTAGATGGAAAATTTGTATGTTCCCATTCTCTTACAAACCATTTCTTGCCTTCAGCAGTCTTCCTACAGCCCTCTTCTGTTGTGTTCATTTACTCGGGCTGCTTGGATTGTGTCCTAATGATGTGTTTGTTCTCTCATTACCCTCATAGGCTCCAGCCAACTCCAACAGCACATTCTTAGGAAGTTGATGTCTTTGTTTAATTCCGCATACTTCTCCTCCTAGAGCAAGAGGGCAGATGAGGACAGCTATCGGTTACGAGATGTGTGGAACACATAGATAATCTAGCACTCTATTGAGAAAATCGGCTGTGTGAAGAAGATCCAGTAACTTTCCACTTCCATCATCCATTCTCTTAAATCTTGCTCCTTCCCAACCCCCCCTCCCCCGCCTCCTCCAACCCCATTCCACCCCTACTTTCTATCATCCCAGAACAGAACGTTTACATCATTTGAAAGGTCGGCTTCTGAGGACTTTGATTCTCTATTAGGCTGATCTTTTTTTCTTATTTGCTGTTGTGCTGTAGCATTCCAGAGGCAATTTTATCCTAGACACTATGCCTACCTACATCTGGGGTGGGCTGCCACCAAAAGGATTTTGGTTTTGGCCTTGGAGTGTGAACAGCTTGGTTTCCCCTAAGCAGAGATGAGTGAAAGATAAGTGTGGTTTTCTTTACAAGATTGTTTTAAAATATTTAATACAAAGATCTAAGGTTTTTTCTCAGAGGACCTTTCAGCAATGTTTTCCAGACTGCACATATTCCTCATTAGTGGGTTGTGAAATAAATTTGGTGATTCTTGACCAGCACTGTTTTTAATAGATGGGAAGAATGGAGAAGAGAAGGCAAAATATCAGAGAATATCTCACATTCGAAGTGTAAGGGTAATCTTTTTCTTTCTTTCTTTCTTTTTTTTTTTTTTTTGACAGAATTCCCATTTCAATTATATAACTACAAATTGTATTACTGTGAGCTGTGTTTAAAAAGATTGAAAGCCACTGTCCCAAAGCGATCATCTGTCAGCCCACCTTTATTCACAATCTTCCCCAAACTATTATAACCTAATGATAATTTATTATGATTTTAAGATCTTCAGATAAGACGTCAGTCTGCTGTTTTGGCACAAAAAAGACAATCTGCACAAAAAGAGCCCTCTCAAGATGAAAACCTCTAATTTCCTTTTTTTTTTTTAAATTTTTTTTCAACGTTTTTTATTTATTTTTGGGACAGAGAGAGACAGTACATGAACGGGGGAGGGGCAGAGAGACAGGGAGACACAGAATCGGAAACAGGCTCCAGGCTCCGAGCCATCAGCCCAGAGCCTGACGCGGGGCTCGAACTCACGGACCGCGAGGTCGTGACCTGGCTGAAGTCGGACGCCTAAACGACTGCGCCACCCAGGCGCCCCTCTAATTTCCATTTTTAATCATATTGGAACATTGGATTTTATTTGGTTCACTTTTGTGCAGTCTCCTCCTGGTCTATCAGGCTTCCTAAGCAAAGACCTTTTTCTTTTCTTCAGTTTACATTTATTTTTCCCCAAACACTTCGAGGCCCTCTTTAAAGTTTTTTATTTTTATTTTTATTTATTTTTTATTTATTTTTTTTTGAAGCTGCTGTGTCCTTTTTAGGAGAAAGGAAAGATCAATGGCTCTTAAAATCAAAGACTCAAAAGGAACTGAATTCCCATAGTTCAATAGTGTTCTGGACTGCCACTATCCCTGGGAGTTCACAAAGCCTTCCCAGTGGATAGAATAGTTTGAAGGGAATCAGACTGGGTCTTCACCCTTCACATATTTTCCTTCCTAAAACTGAATAGACTGGGAATATATTACAGTCAAGCCATCCCATGTACAAATGCCCTCTTCCACTTTACAAAAGAGGCATACAGTCCACTGCGTCTTAATATGGTACACTGCGCCAGGGCGTTAAAAACCCATAAGACACCAAGTGAATTCAAAGCACTGGTCCAGGTCTGGGAAAGTGAATGACCCTAATGACCGAGTAACAAATGTATGTGCCTACCAGGTAGTTTCCAAGTCATGCTTTTGAAAAATTGAAAAGGCAAAACTCTGTTGTTGGACTGTAGATCATTAACAATAATTTTTCAAAATATATCACGGAACTTGTGACAAATAGCTCGAGAGGAGCTCCAAAAAATTAGAAGGACCTCTGAGTATGTGAATGGGGCTTGCCAGTTAGAAGGTTTTGCTTTAGGCTGAACAGATAAGGAACCAGCTATTACATTTGGACAGCCCCAAGTTTCAGATAAGAAGGACTTTGCTCTAGGGTCTTAAAACTCATGTTTAGAAGGTAAATTGAGAAAATGGCTAAGAATATAGAACAAAGAAAAATATGAGAGTAAAGAAAATCGACAATAAGGATTTATCTAGGAGGCCCAATGTCTATCTGATATAAGTTCTAGAAAGACTGAATAGAGAAAACAGAAGGGAAAATTTCAAAGAAACAGAAGCGATTTTCTACAGCTAAAGAAGAACATGGATATCCACACCGAATGGGCCTCTTGGGTGCCCAGCTGAATGAATGCGCACAGCCCCCCAGATGCACCATCATGATATTTCAAAGGATCAAAAATAAACAAAAGATCCTAGAAGCTTCCAGCTCAAACCCAGGCCCCCACAACCAAAAAGCAATGTGTCCCATAAATGACTAAATGCTAGAAAACTAAACAGGCTGTTGTCAATGTTCTGAGAGGACTATATTCAGCCAAACTATCAATTCTGTGCAAAGGCAGAATAAACATATTTTGAAAAATAGAAGATCCAGAAATCTTCCCTCCTAGTATGCTTCCTAGAAAGTAATTTGAAGACATGTTGTGACATTGTAATTTATAATAAGAAATATATATATGGTCTTTGTCCTTGTTTCTGGCACAGATTTCCAAAACCCCTGACATTTCCTAAGTGAGGAGAGGATAAAGGTATCTCCTTATGTAAATGAGGTGACTTCTGGAAAGCACTTAAGGAAGGGGAATGGTTGGCAGGAGAATCAACCATGTGGTTAGAGGGTTATAACTTTGAGTTTCGCCCCCCTGACTTCATTCCAGGGAATGAAGAGGGGCTGGAGGTCAAATCACTTGCCAATGGCCAATGATTTAATCAATCAAGATTGTGTAATGAAGTGTCCCATAGAAAGCAAAAGAAAAAAAAAGACGTTTGGACAACTCCTGGGTTGATGAGCATGTGGAGATTTGGGGAAATCGGCATACCTGGAGAGGCCACGGAGGCTCCACACCTTTCTCCCACACCTTTCTCTGTGCAACTCTTTTATCTAGTTATTCCCGAGTTGTATCCTTTTATAATTATCTGGGAATCTAGTAAGAGAAATGATTCTCTGCATTCTTGGAGCTGTTCTAGCAAATGAATCCAATTCCAGGAGGAGGTTGTTGGAAACTCTGATCTATGGCCACTTGGTCAGAAGCACAGGGGACAACCTGAACTTGCAATTGAGTTCTGAAGTTGGCAGCGGGGGTCGGTGGGGAGGCCTGTGGGCCTGAGCCCTTAACCTGTGGGATCTGATGCTCTCTCTTGATAAACAGTATCAGAATTGAGTTCAATAGTAGGATATCCAGCATGTGTCAGAGAATTGTTTGTTGGTGATGTGTGAGAAGCTATCCCCCCCTTTGTCCGCCACACACACACACACACACACACACACACACACACACACACACATTGGAAATTGTCTCAGAACGTCTTTTACACTCTGGGTAACTGAGAGAGTAAACCCAGAAAGAAGAAAACATGACATCCAGGAACACGACAAATCGAATCCAGGAGAGCAGAGAAAGGAAGAAAGTCCTGATATGGTGACTTTGAACAGAAATAGAGTAAACCTCAGATTCTAGGAGATCTCTTTGGGGGTGGGACGGGTAAAATGTTGAAAGGTTTCCAGTACCTCTCGACCTTTCTCATATCATGGCACACACACAAAAATGATACTATATAATATATATCCAGTACACTGAAGTAAATGAAGAGGGTGTATGCCCCTGAAGGCCAACCGATCTATGTGCCTTGAGCCTTGGGCCCGCCTGGCTGACCTGAGGGCTAAGGGATCAAGAACCTGGCTGACCTGGAATCCATTCTTGCAATCAGTTGCTGGGAAGCTATAAATTACACAACGTGATTAAAATCTTGGTATGACTTGGTAATAAAATAAGATAACGGGTGGCTTATTTTCAAAGAGAGAGAGAATCCAGTCAAATTTTGGGCTGGAATAATTATTTTGTAGTGACATTGACCCATGGAGGAAAAACATTACCATTGTCAAGGAGAGGGTGTAAAATGTAAATATTCTTAATATTGACTGTATTTTAAAGAAAAGCCAGCTAATGGAGGTTGAGGGATGAAAGAGGCTGAGGATCATGGAAAGAGGACTAACGACTTTATTTTATGAATTCGGAAGCTAAGATGTATTGTCCGTTAAAGGGCGAGCCTTCCCTCAGATGTCTGCCATCTACTTCAGTTACTGGGTTCTCAAGGAAATGAAATATCAGGCTTTCACCCTTGGGATGTCCTTGACTGAGAGAGAAGGAATGTGAAAATCAGTGCTACCTCCAAGGCACCAAAGGGTGAAAATTAAAAGCAACTAAAAATGGCATTGGAAAGCTCCCAAGAAATGAAGACATGAGAAAGATTTCATATTTCTGTTGCCAAATTGCTATTAGGAATTCAATAAATGCTAAATGCTGAGAGAGAGGTTGAGAGTGAGAGAGAGAGAGAGTCTGTGGTCTATTAAATAAGAACCAAAAAAAATAGGTTTAAAAATCCCCTTTGAAAATTCATGGAGGGACTATATAATACGGAGAGAGGTAGGAGAGACGATAAAATAATTAAATCCTCATGATTCATGGCAGGAAGTCAATAGGCAATGCCTAAATTTGATAAATCCAGGAACTGTATCATAAGCATATAATTTAGCATATAGAGTAACCACTAGAAGAAGTAAAAACTGAAGAACTTTTCCACCGTGTCCCCAGTACCTAGAACAGTGACTGGTTTACTGTATATACTCAATAAACATCTGCTGAACAAATGAATTGGCTGAATAATGGGCAATAATGAGGAAGGGAAGAGGGAATTTGATACTGATGCTTACGTGCTTTATAAGCCTGAGGGGTTTCGTTTAGGTGCCTCTTTCCTTGCAAACAGAACTCGTATTTCTACTCCTCAGGGAACGCGATCCCATCTCTAACTAAGGGGTAAGTCCTGATTAGTCCAATGAAAGATAGGTATTATCTCTGCTTTAAATGTCTGGTAGAATTCTCCAGGGAAGCCATCTGGTCCTGGACTCTTATTTGTTGGGAGATTTTTGACAACTGATCTAATTTCTTCGCTGGTTATGGGTCTGTTCGAGTTTTCTATTTCTTCCTGTTTGAGTTTTGGAAGTGTGTGGGTGCTTAGGAATTTGTCCATTTCTTCCAGGTTGTCCAGTTTGTTGGCATATAATTTTTCATAGTGTTCCCTGATAATTGCTTGTATTTCTGAGGGATTGGTTGTAATAATTCCATTTTCATTCATGACTTTATTTATTTGGGTCCTCTCCCTTTTCTTTTTGAGAAGCCTGGCTAGAGGTTTGTCAATTTTGTTTATTTTTTCAAGAAACTAACTCTTGGTTTCATTGATCTGTTCATTACCCATGGTAATTCTATGCCACCAGCCAGTGATTGAATTAGAGGATGTCACGTGGCTCAGTTTTGTCCAATGAGATATTAAGGGAGGATTCTTAGGAGACTACTTGCCTCTTCTTTCTCTCAAAGTTATCCTGAATTTGATGCCTGGCCTGACAAAACTATCTCAACACCAAGAGGGAGCTAGTCTGAGGGGAAAAAAAGCCAACGTCCACACAATGGCAGGGCATGGAAAGAACCTGAGTCCTTACGGAATGTCAGCGAGCTCACAGTTCAACCATCTCTCAACATGATTTATATGCAAGATAATAAAATTTCCTTTTTGTTCCAACTAGTTGAGTTGGGAGCTACTGTCATTTGTTCCCAAGGCATAACAACAGATAAAAGTCTCTCAGCATTTTTTGGTAACAGTAAACATATGCCTGTGTTAATGTTTATGAAAATAAAAGATAAAATGAAACTGCATAATTTCATCCTATTACAATAGAAGAGTATTTTTAAAGATCTGTGTTTAAATTGTCATGTCCTCCCAACTTTGGTGGCCAGGTTTTCCAGCCCCAGTCGTCCTCTCCTCTATTTTCACTCTGATTCTTGTTTTCCAAGACAAATTTTACAAAAGCTCTTCTCCTCCAGTCTGATAACCTCAGAAATTTCACAATAAACTCTAGTTGAAAGGGGAGACCTCTTCCTGGAAGCATAAAGGAAAGTAGAGAACATGGCTACATTTGCCTATTTAGTTTTCTTATCATGGCATTTGTTCTTTCAACAAAGTGTGAGACAAAGTCAACAGCTGAGAGGGAATGGAACATAATGAGCGCAAGATACGAAGCAAAAGGAAAAGACGTAAATGAGTCATCTCGAGGACGAAAGGAAATAAATTACAGATGTAGAAGGAGTTTGAATGGGATATTTCCTATTATTTCAGAACTTCACTTAGAGCCCCAAAGCTGAGAGAAATTGAAGGGTCTGCTGGATACTTGTATGAAGAGTCTGCAAAAAGGTAGCAAAATGGCCTAGTAATCACGATGTTATACAGCCTATATAACCATGGTCTGAGAATTCACAAAGGAGGGTTGTTTGGAAAGGAATCTAGAGAAAAGGGGTTTAGAATGAATCAATTTAGGTTACCTGTACTGCCTTCTCTATAGACAGTAGAAGGTTTGGAGGGCCCCAAGGGAGCAATCAGAGGGCATCTTCAGTAAATAAAATGCAGAGCTACGGTTGCTTGCTTCTTGCTTTCACCTGTTCATGATGAGAGCACAAGAAAAGAGCTCAGTTAGTGGAATCATCCTGAAATGGGCTGATCCAACAGACCAAGCGTTGTGCCGTTTGCTGCAGGGTGAGTGGTCATCAAAGCGGGGAGTCAGATATGAAGATTCTTACAGCATTTTTGATGAAAGAGTTCTCTCCCTTTTTTTTTTTTTAACATTTATTTATTTTTGAGACAGAGAGAGACAGAGCATGAACGGGGGAGGGGCAGAGAGAGAGGGAGACACAGAATCGGAAGCAGCCTCCAGGCTCTGAGCCATCAGCACAGAGCCCGACGCGGGGCTCAAACTCAGGGACCGCGAGATCGTGACCTGAGCTGAAGTCGGACGCTCAACCGACTGAGCCACCCAGGCGCCCCAAGAGTTCTCTCCCTTTAAGGCACAATGAACCCAAGGTTTAAAAGGCTGTTTACTTATCTCTTGGGAAGGTGGTGGAGAAGGTGGTGGGGTACGGAACCTGAGGTGGTAGGTTTCTCTCCACTGGGGGAGGGGGTCACTACAGACAACAGAAAAGCCAGCAATTTGAATATCTGACCCGACAGAGGTCAACTGACAGACAAGTGACAACTTCCGTCAGCCTTAGCTGAGTGAAAAGTTCTTTCCTGATCTCCAATTCATTCATCCTCTCTTGATCTTGAGGCTTCCAGGAGCCCAAACACACCTAACAAGGGTTTGGGTTGGGGTGGGGGTAGAGAAGAGAGAAATGGAGAAGCAAAGTGAAGAAACATTGAAAATGTGCACTCTGCTCCTCTTAACCCACTGAACATCCTCCTACTATGGGTTAGTCCTGAGTTGGGGAATAGGAGAAACTTTGAACTGGGTGATAAGCTTGAGTTGTAATTTAGACTGGACTACACTTTTTTCTTTGACATCAGAATGTGTCTGTTTATGGCTGAAAGTGGTCAGGCAGCATAGAATATGCCTAAGATGCCATCCGTGGGCAAGGAAGAGAAATCCTTGTCACTGAGCTGGAAAGCAATGGCTAGAGAAAAGTAAGGAACTTCCTGCTTTGTCCCTGGAAGTAAAAGCCTATTCATTAAACCTGTCATACTCAGTGAAGGTATTGTGACAGAACTTCCAGACAGCACCCATTTTGGGCTTCTAGTCACGGCTTTCAAGTGATGCCAGTCGGCCATATTGTGATTTCCACTGCTCTCCCCACCCCCACAAAATATTCTGCTCCTCCAGTATAGACACAGAAGCGAAAAGAAGTACGTTGGCTTTGACCAATGTTCAGATTTTGCTATATGAATACATAAGAAGGGAGTGAGGACAAGTGAGCTGAAGGTGTTTTCAAGAAAGTAACTACAGTGAGTGATTAGGAATGGAATCCAAGTGCTGTGAAGAGGAAAATAGAGACAACAGGAGGAATAGAGAAAAGGAGGCAGAGTTATGGGGCAAAGGCATGGACAAGAACTGTTAACAGTTTAGGAAACTACTAGAAATAACTGTTAGAATAAGTTACAGTGTCCAAGAATGATTCGTTTGACATGGAAACTTCAGAGGCTATGCAGCTTATGATGGTGGCAAGATTTAGGATGAGCTCGTTGGATGACAAGCCATGGGAGATGAGGCAGTTAAGTAACTAAGTGGTTAAAAGTGTAATTTTGTGGACTGGTTAGAACTGGTTTCAGTATTAACTTTAAAAGAGTCGGACCAGGTTTTCAGTTTAACCCAGTTTGATCCATGCTGAACCAATAGATCTAACCCTTTGTAATTGTATACCTCATTGGTTTTATCCACCATGAACTAAATCTGCACCTGTTTTGCCTAATTTAAAAATAATTATGTTAAAGTATGCAGTATGTTAGTATGAAGTATTGGGGTTTTTTTACTTTTATTAGTAAGTTGGAAGATTAGATTACATTTATAGTGACTTTGACTTTATTTAGAAAATCCACGCTAAAGTAAGGAATACTCCCACCAAGTTGGAGAATACTGTTTTCTAAATTTTTAAAAAATGCTTATTTATTCACTTTTGAGAGAGAGAGAGAGAGAGAGAGTGCACGCACAAGCGGGGGGGGGGGGGGGGGGGGGGGGAGAGAGAGGGAGACACAGAATCCAAAGCAGGCTCCAGGCTCTAAGCTGTGAGCACAGAGCCCCATGTGGGGCTTGAACCCACAAACCATGAGATTGTGACCTGAGCCAAAGTTGGATGTTTACCTGACTGAATCACCCATGCACCCCAAGAATCTTTTTGAAGAAAACACAAAATGGTTTCACCAAGTGGGTCGATCCATTATCAAGATAATAAAAATCATAAGAATCCGTAATGCTTTCTTCTTTTACAAAATATGAAAGTTGTCCTGTGGTTTGAATTTATCTCTACAAGGCTTGACCGTTTTTCTTAGTAGGAGAGACCCTCTACTCAGACTGTATATCATAAACCTTATATATCATTTCTGAATACTCAATTTGTCCATTTGATGATATTCTCAGCTGTAAGCCTATATATTTGTGATTACCTTTACGTAGGCGAAAAATACCTTCCTTACAACTAAATAAACTTGTTTGTATGGGGCACCTGTATGGCTCAGTCAGCTAAGCGGCAGACTCTTGATTCTGGCTCAGATTGTGATCTCACAGTTCGTGAGATCAAGCCCTGAGCAGAGCCTCCTTAGGATTGTCTCTCTCTGTCTCTGTCTGCCCCTCCTCCACTCATATTCTCTCTCCCACTCTCTTTCAATAAATAAAGATTTTAAAAAATAACTAAGTGAACTTATTTGTAAATAGATTGAAGCATTGTCTACCAGTGAAAATATATTTCCATCAACACTCTGAGAATCATTTAACCACGTCATCATTAAGTAAAAATGCGGAAGAGATTGAAAGAGATATAATTAGATCCTCCTTCCCTCCTTTTCAAGTGAGGTAAGCCACATCTCTCTGACCTTCCCAACTCTGGGAAGCCATTCAAGCCATGAACACTATGTTTTAAGATCCAGATGCCTCTCCCTGATAGTTATAACCATACGGTACTAGAACATCCTCTGCTCTGTTATACCATATCCATGGATATAGCCCATTTAACAATCATAAAGTATAGAGACTAAAAATGAATTTGAAAACATATCAATTTATTATAAAGATACTTAACATCTGGATGTTTTGCTAATCATATTATTAGTGCTTTTACATAAATGAATATTTTTTAAAGTATAGTTTTAGAGTCCTACATCTGAAGCACAAGAGATTATTTTCAAAGTGCAGAGTCCAGGATCAAACCACAACCCAAATGATTTACACTCTCTGAGGGGGAGAGAAGGCCTGAGAATCTGTAATTTAAAAAAACTCCCCCAGCTAGTTTTTACACATGAGACAGTTTGGGGGCTGTCTTTAAAAATCAAGGTAAAGTATCCTCAGCCTAATAAATAAAGAATACTGGGGATTTAAGTTGAAGATTTTAAAAAGGGTATATATTGAAGTGTGTGTGTGAACTCAAAATTAGATAAATAAAGGCCGTTCAACAATTGTCCTTTGAAGTACTGAAATGGGCTTGTTTCTAGAGGATTTATCGATGACCTACCTTTACTGACAAATTCAAATGGAGAGTGGAGAAAAGTTGGATAATTCCATCTCCCTCTCTCTCTTTCTCTGTCCCAAATTCAAATCCCACTATTCTATCAGAAAGCTTGGGTCTGAGTCATCCAAAAAAAAATTCCCTTAATTCTGACTTTCCATTTCTTTATGCACACTTTGGATCAAAAAAGAAAAAAAAAAACAGGGGGTACCTGGGTGGCTCAGTCGGTTCAGCATCCAACTTCAGCTCAGGTTCATGACATCACTTTCAGCTGTCAAGGCAAGGCCTGCTTTGGATCCTCTGTCTCCCTCGCTCCCTGCCCCTCCCCACTCACTGTCTGTCTATCTGTCTCTCTCTCAAAACTAAATAAACGTTAAAAAAAAAAAAAAGAAAATTATTTCAGACTCCTTCTTGGTAAGAAGTGAAAGGTTTTGCATTGCAAATCAGGGTTCAAGTACATTTAAGGGCATTTTGTTTCTCTCTGAATACTTCTGTTCAAATGATCCTCTTTGTCTCCTGTCTCCTCAGCCTTTCTTGGCTCTTCTCGACCTCTGTACGTCTGTACCCGACCGAGTGAAATCATGAGCGTTTCAGCTCTTTCTCAATTTTTGGCTTTTCCCAGCACTTATCTTCCTGCCCAAGGTCACTCACCTCATTTTTAATTTGCACAAACCTATTCTATTTACAGAGATTAGAATTTTTTGCAGGCTCCTTGAAACCCGTTGTCTGTACTCCTAAGTGTTTGTCCTTTCAAGACTTCATAGCTTCATTTATTCCCCATCTGAATCTGAGCGAAGTAGATCAACTATGGAGGGAGCATTTGCGGAGATGTAGAGATTTTTAAGTCTGGTTCCCTGCACTTTTTAGAGAGAAGCCACTCAGCTTTTCAATCCTTTCATTTAGATAGTTGCCCTAGGAAGAGATGGCAGAATAATTCATTTTTAAATTGGCTCATCAGAAAATGGAAAGCCTCAGTGGCCATTCATCTCATCTAAAACAACTCACTCCTCCCCAACAATCTGTGTGTGTGTGTGTGTGTGTGTGTGTGTGTGTGTGTGTGTGCACGCATGCACCTGTACACGTGTTTATAAAACAGAGAGGAGAGAAAGAACATCTACCTCTGGTAAAGCACCATGATGACTGCCCTGGGATACACAATGATAATTACAACGCACTCTGTACTTTCAGAGGTGTTTTCCATATAAATTTGGAGGCAGATATGTCCACAGACACTAAGAGGAAGCTGGCAAAAGGGGCTGGACTGCAACAGCTGAGTCTAGGCTTCCTACGCACGCCAGCATGGAAAGAGCCAAGGCTTTAGGGGCAAATGCACCTGATTTCACATCCCAGCTCAGCTTTTCTGTGACCTTGAGGAAGTGGTTAACATTTGCTGAGCCTCAGTTTCTATGTCTCTAAAGGACAGCAGCACCTAGTTCCTGGGGTGGCTACAAAAAAATAGAGATCAAGTAGGCAATGTGCCTAGCTCATGGTAGGGGCTTAATAAATAGGAGTTATTATTATGGAAATAGCCAGCAGGTGGAAGTTTGCAAATCGAGCTCACTGCAACTGTACCTGGAATGCAAAATCAACAGGCCTGGACCCAAATGCAAATCTCCTTTTATTTCAAGAGGTTGGCTCCAAATTAGAACGTAGTTTTTAGGGCAGGGGTCTACTTTCAATGCTGTGTAAGCAGTATAGGCCATGTTAGAGACTTGGAGGTTAGCAAAGCATGTGAAAACAAAGAGCCAACTAAAAACCCCATAGTTTTAATTTTTTTAATGTTTATTTTTGAGAGAGAGACAGACAGAGTGCAACCACAGGAGGGGCAGAGAGAGAGGGAGACACAGAATTGGAAGTAGGCTCCAGGCTCTGAGCTGTCCGCACAGAGCCTGATGTGGGGCCCGAATCCACAAACCATGAGATTGTGACCTGAGCCAAAGTTGGATGTTTAATTGACTTGAGCCACCGGGGCGCCCACACTGCACCTTATTTAAAGGATAGATGTGTATGTGCTGCCATAAATAAATGTCCGTGACATACTGATGTGTGAAGAATTTGCTTTTGTTTTACAAATCCATTCCCTCAGCTTCTGGTGATGGAAATATATGTTGTGTGGAGACCATCATTCCCCTGTTTCAGTCAAGATGCTTTGGCCAAGAGGTAGGTTCAAGACTCAAGCTAAACCATCTGACACTTTCCTGGGAGTTTGAATCTCAAATGATATTTACACAAGCATGAAAAGGGACAGAGCTGATATGTGCCAATGACAGAGCCCTGAAGAGACTCCATGGGCTCCTGCTACCACAATGCCCTGAACTACTGGTTCCTGTCCTTTCCAAAGATCTTTACCTAACTCTTCAACCTGTGTTTCACTTCTTCCTTAAGGAAGAAATATGATGGGTCGCCTGGATATCTCAGTCGGTGAAGCGTCAACTCTTGATTTTGGCTCAGGTCATGATCCTACAGTCCTGAGATTGAGCCCCACGTTGGGCTCAGCACTGGGCATGAGCCTGCTGAAGATTTATTCTCTCTCCTCTGCCCCCTCCTCCGCTCGCATGTGTGTGCATGCACGCACACAACACTCTTTCTCTCTCTCTCAAAAAAAGGAAGAAATATGCTTTAGTACATTAATGAGCTTTCTTTTATGTCCCCTACATATGGATCTGATCTCTTAAAATTGTTTCCAATAAACTACTTTTCCTTTTAAGGTAGCCAGAGTAGACTTCTATGGCTTTTATACAAGAGATCCTAAAATATAGTGACAAAGTAATAAACATTTATATATTATAAATGTGTGTATATATATATATATATATATATATACACACATATGTATATGTGTATATGTGTATATATATATATAAATATAATAAAAATAAATATAAAAACATTGCTGGTAGACATTAAACCCTGAAATAAATGGAAAGATATGCCAGGTTCCTGGAATAAAAGACTCAATATTTGGGGTGTCTGGTTGGCTCAGTTGGGAGAGCATACAACTCTTGATCTTGGGGCCGTGAGTTTGAGCCCCACGTTGGGTGTAGCGATTACCTAAATAAATAGAAAAAAACTTTTAAAACCCCTCAATATTATTATAAATATATAAAATTATTTACTTTATAAATTTCACATGAAAATTTTTTTTGTCATGTGTATCATTTTTGTAAGTAAAAAGCACTGATAATTTTAAAAAGAAATCTAGGTCACTGGGAGTGTCCTCTGAGATGGAAATCAATTTCTCCGGAATCCTCTTTTCTAGGTAGTTAACAGTTTTCAATGGGAAGGTGGGGGCAGCGTTTATAGCAAAGTGTTATGACACCCCAGAGGGAAGCGGAGAGCAGCACTGATTAGGGGAGAAAGGAAGGCAATGGGGAAGTTCAAGAGTGCCAGTTACTCCATGTTTGATTATTAGTTAAGCATGAAAAAGCCATCGGATCAAGAGACAACTGACATTGAAAAGAAAGTTTTTATAATCATAGAGGAGCGGACACACCATTCCAATGGAGGGGGGCGACATGGGGAAGAACTGGGGTGGACAGGAGGCAGAGGGAGTGGGGGCACTGTGGGCAAGAGCCCTTATTGTGGCTCACCTTTGAAAGACACACTTATGGGCAAACTGTTGACTACCTTTAGGAATTGGCTAACTCTGGGAGGCGCCATCCCTCTGGGCTCAGCATGGCCCAGAGGGATGGCCCAGCTTGGATAGCAAAGCATTGGACTTCAGAAAATAAAAGACATGGTTAATACACTTTACAATCTAGATGAGACTTGAGCTCCTGCCCGTACCACAACCCGTAGAAGTTCAAAATCCTCCCTGGGAGTTCTGTAAATTTTCAAGAAAGCCGACTTTGTATTCTCAGAGTAATCCTGGTCTCTGGGATTCTGCATTTCCACAGATTGCCTCTGCTCTATACCACATAATCCCAATGTAGAATGCAGTGTTCTCTTCAGTTTCCAGGGTAGGGGAGGTGGGGCCAGTTGGGGGTGTGTGGCCACATGGAACCTGCTTTTGGGAAACCAGCAATCTTTAGTCAGATGGGTGAAGGTGGGTGCCAAAATGGGTCACATCATCTTGGGTCTATCATCTTAGTGGCTCTTCTCTTTTCATCCCCCTCTCCTTGCCAGATTGCCCCCTCATAATTCCAAATGTTTCATCTTATTCTGTACAAAGTAATCTCCTTTCCCTAGCACGTTTATGCTCTAGCCACTGGGTCTTATACACTTTCTTGTATAGACCAAAGTCAATCCTCATCATGATTTCCAAAAGAAGACAGTGCCTCTTGCTGTGAGGAGTTCTGGTATCACCTGTTAGGAACAAATTTTCTGCACCTCTCGGGTTCGCATGTAACATAGAGCAGGATACTAAGCTTTATGAAGGAAATATATACTGTGCAGTGTCCATAGGGACTAATCAAGAGGAACAGACTCTGCGATTTTGAGAGCAGGGACAGGATCTACCAGAGACTTGCCTTAGCCAGAGAACTTGCATAACTGCATATCCTTTGTTGATTAATTCCACAAATATTTATTGGGTGCTTACCGTGTGCCAAGAGGCAATCGGCTACATGCTAGGGAATTCAAAGGTAAAGAGGGCATGATCTGAGAAGCAAATGTCCAGGAGGAAAGATAGATACATAAACAGGCAGGACACAGTGCTACAATGGAGGACTCTAAAAAGTTGGAGTGATTTGTACACAGAAGCCCAAGCCTATCCCAAATATTTGGGGCCTAGGAAGCGGACCAGTGGAGTCCCAGGTATCCTATCTCTCAATATTTAAAATATAGAAATCAAGCTAATAGATTGCTTAAGAAAATATGCTCTGTTCTTCTCATGTGACCAAAAGAACTTCATAAAGCCTTAAGGCCAGGTCTGAGTTTGGATTTCTCAGAGTTCTGAGACCGTGGCTCCCAGGGTGAGACCCTTGGCTTTCTTTCCACCTTTTTATCCCCCCCGATTCCTTTTCATACTTGCTCCCACACTTTTGGACACCCAGGCCACGTGCATAAGTTCCTTCCTCGACCTCCACAAGCAGCCGTCCATGGTCACCACTTTGTCCAGGCTGTACCCACCAGGGGTGCCATTTTTTCATTAGGAGCAAAGCCCAAAGGAACAGACCCTCCACAGGCTCCAAGTAGGATCAAGGCCATTTAGACAGATATCCCAGATTCCTAAATATCAGAGGGTGGTCTAGAAGGTGCGGGGGGCAGGGTGGGGGTGGTGGGGAGGCGGTGCATCTTTGGACTGGCCTACCCCATTGGTGCCAGGGACTCTAGCCTGCAGTATGAGGCACGACCAGGGGAGGGCTACTATGAGGATTTCTGGCATATGGTCACTGCCTTGCTTGGGTCAAAATGAAATATCGCTTAAGCTGCTTCATCGTGTTTTCTCAAGATGAATCATCCAAAAATGCCTGCAGCCTTCCAGCTGTGGATGCGCTGATTTTGTGTAAGGGTGGAACGAGTGTGCCGATTTGATTTTTAGTCCCCGCCTGATGGATCCTCAAAGATGTGTTATTTCTGGACTCGTGAAGCATTACAATTCTATTTTCCAATGGCGACATAGACCAATAAGCTACCACCAGGGAAGAGAGAGGAGGAAGAAATTCTTCTTTCTGGCTGCAAATCCCCGAGTCTAAGTATAATAGGGCCATCTTCAAAGACAAAGGACCATGCGTTTTCAAGCACTTCTTTCAACCAGACATTTTCCTGTCAACTACCTGTTTTCATTTACGACCATCTGCAGGCAAGACGCGTCTTGAATTGGTTTTTGTCAGGGTCACAAGGAAAGAACAGAGCTCCAACTGAGCCACAGCAGGGCGATTTCTTCAGTGCAGGGGTGCCTCATCTGCCCTTCTCTCTATCTTGTCTTCACCTCAACTCCTGGTTTTGTTTGACCTTCTGCTTCTTTTCCAACCTTTCTTTTGATTTTTCCTCTCTCAGTGTCTACGGATCTTCCAGTGGCTTATCATCTCTATCAACTTCTGGCCACTTGCCATGCTTTGTTCTCTAGGACTTATACCCTGCTGACTTCTGTTGGCTCTCGGGCCTGATATATCGCTGTCTCGACCCCTAAGTTTCTTGTAGGTTGGGAAGACCCAACCCTCATCATCTTACCCAGTTTCCTGACCAGTAGCCCCCCACACCTTACCTAGTGGAGTCAAAGCAAGCAAGTGATGTCCTGAAGCAAAATGCCCTCCTCCATTCTTAATTCTCCTCTATCATGGCGGCAGGGATGGGAGGATTTAACGTCTCATTTATTTGGCGGCCTCTTTTCCAATAACTTTTCCTCCACTCAACCCCAAGAAACCCATCTCCACCCCATCATGCTGTGGACATCAATGTTATGTAAGACCACTCCGTGTTACATCATGCATCTCAGCATGTGACCCTTTGACCATGACCTCGTAGTTCCAACTACTCCCACTTTGGATTCATCAGAAGCTCTAGTCTGTTGACCCCTCTGTGCTAAGCAATCTTCCTGCCTGTTAATTTCTTCACTTCCTTCCTTATCCAGCTTGCATGCCATCATCCTTATTTCCAGACCACTCCCACTGATATCCCAAACTCCCTTGTGCCTTTGCATTTTGTCACATCCAACCTGGGATCAACCCTGCTGTTGGGCTTTCTGTCTGGTAACGCTTAAGCCATCCGATAATTGCTAGAGAAGAATACCACAAAGCAAATTGTTATTACTACACATCCATAATCACTGACCTCAAATGAGCCCTCAACACTGCCCATCAATCCTACCCGTTTCTCCCAGCCAGCTGGCCTCACCTCTCCATTCTCCTCAAAACTGGGATGATGCCTGCACAGCCTGACCCTCCTGTGTATAACCAACCATCTTTCCTCCTTCCTTCACAGATAAAATGGAAGCCTTAAGAGAAAATTCCCTCAAATTTTAGCCACCAAGTCTACAAACCTCCCGAATGTTCTCAGGATAATGACCAACACACCAAAACTGCCTGCCCCTCAACCCATCACCCCACAGCCTCGTGCTTCAGCCACAGTGGCTTTCTTTTAGGCTCCCTAATGTCATGTCTGAACTTCCCTGATGACAAGAATCATTCAAGTTATTTGAGAAGTTAAAATCTCTAAACCCATTAGATAATACCTTAAGGCAAAGAGGCTAGAAAGTGTACCAGACTTAAAAAGAGCTTCAGGTCAAAAAAAAAAAAAAAAAAAAAAAAAAGAGCTTCAGGTCATTCTTACTATCAGGAAATATGGGGGGGAAACAATAATCTCACCTTCCACAGGGCTTTTCAAATGCTTTTCACGGTCCTGGAATTTTCTTCCTCCTTTTCTCCCCCTGTCCCTCTTCCCGCCACACCAGATTAATTCTTACTCGACTTCCAACTTTCTAGTCACGCAGCACATCAGCAGAAAAGCCTCTCGTCAGAGCCCCCAACCATCCCCCACCAAGTTCAGGAAGCTTCCTTTGTCATATACTCTCATAGGACCACATTGCCTTCCTTCATGACCCTCACCCCATGTACTCGTGTGATTATCTGGTAAGTGTCTCTCTCCCTACAGACTGCGATGTTATGTGCCATATATGACTATCACTGTTTCTACAATTATCTGGGCAGTACATAATCATTTCTTAATAATAATTAATACTAGAATAAATATATTAATGAATTAATTGGCTCAAAATTGACAAGAGATGTTAAAGATTAACAAATCCTAACCTCAACAGGAAGTATTCTAGCCTCTACTTGGATATTTTTGATATTGGGAAACCTGTTCTACGTGTTGGATAATGTTAGAAAACTCATTTTTCTCTTCAGTTCAAACCTGCCCCCGTGTAACTTCCCACACAAATACTTACAGTTCAGCATTTTTGAAAATATGATCTGTTCCTTCTCAATGACATTCCCTTCCAATACTTGAATACTTTTAGCATGTGTCCCCTCTGTTTTTATTTCTCCAACGTGAATAAATACATTTGCTTCAGCAGTTCTTGATTTGAGATGATGGTTCTCAGACTTAACTATCCCCTCTCCAGTTTGAGCACACTCTAATAAACACAGAAACAAGATAGAAACCACAGAGCCATGGAGCTCCCAGGCCGTCAGAAAAGTAGCTGTAAATCATTCCTTTCAGAGGATGAGGCTGCCTCCTTCCTTCCACTGGTTACAGTGTAAGTTACAAAGTCATTGCAAATTACCAAACTGCAGTATCTCCAAGAAGGGTGGTACTTATAAGGTGATGAATCCACAGGACACATGAGATTTATTACAAGGACTTTTATTAGAGCAATTTGTTGACGAGTGCCCACGAAGAAGGACAGACTGATCAGTAATAATAAAACCTTATGGAGATTATTCCCCCAAATGCTGTCTGAGAGAGAAACTGAACCAGATTCCTTAACCAAATCTAGGTTTTCTGTACCTTTCCACTAGTAGTTTTCATGTGTCATCTCCGGAGAAATTTCGGATGTTTCAAATCTAAACCTTTATCAAGGCTGTGATTTATAAAAATAGCCATGGGCTTCTGTTTATCTCCATTCACTAATCCTAGCCAGCTGCCGAGAAGAATTGGAGTTTAATTCCTATTACTCTCCCATGGCCCCCACTTCCCAGGCAGGTTGATACAATTACTTCTGGGATGAATGAGGAGGCTGTCACGTTGATTGACTGTTTCCAGTGCTCAGAAAAGGGAGATAGTTTGATCTTCTAGATTAAGAGAATTACATGTCCCCCTAATAGCTGGAAGCCTTTCCAAGGGTCATTCTTACAGGCTACCCTGAAAACCAGAGCCAGAAGGACCATGTCACTGCTTGGCTTGGGTCCAGGGGACCAAGTGCCACTTAAGAGAGAGTGTTGAGAACTGCTTAACGCAGTATGTTTTAAGATAGTAACGCCACTAACTTAGAGTAAAATATGGCAATAAATGACAGCCTGCAATTTGGGTATAACCTAACTGCTTATTGCATCAGATAATGCAGAACAATATCAATCCAAGAGCGCCTGGCTGGCTCAGTCAGGGAAGCGTCCACCTCTTGACTTTGACTCAGGTCCTGATCTCACTGTTCATGAGTTCGAGCCCCAGGTTGGTCCCTGCGCTGACAGCACAGAGCCTGCTCTCTCTGTCTCCCCGACTTTCTCTCTCTCTCTCTGCCTCTCCCCACCCCCCGCCCCCTGCTCCCTGCACTCGCATGCACTCTCTCTCTCTCAAGAGAAATAAACTCGAAACACACAAAAAAAGAACAATACTGATCTAGTCTTTTTAAGCTAAGAAAATTAGAGACAAAGCTGGGGCACTTGCTATGGGAATGAAACAGAAATGATTCACAAGAAAAAGAACCCACAATCAGAATTGACAAAAAGTGCCACTGCATCATACTCCACAAACTTCACAGTGCCCCCCACCCAACCAACCCCCCTTCCTTTCTTCCTTTCTTTCATTTCTTAACTTCTTTCTAAGAAGTTTTAAGCATTTACATAATTAGAAAGTCAAAACTGAGTAAAAAGTGAAAAGATCTCAAAGAGATCTCACTTCTATTCCAACTCTCTCTCTCTATGCCCACCCATCTCTTGTAATTATTTTTATCTGCCTCTTGGATAACTTTGTACCAAGAAAAAAATTATATTTATATTTCACTCATCAATATATCCTGGAAATCACTCTACCAATTCACAGAGATCTTCTTTGTCCTTTCTCACAACCGCAGAGAACGACACTGTGTGAATGTGCCATCATGTAGCTAATAAATCTCTCACAAATGGACCTTTATATTGTTTCCAATATTTTGTTTGTATAAATAACGCCACAGTGATGAATCTTCTGCATGTGTTTCTGTTTTTCATGTTTGCAGAGTGTATTTTCTGGCTCAAATTCCCAAAGGAGAAGGTGCTGTGGAAAAGGGCGAATGCATACGCAGTTGGGTTAGATGTTGCCAAATTGTTCACCACGGGATCGCACCACTTTGCACTCAAGAGAAGGAATGGTTTCGAGTGGCAGAGTGTCTGGGAGGGAGGGGGACGGGGACAGAGACTGGAGGAGAACTCTTTTCTGAGGTCCTTTACAAACCCCTTTGCCCTGGGCAGCCCTGCTCTGTGATGCAATCTCTTGCCAAGAATGTTTTCCCCTACGTTTGCTGTTGCACATTTCAGGAAGCCATTGAGAGCCGGACCCAAGCAAGTGGTGATCCCAACGCTGTTGTCCACTCCCAAGGGTCTTCTGTCTCCCTACATCCTTTCCCAGGGTAGGCCAACCCAGACATGGGGAAAAGCTCCTAAGAGCCTTCGCCATCCATAGCACCTGTGTTTATGGACCGTCCGCCATGCTAAGCTCCTCTGGGCTCCAAATGCCACCCTTTGTCACTTTGTCATTCTGACTTGAAGGACGCATCGTTGAGATCCTGACTGGGCATTTTCCTAATGAGCTGCTGCTGGGAGCTTAGAGGGAGGACCAGTCTGGACGTTTCTTTCCCGGAGAGGCTTTCAGATTCCTTTTCTTCGCATGCCTCCCTTCAGTTAGGATTTGGGGGAGTGAGTGTGGAGAAGGGGCTCAGAGCTGTCCAGCTACCTGAGTCCCAGCCCTGGCATCTGTGGGTCCCTCCCGCCACAGCTCCTGCCGCTTCTCAGACTTGAATTATGTTCTCTTTCCTGGGGTCTGGCCTGCAGCAGGAGACTTTGCTCTTGAAAAAGGCGCTGTTCACCTCTGGCCTCATCCCCCCCTCCTCCCGTCTCTACTATTAGCCATAGCGGTTGGCATCATCAGGGGCTCGGCTAGAGGAAAAGATGGTTTTCTTCCTTCGTATTTGCCTGTGACCTGCCCAGGGGCACCCCCCATAGTGACCAGCTGTGATGTCAAGTGACATTTTGGAGAGCAGAAACCAACAGGGACCGTTATTGAACGTGGACCTACTGGCAGCATTGGGCTCATGGAGAGTAGGTTTGGGGCTGGGTTTCTCCCAGGAAGATGGCTTGCTAGTGAGCCCTTTGCTTCCCACCCAGGTTTCTCTCCTTTTCCAGCCTGCCTTGCCCCCCCCCCCCCTTCCAGGCTGCTGTTCTAGACTTCTTCTCCCAGGGCTCTCAGCTCTAGCCAGAGGGTGCAACATCACAGGCTCCTTCTCTCTTCTCCCCCATATCCAGGCTCAGCTGGCTTCATTCCTGACAGCAGTCACTCCAGACCCAGGAGAAGTTACCCAAAATGGCTACCCTGAGAGACTGAGTCACATGGTTCATTGAACCCGCCCCACCCCCCTTCATGCCCAGCATGTATTTGTGCCAATACCTGGGCCCCAGAGCTTGTGGGGAAAGATGGAGGGATCAGCCAGCCAGCAGCCTTCTTGGAGACCTCCAGGAAGGCAAGCTCTCTCCCCCCACCCAAGTTCCCCTGTCACTCACTTTGGAAGTCGGGGCTTAGGCTACGACCGCCAACCCAATGCTCACGTTTCTCTGTCAATCCCAGAACCTCAGGAGTGTGCTTGTTACGACCAGCTAGCTCCACACAGGTGTGCGAGGCAAGCAGAGCGAGAAATGAGCCCCGTGTGTAATTGTATCATACAGTAGACACCTCCATCGAGGTCCATTGGTTTAAAGGGACAGGGGGACAGGGAAGGAGGAGGGATGAGACTGTCACCCCTTCCCTAAAATAGAGCTCGTATCTTTGAGATTGTACCTTTTTGCCCTTGAAGTCAAGCTAATAACTGTGTCTCGTATGGAGGCGTTTGCTGGTTTTCTTTGGTGTTTTTTCTAATGCAATAAACTCATTTCTGTCTGGAAAAAAAAAAAAAGGACTTCCTTTCTCTCAGGTCCCTCCTCTATGTTTTAGAACATCTGCGTCCACACCACCACCCTCTCCCCCGTGCCCACCATCTATTATCTATCAGCATGCCAATACTTTATTCACACCTCCCATTTTTAGAAAGAAACCCTCCTCAAGCCCTCATCTGTCTCAAGTTACTGCTTAGTTTTTGTTTCCTTCTGAGCCCAGCTTTTCAGAAGTGTTATTCGCATGTCCTCATCTCCCATGGCATAACTCGATCCATTCCGGAATTGCCTTTCTCCTCCGATTCCAATCCTCTCTTGTTTCGAATGACAAGCAAACACCATACCGCCTATGCTCGTGAGTGTTTTCCTCTCACCTCCATGATGCTTGGGCAACTTTTGACACCGTTAATTCCCCTCCTTGAACCGTTCGTGGGTAGCTTCTAAAATCACGGCATCGCTGCTTCCTCTTCCCTTCCTGATTTTTGCTGAAGGTTTTTCCAGTGGGACCTGCTCTCGTGACTTCCCAATAACGGAGTTCCCTAGGACTCAGAACTTCACCATTTTGTTGTCTCTTCTGTCTCTAGTGATCTCATCTGTTCTTGTGGCCTTTCCTAATGATGCCCATATTTCCTTTTCTCCAGCCAGCCCTCTTCCTTGAGTTCTAGACTCATGACTTGACAGATCTGCCTTGTCGCTTTACCAACATCTCAGTACAGCGTGCCCAAAATGGAACTCACAATTCCTGTCCCTAAATCTATGTCCCCCACGCTTGGGGCCATCCTTAATTTTGCCCTTTCCTTCAGTTCACTAGCAAATTCCGATGGTTCTATCTCGAAGATGTTTCCCACTCAGTGGGGTCTCCCCACTTTCCTTGCCTCCGCTGTAGGCCATGTGTCGTGATCTCTTGGCTGAACCACTGCATCATGCTATTGAGTGACCTTCCCCTCCATCCATGCTTCATCAAATGGCTCAAGAGATGTTCTAGACATAAACCAGGTCAAGTTCAGCAGCTCTCTCTCGGACTCAGAATAACCAAACTCTTAAGGCCCTTGCATGCCTGGCCTTTGAATATTTATCCAACGGGCATCTCGTCCTACCGCTATCAGCTGTATTTACTTCCTTTCTGTTACTCAGATGCACCTGGGCTCTTGTCTTCCTACACTATGTAGTTTCTTTTTGTCCTTGAGATTCAGCATAAATGTCACTTCTATAAGAAAGCCTTCTCTGAGCTCCTTCTAAACGACCTAGCTACTACCTTATTATTCTCATTTTCATGTTTGTTTCATTCAGAATACTCATTGCTGTTTGCTGGGGCTTTTTGGCCACCTGCCTCCACTCTATAAATATTTGCTGATGTATCCCCAGGACCTACTACGTTGGCCGCAAATGATAGGAACCCAGTAACACTTTTTGAATACGCGGATGAATTAATGGATGAATGTAAACACCGCAAGAGCAGGGGCCATTTCTGCTTTGTCCTCTCCAGTGTTCTCATTGCCCAGCATAAGAGAAAAACTCAATAAATATGTGTTGAATTAATTACGTAACCCTATCTTCCAGCCAAGGAAACTGAGGTGTAGCAACCTTAAGCAACCTCCTCCTGAGCACTCAGGCAGGAAAGAAGCAGAGCCAGGACTTACACCTGCGTGTGTGACAACTCAATTCTGAAAATATCGGTGCCGGAAGGGACTTTGGGTTTTATTTTATCTGACAGCTCAGTTCTACAAATGGAACAAATGAAGGTCAGGATAGTGAAATGACATACTCAACTCATCTGGCTTTGACCGATATTGTAGGACCAGGTCTCTGACTGGTTAACCTGACAAACTTTGTTAAATTTCCTTCTCCGTCCTGCACCCTCCATACCTATACACAGGGCTGGGGGGACTCGACGGCATTATGGCAGTACTCCTGGATTTCCGTGTTCTTTGCAGCTCAGAACTTCTGACCCTTCTTTTCTCAATTTGCTCCTGCTCCTCCCCCACGATTTCTGCCTTATTTTAAGATTCAAGGGAAAGTTACATTGCATGACACATGCTTTGTTCTCTACTCTAATAAGACAAGAGGAAAAAAAAAAAAGTAAAACAAAAAATCACCAACTTTCCCGATCTTTATGTACCTTGGGAAGAACAAGAGTGCCACCTGAGAACCGCCTAAAGGAAAGGCAAAATTTATCTCTAGCTCCTAGCCATAGGTGAAAAAGTATGTCTGTAAGAGTCATTCAGAAGAAATATCATTATCAGTCCCTGTAATCAGGCAATAAATTGGAAAAGAAGAGGGTAAAATAATGTTCATGGCAATACTGAATATAAAATTCCTTGGTGTGTATGCAAGAAAATGAATAACCCTACATTTCTGCGGTTTTCACTTTATTTTAACTGCTGGCGGAGACTGACTTACAATGCAAGAGGACAAACCATTCTTATTTACACTCAAAATGTCAAATCCATTTGCACTCAAAATGCCATCACCTTGCAGAGCTCTACCAATTTAACCTGCACAGAAAATAAAAGCTAAAAGCAGACTATGAGGAGACCTGGAATATTAAATCTTGCTCTCTTTTCTCTGCAGCCTTGATCAAACACCCTGATCTGCTGCAACCCTTCCAAGATGGAAGTGTTTTGAATTCTAAAATAGCTTAGCACCAAATGTGTCATAATTATCCGAAACTATATTTAGAATGATGAAATTTGCCATGAAATCTGAAATATGCTTCAAATGTCAGTCTTCTTTTTAATTAATATGCCAACGCACCTTTGCAATAATCAAGTTTTACAGTCTCCCAGCGCCGGATAACTTGGATGCTGTGTGTGTGTGTGTGTGTGTGTGTGTGTGTGTGTGTGTGCGCGTGTGTGTGTTTGAATCTTACAATTATGATAATGTAATTTTTCAATAGATCCTTCCTTCTCTGCGGATTGTCAGAGGAAATCTGATTTCATCCCAGTGGTGTATTTTGTCTATAAAACCAAATGATGTGAAATGAAGTATCCTGTCATAATGGCCACAAGTTAACAAAATCATTTTAAAATCATCACATCTACCATTCTTATGACCGGATATTTATTGCAAGAGTGCAACGTGTGATAGTGCTTTGGCCAACCCATTTCTTTTTACTTAAATTCTAGGGTAATGAATCTGGATGGCTTGGATTTAAAAGAAAGACATCTTTTGTTTTTTTAAAATGGGTATAGCTTTTGGAAACATTGATCACACTGGAACGTGTCACCCATTTCACACTCCTTTTTATGTCTCTCAGTATTTTTCATTGAATTTTTGAATATTCAGTATTTGATAGAAAATATTTAAAAACAGTCTCATGGAGCCCTAAACTGTAACAATTCTGTTATCTTTTCAAATTGCATTGTATGAATGGGAAGCTGATCTGCCAATACTGATTTTCTTACCTTTACAGACTCATTCGGTGAGAGAGACAACCGTTTGCTAGAAGCTTCATTCACATCTTGAGACTTGTCGGCCAATGCAAAAAGTAAGATATCAGTTGTAGACCAAGTAAGGTTGCCTGAAAAACCGAAAAAATACACAATTGAGAGTGTCCAGAAACTTTTTTTTAATCAACCAGACAAAACAATTTTATGTTTGTTACACCTAAAAAAATTTTGGGCTTCTATTTTATATATTTTGTTTATTTCAGTTTACGAGAGTAATTTATTGTACTTTAAAAGATACTCTTAGACAATTTGGAAGTTCGAGAACACACGCTTCCCCAGAAATGGTTGGAAAATTATATCATAGACAAGCGTCTAACTTTACTTTTTACAAAGAACTGTGTCACTAGCAATAGAGATGACAAACGAACCCGAAAAGCCCTTAGTGCATATGAGAAGCTGTTGGAATATGCTGTCGGGTCAATGATACTCACTTGGTTCTTGCTCAACTGGCCTGAAATGGAACATGCCAACGTTGGCCTCAGGTGTCTTAGGCATCACAGTGTTGCCAAGAACAGAAACTCCAAACAGTCTTTCAGTAACAATTCTCAAAACTATAAGGTGGAAGGCTTTGTTCCATTCTTAAGTCATGATGTAGGCTTCAGATCTCTCCTTTGATGTGGATGAATATCTGTTCACCCTTTATTACCTCTAAGAAGAAGACAACACAATCTTTGTTAGAAGAGTACAGTAGTATTTAAAAGCACCCTACTGGGGAGTTTATGCTTATAAATTTATTTATCGATCAATATCCAATTTGTATGTACCAGATAAGACACCAAGTGAGAAAACCTTGCCCTCACAGGGCTTGCAGTCTGGCAGGGAAGACAGCACCAAGCAAGCAATTACATAAACACGTTGAAGATCAAAACTGTGATGAGTGCTATGCAAGAAAAGGAAAGGATGAAGTTTACTGCAGAGGGACTCAAACCTAGTCTAAAGGATTAGGAAAGACTTGCCCAGGGGACCCAAGGATGACTAGGAAAGCAGTGGAGAGTAGCAGGGTAAGCGGTCCAGGCAGAGAAAAACTAGGTCACTTTTTACTGCCATGGAACCTATTTTATTGGGTATGTATTCATTCCTCAATGCAAAACCCTGGCTCCCTATAATTATGCTTTAATCATTAAAACCTTGCTCTTAGATTCTGCATCTTCTCTGAAGACATTTTTGCTATTTCCCCCCTTAACATCCACTCAGCTCTAGACTTGTACTTTCCATCAGTTCTATACAAACAAATCTGGGCATGACTTGGGTATTTCTTTACCATGTGCATCATCTAAGATTTGTGTTTCCACAAATCCTCTTGCCTTACCTTTCAGTTGCTGCCTCTCAAATCCCCCCAGGGAGACTCTTAATATGCACTGAACATTAGCCTGGCAGTGTCTATCTCCCCAGCTCTTGCCCCATCATTCCTAAACACGGGGGTGGACCATACGGTCTAGGCTCAGCCAAGTAAGCAACGCACTTTCCGGATCCATTGTGATCGGCTTATGAGGACCCACAAAAAAGATAAATATCTCTGATGTAGTAGAAAAAAAGACTAGGTGGAAAGAAACAATTTGTCATTATGTTGTTATAATCCTGACTACAGATTTTCTTTTTCATTGACATATATTTGACATATAACATGGTGAAAATTGAAGGTGTACAGGTTTGTATAAATTTATATGAAATAAATATGTATATTGCAATATGATTGCCATTATAATAATTACTAGCACCTCTATCATATCACATAATTATCATTTCTTTTTAGTGGTTGGATAATTAAATTTTAGTCTATAGCAAGTTTGATGGTTATAATGCAATATTTTTGTTTATATTCACTATACTGGGCATTGGATCTCTAGGGTTTACTATTTGCTGCAAGACTGTACCCCTAAACATCTCTCTTATCCCCCCTCCCATCCATCGGTAATCCTCATTTTACTCTCACTTTTTACAAGTTTGGCTCTTTCAAATTCCACATAGAAATGATATCATATTTTCTTTTTTTACGTCACTTATTTTGAGAGAGACAGGGAACCAGTAGGGGAGGGACAGAGGAACAGAGGACCCAAAGCAGGCTCCGTGCAGATAGCAGAGAGCCCAGTGCAGGGCTCCAACTCACGAACTGTGAGATCATGACTGAGCCGAAGTCGGACGCTTAACCAACTAAGCCACCCAGGCACTCTTAGTATTTTCTTTCTCTGTCTGACTTATCTCACTTAGCATAATAGCCTCAAGGTCCATCCGTGTTGTTGCAAATGACAGGATGTCCTTCTTTGGCACAGACTTTCTTGAAGCCAGACGTATCCTTAGCATTTTTCATTAGCTGAGATAATGACTTTCCCCACCTTATGTTATTTTCTTAGTGAGTTTTTTTTTTTTAGTTTCTTCATTTATTTAAAGAGCGAGAGTGAGAGCAGGAAAGGGGCAGAGAGACAGGAAGAGAGAGAAAATCCCAAGCAGGCTCCACACTGCCAACACGGAGCCCAACACAGGGCGCAAAATCACAAACTGTGAGATCATGAGAGCCAAAACCAAAACCAAGAAGAGTCAGACGCTTAACCTACCGAGCCACCCAGGCACCGCTCTTTTGAGCTTTTGGGTCGGGTTTTCTTTCATTTTCAAATCAGAGTCCGTGTGTGTGTGTGTATAAAACCTGTGTTGGTCTTCTGATTTTTGTATTGAGCACTAGCTGCGTGGAAAGCTCTACCCAAAGTCCTGAAGTATTCAACAAAAGGCAAAATTATTATACTTCAGGAAGAGTGGAATGTCAATTCGCTCCAGCCAAAGGCCACCAAGAACATACCTGTGGATGAGTAAGCTGAGGGCTCTATTAGCAAGGGAGAGGACATACCATGAGGAACGTGGGTGTCTCAACAAGAACCTGTTAGAAAGGACTCGTGGTACTTTGAAGGAGACACTAAGGAAGCTGGGGCTCTCAGGATTCAAGCCTCTCTGAAAGTGGCCACAATTTTAGAGTCGGCTGTTCTCAATAACTCTTGTCTACAGGGAGGGCGGACTAGGATGGGATTAGGCTATAATCGGTACGGAAGTAGCACCTCCTCCTATTAGCGAAGAGAGGGGATGCTTGGCGTTTTGTGGGTCGCACAGCGATTGTATTTTTCTCTGTGCCCGACAAAATCACAGAGTCCTGAGCGTTCTCACTTGATCCGAGGCTCAAAGCGATCTGGCCCGATGCTGACATTCACCGAGATTATCTACGTCCAACAGGAGAACAAGGTGCCGCTGTGAGCACCAGGCCAGCTTCTAACAACTCTGGGGCCCGGCTGTGAGCATCACGCTGGTGCCCGGATGCCAGAGGCTGGCGTTTTGTTGTGCTTTCTCTCTTTCCCTCTTGGAGGTTGAGATGTGGAGTCACAGCGAGAGGGCTCCAGACCCCTTTTGGGTTGAACCTGGCTCTTCCATTCCTAGCAGCCACTCCATGCACAGGCAGAGTAGGAAGGTGTTCTCCTGATTCTGGTTGGGAAGGGCTCAGAAAGCTCTGGTAAAACCCCTTAATTATTCCGCAGCTGAATCACGCTGCCAGACTCCCCTGAACAGAGATCAAAGGCTTGTACTTCCTCATGAAAGAAATGGCATAGAATTCAAATTCCCCAAGGAAAGGCAACACATTATTCAACTCTTACCTCTCCCGATAAGGACAGGTGACCCACAGGGCAGAGAGTGTTGTCATCGTGTCTCCAGAAGGAAGCACAAAGGAATTCTGTTGCTTGACTGGGCACAGCATTAATGGAGGAATCCTAGGTTCTTTCCCAGACACAGAGGGCCACGTAGCTCCCCTTGATGATTCTCTGTTCTCTACCATCCACCACAGAAAGAAACCACCCAAAGACAGAGGAATGGCTCTGCTGGGTCCAAATTAGCTCACCTAGGAACCAGGAGGCTGAGCTTCCCACTCAAGGAAGTGTAACAGGCTTGCCAAACCCAGAATCTTTCTCCCACAAAATGTAGGGGCCTGTCCTTTACCTACACTACAAACTGATCTTTTTAATTTCCTGGACTTCTTTTCTTCCTGCTCCAGGATACGTCATCATGCCCTAGTCATTTTCCTGGGCCCTCAATAATGACGTCAGGCCAGAACAGGTGAGAAGTATTGAAAGAATTTGATGTCCGCCAGAAAGTTCTTTCTATCCTGCCACCTGTCATCATCTCCTGCTTCTAAAACAGGTGTCAGCTTCACTTAGCCACTTTTTACCCACCTGCCCAATGAAGAAGAAAGGACCGGGGTTCCGAAATGCAAGTGTGATTTATTATCTTTCTTGTATTGCCAGAAAGACCTGTTCATGCTGAATGGCCAGTTTCACCTTCTTTATTCTTTCTTTCCAATGAGTCTCTCCAAACTGGAATAAAAGTGATTCATTCATTTACTCATTCAATACAAAACACTTAAGAGCCTACCATCGGTGAAGGGCACTGATATCAGAGAGCTTCCTGATAAATAAAGAGAACAGAAAAAAGCCCGGGAGCCCTCAGGACGGGGTGCTGGTGTCTCATAGGGGGAGACAAAGGGCAAAGAAAGGAGAGTACTGTCTCTCATCACTCCCTCGGTGAACCTGGGGTCCTAGTGGAATGCTCACTCTCAGCATTTATGATCCCTCCACCGGGAGTCAATGGATGCAAAACTTCTAGGGAAAAGATTTAACTCGAGACCCTCAGGATATGAGGATATGAGTGGCTCTGGCCACTGGGGCAGTGACTTGGGAGAATTTCAACTCTCCTTTGGGAGCCCAGGACAGTTACTGTGCTACCGTGGAAATAAAAACTAAACACTATAAAAAAAAAATGTAGCTCTGAAATAGTATGGTCCAAGAAATCGTTGAGGTTTGGAATGAAATATGTTTGTTGTAGGATAAGAATAGGTATGTTAATCTCATGCAATTTTGTCCCTTGGGTTTCTCTGGCATTTTTAAGTGAAGTGATCTTATTTTCAATAACCTTAATAAAATTTGAGTTTGAGAGAAGCGTAAAAAAATCCATTATTTCATCCCAGGTCAATGTTCTGCTCTATTTTAATTTTTAAGGCAATGCGGGGGCGGGGGGGAAGGGTGCAAAGAGTAAAACAAAGGTGCCAATGGTGAAATGGAGGCCAACGGTGAAAATGGACGTGGGGTGCGCGATGTACTTCGAACCACGTGCACTCCTAACCCGAGTGAGATTTTCGTGGCTCGCCCCCAGGGGGGAAGAATGTCATGGTAAAGGTTGTTTAAGTTGTCCTCAAAATTATGATATATTTAGAAGGAGGAAAGGGAAATTCGTACCATAAACTTCTGTGGGCTCAACCGGTATGTTATTCGTGTGTTCTTTTTCAGTTTTATATTCTTTATTTTTAGAGAAAATTACAGCATTTTAGGTCTCTGAGAGGGAGAAACCACAGAAAGCTACAGTAAGTAATAGCCAGCTATGTAACTCAGTTTCAGTCTGCCTTTTGCATATATCTGCCCCATTTCAGTCTGCCCATGTTTCTGTTATTCATCTACTGTTGAAGAAAACTCCCACTGGCATCGTACACAATGTCCATAGGTATTATAAATATCCTCTCATTTTTTTTCCCACTGAGGGATAAAGCACGGGGTCAATTCAAAGTCAATCTTAAATTTTTAAGGCAGGCAAGTATATCATTTGCATACAGATCAGCAAGCTGTCCTTTACTTAGGGAAAGATTTACAGATACTTTAAAATCAGGCCTAATCTATAAAACAAACAAGCACAGAGCTAGAGCTAAGCCAGAGAGAGAGAGAGAGAGAGAGAGAATTGAGAGAGAGAGAAAAAACAGATCAGATTGTAATAGCTTTGAATGTTTGTCACAGAAGAAATTTCTTTCTGTAAATTGCTTTTGGTTAAGATTCCAAAAGCCCCAGTGGGAACTAAATTGGGGACCCCGATCTGGGAGGGCTTGTGAGTAGCTCTGAGGTGCGAGGCATCATTGATCTGCCACTTAAGTTACCACCACAAAATGCAGGTTTGGGGTTTTGCTGTTGTTATTTAAATAAAACCGCTTTTTTTTTTTTTTTTTTTTTTTTTTTTAATTCAGTCATCTCCAGTTTCATCAACGCAAGCTTGCAATTTGCTTTGGTCAAACAGAACTCACGTGTAAAGGGCATCCCCTGAAAGTCATTCCTGTTCCTCTGCCCACCCTGAGGCGAAAATGCACCATCCCAGGAAAAGCCAGGGCAGATGGCCTGGACGTAGGCACATGCCATGATCCCAGGACTTAATCACGAACGTGGCTCTCTCAGATATGCTAAGGGGGCTGCCTGCGTGGCCCAAAAACAGAAGTTTAGGGACAGGAAGAAAGAAAAGGGCAGAAGAGAAACAGCTACCACAAAGAACTGCGCTTAGGGAATGTTTGGACGTTTGGGAGCCAGGCCAGACCCTGGAGACTCAAGAATTGTTGCTCTCCTGGGACTTCCCTGCCTGCGTTCTCCCCTCCCATCCACCACATGGCCACCTTGAGGTTGACCCTTCCCTCTTCTCTGGACACATACTAGTCCTGATTTAAACCCACTTTGCAGAAAGGATCAGCTCTTCCCACTTCCTAAGGTGTCAGTGATGAATCCCAGCCTAAAGGGTTAATTCCTAAAGCCAAACTATTAGTCTTTTAACAACTACAAAGAAATACGCCCCCAATCAGGGCGCCTGGGTGGCTCTGTTGGTGAAACCTCTGACTTCGGCTCAGGTCATGATCTCATACTCCGTGGGTTCGAGCCCTGTGTCGGGCTCTGTGCTGACAGCTCGGAGCCTAAAGCCTGCTTCAGATTCTGTATCTCCCTCCTTCCCTCTGCCCCTCCCCCACTCATGCTCTGTTCTCTCTCTCTCTCTCTCAAACATAAACAGTAAAAAAAAATTTTTTTTTTAAAGAAAAGAAATACTCCCCGAATTGTCATTACAAATTACAAAGTTAATTACAAAAAAAAATGAACAGTATTATTTAAAATTAAAAAAAAAATCACAGAATTGCAAAATTAGTTTTCAGTTACAAAAAAGGAAAAAGGACAGTTTGGTTTTCTATGAGGAAGGGGTGCAGGGCCTTTGCTAAGGTCCTCCAGACATGACCTGCATTACTCAAACGTGTTCTGGAAGTGCTGTTTTCCTCAAGCTGTTGGTAGGTGTTTCACATACATAGGCACAAAGACAAAGGCGGCTGAAACTCTAGAGGAACGAGAGTGCAGAGCTTCCCTGAGCCGTCGGTGTGCTTATGTGAACTTTGGGCCTCTAAAGTGCGAAAAGTATATACATCATTTCCAAACCTATTTGTCATAGAAACTGTTTTGAGGCATATATCCGTGTTGTAACCCCTTTTTCCGTGGCCACGTCAACTCAACCATGAAATAATCAGACACAAGCACATTTTTTAGATCACTCCTTGAATTTTTCTAGAGCCTTCCCTGAACACCTTATCATTTGCCCTTCCATTCTTACCTCTTTCCTGTCTTCCTCCGATTCCCCCCGCCCCGCCCCCGAATCATTTCATCTGGTCCCTCTAACTCTGTCTTCAGGACGTCATTCAGGCACGATCTCTTCCAGAAGTGTTCCTTGACGTCTCACGGCTTCTACCCTTTGTTAGTGTCCCAGGCTACAAGTTACCAACAACTCGGTGGCTTACAACAACTCTCAGAGTTGTAGAGACCAGAAGTCTGAAATCGAGGTGCTGTGGGGGAGAGGCACACTCCCTCTGGAGTCCTCCCTCCGGAGGACAGTCCTTCCTTGCCTCTTCCAGCTTCTGTTGGCCGGAGGCCTTCCTTGGCTTTGGCGACAAAACTCTAATCTCTGCCTTCATCTTCACACGACCTTTTTCCCTGTGCCTAGGTCTTCCCTTCTTCTGTCCATTGTAACGACACTGCCATTAGATTAAGACCCGCCCTAATCCAGGCTGGTCTCAGCCCAGATCCTCAATTCAATTACATCTGCAAAGCCCCTTTTTCAAAATAAGGTCACATTTACAGGTTCTGGGTGGACAAACCTTGGCAGGGGTGGGGGTGGGGGGGGCATCATTCAACCCACTACATACCCCGGGCTCTTTCACTTACGTCCCCATGCTTTCTCAGTACCTTTGGCATGCGTTTATCACGGCATTTCCCGTCCTGTGTTATAACGACTTGCCCCCTGTCCCCATCACACCAGTCTTTACTGTGGGGTCCTGGGGGGTAGCATCAGTGCCTAATCTGTCTTTGAGTCTCTATCACCTATGCAAATGGAGTCTCTGCAAATGTCTGTATGAACAAACAAACCTGTCCCTGAAATAGCTTTTTGCTCTCTTAAGGCTGTTGCTGGGCATCTTCCTTCCTTTCCCTACATGGGGGTCATATGATAGCCAAAGATCTCTAAATCATCATTGTTCTCACATAGTTAGCTTTTATTTTTTCTAATTCTTATTTGGGGATAGTTGGCACACAGTGTCACATTAGCTTCAGGTGTATAACACAGCGATTCAGTTTCTCTATCCGTTATGTTGTGCTCACCACAAGGGTGGCACCGTAATCAGTTGCCTTTTAAAAAATGTGCGAGGGTTTGATTCATAATTTTGCCATTTGGTGGCAAATGTGTGCCTTGTTATAAACAGGCTGGCATCAGTGCGCTGACCTTGGCGTCATTATTTTCACTCATGTATCGAGAAGGCAGAGAAATGCCTTGAGAAGTGCGCATTTTTGTCCAAAGCACCAATTCCTACACTGTTCGCCTACCGCGATTATTATCCACCGATGGCATGGAAACCACAAAATGCCGGACAGGTTGGTGGCTGTCTTTTTTGGGGGTGACTGAGGTTTTTGCCTATGAGTCTTTGCCTCTACATAACAGGTCCCAGTAGGCTATTTTCTATTGGGAAATCCAGACATTTCTAAAAAAAAACTGTTCTTGGCCCTTCAGAAACTGATGACCAATTTGGGGTGAACAGAAACATAAACAGATCACTTTGGTGCCTTGAAGTGAGAGGTGCCATGTGCACGGTGTGGCCTTTTTTCCATGGAATCCACATAAGGCAGAAGTTTGAAACCTGTCCAGCGTGGAGCCTTCGAGACTCTTGGATGCAGTTCAACCACCTTAGCGTGATTTCCAAGGGTCTTTTTCTTATCTCTTCAACCTCATTTCCCCTCCTCCCAGAACATTCTTCAGCCACGCTGCATTACTTATTCCTTCCCAATATGCTATGTCCTCTCTCTCCCCTAAGCCTCCAAATATGCCATGAGCTCTTCCAATGCCATCATCTACTGCTTCCTCCCTGCTTCCCTGCACCCCCCCTTCTGTCCACACTGCTGGGGTGTCACCTGGCCCATTCACTCTGTGAATATCAACCCAGACATCGCCTCCCGTAAAAGCTTTCTCTGAACTCCCTAAAGCTTTCTCTAAACATCCCTCCTGAATCTGCTCTTAGAATTCTTCCAGGTGGTCCTTCAACCCTCTGTGCAGTCACCTGATTATCTGCCTCTTCCATTGGATTGTGAGTAACATGAGTGTAGTGGCCACATCTTGTTCACCGTCTTGTCCTCAGGGCTAATAAATGTCCCTGGTACATAGAAGACATTCAGCACAGACTTGCAGAATGAAGGAAGGAAGTGTCTTCCAGAACTACCTGAGTGTTTGTCTGTCAGGCTTGGAAAGTGACCAACCCAGTTCTCAACCTCCTCTCCTTCTCCCTGCAAGATCGAGCTCACAGCAGGGCTGTGGGTCTGTTTGAGAGAACCCCCAGCAACACCCAGCAGAACGCAGCCACTCATCTGCTTCTATACGCTTCTTGCCATGAGACAAAGATGATCTATTTTCTGACTTTGATGCTTGTTGCATTTTAATGAAAATAAAAATACCATTTCCTTTTCTCACATTAACGATGAGAGGAGGCTTCCGGATACGCAGAGGTGCCAAACTTTCTTGCCTTATTTCTTTGCCTCCCATCCCTCATTTAGATTCCATGGCTTGTTGCATCAGAATAAATCATCAGAGCCTGCCCAAATTTAAGCAGCTGCTAGCTTTTCTGGTTTTTCCTAATGGCTGGAGAGGCTTTTTGCAGAGGCGCTCTAGTATGGGGAAGGCTGCTTCAGGAGGTTTGCTAAATGCCTGCAGAATGTGGTTACGCCATGCAAACGGCATTCCTTCATTTGTTTATTCAACAAAAACTTTCAGAAAGAACAAATGAATGAATGGATGGATGGATGGATGGATGGACGGACGGACGGATGATGTCTTCCAGAACTGAGTGCCATTTATGTATGTACTCCCCTCACTCCGGTAATCAGCAGTCTGACCTGTACCCTGTTCTGGAAAAGGTAGAACATCTATTAATCTTTCTTCATGATCCATCATTTTTAAGAACTAAAACTTAATCAACCCTGCTTTTTGACCCTGTGATGATTAGGCAGTGTCTGAGGCTAGTATCCTTTTGTTTCATAATCAAACAAACTTTTCATTCTCTGAGCCATGAGTCAAATTATCACAGATTTTTTTTTTAATTCTGGGTTTATTTATTTTTTGAAGACTCTTCTTAGAGCACATTCTCACCAGCATTTGGTGTCATCAGTGTCTCAGATTTTGACCATTCTGGAAGTGGTATCTATCTCTTTGTTGTTTGAATTTGCATTTTCCTGATGACATATAATGCTAGCAAGCGTTTTCAAGGAAGATCGGTCTTCCTCCCTCCAGACCCTAGTTAGAAACTCCAGCAGGAAGGTTATCAGTTGTCTGATATGAGGGTCAAGATAGAAAAATGGTGATAACAGGGATTTTAGATATGTTTTTTCAGGTTCAGACCCTGACTGATAATTCACCCAGGAGCACACTATCCTTCGACAACTGTAATAACATTTTGTCAGATGACTCTTTTACATTAATAGAAAAATTTTGTTTTAAAATATAAACTTGAAAAAGACATGTTTGGGTATGAGAAAGAGTGACTACAAAACAAAGTAATTGGCCTCTTTATTGCTGTCTCTGGATATCTGCCCAGAGAGGAATACATTCCATGGGGCCAGAGTTTCAAATCAATTTATAGTCCTGGTGGTCTGGATGGCACAATAGATTTCCTACTTGCTACTCAATCTGTGAAGCCCAGACGGTCCTAATTCAAAGCCGGACTTTACTAAAAATCATTCCGATAGACTAACTCCTGTGACCCCAAGCGAAATGAATTTAGAAGTCGTAGATAAAATGTTTTGTGAAGGCCTATGATAATTAAACATCTCATGAAAATGCATTATGACCTATGGTTTTCTGTAGTGTGCAGAAGAAACACGTGTTCATCTAGGTCTTTGGCAAATAGTACTTTGGGTACTGTTCTCAGGTTAGAGATCTTTGTTAGACATATTGGAGTGTCTAATTGTAATAAATATCTGTCTGTATCTGTGAAGATGCGTTTCCGAGCCTTTGACGTGCATTTAATTTGGGATCTGTAAGTTCACACCACTTAACTTTACTTTATAGCCTTCAAACTAAATTCTTACCGACTGGCTGCTTTTAATTCACAACTTGCTACGATGGAGAGGTGACCCCACTAGCCAGGGCTCTTTAGAATATAATAGTAGGTATTTTCACAGGCTAGTAAAAAAAAAAATTATCTTTATCAAGAATTGACTGGGGCACCTGGGTGACTCCGTTGGTTAAGTGCCCAGCTCTTGATTTCGCCTCAGGTCATAATCTCACAATTCGTGGGATCGAGCTCCACGTCGGGCTCTGCACTAACGGTGAGGAGCCTGCTTGGGATTCTCGCTCTCGCGCTCTCTCTCTCTCTCTCTCTCTCTCTCTCCCTCCCCACTCATGTTTGTTCTCTGTCTCTGTCTCTCTCTCCCTCTCAAAATAAATAAATAAAGAAAAACACCTCTGGGGGAAAAATAAAGAAGACTAACTAAGGGGAAACAGGCTACAAATGAGATAAGCCATAATATTCACCATTTTATTCTGAACACAGAGAGGAAAGGATTTCAGCTTCTGTCGTGGGTAAAATGAGAGTGGTCTTTTCAAGACAGAATGCTAGGCTCTCCACATTAGAACCAGGTTTTCCTCTGGAGACTAACAACCTGTAGCTCAAAAAGGAAAGCTATTAACAACCCCTTAGCTGCAGTTCACCAGGAGCCAGACCAAAATCAGTTTTATTTCACTCCCGCTCTCCACGAGACATATAGCCACTTAAGACAAAAAATTCATCTTACTCTCGCTGTGCTTGAAGGATCTCAGCCTCATGGATTTAACTAGTCTATCATAAGCTAGCAGTAAACAAGTGTCAGGAGGTGGCCAAATAAATAACACAGAAGTTACTCACAAAGAGTTTTGATACATCTCTTGTCGACAGGCTGCATGGATATAGATATCGGGATCTTGCTCTATGGCCCATTAGCAAAGGGTCTTCTATATGCCAGGCACTTAAAGTTGCTGCAAATATAGGTATTCTTCCTGCTCTCGATAAGTTGATGGACCAATGGGACGTAGAAGTAAACAAATAATTACAGTAGGATGTCTACAGGCGCCCAGAAGAAAGAAGATTGATGTTTCTTTCTTTAGGAAGGAAGGCATTTACCACCAGGCTAAAATTCTCCAAACTCCACATATCAATAGCAACAAAGACACCTAAACCCTCACTATTTGAAGTGTGGTGCCCAGACCAGCAACCCTGCTGTCACCTAAGCACGGGTTGGAAAGCCCCCAAACCTCAGGCCCCTCTTAGTGACTCAGTCTGCATTTTAACAAGATCCGTAGGAGTTTCATATGCCCATTAATTTTGAGAAGCACTACTCTAGAACAGTGTTCCTCAGACTTCAGCGTGTTTCAGAATCATCCGCAAGGCTTGTGAAAGACAGCTTGCCTTATGCCCACCCCGGCGTTTCTGATTCAGTGAGTCTGGGTAGGGCTCTAGAACCGGCATGGCTAATAAGTTCCCAAGTGATGCTGCTGCTGTGACCTAGGGATCATTTTGATAATCACCGATGTAGATCATATCTAATACTGAATCCAGAGAAAGATGAGAACAGGAAACATCTCATAGGCGATCAGGAAAAACTACACTATGACTCTGATATCTTGCGTACTCAGGAGCAAATCTGCTCCTTAATGGACGAAACTCCCATCCTGTGTACCCTGGCCGTATTATGCAAAGGTAAAGGACGATAAGTCTTCTACTTGCCACTTTATCCCCAGTCCCTAGAACAGAGTAGGTGCTCACTAATACTATGCTTTCTTTTTCCATGAGGCAAGTTAATCGTGGAAAGTCATCTCCAACGCCGAATAGTATGGACAACAGCCCAGGTCAGACCAAAATAGTTTATATTCATAGTTGTTCAGACTCAACACATTGTCCACGATTTGAGTCTCCTACTTAGAGTGGCCCTCTAAAAGTTCTGCTACCTGAAAACCTCTCAGAGATGTTTAATTTGACTTTTCAGGTCAACCACATTGTTCGGTGGCACATCACAACGGTCCATGTACAGGAGAGAAGCCATGAGAGCTTTGCCCACATCCTCCATAGACTAAGGTCATGGCTTTTCAAGGATATGATCACTTCTACCTTCATTTTTGGTATACTGAAACTTTCATGAGGGATACAAATCGTGACTCCTTGAATGTGCCATGACTCCATCGGGTGTTTATTTATCCCACTTATCTTGCTTTTTCCCCCCATTTCTTCTGCCTGTTCCAGCCTACACGAGCTCCAGGAAGTAAGAAGCTAGGTTGGACGTCTTCCACCTGGCATTCTGGACATGTCTCCTTATTATTCAACAATTCCAGCCAGTTACATATAATGTAATATGATTTATGGTATGTTGAGTGATAATGCCAAAACGTGCATTTATCTCAGCAGTTAAAAATGGGTAAAAATAAGAACAAGAAAATAATATCCTCACCCACATGAAGTAAATCCATTGCTCGAAATACTATTGGTATTTCTCATACACTGAAGATACAGTCCATCTTCCTTCTTTTGTTGAAGAACTGCAGAGGTGTTTTTTTTCTTCTAAAAATGTTCCCGAGCTGTCCGTTATAGTGCAAAGCCTCTAAAAGCTTAAGCAGTGAGGGAGCTATGAACTCTGTTATCACTTATTTATTCAAAGTGATTGGAAAAGGCAACTGACTTTTATTCATATATCTTATCAAACCTTCAGAATCGCCATCTTTGAAGGATGCGCTGTTGTCTTGGCAGAAAAAAAGACTAAAACTGCGCTAGCTACACCTCTCGGATGACTGCTGATTGAACATTCCACCACTGATTCCCTGTTCCCCATATTAGAAGGGGAAAAGCATGTGATAAGGAGGGGGTGGGGCTTGTAGATGACATGCTCAGCTTGGCCGTCACCAATGCACGCACTGTCCATCCTATACCTGTTATCGTGGCAGCAATAGGGCTAGACATGCTCGGTTTATGTGGGAATACACACACACGTACAGACGCACACACATGCACACTCAGACACACTCAAGCACTATGGATGTTTGTGAAAGAGTTAAGAACCAACTTCTCTCTCTTTTTTTTTCCCCCCAAAGGAAGAAATCAGGGGCTGGAGAGAGTTTTTACATTATCCCTACAATTACATAACTTGCCCCCTTCTTTTTGCCTGGGCCGGGCTAGCCGTGTGGTACTAAAAACTGAAACAGACCCTTCAAGGCTTAATTGGTATCACACTGCCAGAAGTTGCTGTTAGTTGTTAAATGTTATTGCACTTCCCTTCTCCCCCTGACTTTTTCTTTTCTACGATGGCTAATTGCCAAGATAAGTTTCCTCTAATGACACAACTTTGTCCTTTGCCTTACTCCACAGTGTGACGAAAATAAAGAGGAGCCCCACTGAAAACAGGTGAAACATTGTACACTGAAGTCTGGTAATATAAACCACTGTCATTTCAATTCTCTCATGACCTTTGTGGTACATCTTATGCAAAGAATAATGAACAAAAATATCTTAGAGAAATTTCCTGAACTTCTTGTCACATTCGCTTGGACATTTTCTGGTGATATTATTAGGGGTGAGAAAGGGTGGGGAAAATTTAAAAAAAAAAGTGTAAACTCTAGGAAATGCTCTTATAATGGAGCCCATTTGGCAATTTAGCAAATAAATCTTACCCAGATCCAAAAGGAAGCTGGATTACAGTGAATTCTGTTCTAGGGGTGAAGTATTAAAATGAGATTTTAAAGTATGCTCATTTTACACAAATGTATGAACGTAAGCCAGCAAGGATATAAGCAAATTCAAATCTTTCCTGGCCCTTTTGTCTTGGGAACTCTTCCTAGAAATCACATATTTTCACTGACTATAATATTACCTATTTGGCCATCTGCCTTCAGTTCTACAAAAACAGTGACTAAAACTTGCCCAAGAACTTAGTCTGCAGGCTTTATTTGCCTCCTACCATCCCAATGTGTGTAGAAGGAGAAACTAGAAAGATTTGGAATGAGCGGGAACGATCCACAAAGGAATAGACTGACGTCTGAAGAGTTGACCCTGCAGCCATACCTGCTTCAAGGCAACAAGTGATATGTAGAACATGGAGCGAAATGGGTCCTAACCCTCTATCCCAAATTTGGTTTGTAATCTCAGGTGCCTTTTTATTTCCAGTGGAGCCATGGTGCTGTGGCGAGAACAAGGAACCGTGCATCTCAAGTCCTTTACTGACCCCGTTGCATCACTGAAAGATACTCTCTTTATCTAGAAAAGGAAATTACTCTTACCTACCCTAACTAGGCAATTGTAGGGTTCAAAATTCTTTATGGATGCGAACATGCTATCCTTGGTGCTGTCACTGCATTCAACTAAACTTTTGGAATGCAGAGATTTGCAAAGATTTCCTTTTTTTCTCTGAGACTTTCCTCAGAGAAAATAAAAGTGGATAATAAATACATTGTGTTCAGTAGCAATAAAGTAGACCTTCAATAAAATAGCCTTTTATCGCTACAACAGCCATTCTGGGCTAACTCTACTCTAAAAAAAAAACTACAACCCACAAACACAAGAATTCATACAGGAAAAAAAACTCAACTCTCGACCCCAGCATACATATTTACTTAGGAAATGTCAAAGACCTATGAAAATTTAAGGTGGTGAGTTATGGCACATAAGCGTTCTCAAATCATCCAGATTCCCAAGAATTCTTTCTGGACCATGCACTTTGCTCATTAATTACAAAAAAATATGGCATTGCACACCACAGTAACTGCTCTGGAGACGTCTTCACTTGATGTGTGAAGAAGAAAAATGATCACGGGTACAAGTCTCATCCGTCCATTTTCTCTCATCTAATGTAATCCCTAAATGGGCCTTGTGATGTTCAGTGGTGTCATTTTACATCTTATTTATGCCCTATAAAAACAGGGAATTCGGGTAGTGTGGTGTGCGTGCTGAGCAAAATGACAAGGCTATCAGCTTCATGCAATAATTCCCGTAGTCTACACAGTATTTATCAAGGCGTTTCGTCCCTGTGAATTATATTCTCAAGGCTCCCGTTGTGGTCTTCTCTTTGTAGTGGGCTTGTTCATAAAGCTTGAAGCTGTTAGTGTTTGCAGAGGAGAGAAAATGAATAAGTTGTAAGAGTTGTATGGGAAAATTCTTACTCTCAGCAAAAAACTAGCCTATTTATGGAACAATTTTACAGGGCGAGGTATTTTTCTTTCTGACCTTTAATGGCACACACACACAAAATCAATGTAGATGATTTTTCATGGAGGAAAGTGTAGACTTTCACTTTGGTGCCAATTTGGAGTTGTCTTTGCACCTTCTCGTATTAGAATGATTTAAGGATAACGAGTTTCTAGTTTCACCTTTGTACCGTGTTCTTACCACTCACTCAGTGGTTGGAACAGAGGATGTCACTCAATGTGCGCTGAGATCTTGGCAATGAAAACATCACCTGGGTCTTTTGAAGGCATTGGGCCGAGGTCAGAACGTGCCGCATCACTCTCTAATGACGGCAGAAAGCTAAGAAAACCGTTTTCCCCCCGATCAAATGCAGTCCTCTCAGGACCTCGCTTGGGCGTTAAGGTCAGGGATTGGGTGCAGGGAAGCCCGAACGATGTACATCAGAAGATACGTTTGCTGATTTGTTTAATGTATGCCTTGTTATTTCTAAAATGAATTACGCTTCCTATTATCAATGAAATAAAAATAGATAACTCACACTCAGATAGCACTGAAATCTGCTAAATTAACCCACCTACTCCAAAACAGTTACTTTCCATTGCTGGCGAGGTTGTGGGGAAAAGGGCAGGCTCATTCGTAGCCATGGAAGCAGCAGTTGGATGGCCATTTATGCTTTCTGATCTACTTCCAGAAATGTATCCTATGGTAGTATTCAAATGGCAGCATAAAGCTATAAATGTTAAAATATTTACTGCCATTATTACCTCTGGCCGTAGAATTTAAGTGAACTTGTGAATCCAACAATAGGGGAAGAGTGAAGTCAATTTCGTAGTTTAACTGCATAGAATATTATAAAGTCATTAAAAATAATTATGAATACTATGTAACAGCATGGAAAATATTTATGACGTTCTATTAATTGAAAAAGCAGAATATGAAGTTACCATGATTGCTGTTATTACAACTACAGAAAATAAGCGCTCAAACACTCAAAGAGGACATACAAAGGTGATTAAAAATGCTTCGTGGTAGTCTGACTAAAGGTACAACGTTCAACATTATACTTATTTTAGTGACTTTAAAATTACCAAAAATGAGGGGAGAGATTTGAGTCTGCTAAACGAACCTTGGGTGAAGTCAAGCAGTTCATCTCTCTCTTCCCCCCACCCTCACTTTCCAGCCTCTGAGGCAAGACTATCTGCCTTAAAAACCAGATGCCACCCATCTAGCAAGGAATACTGGGCAAGTCATTTAGCCCTGGGGTCCTCAGTTTCCCACCTCAAAATGGCGATGATAACCGTTCCTATCTCATAAAATTATGTAAGGGTTAATAATTTTATACAAAGTGAGTAGCTTGATACTTAGTAACTGCTTAGTACAGTTTAACTATTATTATAATTTCGATAGAACGTGAATGCTTTGGGGAACTTGGGACTAAGGTTACCAGAGGAAGCTGCTTAATTTAATCTTAAATTATGAATGCTCCTTCCTTTAGATTGGTGGAATGCAGTGAGAAGGGGAGGGTAATTCCAGGGAGGTGTCATTCGTAAAATGTCAGCAGTTTCTTACACATTGGTAAGCCAAAGACGGTGTTGATGGACCAAAATAGTCAAGAAAACTTTTTGCAAGGCAAATTTAACCAAAAGCACGATCTATGACAAGATAAACAAAAACGGAAATCTCTTTATACTCCACCTGGGAGTTGCTGAATAAAATTACAGATGCAAATTATGCTCACAGTCTGAAAATGCACCAGTCTGTTCTGGTTTGCCTTATTACACTGCTTCTATCCCCTCAAATTGCCATAATGTGTGGCCTTTTTTGATGACATTGATTAACCTCATTTTATAATGTATGGCTCTGTTGATAGAAACAGATTCACATCAGACATTTATCGTCAAAGCAACTGGACGGTGCTGCAGATTTGAGGACGGGAGATGGTTCTTTCTCGGCGATTTACAACCTGGTGCTTTTTTGTAGTTCCCACCACCAGATGGGTGTTTTATTTCTTCCTGGATTTGTAGGACACAATGCTCAGGTCTGGATGGATCGTGTCATTCATCCCCTTGTCTCCAAACAGTGGGTTTCACACAATTAGGCTTTTCTCTGTCCCTGAAAGAGTAAGACACTACACTATCTTAGGCTAGTAACCTCCTTTACTTCATGAGGTTATTCGCTTCAGAAGAAATCTTTAAGGGGCGTCTGGGTGGATCAGTCGGTTAAGCATCCGACTTAGGTCCAGGTCGTGATCCCGTGCTTCTTGGGTTCAAGACCCGCGTCGGGCTCTGTGCTAACAGCTCAGAGCCTGGAGCCTGCTTCAGATTCTGTGTCTCCACCTCTCTCTGCCCCTGCCCCGCTCATGCTCTGTCTCTCTCTTTCTCAAAAATAAATAAACATTTAAAAAATTTTTTAATAAAAGAAATCTTTAAGGAACCACGGATGGGGAGAGGGGAGAGTCGAGGGGAAGGATGACACAGATATATAAACAATTACATAATATACAATTTTTTACCTCTTGCACTGGCAAAAATCTAAAAAATCTGATGCTATGCTCTGTTGGCAAGGCTGTGGGGAAGCGGGCACTTACATATTTTTGGTGTGAATATAAATTTGTGCAACCCATATGGAGGGCTTTTGGCAATAACCACAAAAATTATAAATGCATGTACCCTTTCAGTCAGCAATTCCATTTATGGGAATTATTCTACAAGGAAACCCGCACCCTTGTGACATGACGTAAATGCAAAGTTATTCCTTGCAGCGTTGTTTATAATACAATAGATCGGGGGGATAAACAAATGCCCATCGATATTACGCAGCTTGGTAAAAAGGAATAAGGACACAAAAATAATAAAGATCTTTAATATATGCTACCAAGTGGAAAGAGCAGCATGAAAACAATAAATATGGCATTCTTTCTATAAAAGGAGGGGAAGATCTGAAAACATATTTGAATTTGCTTGCTTTTCCAATAAAAACTCTAGACAATACTTAAGGACCTAATTACAAAAAAAAGCTGTTACTTCGCGTGGCTAGAGGCAGAATTGAATAGTTGAAGGATGGGTGTCTGAGGAAAAACAATGTGAACTGGTTTAGTGTTTAAAAGAAATTTGAATAGCACTATTCAGAAAAGAATACATACACACACATACACACACACACACACACACATATACTATATATATATATAAAGAGAGAAAATGTGTTAGAATTTATTCCCAAGTAATGTGATATCCACCAAAAAATATCTTAAGCCACTATTCATTCGCTCTCCCAGATCATTTTATGAGCTCAAGGATTCATCCGTTGGCTGGTTTGTTGCGAAATTCCTTAAGAAGTGTCTATTATGTGTGCCACACTGCTATATTAGTACATAACACGAGCCAGGAAATAATTGATATTCCCTTTCCAGTTCCAAAGCACACTCAGGCTCTGGATCCTATTATTCAAACAAACCACACTTGGTCCCTGACCTGGTCTCAACACAGGCTTCTCTCAGGGAAGGCTCTGCAAGGAGTACATGGAGGCCACTAGACTTCTTCCTCCTTGAGGCCCAGGACCACCTGGAGATACGTATCATCGAGAAAGGGGACTTCTGGATTTGGGAGGGGAACAAGGACAAACCATGTCCACAACTCCCGAAGTCAGGCTACCCAGCGAAGTCTAGGAACACCTCAGAGTCACTTATTGAAACGTAGGATACCAGTCTTCCCACGCTTCAAGAGCAAGGGGGGCAAGTGACAGCAGGTGCACAGGCCACAGCAGCCACGCATCCCATGCCTGGAGGCACCAGGTGCAGCAGACATGGAGCCAGCTCTCCCAGAGGGTCTTCGCCTGCAGAGAGTCTAGGACTCCCCTCACCTTTGGTGGCTCTTCCCCATAGAGTCTCCTCTGTCTCATTCAGGGGCCATCTCTTGGTCCTCAGTCCTAACGCAGGTTAAGGAATCCCTACTCCCTCCCGACCCAGAGCTCACCCCGGCCCACGGACACTCTACGGGTGGGCTGACCCCCGCCTCTTGCCCAGGCATGACCAACACCCGGCTTCCATCCTATTCTTGCTTGTCCTACCCATCCCCCCACTGCAGACGGAGTAGCCTTTTCTGGAGCATGGAACGAGACAGGTCTCTCACTCCCATTCGAAGTGGACATCTTCAATAGTTCTTATTGCAACAGATGTTGCAGAGCTCACGGGCTTTATTGCTTGTTGTCTAAAATTCTCCGGGATCCTTAAGTCTTCTCCCAGTAGGGCCTTGCCTCCCAGACCCGTTTGCCGGCTTCCATCTTCCAGGACGTTTTACCAACTGGTAAAAACCAGTAATGTTGGCAAGCAAGCAGAGCGCCACCTTCTCAAAAGCTGTGTTCCACACTGGTGGGGCCTGGACCATAGGGCTGTGTTCCACACTGGTGGGGCCTGGACCATAGGGCTGGAGCGTCCCTGGCCCAGGTGTGGTCTTGAGGGGAAATCAGGGACATCTCAGCCGAAGGGCTGACACGGGTCTTTGCGGCCATCTGAGTGTAAAGGCCAGAGCAGCAAGGATCCCGGGGAGATTGAATTGTCGCCCAGGAAAATTCCCTGTGAGGGGCCGGGAAAAGTTTCATGTAAACCGCCATTGGGGGGTCTCAGGCATGGCCGAGAGAAGAACTTAACAAATCACATAAGAAGGGGCTCTGAAAGCTACCTTGTGACGGCACTGGACTGCCCCTGAGAAGGACCCAAGTGACTGGGTGAACCACTCAAGGAGGGGTTCAGGGAATGAATTCTCGAGGGACAAAGGGAGAACCTAGACCCTGGTTCTAGAAAGCCACTGGATGGTGCCCACTTGGTCCGTGTGGCAGTACTTGGAGCATTTCCATCAGAGACGGGCCCCTGGGCTGAGCTTTGTCATGGCTTGCTGCCCGCTTTGCTATTGGCCTCCAGTGAGGTCGGCCAGCAACCTCAGGATGTCGTCTCTTCCTTTGGGGTTGTGTCTTTCATTGTCAACCAGAGAGCTCTCCTCCAACCCCACCTGAGAAGAACCTGTTGCTCAAAGACATGTTTCATCCATCCAGCCTCAGCAACTTCTCACAGGAGCACATCCTCCAACGGGGATAGTCTCTGCTTTCTGGAATCAAGGATGTGTATCCTTCTCAGACACATTTGTTTCTTCTAACAAAGAAAATGGGGTCTTTGTTCTGTGTTGATATGGGTTGAGGCTTGGGTTTCCCTGGAGCTTGGGCTTTGAGAAGGAAAGGTCAGCTTCAGTTTTACCCGAATGTCTGCCCTGATTTCTAAAGCATGGCCAAGTGCATGGAGGGAGGTCAAGAGGGGCCTGGCATAGCCATCACCATCCAGGACCTCTTCGTTTCGACCTGCTCGTATGACCTTTGAGAATTTTCATCTAGAAATTCCATTAACTCTGGTAGCCTGAGCCAAAATAAGCCTACTCTTTTCAAGTGTATTTATTTATTTTGAGAAAGACGCAGCACGAGTGGGGGAGGGGCAGAGAGCGAGGGGAGACAGAGACTCCCAAGCAGGCTCCACACTGTCCGCGTGGAGCCCAGCGCGGGGCTGGAACTCACAAAACTGCGAGATCGTGACCCGACCCACTTCAAGCTCTGTGCTGACAGCTCAGAGCGTGGAGCCTGCTCCAGATTCTGCGTCTCCCTCTCTCTCTCTCTCTGCCCCTCCCGCGCTTGTGCTCTGTCTCTCAAAAATAAATAAATATTAAGAAAAGTATTTCAAGTGGCATATAAATGCGTTGGTAGGTTTCTGCAAGCTTCTCAGGGTACAGGGTGCTCTGCTTTGGAGGGGGCGTTAGACAAGTCTCCCTTTAATATCCCTTTCCAGGGGTGTTACTGCACGGAGTCCGAGGGTGGTCATTTCCACAAGTACAAAGGCAAACCTATCAAATGCTAGACGTCACCTGAGAGTCGGCTCTGACCTTGCTGTGGGGTGTCTGTCTGGGGTAAAAACGCCTTTTGACCAGATTGGCGTTGGAAAGACCAAGCTCACTCAGCGTGTACTTTATGATTATTTTATTCGTCATTGTGTTTGTTTTTTTTTTTTTAATAAAATACTTGTGGGGTATCTACGGAACCCTGGGCCCCGCACCTGGTCCCGGGGCCAAGCCCAGCTGGGTGAATTGTAGGGCCCTGTGCAAAATGTGAACGCGGCGACCGTTTATGCAAACGGCAGGAAAAAAAAAAAAGTGTTGCCAAAGGTACTAAAATATAAAAATTGTCCTTTCCTTGTGGTCTCTCAACTTCTGGTGGTGTCTTTAACCCTGCTATTTTATATGCTTCTAAGGAAAGAAATATTTAAAATGCCGTTTTGGCATGAATTGTTGCCATTTTTCTTTATATTTTGCGATTTTGTCTTAAGTGCGGACACAGGAGCGTTGAGCTCACATGCAGAATCACAGAAAACACACAATACGTATTTGGTAGCCCGTATATTTGTCTATGTATTTTGCTTTTAGCAGCATAGTGGAAATGCTTCACATAAGTCACTTGACTGATTTTATTTTGCTTCTTGATGTACTTGTTTGACCATCACTGCACCAGCAGCTGCTGCGGAGTGAGGAAGGACTGAACTGGAAAGGTACTAGGGGGCGTCCTGCCCTTCCTTCTTCTGTGCCATCGTTTTTAGCACAGACAGGGTCTAATGGAGGAGAGTCATAGGAGTAAAAGGATACGACAGGGTTTTGTTCATTTTCTATGGCTACTGTGACAAATTACCACAAACTTACTGACTTAAAACAACACGGTTATTATCTTACAGTTCTGGAGGTCCGAGGTCTGAAATGGGTCTCACTAGGCTGAAATCAACATGTCGGCAGGACCACGTTCCTTCCAGAGGCTCTGGGGAGGGATCTCTTCGTTTGCCTTTTCTGGGCTTCAGAGATCACCCTCATTCCTTGGCTCACAGCTCCTCCTTCCATCTTCCAGGCCAGAAAGATCGGGCCAAGTCTTTCTTCCAGTTTCCACCTATCAGGTTCTTTCTCTTCTGCTTTTGCTCATGAGGACCCTTGCGATTACACTGGGTATAGTCAGAAAATCCAGGATGATGTCCCCATCTCAAGGTCAGCTGATTAGCAACCTTAATTCTACCTGCAACCTTAATTTGCCCTTTGCCATGTAACCTAATATAGTCTAGTTTACAGATAATAGGATGTGGACATCTTTGTCGGGAGGGCAGGGGACAGCATGGAAACAGGCATCACTCTGCCTGCCACAGGGTTCCTTGTTGGTTCTTGTTCCTAAGAATGCCACTGCCTTCTTGCTATGTTCACAGCAAATTCTGGCTCCAGTGGAAAGTAGAGTGGCCTCTTGAGGCTGTCGTGTGCCCACTTGGCCAGAGACATAACACACTTACTCTGGGCTCACTTTTAGTCGTGCTGAACTCCCGTGCATAACGGGTGCACTGACATTCTGTGCCCATGGGCATTGCACACGCTGCACACGCACGGAGCGGCTATGACACGCACGGGGCAGCTAGGAATTGTGGAGCTCCATACTTACCCGTATCTAGTCTGCAGCTCCCTTGTCCCATCAGACTTCGCTCACGGAACCCAGATTGATTCAAGGATAACAGCGTTCAGATTCTTAGATGGTGACAGCAAACTTTGAACCAAGTACAGGGCTTCTTTTTTATTATTATTTTGAATGTTTATTTATTTTTAAGAGAGAAGGAGACAGAGTGCAAGCAGGAGAGGGACAGAGAGAGAGGAAGACACAGAATCCAAAGCAGGCTCCAGGCTCTGAGATGTGAGCACAGAGCCGGACGCGGGGCTCGAGCTCACGAACCGTGAGATCATGACCTGAGCTGAAGTCGGACGCTTAACCAACTGAGCCCCTCAGGCACCCCTGGTACAGGGCTTCTGAGACTACGAGGTTCACACACCCCTGTCCTCTTGAATTCTAGCAGCATGACTGACCAACCAAAAGTAATTTTTAACAAGTTCACGTTAAAACAGTAAGACTTGAATGTGATAACAACAGAAAGAGAATTATGATTTTCAGCAGATCTCTTAATTATCAGTTGTCACTTGCAGACGCAAACACACATACTCCTCCTACTCAAGTTGTTCATATGTGCACGTTGTTCACACTCATAGGGGCCACTTGTGGATAAAGAGGAGAAAGAAATGTTTTCGTGGCACCGGATGAAGTCTCTTTTCAGGTACCGTTGGGACGTGTTAGTTGGACAACTTTTTTAAAAGTTTTAAATTGGAAATTACAAAAAAACACATAAATACCACAAATTGCTTACTTCTAAGTCTACATTCATTGGCCATCTTTTGATATAGGATGACGGCCTTTACTTTGAGCATGAAAAGTCTGGAGCACCAAATTTTTCTCCTATACATCACAGCCACGATTCATAATCTGCTATTTGCAATCAACTGCTTACTCTTGTGTATCATTTTCTTTAAAGTGATACAAGAAACTTTAGTGGAGGGGCGCCTGGGTGGCTCGGTGGGTTAAGCATCCGACTTCGGCTCAGGTCATGGTCTCACGGTCCATGAGTTCGAGCCCCACATTGGGCTCTGTGCTGACAGCTCAGAGCCTGGAGCCTGTTTCAGATTCTGTGTCTCCCTCTCTCTCTGACCCTCCCCTGTTCATGCTCTCTCTCTGTCTCAAAAATAAATAAACGTTAAAAAATTTAAAAAAAAAAAAAAGAAACTTTAGTGGAAATACTTATGGGTCTTTGCACACAATTTTGGCACAATTTGAGTTCAGAATCTTTTTCGTTTTGTAATCCCCTCCCCAAACTGTCATAATTGTTGGCCATCCACAATTAGTTCATCAGGATATTTTTATTTTGTGACTGGTCTTTATGGAGTCTTTTTTCAAAGCATTCAATTATGTTTTCAGAGGAATAATGACTTCTTTTTTTTTTTTACTTACATTCCATTGATTGACTTAATATTTAATTAAAGTTATAATTACATAAGTACAACTGGCATGAATATTTAATCAAATGATACCATTTGCTAAGTATTACTGCCGTATGAAGTTTAAGAACAAAGTGAAGTGACTTTGTTAAGCACGTGACTTACCTGCTGGGGGGTTGGAAGTGCTCAGGCTCTGAGAGATGAGCCAAATAGATATGAACAAGGAGCATGGCATGGCCACCAGTCGGCATGTCTTACGTGGATAGTGGAGAATGTCATTGGATTTGGAAATGGGGTTGAAGGGGAACTGTTTTCAAAATACTCCTATTTCAAAGAAATGCCCCCAAAAGATTCTGTTGCCTTAGGTTCTTTATACAAAATTCAGACTAACCAAGTCCCTTGTCTATTCACTGTCTTCTTGGGGCTCATTTCCTCTGTAAGGCTTTCCACCCTCCCCCATGTATGAAACTACTCCCTGCTTTGTCCTCTTATAGTCTGTCACAGCACCGGTCGCGTAGTATTGAATTATTTGCCTTTCTGTCTTACTCCCTACTTGAGAAGATGCTCCAGAAATATTCTAGGACATTTCTGGTGTCACAACATGTAGTTGGACCCCGAGATTCTCTTTTCTCAGTTATGTAGCCTTACTTTAAAAAAACAAACAAACAAAAAAAGATTCTATTATCCAGCGTTCTTTGAAACAACTCTTTTTCACTAAGTGATATTTTTGACACCTGCCAATGTGTGTCCAGTGTCCATGTCTGGAACGTGGCAAATTCCTTATGTGTTTGCTACTGTTATCTTTTCACCTCTATATTAATTGTGATCTTACATGTCTTTTTCCAGTATTTTCACTTCTAATCAGTTTTTTTTATATATATCTTTAGGGATTGATCTGTAAGTAGAAATTCAATTGCTAACTTGCTGGTATCCTTAGTTTCCATTGTAATCTATTGGTATAGCAGCCATTGTAAACCTTCTGATTATAACTTATCATTTTAGTGATCAATTTGTATGTTGGTAAGAAAAGTAGAAAAGGCAATATTACCAGCTAAAAAAAAAAAGTTGAAAGAATATAGCATACGCAATTTACCCCAAAGTACATAATGGATTGAAACGGGCAGCTGGAAAAAGAATTCCAAGTAATCTTGTTATTAGACTCTGATTTCACAGGACCAAATATTTCCTTCATATTAAGTGGCATGAGAAAAAAAAAACACACACACTCTTTAATTTAAGTACCAATATTATAAGAAGAGCTAACAGATTGCAGTTTGAGCTGTGATCCTGGTCTGGAAGTATACATCTGACTAATTACATTCCACAGCATTATAGCCCAGCATTGCTTCACCCTCAGGCACATCCTACGTTCACTAAAACCTGAACCACCCTCCAATCTGCGTGCTTTCCCCAGGCTAGTTCTTGACTCTTCTGGCATCATTCCCTGATCTGATATACTCTATCATCTTAGCCACATTTCAGGCTCCTTAGCCTTGAAATACGTCCCCAACAACCCCAGGCTGATCCAGCCAAACAGAAGGATCCAGCTACTACAAATCCTTATGAGGACAAAATTCCTACCATAATCTACAAGCTCTGCAATCGTATATGACAGCCCTGGGTGCAGTGTGTATAGTGGAATTGTCATACAGTTCTTGTCCTTTCTGGGGGTACCCCCAAATCCTGCTTTTGGTTTGTTCACATGTGTCTTACTTCTCAGAGCTTTGGTCACCTGCAAGAACTGTTGGGTTGTTTTAAGTCTTATCATCTGACAGTAATATCATAAGAAGTCACGGTGGAAGGGAGAAAAGCGATGAGTGTGACATAGCCTAGGCAACTGAAAAGAAAGACAGGAGAGTCAAGAGGGAGAACATGTTGCACAGAGTAAGGACCTGTCCTCAAGACACTTTGTGTGGTTACCACCCATTGGTGCTTCTTTGGCATTTCAATTAGCCACAGTAGCCATATTCTCAAACCAAAAACATGGGGCAGGAAAGTCACGTAGACTGTAGGACAGAATATTTCAGTCATGATTGGTCTAGAAAACTTGGTGGCATACATGTAGACCATTTACTTAATTCTGTAGAGCCAGATGAACACTGGCTGGAAATGAGTTCATTCCTGATGTGCACGCTGGTGGCAACGCTGTCCTACGAAGCCTTGCCTACTAAGCACAGCTTTTTCATAGTTTAAAGGGCGGAAAACACATGAATCATTTTTTTGACACAAAGATGATTATCTGGATGAGATTCTTCTCTTGGGGCCGTAGGTTTCATATGTGCAAAAAGGTTGTAAGAATCTTGATTTGATATCAGTTAGAGAAATGCGTGCCCTGATACGTAAGGTGGCAACTTTGTGGACCCACAGCTGGCTAGCAAAACATTCAAGTAGAGGGTATGATAGGTGTGGGGGTGGGATGGAGGCACCAGTGAACCTCGTTTTTTTGGTAGTATTTTGATGAGGATGAAAACTGAAGTTCTCCTTCCTGAATTGCCCAGTAGCGATAATTCTATCATCACTGCTTTGAATCTTATAATACATTATCCTTCTTGCAACTCTATATTCTTTCTGAATTTTTCCATCCCTCCCCTGCCCAACCAAAACCCAAAAACTTTTTTTTTTTTTTACCACTCATCACATTAATTATCTGAGCTGCCCCTTCATGAGTATACGGGAAAATACACTGTTGAAGCTGTTAGTCAGCTGTAGAAAGTAAGTGAGAGTAATTCTCCCTAGGTACTATGGAAATAAGGTGCCCAGCTATTAGGATGTTGCTAATAGAAGAGCAATGGAGACATTCTTCTCAAGGTCAGGGACAACGCAAGAATGCGCACTAACTTCATGATTATTTAACGTGATATTAGTGTTATTAGCCAGTGCAATTAGACAAAACAATTAGACCTATGATGGTAAATAAATTATCTATAGTTGCAGATGGCATAATAATATCTCTGGAAAATCCTATAGAATCAGTGATAAAGCTACTTCGAAAAAACAGATGTAAAATAACATGAAAAAAATTAAAGCTTGCCCATACTCCACTAATATCTAAATAGAAGAACTAATGGAAGAGAAACTCAATCTACATTAGCAATAAAATGAACTTAAAAGATAAATAAAGAACTTAGAAAACTTGAATAATGTTCAAATTATAAACTTGAATAATGTTCAAAATCTATGTAACGGAAACTATAAAACATCCTTCCTCCCATCTTGTTCTCATTTGAATATCTCCACATCATCAAGATATCAGTTCTTTGGAGTTAAAATACCAAGAAGTTGTTTTTCAGTGCTGAGCAACTAAATTAAGTTTTTATTGAATAAAAAGCACGCAAGAATATAATTGGAGGGCGAGCCTGGGTGACTCAGTCGGTGAAGCATCCGACTCTGGATTTCAGCTCAAGTCATGGTCTCACAATTTGTGAGTTCAAGCCCCTCATTGGGCTCCACGCTGTCAATGTGGACCTTGCTTGGGATTCTCTCTCTCTCTCTTTCTCTCTCTCTCTCTCTCTCTCTCTCTCCGCTCCTCCCAGCTTGCTCACTCTCTCTCTCTTCCAAAGTAAATAAATAAACAAAAAAATAATACAACTAGGAAAATGCTGAAAAAGATGAGCTATGAGAGGGGACTGCCCTATCAGATATTAAAAATGTAATAAAGCCACCATAACTAAAACAACAGAATGGTACATGGAGAGATGACCAGACCAACAGACTAGAAAAGAAAGTCAGGAAGTGGACTTAACATTGTACGGAAATCCAGTGTATAATGAAGAGGGCAGCTCATAAGATAAAGGTAACTTGCTATGGAGCAAACATAAACTTTAAAAAAAGTACATTGGGAAAAAAAGGTAAGCCATTTGAAAAAGATGAAATTTAAAATGTGATCCATTCATCACAGCATATGCAAGAATAGAATCTAAATCAATTAAAGATCTATATGGAGAAAAGCTCTATAAATAATAGAAGAAAATGTAAGTAGAGTCTATAATTTTGGCGTAGGAAAAGGCTTTCTAAGTATGGCTGAAAATGCAAGTGGAATAAAAGACTGACAAATTTCACTACATAATTTTTAATGCATGGCAAACAAAACAAACAAAAACACTACAAGTAGAGTCAAAAGAAAAAAAGACAAACTTAAAGATCTTTAAAACATGTATCATAAAAAAGAGGGGGAAAAGACCAAAACTGATATAAATATTAGTAAAAGACATGTATAGATGCTAAAATGGCTTTTAAACACATGAAAACATATTCAATTCAAACTATACTTAAATGCCATTCCTCATCCATCAGATTGGCAAAAAAAAAAATTAAAAATACTGAAAAAGTATTCTATTGGAGAGGTTGTGGATAACAAGCACTTTCTTTTTTTAATGTGTATTTATTTTTGAGAGAGAGAGAGACAGACAGAGCTCAAGTAGGGGAAGGGCAGAGAGAGAGGGAGGCACAGAATCCGAAGCAGGCTCCAGGCTCTGAGCTGTGAGCACAGAGCCTGACTCGGGGCTCAAACTCATGAACCGTGAGATCATGACCTGTGCCAAAGTCGGACGCTTAACCGACTGAGGCACCCAGGCACTCCAAGTAACAAGCACTTTCATGCATTGTTAGTAGAAATGAAAAATAGCACAATTTCTATGGAGAGAATTTGACGATATTGAGAACTATATATGTGTTTACCTTCTGGACCAGTAATTCTACCTCTTGGCATTTACTCTGAAGATATACCTCGAAAAGTATGAAAATGCATATCCATATGATTATTCATTGCCACACTGTTTGTAGTTGCAAAATACTGGAAAGAACCTAAATATCTACACAGGAGATGAGTTAATAATGACACATAAACACACTGATATACTAAGCAGTGGTAAGAGGAACAAAGAATGAGGAAAACCTCTGCAAGCTGTTATGGAGGGTTTTCAGACTGATCATATTAAGTGAAAAATAGAAAAGCGGGAACAAAATTTAAAGGAGGATACATAGGAAAAACTTATAAACCTTGTCAGTGTTTACAAAAAGCAACGCAGGAAGATTAAACAGAAACAAAGTTGATTACCTACAGAGGTAGTTACTATGAGTCCAGTTGTATTCACCTCAAATCCATGGGCTGAAGTTCTAAACTCCAGGACTTCAGAACGTAAGCTTGTTTGGAACTCACCTCTTTAGAGAGATAATCATGTTAGAATACGGTTATTAGGATGGACTTTAATCAATTATGACTGGCGTCTTCGTAAGAAGGAAAAATTTGGACACAGAAACATGCACAGAGAGAAGACGACGTAAAGAGACATGGAGAGGGTGGCCATCTCCAAGCGGAGGAGAGGCGCCTGGAACAGATCCTTCCTCACAGCCCTCAGAAGGAATCACCCCTGGTGAAACCTTCATTTCAGATTTCTAGCCTCCAGCACCGTAAGGCAATAGGTTTCTTTTGTTTAAGCCACCCAGTCTGTGGTAGTTTATAATGCCAGCCCTAGAAAATTGATACAGGGATAGTAGTGGTAGTAGTAAGAAGGATAGGATGTGTTCCACGTGATCAATTACTCCTTAAAAAATCACTTTAGTGGAGTAAAGCAACAACTATTTGATTTGGTGAGTCAAGAAGTACTTCAGGGAATAGTGTGCAACAGCTCATCTCTGTCCCACAGTAGCTGTGGCCTCTCCTGGGATGGTTTGAATGACTGAAGGGCTGGGACCACTTAACTGAGGCACGATGTCTGGGTTGTTCTTCCAGTGACACCTGCTGGAACAAGATGGCTTCTTCACTCACATATCTAGTACCTAGAAGTAGCTGGCTGAATAACTGCGGGCAGGCATCATTATTTTCTCCTCGTGTGACTAACTTGAGCTTCCTCACAACATGGTGGTCTCAAGATATTTGAACCTATTACATGTGACTGGCTCCTCTCAGAATGAACATACCAAGGGTCAGGAATTAGAAGCATTTTTTCCCACCATGTTATACTGGCTGAAGCAATCACAAGCTGGTCACAACCTAGTCACGACCTAGATTTAAGGGGGGTAGAGAAGTACATTCCATCTCTTGATGAGGGAGTTGCAAAGTGTCATTGCAGAAGAGCATGTGGGATAGAAGATATTGCTGCGACCATTTTTGGGAAATACGAGAAATCATGGAGTAGAAGAGATAGGACAATAAGTAACATTTCTCTGAAATATATATATATATATATATATATATATATATATAAAATTTTAACTTTGGAAAGCATTTTAGTCTTCTAGAACAGGGGTTAGCAAACAAGAGCCACAGGGAAAATATAGCCACCTGTCTGTTTTTAAATAAAGTTTTATTGAAACTCAGCCATGCCCATTTGGTTATGTATAGCCTGTGGGTGCTTTCATGATAAACCACTAGATTTGAGTAGTTGCAATAGAGGCTGTATGATCCATAAAGCCTAAAATATTTACTGTCTGGCCTTTTACAGGAAAAGTGTTTTCAACCCTGTCCTAGAAAGTAAAAATAAATAGATAAATAAAATCCACAGAGATGGGGAGAAAAATAAAAGAAAATTGAATGAAAACAGAGAACAAATGGCCCCAGCTGTATTCCAAATGAAGAGCAGAACCACACTGCCAGGGAGAAAAAAGAACTAATTAAATTGCCTTTTCAACTTAATAATTTGACTGTCTACCCTCAGCCTATAGAGAAAAGAACACTACAAACTGATCTGGAACTCCTTTTGTAGATTTGGGTTTTGTGATGATATTGGTGCAGAAATTCTGAAACTAATTTGTGTGCACTGTAGAGTTGAGGAAATGATTGGGAAAGTATTGCTGATGTTAGAAGTGCTGGGTTATCTCTACGGAAGAAGGAAGCTACAAAACAGAATGGAGAACCACCAGGAAGAGCTCCGCGGGGCTGGATGGAAACTGGAGGCACCCAAAGGAATCTGTATCTATATCTAATCTATATCTCCTAACTGGTGAAAGGGCCTAGAATCAATGACATCCCAGTTTCAATAAGCCTCTTGAGAGCTCGTGTACTAGTTTCTATTTAAGGGAACAGGAGCTTTTTGGAGAAATGGCAAATTCCAGCACTGGAGTAGGAGAGCAACAAAAAATGAACCTGAAACATCTCGTGCCAGAAAGGAAAGATGTGCTCCAAAAAAATAAATAATTGGGCATGTCAAATGGACACAGGACAGCACTCTTCAAAACTGTCAAGTTTATCAAAACAAGGGAAGTCTGAGAAACTGTCACAGAGCAAAAGAGGCTAAGGAGACGTGACAGCTAAATGTAACGTGGTGTCCTTAATGGGATTTCTGGAATACAAAAAGGCCATTAGGAAAAAGTAGTGCAATTTGAATAAGTTGTGGCGTTTAGTTGATATTCGTGTACCGGTGTTGGTTCCTCAGTGGTCATAGATGAATCATAGTGATGGAAGATGTTAACGACAGGGGAGAGTGGGTGCAGGTATGCGGGAAATCTGTGTTGTCTTCGGAACTTTTCTGTAAAATTGTTTCAAAACTAAAAGTTTACAAAAATGTATTTCAAAAAAAACAACACCACTACTACCACCAATGATATCCCTTCCCCTCTTTACACACACACACACACACACACACACACACACACACACACACACGCAGGAGCTTGCTCCCAGTGGCTCCCACAAGGAAATCTAGCCAAATCTAGGAAAACTTCAGCATAAAAATTAAGGGTGGTGGTAGATGATAACCCACTGAATAAAACAGGAATTAATGAGTCCAACTGATAATAAATAAATATCCTGAGGGGCAGATGTAGGGCTCTTCCTTGTGGAAAGCCAACGGCAAGGTGTAGAAGGAGCATCCAAATTGGAAAGTCACTATTCTGCTAACCATAAGCATCAAAATCGCATCAAATGAAAATCATTAATGGTTCTAAATCTATTGGCAGGGCGGGCGGGGAGGGAGGGGGATGAGTAGTTTGATGAAAATATTATGTTTACATGGTCTCAAGTGTCTCCCCAGAGACTGCATATTATTTTCAAGGTGGAACAACACTAACTTTACAATGGAAAAAAACAAGCAATATCTTAACTGGGTGATCAAAACGAGCATCTCTGATGATGGACAGATGGACCTATTGTACATTCCCATGTGATAGCTTGATAAGGACCCATGTACTTTTTCACAATTCTGACCAGGAATATAGACTTAAATCTAATCAGGGGAAAATATTTGAACAAAAACAAAACAAAACAAAACAAAAACTGAGGAGGGTTTTATAAAATAACTAGCTTATATTCTTAAAATATGTCAGTAATGAAAGACAAAAAAACGACAAAAACAAACAACAGAAACAAGCCTAAAGAAGATAGAAGACACTCAATCACCAAAATCAGTATTAGATTCTGGGCTGGAGAAACAAAGATGCTACAAAATTATTGAGACAATTGATAAAATGCGAATGTGGACTACATCTTAGATTAAAACGTTGTATCAATGTCAAATTTCTTAAATATGATAACTATACCATGGATATATAAGAGAATATCCTTGTTTTCAGGAAAGACACCCTGGAGGCTGTTGAAGGTTAAACTATTGAAGGGTAAGGAAATATTAGACATGCAGCCCACTTTCAATTGGTTCCAAAAAGTAATACGAAAATAGAAAGAAAAATATTATATTAAGATTGTATGAAAAATCATATGAAAGAGAATGAAAAAATAATATGAGAAAGACAGAAAAGGAAAGAAAATTATAAAGCCAATTGGGTCAATTAGAATCTGGGTGATAGGTATTTGGGAGCGTTCTGTACTATTCTTGCAACTTTTCTTTAGGTTTCAAACTATTTTAAAATGGAGAGTCAAAAAATGATTTTTAAAAGATATATATGAACATACCTCGCCCAAGAAGAAATTCAACAAATGGTAGTGGTTTGTTTTGTTTTTTGGGTTGTTTGCTTTTTGTGTGTGTGTCCTATTAATCTGATGAATGGAAATTCATTGTAGAATGTGACTGTACTGGGCAGAACATCATTGTCCAAATTTTCTCCATTTAGAAGGTAAGGAAAACAAACATTTGATATCCCAGTTTCTCCCGCAAAGAAAGGAACATAAATATTTGAGGATTTGGAACATAAACTCTGCCTATATTGGCTTCTTTTCCTTGGTAGCTACCAGCTTAAAAATCTTTGGAAGGAAATATAATAAGGAAGCTTGCGGTTTCTTAAATAAATGGACTGAATAAATGGATTACTCAGAATATGTACAGATTGATGGATTGATAGGTCAATAGAACTAAATGCTGTTTTAGAACCACCTATGACTTTGCTACAAAAGAATATTTAATCTGCATTTCTAACACATACTCTGCATTAGAACTCAGCTTCCTCTTATGCTGAGAAATACCAGGAAGAGACTGTTGGAAACTGAGTTAGGCAACCTTCCTCCCGCTACAGAAATCTAGGGGGAGCTTACAATGTTATTCCCTTTAAATATGCCAATTTATTGGAGCTCAGATTAAAAGATGCAGCAAAAATCCACTTTTGTTTGAAGGTGGAACAGGACCCATGAGACAAAATCGGCCACGAAGGAAAAATCTCAGTTGAGACAAAAGCTTACACCAGGTTTACACGGATCAGATGTTCTGAGTGTGTGGGTCTTTAATAATCCTTCCACACCGAATAAACTCTTTCGGGACATTCTGAGGTGAAAGTCAGCTTGATTATTTGCTCTTTTTCTTTTTTGGTCCTATGCAAATTAATGGGAACCTTTCTTAGCTCCAACCAGGGGGTTATGACTATTAAATCCACGATGGAGGGGGGAAAAACCCACAAAAATCTGGAATTTTTCCCGAAACGTCAATTTGGTGACAAAACACCAGTCTCTTCACCTTCATCGCCCTCCATTGCCACATACATGCCACCATTCCTAGGTCTAGTGCCACGTTGATAGCCATCATTCTGGAGTTCTTTTCATATCCTTCTATTTTGCATATACTGTGTCAATAATGTACACCACCTAAAAACCACACTTAGCATGGTTCAATGTCATTTTTCGTACAACTTTATTTTACTCACACCAAGCATGTTCAAATAGAACCTACGTTTCCACAGATGCGGCACTACTCCCGACCACCATCTTCTCTCACTTGGGCTGAAAGAACAATCTTCGAACTGATCTCTTTGCTTTCAGACTGCCAATAGTCCATGCCTCTCATAGCAGCCAGAGTGACCATTTTGAAATATAAATCACTTTCCTGCATAAAACCCTCCAGTGGCTCCTCGTTCCAATAAAATTCGAACTTGTGGCCTCCTTGCAAAGATTGAGAAACTCGGGCCCCCGCCTGCCTCTCCAACTTCTCCCAAAACTCTCGTTCTCTTCATGATAATGTAGTTACACTTCCCTTCTTTCTGTCCTTCAAACATGTCAAGCTTATTCTGATGCAAGGCCCTTGCACCAGCTGCCCCTTCTACCTAGGGTGCTACTCTGCTAAATCTTCGAACGGCTGCCTCACGCTCAACATCTGGCTCTCATCTGGAATCTCATCCCCTCATGGAGGTTTTCCCTGAACATGCCATTGGAAGTATTCTTCCCGTGTATTCTACTCAAGCTCATTCTCCTTTATTCAAGTTCTATTCAAGCTCAAGTTCTTTATATGTCAAAACTATGACTATCTGAAGTTACTTTTTACATGTTTATTTTCCTTCCCTCATTTACTAGACTATCAGCTCAAGGACAAGGATCTCATGTGAGTGGTTATCATTGTTTTTCTAGGATCTAGAATTGTAAGCAGTTGATAAATACTTGCAAAAGAAAACCCATACAATCCAGTGTGCAATCAGAAAAAAGGCAATAATGTATTAATACCCATCATAGAATTAAGATTTGCCCACAATCATCTGATTTCTAGAAACTTTTGCTCAGTGATGTAAGTTGGGCAAGTTGGACCCATTCTTGCCTACATATTTCTCTGCCTTGTTGTCAAAAGTTTGTAATCCCTTACAATGGAGCACTTACACTGCTCTATTTCTTCCCCTCAACTTAATAAAGCATTTTTCAACCTCCTGGAAGTTACTAGAAGGTAGGTAGATTGACTGACTTCCTACGACCTGTATTTCTTGATGCAGCCTCAACTGGTTAAGCTTGAGTTTCCACAGCCTCTTGAACTTTGAGTTCTGCCTTGAGTTTTTTTTGTTTACTGCATCTTCATATAAGCACTTATTTCTTCCTTTTCTTTCACCTTTTTTGAAAGTACATCTTAATCTACATATAACTACACAATCAATATTTTTATATTTAATTTTAACACCCAGAAAATAATATTATACTACTATGGATGCGCACATTGTGTGAATTAAATATCAATATGGCATTGCTATTTCAGGGGCCTGCCAGACTCCAGAATAGCTGTCATTAACACTAGTCTCTGCTATGAGGACTGAGACAGCAGCTCTAGAAGAAATGGAAACCACCAAAGGTAGGGGTTATCCATAGTTGCGAGGGTTTCAAAGTTTGACCTCAAATGGCTGGTCTGAGTTCTCACACCTATAATTAAGCATGTGTGATCTCATGATTTATAAGAAATATATGTTTAGATTTGGTCTTCTTCCAATGTTCCTGGCACAGAGCTCCTAAAATCCTTGGAATTTCCAGGAATAATCCAGGAATTATCCTGATGAGGTGAGTTCTACATCCCAATTAAGGCTGTGGGTTGGTTGCCACAAGAAGCAACCATGTGATTAGAGGGGTGGAGTTTCAATCCCACCCACCTCCTTTGCCCTTCAGGGAGAGGAGTGGAACTGGGGGTTGAGCCAATTGTCAATGACGTACAATTGAATCAACTGTGCCTAAGTAATGAAACTGGCACTAAAAACCAATAGGATGGGGTTTGGAGAGCTTCCAGACTGGTGAACATGGAGAGAGAGGTGCTCCTGGATAAGATAGAAGAACTGCACCCCTTCCCACATACCCTGCCCTAGGAAACACTTCCATCTGCCTGTTCCTGAGTTATATCCTTATATAATAAACCAATAATCCAGTAAATACAATGTTTCTCTGAGTTGTGTGAGCCACTTTAGCAAATTAATCAAACCCAGGGAGAGAGTTGTTGGAAATTCCAATCTATAGCTGATCAGTCAGAAGCAGTAGTGACAACCTGCACCTTCAATGGGCATCTTTTCCAGGTAGTCTTGTAGGACTCAACCCTTAACCTGTGGGATCTGACACTATCTCTGGAAGATAGTGTCATAATTGTGTTAAATCTGTTAAATGAAAACAGAGACACAGAGACTAATCTTGAAAATTCCCTGAGCATACAAGGTTAGTTTGGTCATACGAGCAAAGTTTAATTTAGCTTATCTTGCAAGGTTAACTTGACCTGGGTCATTTCTTGCTTTTATGCCTCTGGAAATAATAAGCAAAACTTGAACTGTTTCCCGAGGTTGACACGTGGTAGCCACTGACCAATTTTCTATCATTCAAGAATTTTCTAATAATATAACTAATCACTGTGAAAATAGTCACTGCCTTCTCACTATATAAGCTGCTTTATAACAATATACCCCTGAGCCTCATCATGTTTTGGTTTGAGTTCTCTATATTCATAAACTATTTTATTGTTATTGTTTTGGTGTGTGCACAATAAGCTTTTAGTCATTACTGCTTTAGTGACTCATTGGTTTCACCTCTACTCTTTCTGAACATTTGACACTTCATGGTGTCAGAAGTGGGATACAAATAAGATGGCCCAAAGACCCCGACGGTAGTGAGCAATCACATGCTAGTACCCACAGAGCTCACTGAGCTCACTGCTTTCTTGCTAACCCTACAGTTTGAGGATCTGAGCTCTGCTGACTTTGTGTTCTGAGCTCACCAATTTTATTGTGCTGTTTCTGTTTCTGTTTCTGTTCCTGTTTGTTGAAGCTTCTTGTTGACTCAGCCTATTATGTTCAAAGGAGGGGAAAACACACGATTCCCTATGTTTTGAAACAGCTGTTGAAAAACAAGGGACCTCATATTTAAGACATCTTAGGGAATCTAAAGGCAAAGCTGGGTCCCACCTGCTCTGTAGACCAGGATACTGTGTCTTTCTAGAAAAATGTGTCAACTCTTAGAATCGTAGTGGCCATCTGGGAAAGCCTTGATAAGTCCACCTTAAGGGGTACCCTTAAACCTCTGGAGACAATGGGATGATTCTTTGTGATATACAGAAGCTTCTAAAAGATAAAATGACTCCAAAAACAGCTCTAAAATGATACTTACAGCATGCAAATAAACAATCTTGGCCATCTGAGCAGGTAACCTTAATTCAGTCTATCTGCCAGAAACACAATTTAGATCCAACTATTCTTTTGTTTTGTATTATTGTTTCTGAGACATGCTTAAAGTTTTAAAACAAAAGCTATAAGATCTCTATTTGTGTTTGCCTGTATGTTTAAGTATGTGTGTGTGTGTGCTACAGATATGTAGTATTTCCCCACCTCCAGATGGTACCCCCCAAATTAATTTGTAAAGAGTTCTATTTAATTGGCTTAAAGAAAATTAAGGATTTATATAAGTCAAGTATATTCTTAGAAATATAGAAACTAACTTAAATGTTTATCAAGTTCACATAATCTGGGATAATGAAAACAAAAGCAGTTTAACTTAGTTGGTTCAATAAAAGCATGTGTATCTTTAAAATTTGTCAAGAAAAGTAGCACATAAGATGAAGGTTAGCTGTCTAATGTCTAATCCAAGCATAATTGTTAAAAGTAAGTAATATAAATAAATATAAATATGATAAAGGTTTATACTAAGCTAAATGAAATAACATATATTGATTGAAAATCTTAATCATTTCTAAATCAAGATAAGCCTTAAATGTTAAGCATAAGCTTGTCCACTTCTGGCTTTTAAACTTTTTACAGAGAGACAAAAGATGTGTGGGCTTATCGATAAGCATGTTTTATGCCACATTAAAAATTGTACTATGAGGAAGAAGAGCAGGGATTAGAGAAAGTTATGCAGGTGTACACTATCCTGCTAGCCTCAGGGCTGGCAGACAGGGTGGGAGAACAGAAAAATAAATTGGAGACCTCACCATGCCATTTTGCAAAGCTAAGAGGGCACGAGATGCTATGAATTAAGATGTAGGTGTTTAAGACGAGGCCTGCTTAGGATGCTAGGAGCTGAAATCTCTAAGAAAGTAATGAAAATGAAGATGAGGATATTATGGTGATTGATGAAGAAGCAGATGAAACGCCCCATGGCATCCAACCCCTGATACAAAGAAAAATTTTAAACAGTGAATACCACAAAATGCCTAGGGGAAAATGCACATTTTTTCCTCTGTCCCTTGAAGTTGTAAATCTTATCATGTCTTTGAAATGTAAACACCCCAGGAGATAACCAAAACTTTGCACACAAAGACTGAAGAGAAAATATACCTTTGTGACTAAAGATGAAAGAATGACTGTTTCTCTCTACCTGAGGCTTCCAGAATTCACAAACTCTTATTAAATATTCTTACTTTTCATGACAATATATGTGTTTGCAGAAATTCAACAAGAATCTGTTCTCCTTGCAATAGGATACAATTGGACAATTGTGGGCTTGGCTTCCCAGCCGAGAGGCTTCTCAAAGTCCAATCTAAGATACCGGATGAAAAATTCCCACAAAGCAGATTTAAAAGACCTGTATGGTCAATCACTATTCTTGCTGCATTTATGTCAATAATCAGGCCAACTTTATTAAAACTGGACAATTTGCAAGCAAACCAGTTTTACTGTGGTTACTTTTGACAGAAATGGAGATGATTACAGAGAGAAAAAGTAAATTTTAATAATACGCCTTTATGGATATCAGATTCTAGTGTGTTAATTATCTCTGAGGTTTTCTTTTCTACCTGTAAACTGGACTGCATCATGAATTCTTCTAGTTGCCTCCAATATGTGGCTAGAACTCTCCAAACTCACATTCCTAATTCTCTCCCACTCTTTTGACTTGGAATTACTAGGAAGGAAACACAAACTGCCCTTTTCCCAAAGCCATGCCAGCTAAAACTGGACAACTCCTCATCAGCTTCAGAGAAATCACCACAACAGTTCAAGTGTGGATGATCTTCATGCTCATTGCTATGTGGTCACCCAGAAAGCTCACCAGAGACATTCACACTGCAAACCAGAACAATCTGTCGGATTGCCTCTGCCTTCCCTCACTCCATCTGAAGATGCTTAGAAACTGACATCGAGAAATCGCCTTACCTGGCAGCTGTCCAAACTCAGAAACTAAATTTATAATTTGCTCCAACCATCAACTTCTGTTTTCTTTTGTTTCCATAGAAATGCCTCTCATTAAATTATCAAACTGCTCACCGTATAGAGACAGCATATACTAAAAACTCACCTGCAACGCTGTCTCTTGAAACAACACATCCTCATATCCATCCTATCCTAAGTAATCCTGAGGATATGTGATCGCTAATACATCATGTTGTGCCTATGCAAGTAACTTTTTAAGGAAGTAAAACCCACTTGATGTATTTAATTGGTTGAATCTTGGCTCCAGGGCATCTCTGCTCTGGAGAATGTTTTAATCCTCGGCTATCATCGTATTACCCCTCTCTAGTGGGTTGCATACTCCCGAGGGTTTTAAGTGCCTACTGGAAGCCACTCACGTGCCAGATGGTATCCATCCGGATGGGACAACTGGAGGAAATCAACAATAACCACATAAATAATGAAGAGGACTTATGGCCCTCCAGCCTGATGACTCAACAGCAGAAACAGCAACTACGTGAATCTTCAGTCTGACTACATCAATGGTAGTAACCAAGGATGATGGCTGGCCTAGCCTGCTGAGAAAATGACCAAAAGCGGGCATTGTGAAAATCAAAAGCAAATGGAGACCAACCTTGAGAATCCCCTTAGCATACAAAACCAGTTTAGTCATAGAAGCAAAGTTTAATTTAGCTCATTTTGCAAGGCTAACTTGACTTGGGTCATTTCTTGCTTATGTCTCTGGAAATTTAAGCAAAACTTGAATTGTTTCCCAAGTTGATATGGGGTAACCACTGACCAATTCCATATCATTTAAGAAAATTCTAGGGTTGCCTGGCTGGTTCAGTCAGTGGAGTATGCAACTCGATCTCAGCGTGGTGAGTTCAAGCCCCACGTTAGGCATACAGATTACTCAATAAAAAAAACATTTTTAAAAGAAAAAATATTCTAATATTATAACCAATCACTGTGAAGAATAAACAGTCACTGCCTTCTCAGTAAAGAAGCTGCTTTACAACAATATACCCCTGAGTCTCGTTCCATGTTTTGGTTGGAGTGTTCTCAGTTGTAAACTGTCTTCTGGTGTGTGCACAATAAAATTTTACTAATTACTACTTTGGTGACTCATTGATTTTACTCCTGTTATTTCTCAATTGTTGACAAATTTTAGGGCACCCAGCTGATGTTGGAGAATTGTTTGGTGTAGGAATCCCCACCACCCCGATGGGGTTTTGGAATGGTGGGGGTCCAGAGCCAAGAAAGAACTCTTGAAGATGTCTTTGGTGCAAAAAGGTGATTTTATTTAAGCACGGGGACAGGACCCTCAGGCAGAAAGAGTTGCACTGGGGTTGTGAAGAGTGACTGGTTATCAACTATGGAGTTGGGGGAGGTAAAGTTAAAAGGGAGGCCTCCAGAAGGACTTTGATATACTAAAGAAGACTCATAAAATGTCAGGGCCCTCCCTGGCTATTGTCAAGGTAAGGTTGTTTTTTCTCTACTAAGGCATTAACATTAGGACAGTAGGGGGTTCCTGGAGAAAGGTTATACTCTGTATTTGTCTCAACTATTTGTCAATGGGCTGCAGGTTATAAAGAAATTTAATTCTATCTGCCATTTCCTTCCCACCTTTGTTCCCCACATACTGTAGAGGGGAAGGTGATATTAGGGCTCCAGGAAACTGAGTCCATAAGTTTCTGGGGATTTGGCTATTGATAAGATTGCCTTTTTCTTGTAATCTACTAAGACATTTGTAAACTGATAGAGATTCAAGTCCTATCTGACTATGATCTCTATCAGTTAACCATTTTTCTTTCCCTTCCTTTGTTCTTGGGCAGCCAGGCATGCCTGTGGAATATCACACATATCCCATTAGAGGGGGGTGGAGTGCTAGCTCGTGTTTGGCCCTCAGCTTGCCTCATGCTCCCTTATCAACCCCTACATATTGAAATTGGTGACCAAAATCCTTAGCATGCAATAATCACTGATAACAAACAAAACAAAACAAAACAAAACACTCTAAGTGTTCTTAGAACACAGAAAGGAACCCTAGGAAAAAGATACTGGATGCCCAACTAAATTGGCATATAAGTTCTCCAAGTCATCATAATGTAGGTATTAAATGAAATATTGCCTTCCTTGTAGTCACAAGCTGGTAAGATAAAATTTGAGGACTTTCCTTATATTTAGTAATTAAGAATGTATCTCTGATCAAAAACAAGGACTTAGGAGAGGTGACTCTCGTTGAATGAATGAGTGATCTTCCTGAACATTATTGTATACTGAAAATATCTAAAATGAGAATAGTGAAAACATTTTTAAGTAGTAGAAACATCTCTTGGTGAGAAGCCCATGCCCCTACATCCCTGGCCCCCATTTATCTTTATTTAAATCCAAGTTCTCTGTAGGCATAAAGTGAGATTTCATAATTCTGGTAACTCAGAGATTTTCAGTGGATTAAACACTCCTGAATGCTAAATAGCCACTGTCATGCACTATTCTCTCAGAGATTAAATCACTCCTATTATTTTTGAAATGCTTATTGTATCATCCTTCATCAAAATTATTTAACCCTTCTGAAGTGTGGGATTTTCAAGCTCTCTCTGAGTTTCCTCTTTCTCATTCCTATTTCTACTTTGTTCCGCTCATTTTTTATTTTTAACTGTATTTTTACATGTGGAAATAAACTACAAACATGCAAAAACACAGGCACAGCTGCACGGACTGCAACACACTCTGATGTGAGCAGAATTCGGAATAAGAAAGAACCTTCCATGTTTGTGGGCTGTAAGCTGGCACTGTGCTTCCCCTCTTCTGGAATCAGTTTTTTGCAACATCTATGCCTAAATGTGCATATGTCCAATAGATAGCATCAAAACATCTTTAGTAAGAAAAAATTGCAAATAGATTGAAACCAAGTCGTGAGGGAGACAGGATCAGGCAGATTAGCGAGGTTGCAACGATGGGCCGAAGGCGTAGTAGCAGAGATCTGGTAAAAGAGTTGGTTAAGTGACTGGATTTTGATGACAAGAAGCAGATCGCCATAAGACTTTCTTGAGCTGGCAAAAAAGTGGGGAAATAGGGCTTAGCATATAAAAAGATGGTATCCCACTGCATAGAGAAGAAAGTTGAAGGTGATGGTGATGTAGAAACATACAAGTATTTGTCTTTCATATAAAAGAAACCTAAAGGTAGGCACTCCGGGGCTATCGTCAGGGACCCAAGTTCCATCTCTCTTTCTAATCGACCATATATGGCACTGCTGTCTATCCTAGATGTTACCTCTTGTGTCAAGAGAACTGCCAGAACTCCAGTTATCACAACTACATTCCAGGCGGCCGATAGAAGGAAAAGGGTAAGCACCAAAGGACATGAGCCTTTGAAGACACTTTCCAGACGTCTTCAGCTTATGTTTCATTGGCCTAGGGGAAGAAATATCTTGGTTGTTCTTACTTTTTTCTCCAGCAGGGCACACTGCCCAGGAAGAAGGGGAAAATAGATACTGGGCACTCAGCTATCTCTGCTCTGTTGGAAATGGTAAATGACAAAATACACTTACTCTGATAGATTCGTGGAATTGATTTTTTACAGGTGGAAACAAAAATGTTACCAACTTACCAAACAAAATTACAGTAAGGCATTATACATTCTCTGAGTTACCTATAAATATGTTTTGATTTGCAGGCAATTGGAAAATGACATTCTAAGAAGACTTCTGAAGCTAATTGTAAATAAGCCGCCGAAATGGAACCTATTTTTAGATCTTTCACTTAGAGTTGCTTACCAAGAATATTATTAAAATAGTTAAAAATAATCAGAGAACAACATCTTGTTTCTTCGCTGCTCTACAAACAAGGAAGGAGTTTTCAAAAGCAGAATCAAACTTATAAATACAGAGGACGCACTGATGGATGTGAGAGAAGAGAGGGCGGAGGAGGCGAGAAATGGGTGAAGGGGAGTGGGAGGCACAGGCTTCCAGTTCTGGAACGAATGTCACAGGAAAAAAAGGCAGAGCACAGGGACTATAGTCATTGATATTGTAAGCGCGTTGTATGGTGACAGATGGTAACCACACGTGTGGCATAACATACAGAGAAATCAAACCACTATATTGTATACCTGAAAATAATGTAACGCTGTGCCTCAAATATACTCAAACTTTAAAAAAAAGGAGGAAGAGTTTTGTTTGTTTGTTTTCCATCTATGAGTTCTTGGCTGCGCAACTGGGACGCAAAAGAAATCAATGATGAAGGGGTATTTGCCTAACGTTCGAGGCCATCCTCCTACATGAGATGAAACCCCCATGATGTCCCTAATTAAAGCAAACAAAAAATAGACACACACAGACACGGAAACTTACGCGTCCAAATTGGAGTCGTCTTTCAAAATAAACCTCTTGGAAAGGTGGACGTGTCCTTCTAGTCATACAATTGTTATTTTAAAGGTTTTTGCCATTTTTTTCTTCCAAGGTGGTGGGAGCAGGGAGGGAAGGCAGAACGGGGCATTGTCTTAGGGGTTGCTCTGAGCTTCATGAAAAGCTTTGATCCAAGACTATTATCTAATGTGATCGATGACATGTCCATTAGAACTAGCTGCAAATAACTTTTCATGGTTTCCAGTAAAGATTTCCCGAGGGGCGCCTGGGTGGTTCAGTCGGTTAAATGTTTGACTTTGGCTCAGGTTAGGATCTCACAGTTCGTGAGTTTGAGCCCCGCGACTGGCTCTGTACTGACAGCTCAGAGCCTGGAGCCTGCTTCGGATTCTGTCTCCCTTGCTCTCTGCCCCTATCCTGCTCATGCTCTGTCTCTCAAAAATAAATAAACATTAAAAAAAAAAAAGATTTGCCACCATTGAGGACACTGACATGGACAAGTTAAGGAAAATCAACTCATCTTATCAGTCCTTATTTCTTCATCTGAAAAATGATGAGGAGGGATTAGACCAGTGATCTCTAGGTCCCCTTTCAGAATGACATTCTGAGATTCTGTATTCTCCTGTGCTGACCCAGTACTTTCGATCCTACACCTAGGAAATTTAGGATTCATTATTTTAAAATCTCAGTCCCTTTGTTTGTAATAAAAAATACAGATTACCAAAACCTCACATCAATATCGTATCAGCACACACCTACACACATATCCACATACATACTATGTGGTATATGTGTCTATAAAATAAGTGATCACACAGTTATATTAAAAATATATAGGAAATAGAAAAGATCTACCAGTCAAAACCTAAGTTAACCCAGTTGATTTCTGTTACTTCCTTGCTGGCTTCTCTAAAACCAAGACCTCCAAGAGGTAAGGATGGAGGGGAGGAAATTAACATGTATTAAAAGCCTACTAAGAGTCAGGCAATGGATAACAAATGTTGTGAAAATCACGATGGTCTACAAAGGCTCATGGAGTCATAAAGCCTACGAATTACCCCCCAAACAACAACAAAAAATTTTTATTGATTGATCGATCGATTGATTTTGAGAAAGCGAGCAAGCAGGGGAAGGGCAGAGAGAGAGAGAGAATCCCAGGCAGCGACCACAAAGCCCGACATGGCGCTCAAACTCACAACATGAGATCATGACCTGGGCAGAACTCAAGAGTCAGATGCCTAACCAACTGAGCCACCCAGGCGTCCCAAAACAAAAATTTTTCAAGCGACTTTTCAACACCACCTAGCCATTACCAACCCACTGCCCGCTCTGTTCCACTTAACTCTCCCTTTTGCTTACTCTGAGTTTCAACACCTCAACAGACCTACCTAAGTCCCAGAGTTTTGTGGGCATCAAGTGTCAGGAAACATGGCTTTCACTTTCACTCTGCTCTGTGACTCCCTAACACTGCTTTATCTGAAGAGGTTGAAGCGCATACAAATACATGTGCTCTTTGTAAATTCTAAGCTATTTTGTTGCAAATATTTCTTTGCCTATTTGCACCGAATTACAAACTTGATGAGGACAGATAGGTCAACTAACCAGGTCTGTAGTATACTGTGCTCCCCTGTTACTCCAGCTCGGTATATTTTGAACATAAAAATCTTTGATACTTGAGATAAGTGTTAAATGTATCTGAGAGGTTTCAATTTTAAACCGAAGCAGCGTTTCATTTCTCACTTGCTGGATTTTTCTAACTGGTCACCGATGAAAAGAACGCCGTGTGCATTGAACCATTCAATCCATTTTAGTCGGATGTACGATATTTCCCTTTCTCACAAAAGTGCCTGTAAATCCCAGGGCAGCCCCATGCTGCTTTTTCTTTAATGTAAATTACCTCTGTGGACTGCTGCTTACAAAGTTCAGTCAATAGATAAATTTCCTATGTCCCCTCTAGTCTTTCTGAGGGTAATTTCTCCAATCTAGCAAAACCAGCTAGCTAGAAACCAGATTTCTATGTTTAAAACAAAACAAAACATACAAACAAGCTGATTTACACGGAAAACAATGGGACTTCCAGGGAATTATAGGCAGCTGAGCCGATGGCTCTAGGGGGAAGCATTTGTTGGTATAATGTGGCACACGTCCTGTGTGTTCATATCTCTGAATTCCTGCTTGTGGCAGTAAGAGTGGCACGAAGGAAAAAAAAGATGGAGAAATATTAAATTGCTCTAAGAACTGCATGCCTGCAGATCCAAAGAATAAGGGAAAGAAGTCAATGTGCCTAACAGGATGCAAGTGAGCAAATATTTATCTGAGACTTGAGGAAATATGCAAACAAAAAAACCCCCAACACACACACACACACACACACACACACACACACACACACAGAATCATCATAAATTCATACAATCTTGGTTGGAGGGGCACTTGGGTGCTCAGTCAGTTGAGTCGGCCTCTTGATTTCACCTCAGGTCTTGATCCTGGCATCGTGAATCAAGCCCCACATCAGGCTCCATGCTGCGTGTGGAGCCTACTTGGGATTCTCTCTCTCTCCGCCCCTCTCCCCCACTCACGCTTGCTCTCTGTGTCTAAAACAAAAAATAAAAAGAAATATAATCCTGATGAAAGCAAACACTAGCTGTCTGCAGTACTAAGAGATCTGCTTGCCCTGTCCATGTCTCAGAAATTCTTAGGACAACAGCATCCATGATACAATTGAGACTGTTTAGAATTATGTCTGGCTCATCACTGGCAATTATGATGCCCATTTCTGCTTTAGGAGATATTTTGATTTTTTTCAAATGTACTTGCACTTCTCAGAAATCTCTTTTCAATGACAGTATCTTAACAAAGTTAATGAAAGCAAAGCAAAAAGAATTAACGTGGATGAAACGCCAAAAAATGAGAGATTTTGCTGGAAATTTTTGTTTGCAATCTACAAGAGCTCTTTAAATCAAAATGAAACTTCCCATCCTCCCAATAAAAGGAGGGGTTAAAAAAAAGGCACCCTTTGAACACCCCCTAGACAGGACCTAGACATGCTCCCCCTCTGTTCCAGTTAACTTTCCTTTCTAATGCATAGCATTAATCTGAAGAACTCAACTGGGGGCAATAGATATACCCATTTTTTGGCTCTGAGAAAATGTGTGGAACTACCCCCCAAAAAATTTAGGATTAGCAGAAGCCACACAAAAAAATAAGTGAAGTAGAGAGAGAAAGGGAAAGAGAGACAGATGTTGTTATGGGTTGAACTGTGTTTCCCCTCATCCTCAAGTTCATGTGTTGAAGCCTTAACCCCAAATATGAAATGGGACCTATTTGAAATAGGGTCTTAAGGAGGAAATTGAGGTTACAGGAAGTCAAAAGGGTGGGGCTCTAATCCAGGAAGACCCATGTCCTTGTAAGACAAAAGATACCAGTGAAACAGTGGCACAGAGGAGAGGCTATGTACACAGCAAGAAGATGGCCGTCCACAAGCCAAGGAAAGAAACTTGAGAAGAAACCAACTCTGCCATCACTTTGATCTTGGACTTTCCAGCCTCAGAACTGTGAGAAAATAAATTGTCTGTCCTTTAAACCAGTCTGTGGCATTTTGTTATCATAGGCCTGTGCCTTTTTTTCAATGACTATGTTAGGGATACCTGGGTGGCTCAGTCAGTTAAGCACTCAGTTCTTGATTTCAGCTCAGGTCATGATCTCATGGTTTGTGGGATCGAGCCCCATGTCTAGGCTCCATACTGACAGCACAGAACCTCCTTAGGATTCTTTCTCTCCCTCTCTCTCTGTCTATCCCCTGCTCATGTTCTCTCTCTCTCTCACTCTCTCTCAATAAATAAATAAATATACTTTAAAAAAATAAATCACTGAGTATGTTCCAGTAAATAGGAATTGATGTAAATCAAAGATAGATTTTGACCCCACTCTGAAAATTTTGGCTTCTAATAGAAGATTGATCAGAAAGCCTGAGGATCGAAGACTTTTGTTGTTGCCATGCCCATAATGGAAAAAAAAAGCTAATTAACTTCCTACTCCTAAACACACTGTGAGTTGCAAGGACAGAATGTTCCAGTGGAGACCATTTTGCTTTCACTCTCTTTCCTCTGTTGAGACTCCCGCTGCAGTTTGGAAAGTCTTGGCAGCTCGTGCTCGTAGAAATGGCCTGGAGCTTGTCAATTCATTTCTTTAAATCACTGAACACCTATTGGGAGGTAATAGAACCTGACAAATTGATGGACTCTAATAAAGCCCAACTCTAGAAATAAAGCTGATTTAATTATCAGTCAAGTGTGTATGGTTAACATGAGATATGTTCAACCTATCCTATAGGATTTCAGGAATATGTCAGAAGCCATCTTCCCAAAGAAAGTGTTACCAATTTGGGTTTCATACTCAGTATGATTGTAATATTCTTGTTTATAACTCTATATACATTTTTCTATGCTATGGGGCCATGTCCTACTTATCTTTACCCTGTCCTCCTAAGGTCCCAATACCTCACTTAGTTACAGCAGTCTTACTCACTTTCTTACTCAAATTTTACTCAAATTTTGTGAAACGAGACAGTCTATCAATCAATCAATCACATTTAATGAGAACATCTTTGTGACAGTATGTCCACCCGAACCTTCTTCCCTTCCTTCCAGCCACAGGGGAGTTCTTTGGCAGTTCCAGAATCATCTGTTTAGCAAGCACACCTACCAAGGAGGCACTCACATGTGGCTAATGCTTACAGATGAGGATATTCTCTTTAGCTCACCATTTAACAAAGATTTTTTTTCCCGCCATTTATTTATAGAAGCTAAAGTTTTCCTTTTTACATCTTTTACTTTTAATGTGCAGGTGCAGATTCCCATTTGAGAAGTTTTAGTGTCGCATCATTTATAAACTTCTGATGATGTGTGGGTTGCTGGAACTGGGGCTGCGATTGGTAGATGCATGTAGACAGGATGCCACTCACAAAATTGTCTAGGTGACATTTATGTGAAACAACCAGCTTTATAAAAATGTTAGTCACTACTGGGGCGCCTGGCCCCATAGTTAAGCGTCTGACTTCAGCTCAGATCATGATCTCACCGTTTGTGAGTTTGAGTCCCGCATCAGGCTCTATACTGACAGCTCAGAGTCTGGAGCCTGCTTTGGATTCTGTGTGTGTGTGTGTGTGTGTGTGTGTGTGTGTGTGTGTGTGTGTCTGCCTCTGCCACACTCATGCTCTGTCTCTCTCTCAAAAATAAATAAAACATTAAAAAAAATTTTTTTAATGTTAGTCACTATTTCATGTTTTAATTAATCAACCTTTGGGATTTGTTGATATTTGGAACAAATGGTAGTATTTAATAATTAAAAGTAGGATTCGCTTGATTCTTCTGGAATGAATTAGTCTATTTTTCAAATCACTTTTTATTTCTGACAATTAACATAACTCTCCTAGGTTTTTTTTTAGATTACATGTAGATTGCATATACTTTGATAGTCAATGTGTATTTAAGATTTATTTCCTAAATGTGTATTAAAATGACTTTTCTGCTATCCTATGATCCAGTAATCTTACTAGTGGATATTTACCCAAAAAATACAAAACCACTTTTGTTTCCCTTGCCTTTGGTGACATGTCTGATAAGAAGTTGCCCTGGCCAAGGTCAAAGAGGTTTCTGCTTGTGCTCTCCTCTAGGATTTTGATGGTTTGGGACCTCATCAAGACAAAAAGCTTCTACACAGCAAAGGAAACATTCAACAAAACTAAAAGGCAACCTACAGAATGGGAGAAGTTATTTGCAAATGACATATCTGATAAAGGGTTAATATCCAAAAATCTATAAAGAATTTATCAAGTTCAACACCCAAAAAACAACCAAGATAGGAAATGGACAGAAGACATGAATAGACACTCTTCCAAAGAAGACATCCAGATGGCCAACAGACATATGAAAAGATGCTCAACATCACTCATCATCAGGGAAATACAAATCAGAGCCATGATGAGATACTACCTCATGCTTATCAGAATGACTATAATTAACAATACACAAAAAAATAACAGGTGTTGGTGAGGATGTGGAGAAAGGGAATCCTATCGCACTGTTGGTGGGAATGCAAACTGGTGCAGCCATTCTGGAAAATGGAATGAAGTGTCCTTAAACTACTAAAAATGGGAGGAGCCAAGATGGCGGAACAGCATGGAAGTTTTTTGTGTGTCTCCAGTCCATGAAATCAGCCAGACCAACACTAAACCATCCTGCACACCTAGAAAACTGATTGGAGGATTAACACAACAATCTGCACAACCTGAGCCACAGAGTCCAGCAGGTACGCGGCACGGAGAGGTGAACTTGGGGAGCGAGAAGCCGCCGGAGGCAGGGAGGTGCTTTTGCGGGCAGAGAGAGGATGGAGATGGGAAGGGGGGGAGAATACGGGAAAAGCACCCCTCCCCAAAAGCAGCTGGAGAGAAAGTGGAAAATTGAAAATAACTTCAGGGACTAAACTAAAAAGGGAGAAAGGAGAAAGGAGAGGGTTTAAATTTCATTAAGAGGGTAAACAAGGAGAACACAAAGTCTGCAACTCCGCAGCTCAATACCTGGCAGTACTCTGGTGGGAAGGGCGAATGCCAAGGAGTAGAATTGGGTCCAGGAGGTTGTTGGGCCACACAGGGAAAAGCGGTGGATGTTTGGTAGAGGCTGTGAGGCCACCAGGGCCCAGCAGACCCCAGAGAATGGCCATATTCGCTGGTGCTGGAACAAGGTCGTTAAGGGTGAAGCCTGGTGCCAGATGTGTGTTGTGATTTTCCATAATCCCTGAAACGCTGCTGCTTCACTATCTCGCGAACTTTTTCTGGGGTGGACTGGCACCTGGCCACAGTCTCTGGGCACCGGAAGCAGCACAGTACCCAATCATTCCTGGGTGTGGCTGGCACCCAGCCATTGCTCAGTGAGACCCTCCCGCAGAGTGGCAGAACAGGTCAAAGCCGCAGTTCTTCAGAAGTAAGGGGCCGGGGAAAACAGCCGCATCTGAGACAAAGCTCGGGAGAGAGGTACTGCCTGGGGCCTGGTCACAGAGAGTGAAAAAGCGGGGAGTGGGCAAAAGCTGAAGACAGAGGACGGGTGCATGATTGCTGACCCGAGGAACAGAGTACCAATACTAGAGACTGGGTAGCTGGGTGACGCCATTTTCCCTGCTCCCACGCATACACATACGCACCTACCGGTGCCAGAACAATTCACCCCCGTAGGCTAGCAGCGCCATCTAGTGAAGAACGGAGCCGTTACACTGAACTCCGCCCAACTGGGCCAACCTCGCTCTTCAAGAACAGAAGTCTCACCGCCTACTTAGTTTATGGACTATAAAGTGCTTCACAGTCTGACTTCTAGTGGAAAACAAAGTTATTTCAGTCCTATTTCAATCTGTTAGCAGGTCCATCTACGTAATTTTCTCTCCTTCTTTTTTCTCTTTTTCACTTCTTTGCTTTTTCTTGAATACAGAAAGAGAAAAAAAAATCATTTTTATTTTCAATTTTTATTAAAAATATTTTTAATGTTTTTACTATATTTTTTACTTTTGTGTAAATTTTTTCAAATCCTATTTTACTTCCATCATTTTATTTTAGTCTACTTCAGTGTATTGACTTTTTCAAATTTTCAAATGATTTCTTTTTTTCTTTTTTCTCTTATTCATTTCTTCTCTTTTTCATGAATGCAGAAAGAGAAAAACATCATTTTTGCCTTCAATTTCTATTAAAGAAAATTTTCCTTAATTTTTTATACTATATTTTTTACTTTTATGTAAATTTTTTCAAATTCTATTTTACTTCCAACATTTCATTTTAGTCTACTGCAGTGTATTCACTTTTTCCAATTTTCAAAAGATTTCTTTTTTCCCTTTTTTTTCTTTTTTTGTTTCTTTTCTTTTTCTTGAATATAGAAAGAGAAAAAATTCATTTTTATTTTTTATTTTTATTAAAAATATTTTTGTTTAATTTTTTCTACTATATTCTTCACTTTTGTGTAAATTTTTTCAAATTCTTTTTACTCCCATCATCTCATTTTAGTCTACTTCAGTGTATTCATTTTTTCAAATTCTCAAACAATTTCCTTCCCCCCCTTTTTTTCTCTAATCTGTCAAACCACTTTCAACACCCAGACCAAAACACACCTATATCCAGCATCATTTATTCAATTGTTTTTTGTGTGTTTTTTTATTTTAATGTTTTTTTAATTTTAATATATTTTAATTATAATTTTTCTACCTCATTAATTCCCTCTCTCCCTTCGAAATGACAAAACAAAGGAATTCACCCCAAAATAAAGAGCATGAAGAAACGACAGCCAGGGATTAAACCAGCACAGAAACAAGCAAGATGTCTGAACCAGAATTTAGAATCACAATAATAAGAATACGAGCTGGAGTCGAAAATAGATTAGAATCCCTTTCTGCAGAGATAAAAGAAGTAAAAACTAGTCAGAATAAAATAAAAAATGTTATAACTGAGCAATCACAGGTGGATGCTGTAGGGCAAGGATGGATGAGGCAGAACAGAGAATCAGCAATATAGAGAACAAACTTATAGAGAAAAACAAAGGAGAAAAAAAGAGGGAGATTAAGGCAAAAGAGCACGATTTAAAAATTAGAGAAATCAGTGACTCGTTAAAAAGGAACAACATCAGAATCATAGGGGTACCAGAAAAGGAAGAGAGAGAAATAGGGGTAGAAGGGTTATGTGAGCAAATCATAGCAGAAAACTTTCCTAACCTGGGGAAAGACACAGACATCAAAATCCAGGAAGCCCAGAGGACCCCCATTAGATTCAACAAAAACCGACCATCAACAAGGCATATCATAGTCAAATTCACAAAATACTCAGGCAAGGAAAGAATCGTGAAAGCAGCAAGGGAAAAAAAGTCCCTAACTTACAAGGGAAGACAGATCAGGTTTGCAACAGACCTATCCACAGAAACCTGGCAGGCCAGAAAGGAGTGGCAGAATATATTCAATGCGCTGAATCAGGAAAATATGCAGCCAAGAATTCTTTATCCAGCAAGGCTGTCATTCAAAATAGAAGGAGAGAGAAAAATTTTCCCAGACAAACAAAAATTAAAGGAGTTTGTGACCACTAAACCAGCCCTGCAAGAAATTTTCAGGGGGAATCTCTGAGGGGAGAAAAGATGAAAACATACATATATACATACATAAATACCAAAAGCAACAAAGATTAGAAAGGACCAGAGAACACCACCAGCAACTCCAACTCTACAAGAAACATAATGACAATAAATTCATATCTTTCAGTACTTACTCTAAACGTCAATGGACTCAATGCTCCAATCAAAAGACATAGGGTAACAGAATGGATAAGAAAACAAGATCCATCTATATGCCGTTTACAAGAGACCCACTGTAGACTTAAAGACACCTTCAGGTTGAAAGTAAGGGGATGGAGAACCATATATCATGGTAATCATCAACAAAAGAAAGCCAGAGTAACCATACTTATATCAGACAATCTAAACTTTAAAATAAAAACTGTATCAAGAGATGCAGAAGGGCATTATATCATAATCAAGGGGTCTATCCACCAAGAAGACCTAACAATTGTAAGCATTTATGCGCCCAATGTGGCAGCACCCAAATATATAAATCAATTAATCACAAACATAAAGAAACTCATTGGTAATAATACCATAATAGTAGGAGACTGAAACACCCCATTCACAACCATGGACAGATCATCTAATCAAAAAATCAACAAGGAAACAATGGCTTGAATGACACTTTGGACCGGATGGACTTAACAGATATATTCAGAACATTTCATCCTAAAGCAGCAGATTATACATTCTTCTCCAGTGCACATGGAACGATCTCCAGAAAAGACCATATACTGGGACACAAATCAGCCCTAAGTAAGTACAAAAAGATCAAGATCACACCGTGCATATTTTCAGACCACAACACTATGAAACTCAAAATCAACCACAAGAAAAAATTCGGAAAGGTAACAAATACTTGGAGACTGAAGAACATCCTATTAAAGAATGAATAGGCTAACCAAGCAGTTAAAGAGGAAATTAAAAAGTATATGGAAGTCAATGAAAATGATACCACCACAACCCAAAACCTCTGGGACGCAACAAAGGCGGTCATAAGAGGAAAGTATATAGCAATCCAGGCCTTCCTAAAGAAGGAGGAAAGATCTCAGATACACTACACAACCTAACCTTACGCCTTAAAGAGCTGGAAAAAGAACAGCAAATAAAACCCAAAAAACAGCAGAAGACAGGAAATAATAAAGATTAGAGCAGAAATTAATGCTATTGAAACCAAAAAAAACCCAGTAGAACAGATCAATGAAGCCAGAAGCTGGTTCTTTGAAAGAATTAACAAAATTGATAAACCACTAGCCAGTTTGATCAAAAAGAAAAAGGAAAGGACCCAGACAAATAAAATCAAGAATGAAAGAAGAGAGATCACAACCAACACAGCAGAAATAAAAACAATAATAAGAGAATATTATGAGCAATTATATGCCAATAAAATGGGCAATCTGGAAGAAATGGACAAATTCCTAGAACTACCAAACTTCTATATACACTACCGAAACTGAAACAGGAAGAAATAGAAAATTTGAACAGACCCATAACCAGTAAGGAAATCAAATTAATAATCAAAAATCTGCCAAAAAACAAGAGTCTAGGGCCAGATGGCTTTCCAGGGGAATTCTACCATACATTTAAGGAAGAGTTAACACCTATTCTCTTGAAGCTATTCCAAAAAATAGAAATGGAAGGTAAACTTCCAAACTCTTTCTATGAAGCCAGCATTACCTTGATTCCAAAACCAGACAGAGACCCCACTAAAAAGGAGAACTACAGACCAATTTCCCTGATGAATATGGATGCAAAAATCCTCAACAAGATATTAGCCAACTGGCTCCAACAATACATTTAAAAAATTATTCACCACGACCAAGTGGAATTTATACTTGGGATGCAGGGCTGGTTCAATATCCGCAAAACAATTAACGTGATTCATCACATCAATAAAAGAAAGGACAAGAACCATATGATCCTCTCAATAGATGCAGAGAAAGCATTTGACAAAATACAGCATCATTTTTTGAAAAAAACCCTCAAGAAAGTAGGTATAGAAGGACCATACCTAAAGATCATAAAATTCATATATGAATGACCCAACACTAATATCCTCAATGGGGAAAAACTGAGAGCTTTCCCCCTAAGGTCAGGAACAAGACAGGGATGTCCACTCTCACTACTGTTATTCAACATAGTATTGGAAGTCTTAGCCTCTGCAATCAGACAACACAAAGAAATAAAAGGCACCCAAATTGGCCAAGAGGAGGTCAAACTTTGACTCTTCACAGATGACATGATACCCTATATGGAAAACCCAAAAGATTCCACCAAAAAAAAATGCTAGAATTGATTCATGAATTCAGCAAAGTTGCAGGATATAAAATCAACGCACAGATATTGGTTGCATTTTTATACTCCAACAATGAAGCAATAGAAAGAGAAATCAAGGAATCAATCCCATTTACAGTTGCACCAAAAACCATGAAAACCTAGGAATAAGTCTAACCAAAGAGGTGAAAAATTTATACACTGAAAACTATAGAAAGCTGATGAAAGAAATTGAAAGAGACACACAAAAAAAATGGAAAAAGATTCCATGCTCCCAGATAGGAAGAAGAAATATTGTTAAAATGTCGATACTACCCAAAGCAATCTACATATTCAATGCAATTGCTATCAAAATAACACCAGCATTCTTCACAGAGCTAGAACAAATAATCCTAAAATTTGTATGGAACCAGAAAAGACCCTGAATAGCCAAAGCAATCTTGAAAAAACCAAAGCAAGAGACATCACAATCCCGGACTTCAAGCTATACTACAAAGCTGTGGTCATCAAGACAGTATGATACTGGCACAAGAACAGACACTCCAATCAATGGAATAGAGAACCCAGAAATGGACCCACAAATGTATGGCCACCTAATCTTTGACAAAGCAGGAAAGAATATCCAATGGAATAAAGACAGTCTCTTCAGCAAGTGGTGCTGGGAAAACTGGACAGCGACATGCAGAAGAATGAATCTAGACCACTTTCTTACACCATACACAAAAATAAACTCAAAATGGAGGAAATGTAAGACAAGAAGCCATCAAAATCCTCGAGGAGAAAGCAGGCAAAAACCTCTTTGATCCTGGCTGCAGCAACTTCTTATTCAACACGTCTCTGGAGACAAGGGAAACAAAAGCAAAAATGAACTATTGGGACCTCATCAAAATAAAAACTTCTGCACAGCGAAGAAATAATCAGTAAAACTAAAAGGCAACCGACGGAATGAGAGAAGATATTTGCAAATGACATATCAGATAAAGGGTTAGTATCCAAAATCTACAAAGAACTTACCAAACTCAACACCCAAAAAACAAATAATCCAGTGAAGAAATGGACAAAAGACATGAATAGACACTTCTCCAAAGAAGACATCCAGATGGCCAACCAACACATGAAAAAATGCTCAACATCACTCATCACCAGGGAAATACAAATCAAAACCACAATGAGATACCACCTCACACCTGTCAGGATGGTTAACATTAAAAACTCGGGTAACAACAGATGTTGGCAAGGAAGCAGAGAAAGAAGATCACTTTTGCATTGTTGGTGGAAATGCAAGCTGGTGCAGCCACTCTGGAAAACAGTATGGAGGTTCCTCAGAAAACTAAAAATAGAACTACCCTATGACCCAGCAATTGCAATACTAGGCATTTGTCCAAGAAATACAGGTGTGCTGTTTCGAAGGGATACATGCACCCCCATGTTTATAGCAGCACTATCAACAATAGCCAAACTATGGAAAGAGCCCAAATGTCCATCGATGGATGAATGGATAAAGAAGATGTGGTAGCTACATACAATGGTATTACTCGACAATCAAAAAGAATGAAATCTTGCCATTTGCAACTACGTGGATAGAACTGGAAGGTATCGTGCTAAATGAAATTAGTCAGAGAAAGACAAAAATCATATGACTTTACTCATATGAGGACTTTAAGAGACAAAACAGATGAACATAAGGGAAGGGAAACAAAAATAATTTAAAAACAAGGAGGTGAACAAACCATAAGGGACTCATAAATATGTTGAACAAACTTAGGGATACTGGAGGGGTTTTGGAAGGGGGGATGGGCTAAATGGGTAAGGGGCATTAAGGAATCTACTCCTGAAATCATTGTTGCACTATATGCTAACTAATTTGGATATAAATTTTAAAAAATAAAAAATTAAAAAATAAAAAAAACTAAAAATAGAACCACCCTATGATCCAGCAATTGCACTATTAGGCATTTACCCAAAGGGTACAAAAATACAAATTTGAAGAAGTACATGTATCCCAATGTTTATAGCAGCACCATCAACAATAGTCAAACTATGGAGAAAGCACAAATGTCCATTGACCGATGGATAAAGGAGATACACACACACACATACATACATACACACATACACACAATAGAATATTACTCAGCCATAAGAAAGAATGAAATCTTGCATTTCATTTGCAATAATGTGGATAGAGCTAGAATGTATTATGCTAAGTGAAATAAGTCAATCAGAGAAAGACAAATGCCATATGATTTCACTCATATGTGGAATTTAAGAAACAAAACAAGGGCATCTATGGGAAGGGGGGAAGAGTAGAGAGGGGAACAAACCACAAGAGACATTTAATGATAGAGAATAAACTATGGGTTAATGGAAGGAGTTGAGTGGGAGATGGGCCAGGTGGGTGATGGGTACTAAGGAGGGCACTTGTTGTGATAAGCACTGGGTGCTGTATGTAAGTGATGAATAAATGAATTTCTCTCCTGAAACCAAGATTGCACTGTATGTTAACTAAATAAAATTTAAATTTAAAAAATATAAAAATATATAAAAACATTAATTCAAAGGGATACATGCTCCCCTATGTTTATTGCAGCATTATTTACAATAACCAAATTATGGAAGCAGCCCAAGTGTCCATCAATAAATGAATGGATAAAGAAGGTGTGGTATACGCATGTGTATATTTATGTGTACACACACACACACACAATGGAATATTATTCAGCCATAAAAGGGAATGAAATCTTGCCATTAGCAACAGCATAGATGGATCTAGAGAGCATAGTGCTAAGTAAAATAAGTCAGAGAAAGACAAATACTATATGATTTCACTCATATGTGGAATTTAAGAAACCAAACAAACAAGCAAAGGAGAAAGAGAGAGAAACCAAGGAATAAGACTCTTAACTATAGAGAACAAACTTGTGGTTCCCAGAGAGAAGGTGGGTGGGGGGATGGGTGAAATAGGTGATAGGGATTAAGAGAACACTTATCATGATGAGCACTGAGTAATGCATAGAATCAGTATATTGCACACCTGAAACGAATCTAACATTGGATGTTAACTATAGTGGAATTAGAATTAAAAACTGAATAAAAAAGTAATAAATTTTCTGGTTTTTTTATATTACATGCATACACTTTATAATGAATAAGTAATTGAAAAAAATGTCAAGTAGTACAGAACGTAAACGTTTTCTGAAATGCTACCATTTAAGTTCCCACCCCCAGACACATTGCCCAATTTCCCACCAATGAGATCAACAATTTGTATCTATTTTCCATATATTTTTCCATGCTTATAAAATCATTAGGTAACATCATGGTAATGCGGAGTGGCATTTTTGTTGCTGTTTCATGGAAATGGCGTCACGTTACGTACACTTCCCTCTCCTTATTTTTCTTACTTAATGATCCATCCTAAAAATCTCTTCTAATTGACTGTGAAAGATCTCATGCCTTTTAGTGGCTGTATAGTGGAATTCCCTGGTATAGATCAGCCAATTTTACTTCTTCTTCTACTGATGGATTTCTTTTTTTCCCAACTTTCTTGACCCCTGCAAACAATGCAACACTAAATAATATGTTCGCCTAGCCTTACATGTAGTGGTGCTTTTATCCCCCAGCTTGGTAGTGCTAACTATGTAGGTTTTTAATTTCAGTAGATATTGTTATGAATCTAGTTCTCACGTATATGAGGATCTATATCTATGGTCTCTGTTTTAATGACTTATTTTTCTATGTCTATGCCATTACCACAATGTTTTGATTTCATGAATTTATAGTTTGTGTCTGTAATTGATTTTTAATCAAGTATTCAGAAACAACGAGGCCAGTATTACCTTACCATTCTTTTTCATACTTTTCTCGGCTAGTCTAACATTTCTAATCTCCCAAATAATGTTTAATTAAATTATTAATTATTTCAATTAGTTATTCTAATTAAATTTCATCTAATTCATTTATTTTACAAAAATATTTAAGAGTTATTAAGCCATCTATCTAAGCAAGAACATAGAATTTCTTTCCAAGTGACCAGATCTTGTCTATGTCCTTCAATAAGATTTTACAGCTTTCTTCGGTGGGGTCTCATACTTTTCCTCCTAAGTGTTTATCTAAGTATCATATGGTTTTTGACAAATCTCTTATATTTAGAAATAGCATCTGTTTTCTATCAAGCTAGGTCATCATCATTATAAACGTCCAAGAATTTTAATTTCCTGCCTAAGTAACATTTGGCCCCAAAGCTGGGCTGCCGATTATTCTCGTTATCAATTCCTGTGTAGCAAATTATCCCAAAATATAGTAGCTTTTAACAAGTATCATTCTATCTCACCTCATGATTTTATAGGTCAGAAATTCTGGACGGGCTCAGGTGACCAGTTCTCCTGTTCTAGTGGTGGTTCTAGTCCGCTAGCATCATGCAGTGATAGTCACCTGAAAACTGGGCTGATTTGAAGGGTCTGTGAAGGTTTCATTCGCAGGTCTATTATTTTGACAAGGACAGCCATCAGGCTGGGCTTGGCTGGGCTTTCTCTCCCTGGATTTGCGGAGCCCCTCCACATGGTCCATCTAGAAGGATAGTTGAACTTCTTACATGATGGTTCGGGTCTGCAAGAGACCAGGATGGAAGATTCTAGTCCTCTTAAGTAAGTCCAAAAGTATCATCACTTCACATCTAGGACACCCTACTGGCCGAGGAGTTGCAGTGTAGTTTCAAGAAGGGAAAGAAACGCTACTTCTCAGTGGAAAAGAAAAGAAGTTTCTTCTTTTCCAGAAAAGAAGTTCTGACCCTCTTTAATCCACCATTTATTTATGCAAACAAATAACGTTTAATCAACCGTTTATTTATGCAAATAAATAAAAAGCCAAAGCAGAAACTTACCTCCCATCTATTATCATCATCATTGCCTCAAGAAAATAGATATTTTAACACGCATACGTAAAAGAAAAAATAAGTCGGCTCAGGAAAAAAAAATGGGGTTTTAAATTGAAGAAGTTGGATTTAGGGAAAATACCCTGTATTGCCCTTATTATTTACATTTTTCACAGTTTGGTGAAATCTGTCCAGTTGGGAGAATGACTAATGGATCCAGTATCATCAGTCCTGCTTCAGGAGTATTCTGGTGAGGTGAGAAAGACATGCTTAGATTTTGGATTCAAATCTCCTGGTCCCAAATTTCTCCTGCAGTCTCAAATCCGACGAAGCTTTTTCTAACCCGTGTAGAAATCAAACCAAAATACGGTAGCCAACGCAGTCTCCTTCTCAGGGTGGCACCTTTGTGGTTCTTGTGACAATCTGAGACTGTTCTGACTGCCAATACCATGTGTTAGTTCAATGCAAAATAAGAACTCAGCACAGAACTCAGCACACCTTACTTGGAGATCCATCTTAATGGTTGGGTCTAGAGACAGACGTTTGTAAAGTCTGTCATTGCTGCCTCCCATTTTTACCTACTGGGCCTGAAGCAAGGATGTTAATTCCTGACACAACAAATGCAAATTGTACAGAAAAAAAACCTCAAATAATCACTGGAGTGTCCCTAGAGTGAGTAATATCATGGTGGCTGTGACTACATTGAACATATGCTCAAAAATCACTAAAAATATGGATACACTAAAGCATAGTATAGAGAAATAAATACATCTAAAACCAATTCTAGGGACAGGTATGGTTTTAGTAAGGGACATTTGGATGACAGTCTCAGGTGCTCTGCTGGTCACAAGTAAAAGAAAACCCATTTTAATTTAGCTTATAGTAAAAAAGAATTTATCAGCTGACCTAACTGATAATTTGAGAAATAGTTTAGTGTATCGATTAGGGCACTTTTACTACATGTAATAAAAACCCCAACCCGACTGATCTAACAACAACACCAAAAAACAAAACAAAACAAAACCAAAAAACAAAAATAAAACCCTATTATTTACATAACATAAATTTCAAGATACGGGATCTCTAGGGTAGATTAAATCAGTAGGTCTATTCCATCATCAAAAATAGTGGTTCTGGGGAGCCTGGGTGACTCGGTCAGTTGAGCAACCAACTCAGTTTCAGCTCAGGTCATGATCTCATGGTTTTAGGAGTTCAAGCCCCACATTGGGTACTACACTGGCAGCACGGAGCCTGTTTGATTCTCTGTCTCTCTTTGCCTCTCCCCAACTCATGCTATCTCTGTCTGTCTCAAAATAAATAAACTTAACATTTTACAAAAATAGTGGTTCCTATTGTTTTTCTTTCCACCATGTACTCTTCATGATGTCAGAATTTTTCTCTGCTAACTCCTTTTGTGGTCCCCAAATGGCAACTACAATATCCAGCAGTTACATGTAGACATAGCAAGATAGTTGATGAATGGGGATTTGTGACCACCTTGTGTCTTTTTGGACGAATGAAAAACCTTTCCCAGAACTCCCCAGCACACATCCCCTCCTCTTCCATGGGAACACTGGGTAACATGCCCATCATATATCAATATTAGACAAGGGGAATAAGATACCAAGATAGACCCTGGGTATTTAGGATTTATTCCTGAGCTGTAGTTAGGTTTATTTTCCTAGAGGAGTGCATGCCTAATTAAACTGGAATTAGTTTAGCAAGAACAAAAGGATACATTGGTGTTTAAGGGTCCATCAAAGACATTTTCTTTCTTTCTTCTCAACTTTCAATATGTAGGCTTATTTTCTAAAGCTTCTCTTGCATTCTCAAGATAGTAGCATATCTCCTAGGGCTATAAGCTTCCTCATTCATATCCAATGATAAGAAATAATATCTCTCCCTATAGCTCTTTTGGAAGAATTTATTTATTTATTCATTCATCAAATATATATTAAGCATGTGCTACATCCCAGGTACTGTTCTAGTGTCTGGAAAAAAAAAAAAAAAAACAGCAGAGAATAAAGAAGTCCCTCAAGAAGCTTACATTATTGTAAGGAAAAATAGAAAATTAAAAATAAACATAGCAAGTAGTGGTAATTGCCATGGAGAAGATTCAGGCAGGAAAAGAAAGAAGAGAGTAAAGTTTGGGTAAAAGTACAGCTTATTTTTTTTTTTTTTGTACAGTTCGTTATTTCAAATGGGATTGTCAAGGATGACCTCTCTCATGTGATATTTGACAATAGAACTGAAAGAAGTAAGACTGCCAAATGATTGATAGATGGAGAGAGGGAGGGAGAGAGGTGAATGGAGAGAAAGAAAGTGGGAGGGATAGAAGATAAATAGATAAAAAGAACAATGGATTGATCTGGAGTGGCAGGGACAGAGGTCTTGAGGCAAGAGCATTCTTGTTGTGTTCAAGGAACAGCAGAGAGGGCATATAATACATGCACAGTGTTCAAGAGGAAGAATGATAGGAAATGAGGTCAGAGAATTGATGAGGAATGGGGGAAGATCATATTGATCCATAAAGCGCATTTTCAAATTTTGGCTTTTGAGTGAAATGAGAAGCCATTTGAAAGTTTTAAGTAGAAAGATCAAATGTCTGACTACAGTAGTAAAAGAGTCATTCTAGTTTCCAGGTGGAGAATAGACCATAGAAAGTGGAGGGGAAGCAAGGAGACCAGTTTAGAGTCTTTACATATGAGAAACAGTGGTGGTTTGGACAAGCATGGTCAAATAGGGATGATGAGAAGTGGTCAGGTTTGCATATATATTGGTACTACTGTTGGCAGCTTTTGATAACAGATTGAATGCTGGGTGTAAAAGAAAAGGACTAACTAAGAATGACACCAAGGTTTTTGGCCTGAACACTTGAAAGAATGCGATTTCCATCTACAGCGTTGGGGGCGAATACATAGCGAGCAGGTTTACGGTGGATAGACTCATGGATAGGCAATCCAGTAGTTTTTAGGTGTTGTCATTACATCGTTATAAATGGTTGAGGCGTTTATAGGTATCCAAGTGAGGATATCAAGTATAGAACACAGGAGAGATATCTGGGCTTGAAACAAATTTGAGAATCCTCCACAAATAGATATCATTTAAAGCCATGAAATTGGATGAGACCACCCACCAGAATGGTGTGGATGGAAGACAGAAGACTAAACTCAGGGACACTCTAATAGAGGTCAGGTTCATGAGGAGAAAGGAACAAAGGATTTGAAAAAGAATATCCAATGAGGGAGGAGGAAGACCCAAAATGAGTGGTTTTGTAAAAGAAAAATAAAGTTCTTTAAGGAATGAGGAGGGACAACTTGGGTCAAATAAGATGATTAGGAATTGACCACTGGATTTGGCAATGTGGTGTGGTTGAGAGAAAAGGTTAACTGGCATGGAGAGGAGGACAAATGGATACTGCACACAGAGACAACCCTTTAAGGAGTTTTGGTAAAAAGGGAAGCAGAGAAAAGGGGAAGCCCCTGGAAAGAAATGTGGGTCAAGCAAGTTTGTTTTTAAGGTAGAAGATATTAACGTAATGTCTCTATGCTGGTGTGAAGGATTCAGGAGAGGGGAAATTTGACCACAAAAAGAGACAGAAAAGCATTGTTGGAATGATATCCTCAGGTAGGGGAGAACTACAATCCAGTGCAGGAGCTGGTTTTCCACAGATAGTTAATCCACAATAATGAGAAGGAAAGCAGATTACATGGACACCGGGCATGGGGAGGGGGTAGGTGTGACAGAGGAGAAGAGAGAAATAAGGACAAGAAAATGCTGGCAATTTAAGTAAAGAGGAAGTATGAAATCATTATCAAGGAGAGTGGGAGAGTTAATAGGGAAACACAGGGGAATTACCAAAAAGCTGAGGGTCAGTGTGGGGTTATGGTCATGATTTAAAATCAAATCAATCAGCAACTTGTGTTTTTTTTCAGCTATGCTCAGCTGCTTTAGTGCAGTAAGGGAGTGGACAAAGTTGAGCTTCATCCACAAATGCAAGGGCGGGGAAAAGGGAGTTCTGAAAATGAGTTTATAGAATGGATTATGCTAGAAGGATAGCAAGAGTTAGCACAGAATGGGATGATTGAAAGAGATCATGGAAGGGGTACACTTATTGGTAATGACAAAGTCTGGGGTCAGACCACGGAAGTGGTATCTCACATAGAGAGGAGAAGAAGAGATGAAGGAATTGAGAGACCAAGGAATTAGATGAATTCTCCATGTAGTTCCTGAGTTTGCTAATAATTAAATAGGAATAAGCTGGAGAACATGGAAGTGAACCAAATGTCAATATGTCCACACCTTCAAGGAACGAGAGGGAACAACTTTAAGAATGAGTCTTTCCAAGTGTTTCTTATTGATCAAATTAGATGATATGCCATTTCTAAACCAATCACTATAGCAAAGGTGATGAGCCCCATAACTGGCTTCATCTAACCCCAGACTCTGCCTAGAGTTGAGGAGTATGCAATATAAGGAACACAGCGAAAAAAAGTAAAGAAACACTTCTCAAAAAAAATTTGAGGTACGTGAAATTACTATAATAGTATATAATATATACTATATTCAGAATGTATTTCCCCTTTCGGTAGCAAATGATAGGTGTATACAACAAGTACTAACACAATACCTTGGATGCTAAATCTTGATTTACCAAAGTTTTGTTTTCTTGGGCTTTCTAACTGATTAGATGATTGGATGGATGGATGGATGGATGGATGGATGGATGGATGATAGATAGATAGATAGGAGGGAGGAGGGAGGATTATATGCTATGCAAAAGCCTCAAATCACATGTAATTGTTACATTATCCAGATATTCCCTACTTTGACCAACTTGACAAGATGGAAAACTTTTTTTTTTTAAGTTTAGAATCCAGCTGATCAGTCATAGTATTAACCAGAGCAACAGTTTGAGTTTCTTTACCTGAATGGTAATATTTGTAGTATCACTGGGTTTAACATTGTCCTTCTTTCTTCCTATAACAATCCTTCACCGATCCAAGCAAACGTTCTCTTCTGTCTGCTTCTATCCCTCCTCTTTTATCCAAGTCCTCAGAAAATAAAATCACTGAAATGCAAAATTGCATCCCCTATCGGCGTGTTT